>NC_064642.1:39724482-40428982 GCF_023864345.2 Schistocerca serialis cubense
CAAACCGTCATCGAACCCATCGTTCTACCATTCCTAGACCGGCAAGGGAACTTGCTGTTCCAACAGGACAATGCACGTCCGCATGTATCCCGTGCCACCCAACGTCCTCTAGAAGGTGTAAGTCAACTACCCTGGCCAGCAAGATCTCCGGATCTGTCCCCCATTGAGCATGTTTGGGACTGGATGAAGCGTCGTCTCACGCGGTCTGCACGTCCAGCACGAACGCTGGTCCAACTGAGGCGCCAGGTGGAAATGGCACGGCAGGCCGTTCCACAGGACTACATCCAGCATCTCTACGATCGTCTCCATGGGAGAATAGCAGCCTGCATTGCTGCGAAAGGTGGATATACACTGTACTAGTGCCGACATTGTGCATGCTCTGTTGCCTGTGTCTATGTGCCTGTGGTTCTGTCAGTGTGATCATGTGATGTATCTGACCCCAGGAATGTGTCAATAAAGTTTCCCTTCCTGGGACAATGAATTCACGGTGTTCTTATTTCAATTTCCAGGAGTGTATATTCCTTTTTTTACGTACAAAGCATACATAGTCTTTCACTCCCAGACCGGAAGGTTTTTACCATCGTTAGCACCCACGGCTTCCAGTCTCCTCGGAAAATAGCCATATACACCAAAAACACCTTGAAATGGTACTGTGGATTGTGTGTATGGTCATACATTTATTGTAGCGACGCAAAGGGTCTAAAGAATCCGCTATCTTTCTCTAAAATGGACCGTAGTAGCACTTACGTCGAATGTTTTTTGATTAGTGTTGAAGAGACGCTAAGTCATATTCATTAAATTGTGATTGAGCGGATAAGGCAGTGTGTGTTAACATATTGTCATTCGAACCAAAGGAAGATCATACTCGTTTCCTCGGCCATTCATGTGAGTTTCTCTCGCTATAGCTAGCGCAATAGTTATCGCAGACCACCACTTGTGGAAATGTGTGTCGTCCTGCAAAGGTTTTAGAGGTGCATGATGGCTTTTTGCGAGGGAGGTAGAACTCCGGCAGAGTGTGCGCGTCTTTCTGTTTTAGCTTTCACTCGCCAATGAGACATAAAGGTTAATAGGAAATGAGAACGTCATTGTTTCCATCAACGCTAAAAAATCATGCCCGTAGGAGATTATGATTTGTTTTCTGTCGTGTGGTTGTGAGTAATTATTGCTGAATCTTCGGTTGTAGTGCTCTCGTATTGGTAGCTGCTATCCTAGATTCAGATGTACTGACCTCGCTTCATTATGGAACAAAATTAAATGTACTCGAGATAACAGAATGTATTTATCTCAAGAGTGTCGCTTATCACAGAGGATTTATCGAGTATAGTGCTCTTGAATGGAAACGATGTTTCGTAATTTGACGTCATGCGCGCGTAGTGACTTTCTCGCTGTTCTTTTGTGATCCCTTTTCCTGGAAACCGAAACGGCGCCGCAGACGTCCGCATGCTCGTATTCCACAAATGGCGCAGGGGTTTGCCATTTGCAACCGCACGAGGCTATTACAGGCGTGATTACGGCCTCGAAAGAGCGAAGTGTGCTGTGGGGGCGGGTCTGTGATGATGCCGGCGAAATTAGCAGGCGAGATGCCAGTGTCGCAAGACTAGTGCGTAACTCCAGTAAAGTGCAGAGAAAGTAGCTTCGATTGAAAACACGGCGCTGCACGTGCCGCCTGCCTGATTTTACGGACACGTATGTGTTTCGGAAACAGCTTCCGTCTTCCTAAATCTCCGACAGTTGTTCGGCGCTGTAACACCAAGATACGGTCGTACGCTGTACCATCGTAGATATTAAAAAAAAAGCGTTCAAATGTGTGTGAAATCTTAAGGGACTTAACTGCTAAGATCATCAGTCCCTAAGCTTACACGCTACTTAACCTAAATTATCCTAAGGACAAACACACACACCCATACCCAAGGGAGGACTCGAACCTCCGCCGGGACCAGCTGCACAGTCCATGACCGCAGCGCCTGACACCGCGTAGATATTCAACTGTCTTGAAGAATATTTGATTAATACAACACACTAGTCTGCACTGGACAGAGGAAGTTCAACAGGAATGAAAATAATACCTCGTGTACGCCAAGGTATATATACCGCCCGCCCAAAACGTTCTGAGACACATTTTATTTCTATCGTATAAGCTTCGCCGTCGCAGTGACTACGGTGGTAACTTTAGCTAACAACTGTAAACAACAGATGTGTATTCGACAGTCAGTTGTGAGCAGGCCGTGTTAAGCGGTGGAAGTGCGATCGTAGTGTGTCAACATCGCCGTTTCACAAATCACAGTGGAGCAACAAGTATTTAAGACATTCTCTGGGATGTTTTAAAGAATAGGAAAGTGTGTGCGATGCTTATCCTGCACACCTTGATTCCAGAACAGAAACAACGATGCGCTAAGGCGTATCGCGACATAATTGAAATGGAAATCAAGGAGAATTATTTTATAGAAAAAATGTTCACAGGCAACGAGACTTGCTGTTAGCAATACGGACGTAATACCAAACGACAAGGTGTAGAAATCCACATAAGGGTCAACGCTTTGACATTGAACAAAATCCTAAAGAAGGACTTTTCTGATAGTTTCACGTGGTTGTATGAACGTTCAGTGCATTGCAGACGATTGGTGGGAGACTGTGTAGAACACCTGAAGTATTAGAACCACCATCTTAACTTTTTTATATTTTTTATTAATCCAGTTTCGAAACTTTTTGGACTGACGGAGTAAATAAACAATTATTTATTTATTTATTCGTATGGCTCAAATGCAATTGAAAATTAAAGGTATATGACGTTAGTAGTACTGTATACAGCAGGAATATGAAAATACAAAACTACATACACTCCTGGAAATTGAAATAAGAACACCGTGAATTCATTGTCCCAGGAAGGGGAAACTTTATTGACACATTCCTGGGGTCAGATACATCACATGATCACACTGACAGAACCACAGGCACATAGACACACGCAACAGAGCATGCACAATGTCGGCACTAGTACAGTGTATATCCACCTTTCGCAGCAATGCAGGCTGCTATTCTCCCATGGAGACGATCGTAGAGATGCTGGATGTAGTCCTGTGGAACGGCTTGCCATGCCATTTCCACCTGGCGCCTCAGTTGGACCAGCGTTCGTGCTGGATGTGCAGACCGCGTGAGACGACGCTTTATCCAGTCCCAAACATGCTCAATGGGGGACAGATCCGCAGATCTTGCTGGCCGGGGTAGTTGACTTACACCTTCTAGAGCACGTTGGGTGGCACGGGATACATGCGGACGTGCATTGTCCTGTTGGAACAGCAAGTTCCCTTGCCGGTCTAGGAATGGTAGAACGATGGGTTCGATGACGGTTTGGATGTACCGTGCACTATTCAGTGTCCCCTCGACGATCACCAGTGGTGTACGGCCAGTGTAGGAGATCGCTCCCCACACCATGATGCCGGGTGTTGGCCCTGTGTGCCTCGGTCGTATGCAGTCCTGATTGTGGCGCTCACCTGCACGGCGCCAAACACGCATACGACCATCATTGGCACCAAGGCAGAAGCGACTCTCATCGCTGAAGACGACACGTCTCCATTCGTCCCTCCATTCACGCCTGTCGCGACACCACTGGAGGCGGGCTGCACGATGTTGGGGCGTGAGCGGAAGACGGCCTAACGGTGTGCGGGACCGTAGCCCAGCTTCATGGAGACGGTTGCGAATGGTCCTCGCCGATACCCCAGGAGCAACAGTGTCCCTAATTTGCTGGGAAGTGGCGGTGCGGTCCCCTACGGCACTGCGTAGGATCCTACGGTCTTGGCGTGCATCCGTGCGTCGCTGCGGTCCGGTCCCAGGTCGACGGGCACGTGCACCTTCCGCCGACCACTGGCGACAACATCGATGTACTGTGGAGACCTCACGCCCCACGTGTTGAGCAATTCGGCGGTACGTCCACCCGGCCTCCCGCATGCCCACTATACGCCCTCGCTCAAAGTCCGTCAACTGCACATACGGTTCACGTCCACGCTGTCGCGGCATGCTACCAGTGTTAAAGACTGCGATGGAGCTCCGTATGCCACGGCAAACTGGCTGACACTGACGGCGGCGGTGCACAAATGCTGCGCAGCTAGCGCCATTCGACGGCCAACACCGCGGTTCCTGGTGTGTCCGCTGTGCCGTGCGTGTGATCATTGCTTGTACAGCCCTCTCGCAGTGTCCGGAGCAAGTATGGTGGGTCTGACACACCGGTGTCAATGTGTTCTTTTTTCCATTTCCGGGAGTGTATAAAACTAACTAAATGTCAATATCTTTGTTCTTAATCTGTATAAGAGCCGTATCATCAGCTTTCACGAGGTCTCTCCAACTCCTCTGGTAGCAAGGCAGAGGGCATTCATCTCTAATGTGCTTGATTGTCTGGTTCAGAGCCCCACAGTCACAAACCGGAGACTCTGTAGCACCCCATTTGTAAGGAGTGTGCGAATCGGCCATACCGGCGCATTGGCCATGCCCACAATTGATCACAAACGACAGAGTACTTAAACAACTGATCACGTAGAATTAGCAGCAAAACCAAACCGTTCAAGAAACACTCTTTTTTTCTATAGAAAAGTGTCACCATGGACGATCGTAAAGAAATGCAGAAAGACTCGAAGAAAATTCTGCTTGGTGTAATAAATGGCGGCTCTCTTTAAACGTGGATAAATGCAAGATAGTGCCTGTAGCAGAGAGAAAGAACCCGTTCCTATCTGATTAGAAGGTTTGTGTTGAACGCAGAAATACCCGTCACTGTGTTCCTAAGGGATACACTTGAAAAGTTTGACATTTTGGTGGATTTGGGGAAGTGCCCACAGCAGTTGTGAAAACGAACAAAGTCTTTTTCAAAGTATTTTCTGATCTATTACGATGGCTCTTCTCCCTGTCATTTTCTTTTTTTCTCTTTTGTTGCGGTTCCGCTCGCACTTAGCTGATAGTAGTTAGATTTAATTGTTGTTTCATCCAGTCTATTTTGTATATACAGGGTTATTACAAATAACTGAAGCGATTTCACAGCTCTACAATAACTTATTATTTGAGATATTTTCACAATGCTTTGCACACACATACAAAAACTCAAAAAGTTTTTTTAGGCATTCACAAATGTTCGATATGTGCCCCTTTAGTGATTCGGCAGACATCAAACCTATAATCAAGTCCCTCCCACACTTGGCGCAGCATGTCCCCATCAATGAGTTCGAAAGCATTGTTGATGCGAGCTCGCAGTTCTGGCACGTTTCTTGGTAGATGAGGTTAAAACACTGAATCTTTCACATCACTATGCGTGAAACTTGCCCGCACGCGTTCAACCGGTTCTTCGCTCACTGCAGGCCGACCCGTTGATTTCCCCTTACAGAGGCATCCAGAAGCTTTAAACTGCGCATAACATCGCCGAATGGAGTTAGCAGTTGGTGGATCTTTGTTGAACTTCGTCCTGAAGTGTCGTTGCACTGTTATGACTGACTGATGTGAGTGCATTTCAAGCACGACATACGCTTTCTCGGCTCCTGTCGCCATTTTGTCTCACTGCGCTCTCGAGCGCTCTGGCGGCAGAAACCTGAAGTGCGGCTTCAGCCGAACAAAACTTTATGAGTTTTTCTACGTATCTGTAGTGTGTCGTGACCATATGTCAATGAATTTATGAAATCGCTTCAATCATTTGCGACTGCAAGCTATTCGTTCGCCACTCGCGGATCGCGTTTGCAATTAGGCATAACCTGTCTTGGTTCTAGTTTATGTCTACCGTATCTACACCAGTAGTTTAGTAATTTTTTACTATGTTTAAGTTTTAGAATTCCTTCTCTCTCAATCATTTCTCCATCGTGAATATTTTTAATCGTATATTCGCGGTTTCAGAGATGCCATCTGTTTCTTATTAGGTAATCAAGCGCAAAGCTCCAGTTCCAACAGTCAGAGGACAGGTATGTTCAAAAATCAGAGCACAGATAGGTTAAACATTGGTATATTAAGCAGTCTGCGCGCGCCTCTTCGGCCTTCTTCACAAGAAGGATGTTAAAGCACGTTTAGTTGCTTATAGTAGTTAGTTTGATTTGTAATTCAGTTTCTTTGTATTTTTCTATTCTCATTTTTCTTTCTGTTTAATCGGATCGTCCGATGATCGCTTGCGATATGTCTAAATCGTGAATGCATGAATGATACAGTTTGTGTGACCTTAGGCTGTAAAGTTTTACAAGGCGGTTACTGTGTTTCGCGAGGGCTGAGTGCCCAGACTGGTTATGAATTTATCAGTTTCGACGGGGACTATCATTCCTCTTTCCTTTGCATCTTCGTCTTCTATCTAGCTCCCTGGAATGTAGCTTCATAAATGTGCAATGTGTGGCTCTCGTACAAAATACTCGTATAAATCTGTATGCTTGGCAGCTCTCTCTTTTGCTAGATTTCCTGCACTTCTTATCAGCCATAAAAAATACGACGCAGTCTTAAAATGGCGCCCGTAACCCGAATTCCTCCTTCCGCAAAGAGTAACTATTTTTTACTGCACAGGAATGTGATAATAGCGACAAGCCCGCAGACACCAGACTCAACACACTGCGATGAGCCTGCGAAGCTTTTCAGCTCCTGTCCTTAAATCAGCTCTCGCAATTCGCAAGCTGCTACTACACTACTGGCCATTAAAATTGCTACACCACGAAGATATACGTGCTACAGACGCAAAATTTAACCGACAGGAAGATGATGTTGTGATATGCAAATGATTAGCTTTTCAGAGCACTCACACAAGGTTGGCGCCGGTGGCGACACCTACAACGTGCTGACGTGAGTAAAGTTTCCAAACGATTTCTCATACACAAACAGCAGTTGACCGGCGTTGCCTGGTGAAACGTTCTTGTGATGCCTCGTGTATGGAGGAGAAATGCGTACCATCACGTTTCCGACTTTGATAAAGGTCGGATTGTAGCCTATCGCGATTGCTGTTTATCGTATCGCGACATTGCTGCTCGCGTTGGTCGAGATCCAATGACTGTTCAAAAATTGCCCTGAGCACTATGGGACTCAAAATCTGTGGTCATCAGTCCCCTAGAACTTAGAACTACTTAAACCTAACTAACCTAAGGACATCACACACATACACGCCCGAGGCAGGATACGAGCCTGCAACCGTAGTGGTCGCGCGGTTCCAGACTGAAGCGCCTAGAACCGCTCGGCCACTACGACCGGCGTGATGGTGTGGGGTGCCATTGGTTACACGTCTCGGTCACCTCTTGTTCGCACTGACGGCACTTTGAACAGTGTACGTTACATTTCAGATGTGTTACGACCCGTGGCTCTACCCTTCATTCGCTCCCTGCGAAACCCTACGTTTCAGGAGGATAATGCACGACCGCATGTTGCAGGTCCTGTACGGGTCTTTCTGGATACAGAAAATATTCGACTGCTGCCCTAGCCAACACATTCTCCAGATCTCTCACCAATTGAAAACGTCTGGTCAATGGTGGCCGAGCAACTGGCTAGTTACAATACGCCAGTCACTACTCTTGATGAACTGTGGTATCGTGTTGAAGCTGCATGGGCAGCTGTACCTGTACACGCCATCCAAGCTCTGACTCAATGCCCAGGTGTATCAAGGCCGTTATTACGGCCAGAGATGGTTGTTCTGGGTACTGATTTCTCAGGATCCATTCACCCAAATTGCGTGAAAATGTAATTACATGTCAGTTCTAGTATAATACATTTGTCCAATGAATACCAGTTTATCATCTGCATTTCTTCTTGGTGTTGCAATTTTAATGGCCAGTAGTGTAATTTGCAGAAATATGAAGGAATTCAGTTATATTTGCACTTTTCGTGTGTTCTG
The DNA here is from genome assembly GCF_023864345.2 of Schistocerca serialis cubense. Lineage (NCBI taxonomy): Eukaryota > Metazoa > Arthropoda > Insecta > Orthoptera > Acrididae > Schistocerca > Schistocerca serialis. The sequence continues at coordinate 39,732,308 of NC_064642.1, forward strand.
GACAAACAGTTGTCATTAGACTACTCCAACGGATTCCGTGCCAGTTAATTAATTGCTGTACCACTGCGATATTCGTGACGATAATTCGCTAGACCGAGAGAGAGGTACAGAAAACCTAGGGACGAATACTTGTATTTCACATCATCCACTTTATACGGAAGGATAAGGCACACAGCTTGCGGCGCAACTCTTCGGAATCAGAAGCAGCGGTTGCGCATTTCTGTTCACACCTCCTGGGCGTGGTCGGAATGTGCAGCCTTGGGCGCGGGTAGCGATCTCGCTGGAGAGATACGCCGTCAGAACTAGCTGACGTGCCTCCAGTATTTCCATGCAAATGGCCGGACTCCCTGCGAACGGTCTGTGTTCTTGGTGTTTCGATTCTTATTTTTAACGTGCGTCATCTTCGTGAGTCGAAACAAGGCCCCGGGAGTAGATAACGTTCCATTAGAACTACTGACAGCCATGGGAGAGCCAGTCCTGACAAAACTCTACCATCCGCTGAGCAAGATATATGAGACAGGCGAAATACCCTCAGACTTCAAGAAGAATATAATAATTCCAATCCCAAAGAAAGCAGGTGTTGACAGATTCGAAAATTACCGAACTGTCAGTTTAATAAGTCACAGCTGCAAACTACTAACGCGAATTCTTTACAGACGAATGGAAGAACTAGTAGAAGTCGACCTCGGGGAAGATCAGTTTGGATTCCGTAGAAATATTGGAACACGTGAGGCAATACTGACCCTAAGACTTATCTTAGAAGCTACATTATGGAAAGGCAAACCTACGTTTCTAGCATTTGCAGACTTAGAGAAAGCTTTTGACAATGTTAACTGGAATACTCTCTTTCAAATACTGAAGGTGGCAGGGGTAAAATACAGGGAGCGAAAGGCTATTTACAATTTGTACAGAAACCAGATGGCAGTTATAAGAGACGAGGGACATGAAAGGGAAGCAGTGGTTGGGAAGGGAGTGAGACAGGGTTGTAGCCTCTCCCCGATGTTGTTCAATCTGTATATTGAGCAAGCAGTAAAGGAAACAAAAGAAAAATTCGGAGTAGGTATTAAAATCCATGGAGAAGAAGTAAAAACTTTGAGGTTCGCCGATGACATTGTAATTCTGTCAGAGAGAGCAAAGGACTTGGAAGAGCAGCTGAACGGAATGGATAGTGTCTTGAAAGGAGGCTATAAGATGAACATCAACAAAAGCAAAACAAGGATAATGGAATGTAGTCGAATTAAATCGGGTGATGCTGAGGGAATTAGATTAGGAAATGAGACACTTAAAGTAGTAAAGAAGTTTTGCTATTTGGGGAGCAAAATAACTGATGATGGTCGAAGTAGAGAGGATATAAAATGTAGACTGGCAATGGGAAGGAAAGCGTTTCTGAAGAAGAGAAATTTGTTTACATCGAGTATAGATTTAAGTGTCAGGAAGTCGTTTCTGAAAGTATTTGTATGGAGCGTTGCCATGTAAGGAAGTGAACCATGGACGATAAATAGTTTAGACAAGAAGAGAATAGAAGCTTTCTAAATATGGAGCTACAGAAGAATGCTGAAGATTAGATGGGTAGATCACATAACTAATGAGGAGGTATTGAATAGGATTGGGGAGAAGACAAGTTTGTGGCACAACTTGACTAGAAGAAGGGATCAGTTGGTAGGACATGTTCTGAGGCATGAAGCGATCACCAATTTAGTATTGGAGGGCAGCGTGGAGGGTAAAAATCGTAGAGGGAGACCAAGAGATGAATACACTAGGCAGATTCAGAAGGATGTAGGTTGCAGTAGGTAATGGGAGATGAAGAAGCTTGCATAGGATAGAGTAGCATGGAGAGCTACATCAAACCAGTCTCAGGACTGAAGACCACAACAACAACAACAACAACAACAACAACGACATCATCTCCCTCTTCCCTTTCTAACAACGATATTGGTCCTTGATTTCCCCGAAGAACCTTATCTTATAGGCCTACACATTGCTTTGGGAGTAGCAGTAGCGTGATCCACTCCATCTGCTGTGATTCATCCATTAGATTCTATTGTCCTTTGTGGTTCTAGTTGTATTTCTAATTTATGCGTACTCTACCGTTTCTCTCTATAATATCTTTTACTGCTCGTAATCACCTTTCTTTGTATTTCAATAGAACCTATTCCTCGTTACGAAGTAGATGTTTTTAAAATTCTTCCAATCCATCTGTGGCATGAATCAGCAAACCAGTGTTTAATAGTATTAGTTGAAAACAGTCTTGGTTGCAGTTTTAGTTTTTTTATTTATCAACTACGCATTTCACCTTATTTAGGCATCTTCAGGGTGATCCTAATGTGGTATTTCTTAGGACGATCCTTTAGACAGTGTTGCTAATGGGCATCGTCGAGTACATCAGTCCAACATCGCCTCTGTTAACCTCAGTAAATACTTTCTAGATGGACGTCAGTGACTCCAAGACCTGGAAAACACGTACGCGTTCAAAGGAACAAATAATAAAATCATCTAGAAAGTATTTACTGAGGTTAACGAAGGCGATGTTGGCCTGATGTACTCGACGATGCCCTTTAGCTACACGGTCTAAAGGATCGTACTAAGAAATACCAAATTAAGATCAGCCTGAAGATGCCTAAATAAGGTGAAACGCGTAGTTGATAAATAAAAAAACTAAAATTGCAACCAGGACTGTTTTCCACTAATAAGATGTTGTTAATGTTTTTTCTTACCGGAACCTTAAGTTTTTCAAATGCTTCAAATGGCTCTGAGCACTATGGGACTAAACTGCTGTGGTCATCAGTCCCCTAGAACTTAGAACTACTTAAACCTAACTAACCTAAGGACATCACACACATCCATGCCCGAGGCAGGATGCGAACCTGCGGCCGCAGCGGTCGCGCGGTTCCAGACTGCAGCGCCTAGAACCGCTTGGCCACTACGGCCGGCCCTTAAGTTTTTAATATATCTCTTTATTTTAATATTTTTAATCTCTGTAACGTGCATGACTAATGTAATGAAACCTTCCTATTTTCTGTATGACCATGTTTCTAGAGATGGTTGCGGGACTCGGCTGTTCGATACAGGATATCAAATTAAACAACTTTCCGTCGTCTAGTTTCCAACCTTATTTTACTTGGCAACCAGTTTCTGCGTTTTACTACACCGTCACAACCGAGGTGGAATCTTGCTACGCCGGCCGGAGTGGCCGTGCGGTTCTGGGCGCTACAGTCTGGAACCGAGCGACCGCTACGGTTGCAGGTTCGAATCCTGCCTCGCGCATGGATGTGTGTGATGTCCTTATGTTAATTAGGTTTAATTAGTTCCAAGTTCTAGGCGACTGATGACCTCAGAAGTTAAGTCGCATTGTGCTCAGAGCTATTTGAACCATTGAACCAATCTTGATACACGTCGGTCAGGGGCTTGAAGATGGCGTAGTGAAAAGCTGTAACTGGTTGCCAAATAAAATACGGTTGGAAACTAGACGGCTGAAAGGTGTTTAATTTGACATCCTACCTATTTTGTTCAGAATGCCCATTTCTCCTCGGAGCGATAAGGTGCATCCGAAGAATGTCAATAAATTTACATTTTCAATTTCTCATATCCTATTACTATTTTGAGTCTATTAATTTCTAGTCATCTAAATGCATGCTACCTTATAGTAAAATACTAATGCATGCATTGGCGCAGCACGTTGTACTGTGCCCACCCTGTTTAGTACCTCCCAGTGCATGTCACTCTCCACATCACCCATCTAAGGGCTGCGAACAATTCTGATGCGTGGTCGCTAGCTTACCACGAATACCAGCTGAATCTCAGAGTATGAGCGGTGGTTGTTGGCGAACGCCACGCGTAGTGGTTGTTCTCCCACGACACCTCAAATGGAGGCGTGTCACTGCGTCCACTGGCAGAAGCGCTTTTGATGACATGAAGAAACATGATGCCGCTAGATAATGATGAGAGCGCATCACCGCGTCTCGACAGCGTCTTTCCTTGTCGAAGAATCGTACGAAACGGTCCCGTTGCATGAACCGTCCAGTTGCTGAACATCAACCACTGGAACTTCTACGAACAGAATCACATGAAAAGTTTCGTATACGTGGAGACCGCCCGCGACGTTCAGGGACTGGAGAAATGCATTCGTGCTACGTATGACGTCATTCGAATGCAGGCTTGTGCATGTGAATGAGTGCAACAAATCCATTTTATGGTGTGCGTATAGATGCCTCCAGGCCAAACTTACAGTAGAAGATCTCTTCCAGCAACAAGTCGCCCACCACAATTTACTGTAAGGGGGTGCTGCATGATTTGAATAGAATCGCTTCTATAGTGGAAACAAGTGATGATAGCAAGAGCATCCGGTCCAATGTTAAAATAAATAAAAGATGAAACATGAAAGAGAGAATGCTAACCCCGTGATAACGGGCAGTGCTAGACATATATAAAGATGAAGAAACTGATGTTGTTGTTGTTGTTGTTGTTGATGTTGCTGGTGGCCCGTTTCTGACCATATGATTATCAGAAATAATTCGTTCCTCATCTTGTTAAAATGGCTCTTCTCCATTTTTCTCATAGTTCAATATCACTTCGTGTAAGGGCACTCAGTTCATACAAGATTATCATAGCGTATTACATTACATCTACGTGATTACTCTGCTATTCACAATAAAGTGCCTGTCAGAGGGTTCAATGAACCACCTCCATGCTGTCTCTCTACCGTTCCACTCTCGAACGGCACGCGGGAAACACGAGCACTTAAATTTTTCTGTGCGAGCCCTCATTTCTCTCATTTTATCGTGATGATAATTTCTCCCTTGGCAGGTGGTTGGCAACAGAATGTTTTCGCGATCGGAGGAGAAAACTAGTGACTGAAATTTCATGAGAAGATCCCGTCGCAACGAAAAACGCCTTTGTTTTAATGACTGCCACTCCAATTCACGTATCATGTCTGTGATACTATCTCCCCTATTTCGCGATAATACCAAACAATCTGCCCTTCTTTGTACTTTTTCGATGTCATCCGTCAGTCCCACCTGGTGCGGATCCCACACCGCACAGCAGTACGCCAGAATAGGGCGGACAAGCGTGGTGCAAGCAGTCTCTTTAGCAGACCTGTTACACCTTCTAAGTATTCTGCCAATGAATCGCAGTCTTTGGTTTGCTCTACCCACAATATTATCTATCTAATCGTTCCAATTTAGGTTATTTGTAATTGTAATTCCTAAGTAGTTAGTTGAATTTACAGCCCTCAGATTTGTGGGACTTATCGCGTTATCGAAATTTAGCTGATTTCTTTTAGTACTCATGTGAATAACTTCACACTTTTCCTTATTCAGGGACAATTGCCACTTTTCGCACCACACAGATATCTTATCTAAATCATTTTGCAAGTCGTTTTGATCATCTGATGACGTTACAAGACGGTAAATGACAGCATCATCTGCAAACAATCTAAGACGGCTACTCAGATTGTCTCCTATGTCGTTAATAAAGATCAGGAACAATAGAGGGCCTGTAACACTTCCTTGGGGAACGCCGGATATTACTTCTGTTTTACTCGATGACTTTCCGTCTGTTACTACGAACTGTGACCTTTCTGACAGGAAATCACGAATCCAGTCGCACAACTGAGGCGATATTCCGTAGGCACGCAGTTTGGTTAGAAGACGCTTGTGAGGAACGGTGTCGAAAGCCTTCTGGAAATCTAAAAATATGGAATCAATTTGACATCCCCCGTCGATAGCACTTATTACTTCATGAGTATAAAGAGCCAGTTCTGTTTCACAAGAACGATATTTTCTGAAACCGAGCTGACTATGAGTCAGTAAATCGTTTTCTTCGAGGTACTTCATAATGTTCGAATACAGTATATGTTCCAAAACCCTACTGCAAATCGACGTTAGTGATATAGGCCTGTAATTCAGCGGATTACATTTGGTGCTCCAGTAGAATGATGAGGATTAGAGGGGTGGGTCGGATAACTAATGGAAAGGCATTGAACTGCACCAAGGACAAAAGAAATTTATGGAACAACTTAACTAAAATAAGAGATCGGTTGATAAGACATGCTGAGGCATCCAGGAATTATTAGTATGTTTATACAGGGATGAGGTAGAGAGTGGAGAATGAGGGGAGGGGGGGGGGGAGGGATAAAGATCGGAGACACAGAGCAAGGTTTGACTGCTGTTCAAATGGGTGTGTGCTCCGGTAGTTACGCAGAGATGAGGAGTCCTCCACAGGATAGACTGGCGTGGAGAACTGCATCAAACCAGTCTTAGAACTGAAGACCACAACTGCCAGAACAAGGCCACTCAAGGGCACTTCTTCAGGATCACTGCAATGACACTCTAATGTAGCCGTTCTTCCAATCGGGCACGAATATTCTGGGTAAGGATACGTGTAAATACGTGTTTCAGAAAGTGGCTGAAAAAAATCTCTCTTCAGCCCTGAGGAACCTTGCCTAAGTTCTACAGCCTACATGAAAAATCTCTCATGGGGTCTGTCGTACGCGTAATAGGCATTCCTTATTCTGTTTGCTTAGTACTGGTTGGCCTAGTATGTATCTACCTTTATCGTGTTCCCCTTCTCTGTCTTTGGGGACAAGTCCAGCGGCATTGTGGTAGTTGAGCGGTGTCTACTATGCTCTAAGCCGACTTTCTGTGAGGACGCTGACTGAAAATAGCTGAATCGATAGAAATCGTATTACATGGACCGGCATTGTTTCCAAGTTGCTTCCAACTTTAGCTAGCAAGAGTAGACTGTGTCTGCTACGTTTATGGACGTAGAAGTGATACGGTTAGCTAAAGGTTGCCGAAAAGTTGTATGTGGCCAGAATGAGATTTTCACTCTGCAGCGGAGTGTGCGCTGATATGAAACTTCCTGGCAGATTAAAACTGTGTGCCGGACCGAGGCTCGAACTCGTGACCTTTGCCTTTCGCGGGCAAGTGCTCTACCAACTGAGCTACCCAAGCACGACTCACGCCCCCTCCTCACAGCTTGACTTCTGCCAGTACCTCGTCTCCTACCTTCCAAACTTCACAGAAGCTCTCCTGCGAACCTTGCAAAACCAGCACTCCTGAAAGAAAGGATATTGCGGAGACATGGCTTAGCCACAGCCTGGGGGATGTTTCCAGAATGAGATTTTCACTCTGCAGCGGAGTGTGCGCTAATATGAAACTTCCTGGCACACAGTTTTAACCTGCCAGGAAGTTTCTAGTTGTATGTGATTAAATTTAAAATCGTCTCGTTTAGTGAGATGTTGACGCACTAAAATTAAATCCGTCTGGTAATTACACTTGGTAGTCTGTTTGCATCAGTTCCGCTAAATCCATCAGCCACTTCGCTGAGCCGGCCGGGGTGGCCGAGCGGTTCTAGGCGCTACAGTCTGGAACCGCGTGACCGCTACGGTCGCAGGTTCGAATCCTGCCTCGGGCATTGATGTGTGTGATGTCCTTAGGTTAGTTAGGTTTAAGTAGTTCTAAGTTATAGGGGACTGATGACCTCAGAAGTTAAGTCCCATAGTGCTCAGAGCCATTTGAACCACTTCGCTGAGACAGACTTGAACAGAGCGGTGTACACTGGGAGTGAAAATAGATTACCTGTTCTTCTCCTCCTCACCCTCTAGATCGATTTTGTTTTTAATTGCTTTTTTTTCTTCTCCATCTTACGTTATTTAAGAGCAGTAAGTAAACGTTTATCAATATCGTTACTATAGCAGGGAATTGGACACAGGCTACGAAGTTCGAAGTTAGTAGAATACCAAGTAGTTTGACTACAGAATCCACATGATAAGAGAGAGAGAGAGAGAGAGAGAGAGAGAGAGAGAGAGAGAGAGAGAGAGACGGTTTTTTGCGACACTAATCACAAGATACCGACAAAACTTTCGAGCCAGCTCGATGTCTGGGTTGCTCAATTTCTCTCAACGCTTAACTTAACTGTTGAAATCGAAGATTTCGACGAATTAACAGTATTTTCAGTTTTGACTCATCGCTGACTGGGCTGCTACGTATTAGTGACAAAATATAAACAGCCTCGGAAGAGATGGGAAGACAAGATATTACAGACCTACTCCACGCCGCTTATGCAACTACGTCGCCGGATAAGATATCAAAAAAGAAACTCCCTACCGATCAAGAGCTTTTTCCAGCCCGTCTCCTCCTTTCTCGAACGAGTCAATGAGGTAAAGATATGACAATTACGACTCGGGATGAAAACAAAAGTATCTAATCGCATGATCGCGAAACGTCTTTAAATCTTTCTCAGAGAGTGGGTCGCATGACGGCGGCGACACATATTCCCTCGTAGCGGCTGCGTTGCTTTTCGTGGTAAAGTTTCTTATCACCGTGTGAAGGAGCGAGTCGGAGGGGGGGTAATAATGACGGGAGAGGAGGGGAGGGAGAAGTGGAGAGCTCCTTTTGTTATAAAGGCCCTCTCGTGGCAGAGCCCAGTTTAGTCAGGTGCGTCCAACGCGCGCGGCTACCGTGTTTTACGCGAATAGTGTCGCAGGCTGTGTTTCGCCTGGCTGTGCGTCGGCGGCTACAGCTCCATTTTGACGTTTCGGTATCAACAATACTATATCCTCGCCACAGAGATTGTTGTGACCCGTAACAGCAGCAGCAGCAACTCTGTTGCGGCACAATGCCGCCCAATGTAGTGTCCGCTACTCAGGCGGGCCCCACAGAGGTCAGTCGTCTCCTGTTTATTTCTTTCAACAGTATTTAAAACAGTGTTTGACGCACGTATGGACACACGGTGACTTGACTAAATTCCATTGCATGACGGAGTTACGTACAGTAGTGCAGCGATTATCCGAATACCGAGGACCTGAGACATCGGTTGACGGAAAGCGTTCGACTTGGCAAATTAAAATTTGCGCTTGCGCTGTATGGGCAGCAGAGTTCGTAGGTTCCCCTCTCCCTCTCCCTGTTGGCCGTCATTGTTTATGTCTGAACCTTTGCTTATATCAGATCACGCTGTTGCTCTCAATAGCGACTATACGTGAATAATGCATTTTTTCTTTCCGGAAAACGTAAAATCTCCAGACTTGTCGAAGAAACGTGAAAGTGGATCAAATTTTGCTCGCGGATATGGAGCCGGAAAAGCAACAAGATCGGACATTAAAAAGAACAGTGATGCCGTTATATAATTTGCGACTGCACTTAGCTAAAAGAAAGGTCTTAGCTCTGAAGCAAGAGCAAATTTTGTAAACTATAGCCGTACTTTAATGGTCACTTTGAGCGTTTCAAACTAGGCTGTGTAATCAGTTCTCTGGGTTATTCATGAGACGTATTGATAAAAAATTTCTGTGTATAGTAATGTTTCTAATTCAGTTCAAGTGGTCCAAATGGCTCTGAGCACTATGGGACTTAACATCTGAGGTCATCAGTCCCCTAGAACTTAGAACTACTTAAACCTAACTAACCTAAGGACATCACACACATCCATGCCCGAGGCAGGATTCGAACCTGCGACCGTAGCGGTCGCGCGGTTCCAGACTGAAGCGCCTAGAACCGCTCGGCCACACCGGTCGCCTCTAATTCAGTGTTTGTGTTTCAAATTCCTGTGAATACTGGTACGCATGCTTTCGTAAATGGTCGGTTATTTGAAAAATCAGATAATCGAACATCTCTCATCCCCAATTGTTTAGAATAATCGATGCTCTGTTGTATATGCTTTCACAAATTAGATGAACAGTTAATATCTCTTTCTACAGTGGAATCTAGGATCATGGTAATTGTTTTCGAGTAACTATAAATGTAATGTTCTGTGGTAATTGTTTAAAACAAAACTGATCCCATATAGAAGTGTTGAATTACTCTTAAATGAATCATTAAAGCCTTATTTACGTCTTCAAAATCGCGAAATGTTAAAACTATTCTGCACATGCGTTCAAATTACTACACCTGCTTTCAGCGGACAGTTCTTTCAATCAACCAACCGAACACATCCCCATCAACTCATTGCAAGCTTCAGTTAATCAGATTACCTTTTTTCGTTCCTAGGAAACTCCGCGCTGTAAAGTAAGGCTCCTGGTCAAAGGGAGTAATAGGAGTTGCCCTTGACCACGTACTCTTGTTACTGACAGTGAGATGAAACCCTTTTATTCTTGGAACGGAATACTATCATATGAACAACACCGAACACAGTTTGAAGTCATCAAAAATGTTTAGTGCAAAGAATAATTAGACAAAAAGCATGACAGTTGGTCCATGTTTCATTTATGCTTGACAAGAACTTCGACTAAGTAACTGTCAGTCCGGTGTCACTATTATGAAACAAAAAAAAAATGGTTCAAATGGCTCTGAGCACTATGGGACTCAACTGCTGAGGTCATTAGTCCCCTAGAACTTAGAACTAGTTAAACCTAACTAACCTAAGGACATCACAAACATCCATGCCCGAGGCAGGATTCGAACCTGCGACCGTAGCGGTCTTGCGGTTCCAGACTGCAGCGCCTTTAACCGCACGGCCACTTCGGCCGGCTATTATGAAACATCTTGATCTGAATTTAGGAGGTGAATCATTTCTTTTAATTTTGTATTTTGCATTTAGGGGCTTAACATCTATAAAGAAAGTGATATTCATTTAATTATGCCCAAACGTTGATATGGTGCAGAAAACATGGAACAACAAATAACCAAAAGGATGTAACACGAAAGTTGTATGCTATGCTAGTTGAAAGATTCGAGCAAGTGATTGCACTCATGATGTGTTGAACTGAAAACCAGTCTGCTGCAAACCTTCGTATTTGATGTCGTGTAGATGGGCAGACGAGGACTACTCCTAGTTCTCCTGAACGCGAGTTCAGTGCGATAACAAGCTGCACTTCTTGCTCTGTTTGTCCAATTGAACTCGTCTCCAATTTTGCTGCATGTGTCGTAGAATTCACCGCCAGTGGTTGTTTACAATGCGAAAGTGCTGGCAATTCCCAATGCACAGTAAATTCTGGTGACTGGGTGCAAATCTTGTTGATCTTAATAACCATTATTTTTAAGGAACAATTCTTAAAGAATCAGAGCTACACGTTTGTTAAGTTAACAATGCACTACAGATAAATAAATTTCATTTTCATTTCAAAACTTCTTCCTCTTTTACCAGTCACACACTACCTCGTTTGTGTTAATTGGGGTGGCTCAAATGGCTCTGAGCACTATGGGACTTAACATCTGTGGTCATCAGTCCCCTAGAACTTAGAACTACTTAAACCTAACTAACCTAAGGACATCACACACATCCATGCCCGAGGCAGGATTCGAACCTGCGACCGTAGCAGTCCCGCGGTTCCGGACTCAGCGCCTAGAACCGCTAGACCACCGCGGTCGGCTTTAATTGGGGTCATTGTCACTTCGCCTAGTAATGAATGAAACGCAGCAGAAATGAAAGTAATAAGTTGCACGTACTGGCTGTGTCGAAAACAGTAGGCAATAATCAATGAACTAGATTGTCACTTACAAATGATAAGAAACGCTGACAGTACACTAACGTTGGTTTGAAAATCCTTCGAGTCTACATTACGAATTTGTTATACTTAGTATGTCAGTTGAAGCAAATTTTAGTTGGACTTGTCATTTATTACTTCGTTTTACGAATAGTTAAAGGTGACTCACCCAAGTGACCAGTACTTACTCCTGCATGTATTCCCTGTCGCGACAGTGAGTTTGGGACACGCTCGAATTTACTAGGATAATTCGTACTGTCTGTCTCACATGCTTCCAAAACTTGCATGAGAAGAAATACTTACTTTTTACCATATATTGCGTAGATCTTTAACTTGAAAAGATACTGCAGATGAATACCCAGGAGCATGCAGGGCCGGCCGCGGTGGTCTAGCGGTTCTAGGAGCTCCGTCCGGAACCGCGGGACTGCTACGGTCGCAGGTTCGAATCCTGCCTCGGGCATGGATGTGTGTGATGTCCTTAGGTTAGTTAGGTTTAATTAGTTCTAAGTTCTAGGCGACTGATGACCTCAGAAGTTAAGTCGCATAGTGCTCAGAGCCATTTGAACCATTTTTTGAGCATGCAGGTCAAGAGATTTCTCCACTTCTTCCATTCGCTGATTGGGGTACTGTACATCAGGAAGTGCCCGGCAGAGTACGATGAAATATGCTGGTGCAACATTCTGCGCCAAGTACACCCTTAGGAGGATCGTTTGTCGTATGTCACTGAGGTAACGTGTAGTTAGTTTCGCTAGAAACAATGATAGTCCATTCAAATACAGACGCAAGCTAGATAGCAGCCGTCCTCAAACTGCTGTTGATGTAGCCTGTTGTTCGTATTTTTACGTAAGAAATCCGATCGCCCTGTACGAGTCGCAGATGACATCACTTATCGCAGCTGCCCGGCACTTGTTTACTGCCGCCGCGAAGTGACGTCACATTTCCGAGTAAAGCGCAGGCTCGCCACTTTGACAAGGCGCAGAAGTGTGCGCGGCAGGCACTGGAGGCAATAAATTATGACCGATCAAGTTCTCTACTGTGAGCAGACTTGTGCTAATTCCGCGTCCGATTGTTCGAAAAAGAAGATAAGAGAAGTTTACTGCAATAGAGAGAGGAGACGAGATATGTTACTTTGACATGTTTGGCATAACTCAGGATTATAACGTTCCTGAATGTAGTATTTATGCGATGACTGGACCACCCTGTATATATTACTCTGTGTGTGTGTGTGTGTGTGTGTGTGTGGGTGGGCGGGTGGGTGGGTGGGGGGCGTGCGTGCGTGCGTGTCAGAGAGAGAGAGAGAGAGAGAGAGAGAGAGAGAGAGAGAGAGAGGGATGGAGAGGGGGAGAGAGAGGGGGGATGGGACAGAGTATCTGATTAGTAATTACCATTGGAGTATATGATAATGACGCTTTGTTCGCATACATAACAGTATGGGAGCAGTCTGCAGGAATGTGGAGAGTAATTGTAGATTCTTCGCAAAAAATCTGTTTGTGAAGTATACATTTACTCCAGGTAAGAATTTTTTTTTTCAAGCAGCAACTAGTTCCACACTTTCATAGCGGAGGTTAGGGACGTTCCTCAATACCAGAGCACTCGACCCAGAGGTGGCTGTTCACATCCCACTTATGAAGGAATTTTTAGTCGCCAGTAACTGGGTAGCAGAGAAAAGAGGATGTTGCCGGAAAATTTCTGATTACCTGACTTCTTAGGAGGGATTGTGATCCGTTCGTTGGACAGGGACGTTAAACTTGGCGGCCTCCTGTTTCCTGATGTTAGTGGAGAGAATTGGCTACTTGCTGGTGGTGGCTTCGTGCTCTCCCTTCTGTGTACTCGTCTGCTATAACAGCTACCCAAAAACAGCATTACACTGCTCGCGCTTACCTCATTTTCATCGGAGTTGTCAGTGCGTCTGTGATATGTAAATCTACATTTGTAGTCAGGGGGCACATGGTGTGTTACCGCCACCAACTCGTGGTCCCCATCCTGTGCTGCGCCCTCTCTGCTTCAGTAGCTAATAATCAATTGAAAGAACGACTGTAAATCAAGCCTTTATAAGGTGGAATTTCTCTTATTTTAACATCTTGGTCGCTTGATCATATACACATTTGGGAGGGAGTAATATATGACTTGTCTCATTTCGGAACTAGGGCTCTCGGAATTTAGGGAGTGGTCTCTCTGTGATGCACGATGCCGCTCAAGCAGCGTCCGGTAACGGACTTCGCTAAACACCTTGGTGACACTCTTGCGCCCACTAAACGAAATCGGGATGAAATAAGCAGTTCTTCTACAGTCTTATCCTTACCTCCTGTAATAATCCCATCTAGCAACGGTTCAAGATTGGTGAACAACACTTAAGAATCGGCGTAACGGTGGTTTTATGAGCTAGCTCCGCCGTGGTTAAGCTAAATTTTGTTAGGAGTGTTCGAGCGATTCCCTGCCATTCCTGCAATCTGTTTTGTGTGGTTGTTCTGGTTGCAGCAGCTACACACGCATATTCCTAGATATTTAACAGTTCTGACTGTTTTCGGCAATTTTTTTAAATAAAGGGAGTCTCGGTTAAAAAACTGATAACAATAAATGGTGCAAATTGTTCTAAGCCATATGGGACTTCACATCTGAGGTCATCAGTCCCCTAGACTTAGAACTACTTAAATCTAACCAACCTAAGGACATCACACACATCCATGCCCGAGGCAGGATTCGAAACTGCGACCGCAGCAGCAGCGCGGTTCCGGACTGAAGCTCCTAGAGCCGCTCAGCCACAGCGGCCGGCAAAAATACTGATAACAATTACGTGTTTCGCCCTTGTGTAAGATGTAGCATGTAGCAGAAGAAACGTCATTCGTCATTTGCCACAACAGCGCATAAAATGAGAATAAAAAGTCGTCTGGATAAGGTATCCGTTCGTCAAGTCTTATCGGAACCGAAAGAGAGTAAAAACCGGATCACATCATGCTGATCCCGTCTCAGTACATACACTTTTCACTTCCGTCTTCTGACGGACGGATACCTTATCCAGATGATTATTTATTCTTATTTTATGCCCTGTTATAGCAACTGACGAATGAGGTTTCTTCTGCTACATTTTTACATAATCTGATGATGCCTCACAAAGGCGAAACGCGTAACTGACATTAACAAAAACAGTTTTGCAACTGAGACTACCTTTATTCAAAAAATATCAAAACCGGTTTTTGTCCCAGAAAGTCAACGATGTAATGGAACCGGTATGTTTCCAGCGATTTATGGACGACAGTAAGGTGAAATGACAATGGATTCTTCCCTTTGTTTTCGCCAGGTACGGTACTTTTTCGGCCCTCTGTCGCACGCCAAAGAAATTTGTGAAACACGTTTCTTGTACTGGCCATTTTCGCCGCAGCTGTATATAAATTGCAATTGTTTCAAAGAAAATGCCTTTTGCATGCTACACATCGAAATTTTTTATATTTATTTCTGCACACAGACCCGTTTCGCCTTTTTTTACAAGGCATCTTCAGTGGGTGTCCTGAAATATTACATGATCTGTCCTTTTTACGCATAGGTTATGGTTTTACATCTAGATTACAGATTTAAAATCAGTTCCTTTACGTTTTTTACGATATGGAAAGGTACTTACAGGTAACTTCTAATTCACTGCATCTAAGCAAACTGCTTTTTCTCATCTGGCAACCAGGTGGACATCTTACACTTCACTTTCAAAATGGCTCTGAGCACTAATGTGACTTAACGTCTGAGGTCATCAGTCGCCTAGAACTTAGAACTACTTAAACCTAACTAACCTAAGGACATCACACACATCCATTCCCGAGGCAGGATTCGAACCTGCGACCGTAGCGGTCACGAGGTTTCAGACTGAAGCGCCTAGAACCGCACGGCCACACCGGCCGGCATACTTCACTTTCAGTTCAGTGTTTTCGTTACACATTGGTTGGTAACACTTAGAAAAACAAATGAATCTCTGTATTAAAAAGATGTCAGTTACAGTGATGTGCAACGAAAACAGTGAACTGAAAGTGAAGTGTAAGATTCCACCTGGTTGCCAGATGAGAAAAAGCAGTTTGCTTAGATGCAGTGAATTAGAAGTTACCTGTAAGTACCTTTCCATTTCGTAAAAAACGTTAAGGAACTGCTTTTAAATCTATAACCTAGATGTGAAACCATAACCTATGTGTAAAAAGGACAAATCATGTAAAATTTCAGGACACCCACTGAAGATGCCTTGTAAAAAAAAGGCGAAACGCGCTTGGGTGCATAAATAAAAATAAAAAAAAATTTGATGTGCAGCATGCAAAAGGCATTTTCTTTGAAACAACTGCAATTTAAATTTGTGAAAATTCGCGGTGGCCTACATAATATATTCCCGGTATCACTTTCTATCCTGGTTCTCCGATTCTCTGACAGTATTTCAATACACGGTGTACATGCATTTTTCCAATTTCCTACCAGCGAAACGAAGGCTGCCACCCTCTTACCCTCTTATGAAACTGAGTGATACTTCCATGTAGTACCCATGATGCGTCACCAAACATTTAAGATTCGACCACCCTAGCTGAGGATACGTGTGTTGTGTGTGTACAGGAGTCCTCCATGGTGGGCCAGTGCCGGCAGTTCGTGCAGAACGCGTGGCGGCGCGACCTGTGCGCCAACTGCTTCAAGAGCCGCGACGAGCACGCCGCCAAGGAGGCGTCGCCCGCCGCCCCCGCCGCCGCCGCGACGCCGTCCAGGGAGCGGGCGGCGCCCCAGAGCACCGGCGCCGCCGTGCAGGTGAGCAGCCGCGGCCGTCACAGCCAGGGTTGCCAGCTAACCCGATGTAGGTGTGACTGGCCAGATTTTTCTGTTCGAAACCCGACTCCCGAGTAAACCTTGTCGGGATACATGAATATTCCGATTACACCTGAACGGATAATATTTCGCACTAAGTGGTCTGTTCGTTATACTTTTGTAAATGTAACTGAACTTCATAAATGCAGCGCTTAGTCCTAAAACACTTGCACTCAATAGCCATTCAGAGTTTCACTTTAAATTGGCCGGTCAGCTCCCCAGATCAGAAACGCTGTGTGACGGTGACCAAATGCCAATTTAGGGTTCAAATGGCTCTAAGCACTACGGGACTTAACATCTGAGGTTATCAGTCCCCTAGACTTAGAACTACTTAAACCTAACTAACCTAAGGACATCACACACGTCCATGCCCGAGGCAGGATTCGAACCTGCGACCGCAGCAGTAGCGCGGTTCCGGACTGAAGCGCCTAGAACGCTCGTCTACAGCGGCCGGCCCAGTTTGGGGGGGGGGGGGGGTGGAAGTATCTAAACTGGTAGAGGGCGGTAGACTGGGACCAATAGTCATTAGTCTGTCGCTACCGCCTACGTTACCTACATAGCTGTACTGTGCTGTCTGTACTGTCTGTTGTACTCCATACATTTCCTTTCATTGTGATAAGTGTACGTAATCGTTGCAGTTAGGATCTTTATTAAAAATGTCAACACGTAAAACGGTTTCAGTTTCGATTGCCGACATCGTTTAATCGATCTTTATATCCAAGCGTGTCACGTGAATATGCAATCGATGCGTCCAGGTGGGCCATGTTCAACCTCATGCAGAATATCAGTGACCCACGTGACCAGCGCCTGATAGGACTGACATTGTTAGCTTGGCTGTGCAGGATTGTACAGGCACAACACCCACCTCCATTCAGGAAATGGACTTCTCTGCAACAACACAAGTATCAACACGGACAGTGCAAATATATCAGAAGCACCAAGGACAGTCAGCATGGCAGCACCTGTCATAGCTTCCATTGGGATGAGGGCAGAGAGAGGAATGCTGACAGCAATTCGCCCAATAACAAAAATGAGCACAGGAATATCAGCACATCATCTTTTCAGATGAGTCCCCGTTCTGAGTTCAACATCACATGGGGGTATCCGTGTGTTGTCAGACTGCATTTGACACTGTCATACGTGCCTAGCACCTGGGGTCACCGTGTAAGTTGCCACTGGGTACACAATACAATCACCCTGGTTCACATAGCTGGGAATTTGGATATCAGCCCTGTTAGGGCAGGTTTCTGTGCCCTGTCTTAAATGTCCCCATGATTGCTTATTGCCTGTACTGTTCCGACCGGTCTCGGTGCGGAGGGTGTTCGAATGTGGCCCTAGCCGACACGTTCTTCAGAGTTGACACCCACTGATAACATCCGGTCAAGCGCTGCCGGACGACTAATACATCACCGCCTCACAACCAGTACTCTGGCATATGGCTGAATCAGCACAGAATGACGTACCCATATCTGCCACCGAAGTTTAGTCTGACACGATGCGATGCCCCGCCGTGTTAGAGCTGTCGATGTTGATGAAATCAAAACGAGAACAAGACACTCACGCAGTCTAGGGTCAGTAATACAAAACCACAAGCTAATATTGCAGTACCAGTTCGGTAGCGTTCAGTCAAGGTGCTCAAGGTGTAACGCACACCATGTTCGTCAGTGTAATTTGTGCTGCATAGGTAACAAGTGGAACATGAATTCATACTTGGTAGTTGGCTTGACAAAACAAAAGTCCAAAATTGGGTCATTACTTTCACTACCGTATTGTTAACCTTCCCAGCAGATGCAGCTAACACAAATGTGGGACTCGTGGGCAGCGTTCTACCATCCGAGCATGCGTCATTCCTCCAGTACCTCTATTATCCTTCTGAAACTCCTGCGTTAGATTCTCGGTCCGGCTCAGTTTTTACCTGCCTGTGTGGCTCCGTCGCTCCTAAGTAAGCGCCGTTTTCCAGTGAGAACAATGCTAGGAACTGCCACATTTATTTTCTTCAGCCTCTCTGATCACATTACTTGTTCAGACCCTCCACTTCCTTTCGAAAGAGAGCGTCGAGTTGCCATGAACGCTTCTTCTTTGTGTGTATTATGGGTTACCTCGAAGAATATGATATTGACAAATGATCAATTCGGACTCATTCTTATGAAACACAACGAGCCCTTTATTCTCGCGAAATAACGATTGATATCGACAGGGGATGTCAAACTGAGTCCATATTTTTAGATTTCCAGAAGGTTCTTGACATCGTTTTTCGAAAGCGACTTCAAATCAAATTGCGTGCCCACGGAGTATCGTCTCAGTTGTGATACTGGATTCGCGATTTCTTGTCAGACAGGTGACAGTTCGTAGTAACTGACAGAACGTGATCGAGTGAAACAGAAGTAATATCTGGTGTTCCGCAAGCAACGCTGCCCTTCCTGATCCACATAAAGGATTCAGGAGACAATCTGGGCAGCTCTCTTACAATTATACACTCCTGGAAATTGAAATAAGAACACCGTGAATTCATTGTCCCAGGAAGGGGAAACTTTATTGACACATTCCTGGGGTCAGATACATCACATTATCACACTGACAGAACCACAGGCACATAGACACAGGCAACAGAGCATGCACAATGTCGGCACTAGTACAGTGTATATCCACCTTTCGCAGCAATGCAGGCTGCTATTCTCCCATGGAGACGATCGTAGATATGCTGGATGTAGTCCTGTGGAACGGCTTGCCATGCCATTTCCACCTGGCGCCTCAGTTGGACCGCGTTCGTGCTGGACGTGCAGACCGCGTGAGACGACGCTTCATCCGGTCCCAAACATGCTCAATGGGGGACAGATCCGGAGATCTTGCTGGCCAGGGTAGTTGACTTACACCTTCTAGAGCACGTTGGGTGGCACGGGATACATGCGGACGTGCATTGTCCTGTTGGAACAGCAAGTTCCCTTGCCGGTCTAGGAATGGTAGAACGATGGGTTCGATGACGGTTTGGATGTACCGTGCACTATTCAGTGTCCCCTCGACGATCACCAGTGGTGTACGGCCAGTGTAGGAGATCGCTCCCCACACCATGATGCCGGGTGTTGGCCCTGTGTGCCTCGGTCGTATGCAGTCCTGATTGTGGCGCTCACCTGCACGGCGCCAAACACGCATACGACCATCATTGGCACCAAGGCAGAAGCGACTCTCATCGCTGAAGACGACACGTCTCCATTCGTCCCTCCATTCACGCCTGTCGCGACACCACTGGAGGCGGGCTGCACGATGTTGGGGCGTGAGCGGAAGACGGCCTAACGGTGTGCGGGACCGTAGCCCAGCTTCATGGAGACGGTTGCGAATGGTCCTCGCCGATACCCCAGGAGCAACAGTGTCCCTAATTTGCTGGGAAGTGACGGTGCGGTCCCCTACGGCACTGCGTAGGATCCTACGGTCTTGGCGTGCATCCGTGCGTCGCTGCGGTCCGGTCCCAGGTCGACGGGCACGTGCACCTTCCGCCGACCACTGGCGACAACATCGATGTACTGTGGAGACCTCACGCCCCACGTGTTGAGCAATTCGGCGGTACGTCCACCCGGCCTCCCGCATGCCCACTATACGCCCTCGCTCAAAGTCCGTCAACTGCACATACGGTTCACGTCCACGCTGTCGCGGCATGCTACCAGTGTTAAAGACTGCGATGGAGCTGCGATGGCTGACACTGACGGCGGCGGTGCACAAATGCTGCGCAGCTAGCGCCATTCGACGGCCAACACCGCGGTTCCTGGTGTGTCCGCTGTGCCGTGCGTGTGATCATTGCTTGTACAGCCCTCTCGCAGTGTCCGGAGCAAGTAAGGTGGGTCTGACACACCGGTATCAATGTGTTCTTTTTTCCATTTCCAGGAGTGTATTATTTGCAGATGATGCTGTCATTTACCGTCGTATAAAGTCATCAGATGATCAAAACCAATTGAAAAATGATTTACATAAGGCATCTGTAAGGTGCGAGAAGTGGCAATTGACTCTAAATAATGAAAAGTGTTAGGTCATCCACATGAATACTAAAACGAATCGGCTAAACTTCGATTACACGATAAATCTCTCAAATCTGAAGGCTTTGAATTCATTTAAATGCTTCTCTCTCTCTCTCTCTCTCTCTCTCTCTCTCTCTCTCTCTATTCGTTTAGTCGGATCCGTCTCTTCGTGACCCCATGAACCAAATCACGCCACTTTTTCCTGTCTTGCACTTTCTCCCGTAAACTTTCCAGGTTGGAACCCATTGCTTCTGTGATGCCATCGATCCATCTAATCCTCTGACGTCCTCTTCTTCTAGTTCCATCAATCTTCCCCAGCATTAATGTTTTTTCCAGCGAGGCATGCCTTCGCATTGTGTGTCCAAAGTAGGTCAGCTTTTGTTTCAACATTAGACCTTCCAGTGAGAAATCTGGTTTAATTTGCTCCAATATTGATCTGTTGGTTCTCTTTGCAGTCCATGGAACTCTAAGAAGTTTCCTCCAACACCACAATTCGAAGGAGTCAATTCTTCGCCGTTCAGTTCATCACAACTGGAAAGACCATAGCCCTCACAATACGGATCTTTGTTGCTAGTGTTATATCTCTGGACCTTATAACCTTGTCAAGGTTTGACATCGCCTGTCTACCGAGCAACAGGCGTCTCCGGATTTCATGGCTGCAATCGCCGTCAGCAGAGATCTGGGAACCGAGAAAACTGAATGTGGTCACTACCTCCATGGTTTCTCCTGCTATAGCCCACGAATTGGTAGGTGTAGTTGCCATAATTTTCGTTTTCTTCACATTCAGCATAAGACCGGCCTTTTCACTTTCGTCTTTCACCTTCAGCAAGAGTGTTCTCAATTCTTCTTCACTTTCTGCCAACAGGATCGTATCATCCGCGTACCTGAGGTTGCTTACATTTATTCCAGCTATTTTAATTCCTGTTTCTCCTTCATCTAGCCTCGCATTCCTCATAACATGTTCTGCTTACAGATTGAATAAGTACGGTGACAGTATGCAGCCTTGCCGGACCCCTTTCTGAATCTTTATCCATTTCGTTGTTCTATACACAGTTCTCACCATGGCTTCTTGGTCAAGGTATAAACTCCGTGTCAGATGAATGAGGTGATCTGGTACACCCATGTTTTTCAGTACGTTCCATAATTTGTTGTGATCGACGCAGTCAAAGGCTTTGGCGTAGTCAATAAAGCAGAGGTACACATCTTTCTGGAATTCTCTCGCTTTTTCCATAATCCACAGAATGTTAGCAATTTGATCTCTAGTTCCTCTTCCTTTCCTAAATCCAGCTTGTTCTTCTGGTAGCTCTCGATCTAGATATTGGCGAAGTCTATTTTGTAAGATTTTCAACATAACTTTGCTAGCATGTGAAATAAGTGCGATTGTTCGGTAATCTGAGCATTCTTTAGAACTTTTCTTCTTTGGAATGGGGATGAATACTGATCTTTTCCAGTCTTCTGGCCACTGCTGCGTGATCCATATTTTTTGACATATTGAGTGCAGCACTTTAAATGCTTAGAGACTACAATTGCCAATAACTTAAACTGGAGCGATTACGTAGATAATGTTGTGGGGAAAGCGAGCCAAAGACTGCGATTTATTGGCAGAACACGTAGAAAATGCAACAGGTCTACTAAAGAGACTCTCTTGAGTCCTCTTGTGGAATACTGCTGCCCGGTATGGGATCCTCATCATGTGGGGGTGACGGAGGACATCGCGAAAGTTCAAAGAAGGGCAGCTCGTTTTGTATTACTGCGAAGTAGGGGAAAGAGTGCCACGGATATGATACGCGAATTTGGGTGACAATCATTAAAACAATGGCGTTTTTCGTTGCGGCACTATCTTCTCATGAAATTTCAGTCACCACCTTTCTCCACCGAATGCAAAAACATTTTGTTGGAGCCCACCTGCAGAGGGAGAAATGATCATCACAATAAAATAAGAGAAATCTGAGCTCGCACGGAAAGAAGTGTTCATTTTTCCCCACGCGCTCTTCGAGAGTGGAACGCTTGAGAAATTGGTCGAAGGAGGTTCGTTAAACCCTCTGCCAGTCACTTAAATGTGGCTTGCAGAGTAATAATTTAGATGTAAATGTGTGGTACCCACTCCTCGTCATGTAAGCATACGGCTTAGCGAGAGCTGTGGATAACTATCACGCGGTCTGTTCCTCGAGCCGCAGGTGACGAAACGTATCATGATGACGTGAAGGCAAGCAGCGATGAGATCATCTCTACACGGTCAGCTGTTGCATGTTTACGTGTGCTCTTTAACTCAGATTTAAAGCTGCTCCTTCAAGAAGAACAGCCTGTTGGTCGTCATGTAACAAAAGACTTGTGCAAACACCGATAAAGATTTGAATAAAATGTCTACGGGTTTCCAGCCGTGTCAAGTGGTTGTACAGCCACGATCTATCTGCCGAGTGCGCAGCGGCTATTTTCGAGTCCTAACTGGCTGTCGTTATCAGGAGAAAGAAAACTGGCGTTCTATGGATCGGAGCGTGGAATGTCAGATCCCTTAATCGGGCAGGTAGGTTAGAAAATTTAAAAAGGGAAATGGATAGGTTAAAGTTAGATATAGTGGGAATTAGTGAAGTTCGGTGGCAGGAGGAACAAGACTTCTGGTCAGGTGACTACAGGGTTATAAACACAAAGTCAAATAGGGGTAATGCAGGAGTAGGTTTAATAATGAATAGGAAAATAGGAACGCGGGTAAGCTACTACAAACAGCATAGTGAACGCATTATTGTGGCCAAGATAGATACAAAGCCCACACCTACTACAGTAGTACAAGTTTATATGCCAACTAGCTCTGCAGATGACGAAGAAATTGAAGAAATGTGTGATGAAATAAAAGAAATTATTCAGATAGTGAAGGGAGACGAAAATTTAATAGTTATGGGTGACTGGAATTCGAGTGTAGGAAAAGGGAGAGAAGGAAACGTGGTAGGTGAATATGGATTGGGGCTAAGAAATGAAAGAGGAAGCCGCCTGGTAGAATTTTGCACAGAGCACAACATAATCATAGCTAACACTTGGTTTAAGAATCATGATAGAAGGTTGTATACATGGAAGAACCCTGGAGATACTAAAAGGTATCAGATAGATTATATAATGGTAAGACAGAGATTTAGGAACCAGGTTTTAAATTGTAAGACATTTCCAGGGGCAGATGTGGACTCTGACCACAATCTATTGGTTATGACCTGTAGATTAAAACTGAAGAAACTGCAAAAAGGTGGAAATTTAAGGAGATGGGACCTGGATAAACTGAAAGAACCAGAGGTTGTACAGAGTTTCAGGGAGAGCATAAGGGAACAATTGACAGGAATGGGGGAAAGAAATACAGTAGAAGAAGAATGGGTAGCTTTGAGGGATGAAGTAGTGAAGGCAGCAGAGGATCAAATAGGTAAAAAGACGAGGGCTAGTAGAAATCCTTGGGTAACAGAAGAAATATTGAATTTAATTGATGAAAGGAGAAAATATAAAAATGCAGTAAATGAAGCAGGCAAAAAGGAATACAAACGTCTCAAAAATGAGATCGACAGGAAGTGCAAAATGGCTAAGCAGGGATGGTTAGAGGACAAATGTAAGGATGTAGAGGCTTATCTCACTAGGGGTAAGATAGATACTGCCTACAGGAAAATTAAAGAGACCTTTGGAGAGAAGAGAACTACTTGCATGAACATCAAGAGCTCAGATGGAAACCCAGTTCTAAGCAAAGAAGGGAAAGCAGAAAGGTGGAAGGAGTATATAGAGGGTCTATACAAGGGCGATGTACTTGAGGACAATATTATGGAAATGGAAGAGGATGTAGATGAAGATGAAATGGGAGATACGATACTGCGTGAAGAGTTTGACAGAGCACTGAAAAACCTGAGTCGAAACAAGGCCCCCGGAGTAGACAACATTCCATTGGAACTACTGACGGCCTTGGGAGAGCCAGTCCTGACAAAACTCTACCATCTGGTGAGCAAGATGTATGAAACAGGCGAAATACCCTCAGACTTCAAGAAGAATATAATAATTCCAATCCCAAAGAAAGCAGGTGTTCACAGATGTGAAAATTATCGAACAATCAGTTTAATAAGCCAAAGCTGTAAAATACTAACACGAATTCTTTACAGACGAATGGAAAAACTAGTAGAAGCCGACCTCGGGGAAGATCAGTTTGGATTCCATAGAAATACTGGAACACGTGAGGCAATACTGACCTTACGACTTATCTTAGAAGAAAGATTAAGGAAAGGCAAACCTACATTTCTAGCATTTGTAGACTTAGAGAAAGCTTTTGACAATGTTGACTGGAATACTCTCTTTCAAATTCTAAAGGTGGCAGGGGTAAAATACAGGGAGCGAAAGGCTATTTACAATTTGTACAGAAACCAGATAGCAGTTATAAGAGTCGAGGGACATGAAAGGGAAGCAGTGGTTGGGAAGGGAGTGAGACAGGGTTGTAGCCTCTCTCCGATGTTATTCAATCTGTATATTGAGCAAGCAGTAAAGAAAACAAAAGAAAAATTCGGAGTAGGTATTAAAATCCATGGAGAAGAAATAAAAACGTTGAGGTCCGCCGATGACATTGTAATTCTGTCAGAGACAGCAAAGGACTTGGAAGAGCAGTTGAACGGAATGGACAGTGTCTTGAATGGAGGATATAAGATGAACATCAACAAAAGCAAAACGAGGATAATGGAATGTAGTCGAATTAAGTCGGATGATGTTGAGGCTATTAGATTAGGAAATGAGACACTTAAAGTAGTAAAGGAGTTTTGCTATTTGGGGAGCAAAATAACTGATGATGGTCGAAGTAGAGAGGATATAAAATATAGATTGGCAATGGCAAGGAAAGCGTTTCTGAAGAAGAGAAATTTGTTAACATCGAGTATAGATTTAAGCGTCAGGAAGTCATTTCTGAAAGTATTTGTATGGAGTGTAGCCATGTACGGAAGTGAAACATGGACGGTAAATAGTTTGGACAAGAAGAGAATAGAAGCTTTCGAAATGTGGTGCTACAGAAGAATGCTGAAGATTAGATGGGTAGATCACATAACTAATGAGGAGGTATTGAATAGAATTGGGGAGGAGAGGAGTTTGTGGCACAACTTGACCAGAAGAAGGGATCGGTTGGTAGGACATGTTCCGAGGCATCAAGGGATCACCAATTTAGTATTGGAGGGCAGCGTGGATCGTAAAAATCGTAGGGGGAGACCAAGAGATGAATACACTAAGCAAATTCAGAAGGATGTAGGTTGCAGTAGGTACTGGGAGATGAAAAAGCTTGCACAAGATAGTGTAGCATGGAGAGCTGCATCAAACCAGTCTCAGGACTGAAGACCACAACAACAATAACAACTGGCTGTCGAATGCTTACTGCTGACAGGGGAGTGATTTAATTGCTTTGACCATTCCTTGTTTATGTGTCTGTTATGTCTCTTACTTTCATCTAGCGCTAGCTACGGTATTCTTGCATTGGAAAAGAGTGCAGAAATTCGCTGGCACCTTTTAACAGCTATTGCTTTATACGTTTAAAAAAATTCGTTGACTAACAGCCATATTAGCTAGTGTATTGGTCGAGGCGCATCTGAAGATTGTATCTTCTCAGTATTAACCATTTACCTTTTTTTAAAACCGCGTATGCAGGAAGCTCGTTTACTGCCTTGAAAAGAATTAAAACGTTTCAAACGTCTACCCAGAGTCAAGACAGTGGTTCAGCTTTGGCAGTTCTGTCCATGCCGCGCGGGATTAGCCGAGCGGCCTATAGAGGCGCTGCAGTCATGGACTGTGCGGCTGGTCCCGGTGGAGGTTCGAGTCCTCCCTTGGGCATGGCTGTGTGTGTTTGTCCTTAGGATAATTTAGGTTAAGTAGTTTGTAAGTTTAGGGACTGGTGATCTTAGCAGTTAAGTCCCATAAGATTTCACACACATTTGAACATTTTGAACTTCTGTCCATAAACAAGACTGATCTTGATTTGAAAGGTACAAAAGTACTAGTGAAGACGCCAGCCAACAAGAAATAGAAGTGGACAGTACATACCGATATAAATGCGAATTAAAAGGAAAAGATTGACTGGATGGAATTATAAAACGAAGAACAGTCGAATCGGCTAGCAGTGTAAATTACTTTGGACGACATTCCTCAGCTTTTGTGATTTTTAAGTAAATTGTGTCTATTTTGTTTGGAAATTTCCATAATGGAAATAACAAGCTAAATCATTTACTTGGTACGTGATGTGAGGACTACACAAGACCAAACCTCTTCTACCTTCTACATAGTTATCCTAACGAACAGTAAAGAGTAGGCCTATACCTGTCACGTCACTGGCATAGGTCATAGCTGACTCTGTCATAAACGGAAGTTTCACTCGAGACTCGTTTTGTTTTGGGGTCTTACCCACTACCAGCGCCGCAACAGTGTATTTGTTATTCATTAAGATGTATGCCGTGCAGACAAGAACGCGGATCCTTGCTGCTTACCTCTTTGAACACGCCGCTCCAGGCTTCTACTTTACACAACTCCATCGACGAAGGAATGTAAAGACGTAAGCATCTCGCCGATATCGAAATATTTAAAGATAGTCCACAAGTGAGATGAAAGAAAAATAAACCACTCGTCTAAAGCGATTGAAACACCTGAATTCGAAATGCTTTTTCGCCGTATCTTTTCTCTCAGCGGAGGCAGACACGCAAGATGGGAAGCAGGTCCAGTGTCGAGTTTTCTGCAGCAGGAGAGAGGGTCTGACAGAATTAAACATTACGTCGTCAGCGGCGGGGCCTTTGTGATAGCCTTGGCGATAGAGTGCCTCGACAACCAAAGGTAGAGAGAGATTCCACAGCGAGTTTGGCCCGGTACACAGATTTACAAGTACGTCAGCGAAATTCACTTTTGTTTTTATACTGTCTCAGAGGGCAAAGTTTTTACGTCTTATAAATGTTGTAATTACTGTCTGGTAGTGTGTATAAATAAAAATCAGTTACCGCATGTGTGAAAGATCATCACTTGGGAACGGCTCAACCGATTTGGCTGACTTTGTGTGTGTGTGTGTGTGTGTGTGTGTGTGTGTGTGTGTGTGAGAGAGAGAGAGAGAGAGAGAGAGAGAGGGAGAGGGAGAGAGAGTTCGTAATTGTCAGGACAAGTTTTGTATGAATGAAATTTTTGAAAAATCCATGGGAATAATCGGAAACTTGGATGGTATATTTGTATCGAAATCGAAATGAAAGAAATGTGACGGTCGGTTTGGCAGTTCTGCTGTCATATGTTTTCATAAAAAAGAGAAAAAATGTGACGTTCAGTTCGACAGTTCTGCTGCCGCATGTTTTCATAACAACAACACATTCCGCGAAATAGGATGCAATTGAAAACGGTAGTGCAGAATGTTATCGTTGGTGATCATATCTTTGGTGTATTGCAAAGATTGAATTGATGTCAGTTTGGGGTAATTTGGTGCGTTGCAAACATTCAACTGATTTCAGCTCGCGGTTTATTCCCTTGGAAAAAATGCCTCGCCGTCGAAATATCGGTCGGCGTACGCTCAACGCAAGCCAACTACATTATCGTCGAGTCAGTGAGAATGAGGAAGAACGTAGATAGCTGTTCGAGGCAAATCTAGATCTGTATCTACATGGATACTCCGAAAATCACACTCAAGGGTTCCTCGCACTACCTTCACAATAATTCTCTATCATTTCACTCTCGAACATTGTGCGGAAAAATAAATCGACGAATAAGAATTATACAATAAACGCTCTCTGTTAAACCACCTGCGAGAAAGAATATGCTGAGCTGCGCTGTTTTCCTTTTCGTAGTAATTCTTAACAGAAAAGAGAAAAATTGTGTTTGTGACCCAACCGATTTAACCCTTCATTTCGCCTTCTATTCCCAATCAAGATTCCGTTTGCAATAACAATAACTAAGGTTAGAGAGATGTGGGGGAGGAGATAGACAGAGAAGGGGGGAGGGAATGGATATAAAGAAGGCGAGGAGGATATGGACAGAGAGATGGAGGAGAAGGAGATGGTAGAGAGCGTGTGGATAAGAGGTATACTCGAAGTGGGGGGAAAGTGGTGGACAGTGATAGGGGGGAGGAAGAGGAGATGGACAAAGGGAGAAAGGAGGAGGGGGAAAGAGAGAGAGAGAGAGAGAAAGAGAATAGGACGTGTATCCAATTCCCATACATATTTAGCAATTGCGAAACATTGCCGGGGTGTGCTAGATAGTTAATAGTCCTGTATCTTGCATTTCACCGTGCCAGAAACATTTCTAAGAATTCACATAGTTTTACGTATGAATGCCTACTTCACGACGCTTCAGTGTGTAGAAACTTTAGACGCCGAATCACAACTTCACAGACTCCAAATTTTTATTTAGCCTATGCCGGGACGGTAGGTATTACAATATGATTCAATAGTAGTGATGAAAAATAATTAAAAATTGCTTAAATATCTTGCATATGTGGGGCAATAATTTAGTATAGCACAACAATTTTTTAGCACACTGGACTCGCATTCGTGAGGACGACGGTTCAATCCCGCGTCCGGCCATCCTGATATAGGTTTTCCGTGATTACCCTAAATCGCTTCAGGCAAATGCCGGGGTGGTTCCTTTGAAAAGTCACGGCCGACTTCCTTCCCCATCCTTCCCTAATCCGATGACCTCGCAGTTTGGTCTCCTCCCCCAAATCAACCCCACAACAATATTAGTTTCTCAGTTCAGCATCAAGAATAGTGTCAGGCAGTCATTTCTGTTGCGTGGGTACGATTGTTAAAGGACATTCCTGCATGATGAGCTGGATGGTATGCGGTGTTTCGTCGCAACAGCAAGGTGTGTGGGACACTTTTTCCATTCGAAAAGAGGCACGTTGCATAGCTCATGGTTTGTACCAATTCTATTTGTTAACTTCCACCTGCATCGAGACAAATCGGAGCCTGCTGATCTGATACGGATATTTAGGTCGTTTTGTAGTTCTGGTGGCGCTCGCTGGATCCATATTTGCTCCCATTTATGGCATATACAAAATCCTTCGTCAAGGAGTTCTATAGCAGTTTTTAATGGCGACTGTCTGGATTTTAGCACTTGGGACATAGTCATGAACGGGGAGCTCGCGGTTGTCCAGTCATATCTTCTTATACTCGCGTAACTAAACTCTCTTATAGACCTTACAGTTAAATTTTTCCCTTAAAGATTTAGATCTCTTCTTTATCTACGATAATGAACGAAGCGTAAGAAATGAACTAAAATTTGTGCTGCGGACCCCGGATCTTCTTGCTTGCTAGGCAGAAATGCTAAACATTACATCACCACAACATTATAGTCAGCATTCCTGCACGAACTACTCAAGTTGAGTACCCTCCCCAACACAAACTTCAATTCATATCTTCTGCTTATTTTTCCCTTACATTGTCACTACTGCCAGGGCTTTTCGGCATTGGAATAGCATCCCAGCGTTGGACGTAATGGGAAAGTGCTGTTCCATAGGTTATCTTATAATTAAAATTTTCCCTTAGACATTTAAGTTTTTTCTTTATCTACGGTAATGAATTAAAATCTGTGCTGCGGCTGGACTCGAACCCCGCGTCTTCTTGTTTGCTAGGCAGAAATGGAATTCCAGTGCCGGGGAGCCCTGGCAGTGGTGACGATTTAAGGGAAAATAAGCTAAAGATATGAATTGAAGTTTGTGTTGGGAGGGCACTCAACTTGGGTAGTTCGTGCAGCAATGCTGACCATAGTGCTGTGATGGGGTAAAAGTTAGCATTTCTGCCTGGCAAGTAAGAAGACCCGGGGTTCGAGTCCTGGCCAAAGCACAAATTTTAATTCATTTCTTCTGCTTCGATCATTATCGTAGTTGGAGATGTGTCGCTTAGTGTTGAGAACTAGTAAGCTGCTGTAGTTGGTAGACAGTGTGTCATCGCGCCCATTGCAGTACTGAGTTAGTCGTCGTTCGTACTGGTATTGTTCATGTTTATCGACACATGAGCCTAATATTTTGCAGTGTTATGCACGTACAGTATTTATATAGAGTAGTGGGGCGTTGCAGCTCTTGATCCTCAAATGATAGCACCAAGGTTTTGGAGGGTATTAGTCCTGGCGGTGTCTTCGACTGTAGTTTTAAGTGTGATCGATAGGTCAAGGATCTGTCAAGTGTGACTCCCAAATGCTTTGGAGGAGGATTGTATTTTACATGTTTTCATTAAATCGGCTGTTGGCCCGTGTGGTACTGAAATAGAACCATAAGCATTTTGTTTTACTCGGGCTGGAGTTTTTTTCTTTTAATTCACTGGCTTTTGAGGACGTGCCCATACAGCTGTCTCAACAGTGGAATGCCAGTTATGGCGATACGAACGCGAGGGTAACATATCACTCATCCCACAGCGGTAAAAATCGAACCCGGGCCCCTTCGGTTAGCAGTCCGCAACGCGCAGTTACCGAAGTGGACTTGGACTAGAAGTGAATCGTCTCGTACTGCCACAAAACTGAGAGATTCGGCATAAGCGGATTTCCTGGTGTCATTACGAGTATCAACAATATATAAGTTTCAGAGAATTGGTGCAAGTACAGAGCACTGTGGGAGTCCATTCTTCAGATTTCTTCAGTTTCGTATTTTCTTACCTAGAACAACTTGAAAATATCTATCGAGCAACCTATTACATAACAGCTGAATTAGAATTCTACAGTGGATCCCTAACTCTAACGAAACATAATTGCTGTGTTTCATGGCTAGTAATGCTTGTTTTGATACATACGCCTAATGTTTTACTCTTCGGCCTCTGTGTCCATATACCACGGAATACACTGATATCTAAGGCCGTACGCCGCTGCGATAGACAAATTGGGAGTCACCTGGAAACATCCGAACGGTTTTGGCTGAAACTGCACACATGGCTGTCCTTAAAAATCTCTGGTTGATATGACAATGCGAGAGAAGGAAAGTTGCTACTCACCATATAGCTGAGATGCTGAGCCGCGATAGGCGCGATAAAAAGATTCACACAAACATAGCTTTCGGCCATTAAGGCCTTTGTCAGCAGTAGACACACACACACAAACACACACACACACACACACACACACACACACACACACACACACTCATGCAAGCGTGTGCAAGTTGCTCAGCATCTCCGCTATATGGTGAGTAGCAACTTTCCTTCTCTCGTATTATTACATTCCATACTGGATTTTCCATAGTCTGGTTGATATGAAGTAGAGGAGCTTTTTATCTTTAAGCCACGTTGTAGTCTGCACCTTAAAATTTTGCTTGGGTAAGTGTTATATCATTCCATACTGGAAGGACATGCCATTGTTACACAAAAAATGACATTGTTTGAATCAAAAGCGGCATTGTTTGTTAAAGTTGTTCTGTGTTGTTGTTTAGCGTGTAGCGGCGAGGACACCGCAGTCCCTGGTTCCTTGTCTTGGGAAACCGCAGCCATTTTCTTTTGCTAACTTAGCTCTCTTCATCGCTGCACACGGTTTAGATACGTGATTTGTTTCCCATCCATCTCGCTTGCGCACAGATCCCAATGACCTCGATGTCGACGGGATGCTGAACTGGATCCTTGTCTTGGAGAATAGCAGTTATTCTCTCTGGCGAAGGTAATTCTTTTCACACAGAGGAAAACTCCCACAGGGAGAGGAGAGGAGAGGACTGTATAAGCCGCGTGCGACCTCCCACACTTTCACTGTATGCACGGAGCGAGGTGCTTTCGCCGCTCAAGGAATTTCTTCCATCCTGGCAGTGGCTTACGCTCTTTCACTTCTCACTATGGAACCAACATATTGATGCGCCGAAGTTTTCACTTCCTCTTGAAGTTCAAAGTCTGAATCGTGGATGGAGTTACGAATTTAGCAGCTTTAGGCGTCTATCAGCTTACGTGAACAGATCATTTACGGAGCAAAATGGTTCAAATGGCTCTGAGCACTATGGGACTCAACTGCTGAGGTCATTAGTCCCCTAGAACTCAGAACTAGTTAAACCTAACTAACCTAAGGACATCACAAACATCCATGCCCGAGGCAGGATTCGAACCTGCGACCGTAGCGGTCTTGCGGTTCCAGACTGCAGCTCCTTTAACCGCACGGCCACTTCGGCCGGTCATCTACGGAGCATAGACACCCCTACTAGTTTGGGCATTTACAATGAAGAGGCAAAGAAACTGGTACACCCGCGTAATATCGTTAGGGCCCTCGCGACTACGCAGAAGTGTCGCAACACGACGTGGCATGCACTCGACTAATGTCTGAAGTAGTGCTGGAGGGAAGTGAGACCATGAATCCTGCAGGGCTGTCCAAAAATACGTAAGAGTACGAGGGGGTCGAGATCTCTTCTGAACGCCACTTTGCAAGGCACCCCAGATACGCTCAATAATGTACATGTCTGGGAAGTTCGGGTCGGCCGCGGTGGCCGAGCGGTTCTAGGCGCTTCAGTCCGGAACCGCGCGACTGCTACGGTCACATGTTCGAATCCTGCCTCGGGCATGGATGTGTATGATGTCCTTAGGTTAGTTATGTTTAAGTGGTTCTAAGTTCTAGGGAACTGATGACCCCAGATGCTAAGTCCCATAGTGCTCAGAGCCATTTGAACCATTTTTTGGGAAGTTTGGTGGCCAACGGAACTGTTTAAAGTCAGTCAAGTGTTCCTGGAACCACTCTGTAGCAACTCTGCATTGTCCGGCTAGAATTGCACAATGGACGTGAATGGATGCAGGTGATCAGAAAGGGCGCTTACGTACGTGTCGCATGTCAGTCGTATCTAGACGTATCAGCGGTCCGATATCACTCCAACTGCACGCACCCCACACCATTACAGAGCCTCCACCAGCTGGAACAGTCCGCTGCTGACATGCGGGGTCCATGGGTTCTTGAGGTTGTCTCCATACCCGTACACGTCCATCCGCTCGGTACAATTTGAAACGAGACTCGTCTGACCAGGTAACATGTTTCCAGCCGTCAACAGTCCAATGTCGGTGTTGACGGTCCCAGGCGAGGCTTAAAGCTGTGTCGTGCAGTCATCAAGGCTACACGAGTCGGCCGTCGGCTCAGAAAGCCCATATCGATGATGTGAGTATTCAGTTTCTCCTCGCGTTTTTGTTGCTCGAACAGTGGACGCGGGTATACTCCCGGTCCATAGTGTCCAACGGGCACAATATTTCGGCGATCAGACATGTCGCCATCGTCAGGTGCGCTGACGAACTGAGCTCCTGACGATGGCGACATGTCTGATCGCCGAAATATTGTGCCCGTTGGACACTATGAACCGGCAGTACACCCGTGGACTGTTCGAGCATATCGATGATGTTTCGTCGAATGGTTCGCACGCTGACACTTGTTGATGGCCTAGCATTGAAATCTCCAGCAATTTGTGAAAGGGTTGAACTTGTGTCACGTTGAACGATTCTCTTCAGTCGTTGTCGGTCCCGTTGTTGCAGGAGCCTTTTTCCGGCCACAGCAATGTGGGAGATCTGATGTTTTACCGGATTCCTGATATTCATGGTACAGTCGTGAAATGGTCATACGGGAAAATCCCCACTTCATCGCTACCTCGGAGATCCTATGTCCCATCGTTCGTGCGCCGACTATAACACTCACTTAAATCTTGCTAACCTACCATTGTAGCAGCAGTAACCGAACTAACAACTGCGCCGGACACTTGTCTTACATAGGCGTTGCCGACCGCAGCGCCGTATTCTGCCTGTTTACATATTTCCGTATTTGAATACGCATACCTATACCAGTTTCTTTGGCGCTTCATGGTATAACGGCAGGGCTTTCTGCTACGCATTACCGTCGAAACATTTCTCAGTTTAGACAGAGGGAAACATCCTATGCGATGCTCTTTGCGGGACGTACAACCTGTCTCGTGTTTGGTTTTGTTGCGTACATTGTACACGTATAAAACTTCAAATGGTTCAGATGGCTCTGAGCACTATGGGACTTAACATCTGAGGTCATCAGTCCCCTAGACTTAGAACTGCTTAAACCTAACTAACCTAAGGACATCACACACATCCATGCTCGAGGCAGGATTCGAACCTGCGACTGTAGCGGAGTATAAAAGTTAATCGAAGATGGAATACAAGTATATGTGCTGTTGGTCGCTGCAGAAATACACCGCCTGACAGAAAGATGAAGCACTGAGTAACATGATCGGATGTGAATGTAACTTCGTCGCATACATACTATCGGCGTATATGTAAGTGTTTAGAGTTACAATTTTCTGTAACTGGCAGAATGACCACTGATTGCGTTAGTGGAGTTCCTGTTTAGTGTTGCCCAGGCCTAGTAAGGTATGAGGGGCGTGAACGGCATCAGATGTGGAGTGGCCACTGTATAGGACACGGAAATGCCGCGTACTCGTGTGAGACTGTTATCAGAATCTGGCAGGATTTGAATGGTGCCTTGTTGTGGATCTCCATTTGGCCAGCTGGTCCAATTATCCAATATACAGATTCGTTGGCCATTTAAATATTGGACTGTCTGGGAATGTGAGGGGCGGGCATACTGGCCGTCACGGTTCGGTTCCGGTCGAGCACCACAAGGGAAGATCACCATATTGTGCACCAAGCGCATCGTAACCCTTTCACATCTACAAAGCTGTCCTCGTCCTGGCGTCGTGGTATGTCTTCAGGTCACGTCTGGTAGTGACTGAGAAAGCTCTGACGCCACAGCGCTATGACAAGGACATCCTGCGCCCTAGCATCATTCGACAGTATCATGGTGTCATTTTCAACTGGACAATACTGGTCCACACGTGGCACGTATCTCTATGATCTGTCTGCGTGATGATGAGGAACTCCCGTAGCCAACAAGATCCCCAGACCTACCCTCGATAGAACATGTGGCGCTAGCTCGTGCATCAAATCTGCCCCAGTGCCAGTATCTACGATATCAAGAACCAGTTACAACAGTTGTAGCCAGCCAGTTTTTGTCAGTAGAGGATACAATGGCTTTATGACACCTTTCCCATCCGTATCAGTGAATGCGTCCAGGCCAGAGCTGCTGCAGTTTCATACTGATAAGAAATCTCATACCGCCAAGTTCTTTGTACAACTGAGCAGATGTTGCAACCACTGAAATGACATCACATACCATCTCAGCCTGTGAAGTTTCACTTCGTTTCCTCCTCCTTTTCTGGGTGCCACAGTTTTTTTTTTTCAGGCTGTTCGTAACCACAGACTTAACTACAGTTGACTTGTTATCCAGCTAGTTTCGCTTGATTTGGCGCCGATGAATGCTAGCAACGTATTAGTAACATCGGACCTTCGACGGTCGCCCAAATAACCTGTGTGGTTTTTCACATGTATGGTCGTTACACAAACGAAGGTATGTCAGCAATACTAGAGACACTTCGTTAGTTGTTTACAGCAGACTAACGCAAGTTCCTTAGTAGATGAATTACAATGTTTGAGTCAGACTTCCGGATGCTTTCATCAGATAAGGTTTCAGCTTATACTCGGGGGCCGTGAGGTTGGTGCAGTACAATATCTTGCCGAAAATTCTCTGCAGCGAATAGCTCGAATACTTGGAGCTAAGCAAGGTGAGAAGTATGCGAGATGTATCATAATCAACTGCAAAAACTGACGCTGGTGGTAGTACATGATATCAGAACGTTCTAATAAACATGGCTCTGTCCTGTTTGCGAGATACTCGTACTTGCGAATCTGTGTTACGAGCTGCGTCTGTCTTCAGTATGAAACGTTGTTCTATCTCAGGGATGTCCAAACTTTAATCGTACCTGGACCACGTTGCAACAGCATGAGTATTTTTGGGCCGCACATAATATACTTAACAATAACCGCTGATAAGAAAGGAATGAACCAACGAGGGAACAGCATCGTGTGATTGGAGTTTAAAATTGAAAATATTCAGTTATCATAACTTTACATAAACGAAGTTGCATGTGTATTTATTTATCTTTTTTACTGATTGTGTGATAGTGACCGATGGTTACTTCTTGGGTGGCATTGACACCAGCTTTGGGCCGCATGCGGCCCGTGGACAACGGGTTGGACACCCCTGTTCTATCTAATTAAATGTTCTTCAGGAAAAGGTGAAAAACAGGCAGATCAGTACTAGTAGTAAAAATGTTTATTATAATCCCCCGACTTAGATTTCAACGTCTTTAGAAACGTTTTAAAGACGTCGAAACGTAAGTCAAGGGGCTTTAATAAACCTCTTTATTACTGCAACTGACATGGCTGTTTTGCACCTTCTCCGCGCGAAGATTGCATTCTACTGCTGCTGCTTCCAGCCATGTCCAAGATTTTATAGTACAAATGTATTTGAGATGTAAACTTTTCGATGAAGACCCCAATCAAATAGGCTCGAATTTGAAGTACAGCCTCAGTCTTTGCACGAGTTACCGCATCAGCCGCGTTTCTCATGGAATGTGTCATCACGGGTACAAGGTGACCGTCTCACTGAGCCATGGATCCTTCCAAGAAAACTTGATGAACGATGGTACTTCCAGTTTCTGCGGCAGGATCTTCGATTTCTTGAGGATGTTCGCCTTGTGCAACCTTAGAGACTGTCGTACATGCGTGATGGTCAGAAGTAAAGCGTGCAGCATGTCTGAGTAACTGGAACAGCGAATTAAGTCCATTCTTCAGGCATTACGAGGTGATCCAGAGGTGAAAGAATTCGTAACACGCGGCGGAGACGACCGCAGGAATTGCATCCAAGAACGTGCTGAAGTGGTATTGTATTTTTTGTTAAGGTAGGCCTTGGGTGAAATTTGAGATTATTTTATAACTGAAATCTGTGGCAACTTGTAGCCACACATTCGCAGTTATCTTGGAAACGGATCATTTGGAGGTCAATGTTTACTGGAGCATTTCTCGTTATGTTATAATAAATACTGTCCTTGGTGATATATACAACGCATCACTGGCACAGGTTAAAGTATGCAATTGTTAAACGTTTTCATAAGATAAGTGACAGTACCGACTTAAACAACTGTCGTCCAATTTCCTTATTGCCTTTTTTCAAAATGTTCGGAAAATTAACCTACTCAAATGTGGTCTCAGACTTAACCACATTGCAGTTTGTATTCGAAAAGGGTTGCTCGTCTGAGAATATTATTTATACATTCACTCATCAGATAGTACAAGTGTTAAATGACGAAATGTCTTTCCAAGGCATTTGATTGTGTAGACCATGTTAGAAAAACACAGCTGGTTCGGATCATACTTCACAAACAGACTGCAAAAGGTTGTGATAGATAATTCAAGCAATGTCGCAAGAATAGAAAATTTTAGTGTCTGAGAAGAAATCACAAAGAGAGCCATAGGGTTCAGTTTTGGTTCACTCAAAGTCCTTATTGTATGTGAATGACCTTCCAAAAAACTGGTACCTTTTGCGGACGATGGTAATGTTACAATAAATCCTATTAGTGAAAAGGTAACAGAAGATACGGTAAATCGTATTTTCGAAGAAATTATAGAGTCATACTTTCAAAAAGTGGACTCTCTCTAAATTTTGAATAAACAGAAAAACACTGTATTCAGTTCTGTGCGACACATAGAATAACACCAGTAACTGATGTAGCACATGAGCAGGCGTCAATAAATACGGTTGAATACTCAAAATTTGTGGGTATCCATATAGATGAGAACTCGAACTGGAAGAAGCATATTGCTGAGCTTCTCAAACAGCGAAGTTAAGCTACTTTCGTTCTTCGTACAGTTGATAATATTGGAAACAAACGTATAATTCTCTTGACGTATTTTGCATAGGTCCACTCAATAATATCTTATGGAATAATTTTCTGGGGTAACTCATAAAACTTAGAAAGTATTGGTTGCACAAAAGAGAGCAGTAAGAATAAAATGTGGTGTTCATCCACGGACGTCATGTAGGTACCTCTTTAAGGTCGCCGTCGCAATACATATATTCGCAAATGAAATTCGTCATAAATGATCCATGACAATTTGAGAAGAATAGGGGTGTCCTTAGCTACAACACTAAAAGGAAACATGAACTTTGTTACCCATTTTTAATGGCTGAGAAAAGAGTTCAGTGTGCAACAACAAAAAATTTTATCATTTGTCCAATAATGTATACTGTATGACGGGTAGCAAAGCAAGTTTTAAACCACAAATCATTTGTCCCGGTCAACTGGTTCTATGGCATTGACGAATTTCTGCTTAAAAATGGTAGCCAGCACAAAGAAACCTTGTTTCTAAGAGTAGTTGCACGAGTAAGACCAAAAAAATAATGTCTTAATTGATGTTAACACTAATCATGTATGCATATGTTGTAAACTGACTCGTTCCACATCATTCCTATAAAAGAATCGTTGAA
The DNA here is from genome assembly GCF_023864345.2 of Schistocerca serialis cubense. Classification (NCBI taxonomy): domain Eukaryota; kingdom Metazoa; phylum Arthropoda; class Insecta; order Orthoptera; family Acrididae; genus Schistocerca; species Schistocerca serialis. The sequence continues at coordinate 39,770,846 of NC_064642.1, forward strand.
ATGAACTGCGGAACATAACTAACTATTGCCATCTACTTTCACTCGTGTTAGTCTTCGCTTTTCAGTATGATGCACCCTGTAGAGTTCAAAGTCACTTATTTATTGAGGTTGTTGGGACTAAACACTAGCTCACTGGTTCAAGAATGATGGAGGAAATCGTTCCTGATCGCTCATGTTTTCTAGAATGAATCTTCCGGAACGCACAGCGTTGGGGGTGCTGCTGCAAGTGCGTTTAAATCTCATCTTTCCCGAAAACAAGTCGAGATTCTTATCAGAATAATAATAAAGTTGTTGATGCATCTTTTTTTGGGGAGGGGGGGGGGGAGGTGCTAGAGTGTGAGATCGCTAGCAGAAGTCCCGTGTCTTAACACTTTCTAGGTCCGTTTGCGTTGAAGTAGGGGACCTTTGGTGCAAGGGGAAACACAGTCCCTGGAGCTTACGGAATGTTTATCAGCCAGCCTAACAACTCCGTGGTAAGGCTTTGCGCTTTCTCCTTGGCTCAGTTATATGCTCTCAGGTAGCGCCGTACCAAAGGGTATAAAATCTTTTCCCAGAGAGTTACGACTATATTTAGGAGACGACAAACAATGGTGCTCTTATCTCAGGAATTCCGTCGCTGGCGGAATGTTGTCCTAGACATCACAAGGCAAAACTTCTTATCTTTCGCTAATCCTTGCCCCTGTCTGTTCCACTCCCTCTCCGTACTGTGTGTGCAGAAAGAGAGAGAGAGAGAGAGAGAGAGAGAGAGAGAGATTAGCCCAGAACAGCAGTACATTCAAGTCAGTAGTGCTTGTCTAAATACCTGATGAAAATAATGTAGTCATTAAACGATAATTGGAATTATTGAATGAGGTGGTTCCACATTTGGCAGTTGAAAATATAATTTATTGCGATTGCTATTTCGACAACAGTTACTCACCATAACTAGGACTGGCAGGGTTCGAACCCCAGTTCGCCCATTCTAATTTATGTTTTTTCTGGGTTCTCAAAGCACTTTGGGCGAATGTATGGAGACTTTCTGCAATAAGGCCACGTCCCATGTTTTTGCCCGTCTTTCTGTCGTCTGCTAACGCTCCGTGTTTAATGATCTCTTTTTACATCGATATCTACATCTGTATTCAGCAAACCATCGTGAGGTGTATGGCAAACGGTACGTCCCATTGTACCAGTTATTAGGGTTTCTCCCTGTTCCATTCACGTATGGAGCGCGGAAAGAATGATTGTTTGAATGCCTCTGCGCGTGCAGTAATTATTCTAATCTTATCCTTACGATCCCTGTGTGAGCGATACGTAGGGGATCGTAGTATTCCACTAGAGTAATCATTTAAAGCCGGTTCTTGAAATTTTGTTAATAGACTTTCTCGGGATGGTTTATGTCTGTTTTCAAGAGACTGCCATTTCAGTTCCTTCCGTGTCTCTGTGAGACTCTCCCATAGATTAAAAAATCTTGTGACCATTAGCGCTGCCCTTCTCTATATACGTTCAGTATCCTCCGTTAGGTCCACACATTTGAGCAATATTCTAGGATGGGTCGCACGAGTGATTTGTAAGCAATCTCTTTTGTAGACTGATTGCACTTCGCCAGTGTTCTACCAAAATCAGAAGTCTACCACCTGCTTTACCCTTGACTGAACGTATGTGATCATGCCATTGCATATCGCGACAAATTGTTACACCCAGGAAATTGTATGAGTTGGCCGATTCCAACAGTGACTCATTGATATTATATTCATAGGATACTACATTTTCTTCGTTTTGTGAAGTGCACAATTTTACTTTTCTGAACATTCAGAGCAAGTTGCCAGTCTCTGCACCATGTTGACCTGACTGAATATTTATGCATCTTCTCTCATATAGTACTTCATTATATATAACTGCGTAGACTGCAAAAAACCCTGATTTTATTATTAATATTGTCTGCAAAGTCATTAATAAACGACATGAACAGCAAGGGTCCCAACACTTCCCTGGGGCACACACGAAGTTACTTCTACATTTGACGATGACTCTCCATCCAAGATAACTATGTTTAAGTACGATACGTTAAATTCTAAATTTTCAGCGAACATTTCAGTTACAGAAGCCAGAGACGGCACAGCACAAGTATATTGTAAAAGACTACCGCCAAATCATTAAATGACACTGCTGTAACGTTACAACGCCGTAACTGTGAACCTCTCCCTCGCTATTAGGAAAGAGCTAAATATGGAAGCAACAAGTGAGCTGATTGGCTGGAGAACCTGAAAAGAAATTATATTAGTCACAGCTCCTAGCGGCTTTTCTCATATAAAGTAGAAAGTAGAGCTGGAGTTGGCTGCAGTTTTTGAAAATAATTGTTATTAACGTAATCAGGACGTACATCACATCAGTTGTAGCAACACTCGTGTGGAATAGCCTTCAAGACCGCTTCACGGAGTATTTCCCGTCCTTTATAATTGCACAGCCATCCTAAATCGTTGAACTATTTTTACTTAGTGTTTCCTTGCACTCTACTTCCGCTTTAGTTTTGTTTTTTGAGGCGTATCTCATTAAGTGATTATTGTTTTCTGTTAATCTAATGCTAGACAGAAATCACTGTTATTCGTTTACTAGTAATGTAAGCGGATTATGAACTATAATTCAAATTTTAAAAAGTATATTTAAATTTTTGTAACTTTTGTATTAGGCTTTCCCAAAATATTACTGTTTGTTACAATAACCTGGATTTTGGTTGATGTAGCGTCTAATTGTGGTTGTTGTTGTTGTTGTTGTTGTTGTTGTTGTGGTCTTCAGTCCTGAGACTGGTTTGATGCAGCTCTCCATGCTACTCTATCCTCTGCAAGCTTCTTCATCTCCCAGTACCTACTGCAACCTACATCCTTCTGAATCTGCTTAGTGTATTCATCTCTTGGTCTCCCTCTACGATTTTTACCCTCCACGGTGCCCTCCAATGCTAAATTTGTGATCCCTTGATGCCTCAAAACATGTCCTACCAACCGATCCCTTCTTCTAGTCAAGTTGTGCTACAAACTTCTCTTCTCCCCAAACCTATTCAATACCTCCTCGTTAGTTACGTGATCTTCCCACCTTATCTTCAGCATTCTTCTGTAGCACCACATTTCGAAAGCTTCTATTCTCTTCTTGTCCAAACCAGTTATCGTCCATGTTTCACTTCCATACATGGCTACATTCCATACAAATACTTTCAGAAACGACTTCCTGACACTTAAATCTATACTCGATGTTAACAAATTTCTCTTCTTGAGAAACGCTTTCCTTGACATTGCCAGTCTACATTTTATATCCTCTCTACTTCGACCATCATCAGTTATTTTACTCCCTAAATAGCAAAACTCCTTTAGTACTTTAAGTGTCTCATTTCCTAATCTAATTTCTTCAGCATCACCCGACTTAATTTGACTACATTCCATTATCCTCGTTTTGCTTTTGTTGATGTTCATCTTATATCCTCCTTTCAAGACACTGTCCATTCCGTTCAACTGCTCTTCCAAGTCCTTTGCTGTCTCTGACGGAATTACAATGTCATCGGCGAACCTCAAAGTTTTTATTTCTTCTCCATGAATTTTAATACCTACTCCGAATTTTTCTTTTGTTTCCTTTACTGCTTGCTCAATATACAGATTGAATAACATCGGGGAGAGGCTACAACCCTGTCTCACTCCTTTCCCAACCACTGCTTCCCTTTCATGCCCCTCGACTCTTATAACTGCCATCTGGTTTCTGTACAAATTGTAAATAGCCTTTCGTTCCCTGTATTTTACCCCTGCCACCTTCAGAATTTGAAAGAGAGTATTCCAGTTAACATTGTCAAAAGCTTTCTCTAAGTCTACAAATGTTAGAAACGTAGGTTTGCCTTTTCTTAATCTTTCTTCTAAGATAAGTCGTAAGGTCATTATTGCCTCACGTGTTCCAACATTTCTACGTGGTTAATGTTTTATAATTGTCAATAATTTTACGACGGAAATGAGATCAACATTTCTTATAATATCTAGCTTTAAAAGAAACATTTAATGTTTTATGATTGTCGTTTTTTATTTAATTTTTAAATTAAAAAGTAAGTCTATTAATTCTTTATGGTACATCCTCAAAATGGTAAGTCAATCATTTAATAAATATTGAATTTAGCAGTATGCTTTAAACTAATCACTTTTTTATTATTATCTCTGTGTTTCATCTGTGGTTTGAAATTATATGTATATCAAATTAACAGCCGTTTTTATATTAAATTGTAGTTGCGATAATTGTGTCTTCTGTCGTCAGATGGCACAGCAAACAGTGTAAAGGTGAGCATTCCGGTAGCAGTTTTGTGTTGTAGTGATCATTATAATTGTTGAACGGTTATTCACTAATTGTTAGTTTGCGCGCGCTTTACAGAAGTATAAATATCCAGATACAGCAGTGCTTGACAACTCGACGGTGACAAAAGAAACCGTCTGTTTTTTGGCAGTGACTTTCGTTCGCAGACCGAGCACTTTCACTGAAGTTGGCAGGATTCAGAAACTTGAATCCCGTATTCCGTGTCGTCTCTCATGCAGATCATACACTGTCACGTCACGTTAATGCGATCACCTGTCAAAAGTCTGAATAACCACCTTCTACAGCGCAAACTGTTGCAGGAAAAGAGTGAATGATGTTTTGGAAGGTACCGACAGGGTGTGGGGCCTTACCGACTCCAGCGACGATGTCAAATGGGATAGGTTTCTCGGTTGGGGATTCGTGGCGCGCATTCGAGGTGGTCCTACAGATTGTCAGTTGGGTGTAAATCCGGGAAATCTGGTGGCCACAAGGCGAGTACGGTAAACTGATCCTGGTGGTCCTCGAACGTCCCGCCTACACTGCGAGCTGTGTGACAAGTTGCTTTGTCCTGCGGGCAGATGTCACCGTGCCGAGGAAACACAAACAGCATGTGGTGGTGGACATCATCCCAAAGGATAGCTGCATGTGTTGATCCATTGTAACTTCCAAAATGACGAGATCATCTAGGGAATGGCACGAAAACATTCCCCAGACCATAACGCGGCCTGGACCCTTCCGACGATTGTCGCAGGGTGTCTGCTCTCAGACGTTTCACGCCGTACACGCCAACGCCAATCTGTCATCTGAAAAGGCTACCTGTCGCAACTCAGTGGACGCCCAGTTGCGGTATCGGCTTGCAAATTCCAGCCTTCGTCGCCGAACAGTAGTTACCATGGGTGCTCGAACCAGGCACCTGCTGCGGAGGCCTATACCAAGGGAAATCCGCTGAACGGTCATTGAGAAGATACTGTTGGTAGCGTTTTTTTCAACTGGGCGGCCTGTTGTTGAACGTCTATTCCAAGGGTCTCCAAACTTTTTAGTCCGCGGGCCACATTGACTCCTCCACGAAGTCATAAGGGCCAAGATCTACCTAGTGGGATTAAAGCACCCTAGCACTCCATGATCACCGTAATGTAAGGCTAAAGGAAAGATGAAATCGCAAAAATCTAAGGTTGTGTGAATAGCTAGCACTGAAACGAACTAAGATTTTTATTTAATTACATAATTTTGATTGGTGGACGTACCTGACCGAAATTCTGGCGTATTTTATTCTGGCGAATTTCACCGACAAAAAAGTATGTCATTACACATTCTGTATGTATTTTACAACGTAATCAAAAGAAAGTGAAACCTCGCTTAAGAAGCATCTTCCATAATGATTGATTACTAAGGCTAGTCGCCGAAGTGGCGTCCATTTTAAAGACTTGCACCAGACTCGTGAGTAGAATAAAATGCAAAGAATTTTTTTACTTAAAATGTTTTCGCCCAACTAGTCTGTTAACCGTTCCTTTTTTTTCACTATCGCACGGAGAATGGTCTGTCTGTTTATTGTGGGTAGCCACAAGTTCAACCATGACCTTCCACTTGGTAAAGATAGAGCTCCGACAATGTCGCGGTGTATTGGTCGCGACAGGCCTCGAAACTCAATTGTTGTCAATGTAGGTACCACCTCAAATATTTGGCGGACCGGATACTGGGGATGACCGGCCTTCGCGGGCCGGTTTCGGCCCGCGGGCCGTAGTTTGGAGACCCCTGGTCTATTCGCCCTTAAACACCCCCACAGCCGTCGCTCACCCCTGTCATAGGTGTACCATTGTTGCCTCGGCACTGTTTTTGGATAGCGCTTACATCCTTATGCACAAAGCCTATGATCATATTGTGGCGTCAAATAAATAGCTCCATTCCCGAAAACTCGTCTGATTTCTACAAGATTTCAAGCCATACTTTTTTGTTCTACATTAATTATTTTTCGTTTCTTCGCTTCTTTCAGCTATACGACAAGAGGGGGATTCAGCGTAACCAATGTCTTTGTTTTGTATGACTGGCTGCTGATGCAAATATAATTACTGGAACAAAGTCCAACAGTTATCATTTTTTACTACTGCGAAAGGACCTCTGCAGGGCGCTGTGTGCCAGTACGTAACGATTGCATTGTTTCCCCCATCCCCCCCCCCCCCCCCCCCACCGCCCCGCTTTCTGTGAGAGGACATAGCACATTTCAATGGACTGGACCGTGTATCGTGGCGTATCACGTGTATAGAACCCTGAAGCACGCTTTGAGTTGTCAACGATTTGAGATCGATTTTAATGAGATCGCAAAAAGCTGCGCGTAGTTTGACACGATACAACTAAAAACATTGTTTAGTGAATGAATAAAATTGTAGATCCAGCGATGAGATTATGTCGAGCAATGGGTAAGCTATATATTTAAATTATAAATGTAAACAATATATCTCAGGAAAGTCAGTTTCCTCTTACTTTTTTAAACACCCTCATACTGCGACGAATATAAAGAATTCTCAACCTGTAAAGAAAGCACTAGTGACGTTTCTTTATTTTTCAAGATAGTAACCTTGCAAATCACTATATTTAATCGAACGGCTTCTAACGTTCAGTAAAATAAGATTTGTCAGGCCGTCTGTAATAAGGGTGTATAATAAGTGTTTCAGCTTCACTCTCTTCATTTGATGTAAATTATATCCAAATTATTCGTTTTCTTCGACTTTGGCAACAAAACTAAATCGCCATTAGCGAAATCAGTGGATGTGGAAGCACTTAGAAGCGAAGCTCATGCAGTTTCGCAGCATCTGTAATAACCGACGCAAGCTCGTCGCAAAAATCTGACTTCGAATTAATGTAAATAATGTAGTCGACGTGTTACACAGCAACTCACCAAAATTTATTTTCTTATTAGTAATTATGCGTTGAGAATACAACAATATTACGCGTACAGTCGGACATTTCGAAAAACTCATCTGATTTCTGCAAGATTCCATGCCAAACTGTTTTTTATTCTACATTAATTGCTTTTCGTTTTTTCGCTTCTTTCAGCCTTGTATATGAAAAGAGAGGGGGATTCAGTGTAAGCAATTTCTCTGCCATATCACTCGCCTCTGACGCAAACATAATTGCCGGAACAAAGTGTGACATTTATCAATTCCGGGTTCCGTGCCTTAGTAGGTAAAAACAGAATCGTTATAGGATCGCTTCGCCGTCCGTCCGTCTTTTTGAAGCTTCGAAGCCAATGCAGTCCAAAGATACGGCCGTTTGTGTCACATATTTTAACACGCGTAAACTCACTTATCAAAACTTGTAGGGTACTTACCTCTGGGCTAGAGTCATTGTAATTATATCACACGAAAGATTGTTTTGTCATTTCTTATCTGATTGTCTGTTCATCCGTCTCTTAGAAACGGGTAGACGTATCAAGCTGAAATTTATGCGTACGGTTCTCGGCAGTGTAAAAAATTGAAGCTACTAATTAAGTTCTGTCAAAAGATACGGCATTTGTGTCTTATATTTTGATACTCGCGAACTCACTCGTCAAAACTTATATGGTACTTCTCGTTGATCTACAGTGATGAAATTTGGCAAGAAGTAAGGTTTCACAGTACAGGTGAAGGAAAAAAACCGAAAGTTTTTAATTTGTGTTGTTATCACACGAAAAAAATATTTCCTTTGTCAGGTGTTTTCCGACGTCGTATTTAACAATAAAACAATCAGTAGATCTACATTCAGGCAGACTGGGTCGAAATGGTGAAAGTCAAAACATCAGGCAAGGATTGACTTTATTGCTCATATGACGCGTTTCGGAATTTATCCATTATGAGGTATCCAGGAGCGATTACTGCACTGGATATCTGATTATAGATAAATTCCGAAACACGTCATATGAGCAATGCAGTCATTCGTTACCTGATATTTGGCTTATACCACTGTGACCCAGTCAGCCATTGTCGAAAATCTTGGAATGCCTAGAATCTTGAAATCCCTGGGACTGATATCTTGCCAGTATCAATGTCGATAACAGGCAAAAATGATTGAGACCCTCAATTTCCGGAGTGGATGAGATGTCTACGTACATAATTAAGTTTGTAAGTCTTGCTCACACCTGGACAATTTTTTTACTGTGTCCAAAGTACTTCTGCCTCTGTCGGGCGCGGTATGAAAGACGCAATCCGAAACACCGATAAGTGCACCTAACCTTGATGGTGGACGAGGATTTTCGTATTCGCAGTATGTGGACGTGTAGCCGGAATAGTGTTTTTCAGTTTATTCAGCAGTGAAGCGTGATGCACATCGACACTGGCTCTGCCTTTCTCAGCGCATCACAAGATGGGAATGCAGAAAACGCTAGTTATTACCTTCTCTGCAGATGGAACCGGTTTTGCTTTCTTTGCTACATTTTCACTTCCTTCTTCTCAGCCTTGTAATGATGCAATCATATTTAATCCTGTTACGGAATGTCGGAGGAACTCCCAGTAAATCGCGTTTGAAATAACTCTTAACAGTCGTGAGCGAAGTTAACTCGAAAGGGATGCCGTCGATGAGGACGCGTCATCCATCGATACCCAAAACTTCGAGTGGACTATGGTGGGCAAGGGCGACCGATATCTTTTCATTGTTTTGAGTTCTTGTGTTTTCAGTCGGCGATCATTGAGTACGACATTATCCATTTTTGTCGTAATCTCATTGTTTGTGCATGATTTTCGACCTTCTGCACGCTCGTCATCTTCAGTGTACGCACGATTACGCATAAATTCATTAGCCCTGTTCGGAACTATCTTAAATGGAGAGAAGGATCCTTTTATAAGAAATCCAACTTTTCTATTCGTTGGGGCCGAACCTCACAAAATGAAAAATGTCTCAAAAAGTTACACATTACACCATCTCAGATAGTGAAGGCTTTTTTAGGAATACGCTTTTCAGTTCTGTACCCCAAAGGATAGGACGAGGTGTTCCAGGTAAGACACATTGTAGGGCTCATACGTTCCCACACAAATACCAAGTAATCTACCAGTGGTGATCCCAATTGGGAAAATTTGGGATGTGGTACTAATTTGGTCACGTTTGACCACGGAAAACATAAATCTGGATGGCCGGACGGGCATTTGAACCGTCGCCGATCGGAATGCGAGTCCAGTGTCTTGCCCCTGCGCCACTTCACTCCTACTGGTACCTAAAACAGCATACTTCCTGACAAAATGTGGACCACCCAGAATGGGAGGAGGAAACGAAATGAAACTGCACCGTTTGAGGGGGCATGTGATGTTATTTTAGGGATTACAATATCGAGTCAGACTTACAAAGAACTTAGTTGTACGAGCCCAGTTACCAGCATGACGTTGAACCCTCTCTGATCTGCATGCGTTCACTGGTTCAGTTGGGAGGGGTGGTATAAGTCCGTTGTATCTTTCCCTGAGGCAAGCTTGGCACGACTGTTGTAACTGAATCTTGATATCGTGGATACTGGCACTTTGTCCGAGGTGGTCACACACATGGACTATCGGTGACATATCTAAGTATCTTGCTAGCCACGGGAGTACCTTAGCACCACGTAGACAGATCATAGACAGACGGGCCAAATGTAGATGGGCATTGTCCTGTTGAAAAATGGCACCACGATATAGTCGGATGAGAAGTAACATATGGGGACTTAGGATGTCTGTGACGTACCGTTGTGGCGTCAGAGTTTCCTCGATCACTACCAACTGTGACCTGAAATCATACCTCATGGCTTCCCACATCAGTCGCCAGAGCTAACACCACTGTACCTCCCCAAAACGTTGGAAGAATGTGAGCTTATCCGAGGTCCCGGCCGTACTCACCGACTGTGGTCAACCGCAATTCATCGTGTTGTTAGGACGGTAATTCCCCCATGGGGCTGCTGGTGGACGCCTACCAGTGGTGCTGGATGGCAGTGAATGTTGCTACACAATACAGCGATCTTCGCTTGTGGTGGTCGCACTTGGTCGACCAGAACGTGACGGAGTGTGAGCCTGTCCTCACGTTCCTATACAGTAAAACAGCGGCTTACTGTCACATCCCAATGCTCCACAAATATGAATACTGCACGACTGACCAGCAGGCCAAATGGAGGCCTACGAAGGCAGTATACCTTGGCGACAGAATTGTACCATTTCCGTCTAGGGCCAGAGACTATTACAGCGCGTGGAAGTGATATCAAAATGACGTGCTGCTCAATGCGGTGGGCGCCATATTGATTTTGGCATATTAAGCTGTTTTGTTTTATAACTTATGGTACTTCAAAGCAATGGCGCATTCATTCACGACAATAAAATTCGTGTTCTTCCTTGTTACAAATATCTGACTGTTATTTCCGAATAAGTGGCGATTTACGACTGCATGATTAGGCACGAACCTAAGAGGACAGCTTAAATTGCTGCAAATGAGTGTATTTCTGAATGCAAAGATCACGAAGAGAGACGTACTTACATTTACAACCTATTAGAGGAACTGCTGAAGATTAGATGGGTAGATCACATAACTAATGAGGAGGTATTGAATAGAATTGCGGAGAAGAGGAGTTTGTGGCACAACTTGGCTAGAAGGGATCGGTTGGTAGGACATGTTCTACGGCATCAAGGGATCACCAATTTAGTACTGGAGGGCAGCGTGGAGGGTAAAAATTGTAGAGGGAGACCAAGAGATGAATACACTAAACAGATTCAGAAGGATGTAGGCTGCAGTAGGTACTGGGAGATGAAGAAGCTTGCACAGGATAGAGTAGCATGGAGAGCTGCATCAAACCAGTCTCAGGACTGAAGACCACAACAACAACCTAGAGGAACTTCTGGCTGGTATAATTTCACTGCTAACAACATGTCACAAACCCTGTTTCTGGTGCTGATAACGGTGTTTCACACGAATATGCGGAAAAAGCAAGAAAAAATGTTTGTTTCGTAAACAGCTCACCTTACTTCTCGACATAGTTAAAGGAGGGACTTGGTCCCGCAACCCTCCAGCTTTTTCATCCCATCTGAAAAATAGGTTGTGTTAAACTCTGCAAAACACTCGTTGACTGCAAGTCCCACTTCCTCATTTGTTGAGAATTTCTTCTGCGGAAGCCAAAGTTTCAAGTTATGGAACAGGAAGAAATGACTTCGGGCTAAGTCTGGTGAATAAGGTGCCCGAGGAAACAGTTCAAAGCCCGATTAATGCCCTTTCGCCATTGTTATTGGTGATGTGTGTGATGGTGGATTATCCTCGTGAAAGAGCTTGTCAACCTTGGTCTTTTTTCAGCCAGCGCAATTTTCAAACGATCTAACAATTAAGCATAATAACTTCTAGTCACGGATCTGTTTTTCAGCAAGTAATCTATTATGATTATCCCTTGAGAATCCCAAAAACAGCGGCCATCACCGTACCAGCTGACAAAATGTTTCAAAAATGGTTCAAATGGCTCTGAGCGCTATGGGTCTTAACATCTGAGGTCATCAGTCCTCTAGAACTTAGAACTACTTAAACCTAACTAACCTAAGGACATCACACACATCCATACCGGAGGCAGGATTCGAACCTGCGACCGTAGCGGTCGCGCGGTTCCAGACTGAAGAGCCTAGAACTGCTCGGCCACACCGGCCCACAAAATGGTCTTTGCCTTCTTCGGTGCACATTCACCAGCCTCTGTCCATTTTTTTGACTGCTGTTTTCGCTCTGGTGTGTAATGATGGATCCAGGTTTCATCAACAGTCACAAATCGGCACACAAAAAGTCTTGCGTATTGCGACTAGACATCGCCAGACGTTATGCTGAAATGTGCTAGAGGGCGTCACCATATCATGGATTTTGTCACTGGTTCCTTTTGTAGTGACCTCAATTGGAGGACCGGAGTGCACTTCATGTTCGATTTGGCCAACCACATTTAAATTCATTAATCATGGTGTTCAGTTGATGGAGCAGAGTCTGTGTGAACATCCACTTCTGTTTTGATTTGTGTGGCAGCCCATCCTTTCAAACGAAAATGTTTAATAGAAGCACGAAACTCAGTTTTCTCCATTTTCAATCGCAGCCGACGCACTGAGCAATTCAGACGGGTGTCAATAATGAACTGTACGGTGTACGTTGTTGAAAATCTTTGCAGGATCCTTGGAATAGTCAAGCTTCCCAACCATGAAGTCTCAACAAAAATGTTCCACTATTTCATGGGAATTTACGAAACTTACCTAACCACCCTCGTATACCCTACCAAACGCAAAGAATACTAACGCACTCTAATCATACAATGAAGGCTTTCACGACCGAATGGTACTGTTGTTGATAATTCTTCCGGGGTATATGGCCGTGGTCCATGGAATACTCCTATTCCTAACGTTTCGTCCAATACTACGTTGGACATCCTCAGAGGTATGGCTGGTCCTGCTGAGTCCTACCGACTGACGAGTCGGGCGTCGGAGAGCGGCCTAAATACCGGGGAAAGTGGGTGTGGTCTAGCTTGCACATAGTAGCAGAGAGAAAACTAGTCAAAGATAAAGACCTAATTACAGCAGGCCAAAGGACAAGGATAGTACAAAAATGGTTCAAATGGCTCTGAGCACTATGGGACTCAACTGCTGAGGTCATTAGTCCCCTAGAACTTAGAACTAGTTAAACCTAACTAACCTAAGGACATCACAAACATCCATGCCCGAGGCAGGATTCGAACCTGCGACCGTAGCGGTCTTGCGGTTCCAGACTGCAGCGCCTTTAACCGCACGGCCACTTCGGCCGGCAAAGGATAGTACACAACAATGGAAGAACACGGTGTCTTTACCTTTCATTAGTAAAGTTACAGATCGAATCGGCAAAATTTTGCTGAAACATAAAGTGAAACCGGTATTCAAACCTACCAGAAAAATAGGACAAGTACTTCGTTCTGTTAAAGATAGAAGGCCACCATTATCATTTAGTGGTGTGTATAAAATTCCGTGTACCTGTAGCAAGGTCTATATTGGTACTACGAAAAGAAGTGTGAATACCAGGGTCAAGGAGCATAAAAGTCTTTGCCGACTAGGTAAAATAGATAAATCGGCTGTTGCGGAACATGCACTTCAGTCCGGTGACCATGTAGTTAAGTTTTCTGAAACTACAGTTTCAAGTGCTGCTATTATCCACGACTGTATAGGGAGGCTATTGAAATTTATAAACATGAAGATAATTTTAATAGGAAATAAGAGGCCTTGAAATTAAGCGAGATATGGACAGTGGCGTTACAGAATCGATAAGTGATTTTTATCTATGATGACGGACTATTATCGAGAGTTACATTTTATCTTTGGCTAGTTTTCTATCTGCTGCTGTGTGCAAACTAGACCACGCCCACTTTCCTCGGTATTTAGGCCACTCTCCGACGCCCGACTCCTCAGTCGGCAGGACTCAACCTCTGAGGATGTCCAACGTAGTATTGGACGAAACGTTAGGAATAGAAGTATTCCATGGACCACGGCCATATAACTCGGAGGAATTATCAACAACACTAACGCACTCTACCTGTCACACAGAATGGCAGCTCTAATCGTTTACATGCCTGCCGATGGTTTTTACGTATACGAAGGTACGAGTATTTTGACATCCGACCGTGTGTTCTGGGTGCTTCACTCGTTTTTGTCAGGCAGTGGGTAATGCTAGTGGTTAATGAGACGGTTGACATTTGTGCTGGCGGTTACGGAAAGCAGGCTCGCCGGAATAACCGGCCGCGCCAGAAGGACACGGCTAAGCTGTTAACGGCAGGTGTGTCGCGTGGTTCCTCCACAGGGCATCCTGAAGGGCAGCGGACGGAGCCGTGGCGGCGGCGCCCCGCCGTCTGTGCGCTTCCCGACGGCCGGCGAGGAGTCGCACGTGATCGGCGTCGGCGGCCTCGAGTGCCTCTGCTCCGACGACGACGACGATGACGACGACGGCGCCCCGCTGGACGAGGCGAGCGCCGCCGCGGAACTCGCCGCCCTCGAGGTGAGGCCCTGTCTCCTCTACAAGCCATTGCTCGCGCCCTCGCACTGTGGTGGGGCAGAGCGGATAAATCCGTGCAGAGTACCTAAGCCCACAATGCAGGGTGAGTCAAAAAGGATTTCACAACTTTAGAATGATATAGAAAATTATTAAGATAACTTACAGAATCGGTAGATGTGTCATTTTGTAGCAACCAACGGCAAGTTTTTATTTTGTTTTTGTTCTTTGTGGCCCGCAGTGCAAAATACATCTTTTAGTGACATGATTATTACGAATATCAGCCAGTTACACTGCTCTTTATAGAGTTAATATTTAATAAATCATTCACGATGAGCTTGTTTCGGCATATTGCCATCATCAGGTGCTCTGTAAATACAAAAATAAGCGACGGTCTTAATATAATGGTCAGTAACTATGATCAGAAAAGTTATACTGCATCGTCAGGTATTTTTACCTTACATGTAATATCGTTGCTGCCATGTCCTGTCTTCGTTTGCAATTCTTAGTTTCTCCTTATACAGGGTGTTACAAAAAGGTACGGCCAAACTTTCAGGAAACATTACTCACACACACAGAAAGAAAATATGTTATGCGGACATGTGTCCGGAAACGCTTACTTTCCATGTTAGAGCTCATTCTATTACTTCTCTTCAAATCACATTAATCATGGAATGGAAACACACAGCAACAGAACGTACCAGCGTGACTTCAAACACTTTGTTACGGGAAATGTTCAAAATGTCCTTCGTTAGCGAGGATACATGCATCCACCCTCCGTCGCATGGAATCCCTGATGCGCTGATGCAGCCCTGGAGAATGGCGTATTGTATCACAGCCGTCCACAATACGAGCACGAACAGTCTCTACATTTGGTACCGGGGTTGCGTAGACAAGAGCTTTCAAATGCCCCCATAAATGAAAGTCAAGAGGGTTGAGGTCAGGAGAGCTTGGAGGCCATGGAATTGGTCCGCCTCTACCAATCCATCGGTCACCGAATCTGTTGTTGAGAAGCGTACGAACACTTTGACTGAAATGTGCAGGAGCTCCATCGTGCATGAACCACATGTTCTGTCGTACTTGTAAAGGCGTATGTTCTAGCAGCACAGGTAGAGTATCCCGTATGAAATCATGATAACGTGCTCCATTGAGCGTAGGTGGACGAAACTAAAATGAGCTCTAACATGGAAATTAAGCGTTTCCGGACACATGTCCACATAACATATTTTCTTTATTTGTGTGTGAGGAATGTTTCCTGAAAGTTTGGCCATACCTTTTTGTAACACCCTGCATGTACACTGGAGATGTACAGGGTGTGTCAAAAAAATGTATACACACTTTGAAGCGTCATAGAAAATTTATTTCCCATTCTAAAATATTAAATTTCTGGAAATTGAAAGCTTAAAGTCCAATTGGAAAAATAAATGTTCTTTGCAAATGTTATTAATTTTCAAACTGGTGGCCTATAGCATCAACACATTTCTGACTACGAGTCACCACTCATTCCGTACATCGTACCAAAGTGTCCAATGAGATTTCTGCGCACTCCGCCTGAATCTCATTCCAAAGTGTGTCACCGAGCGAGGTGGCGCAGTGGTTAGCACACTGGACTCGCATTCGGGAGGACGACGGTTCAATTCCGCGTCCGGCCATCCTGATTTAGGTTTTCCGTGATTTCCCTAAATCGCTCCAGGCAAATGCTGGGATGGTTCCTTTGAAAGGGCACGGCCGACTTCCTTTCCCATCCTTCCCTGATCCGATGAGACCGATGACCTCGCTGTTTGGTCTCTTCCCCCAAACCACCTAACCTAACCACCAAAGTGTGTCCAGGTTACGTGGTTTACGTTTGTACACCTCATCTTTTACTGTGCCCCATAAGAAGAAATCCAGCGGCGTGAGGTCTGGAGAGCGTGCAGGAAACTCGATTGGTCCCCTGCGTCCTATCCACTGGCCTGGCACATTGTGATCCAGGTATGCTCGTACGTTCCTATGACAGTGCGGCGGGGCGCCATCTTGTTGGAAATAAACTCTCATTACCGTATAATGCACGAATGGCAGGGAATATGGTGTCAGCAAGCATTGTTAGGTACGTTTCTCCAGTAACAGTACCTTCAAAGTGGAAAGGCCCAATGAGTCCCCTTGCAGACAAACCACACCACACATTTACACCAGGCAAATTCACAGCCTTTTCAACTGTAATGTGAGGATTATCTTCAGCCCAGTACACACAATTGTGCCTATTGACAGTTCCATTGAGTTTGAATTGGGCTTCATTCGACCAAATTATGGTACCCATAAATCCCAGTTCATGTCTCACCATCTCCGGAAACCACTTACAAAATTCTAACCTTTGATCTGGATCGTCGTCACTTAGCTATTGCACCAGCCTTGGAATGTACACAAAAAACTTGCCTTTCTTCAGAATGCGTAGCACACTACCAGCACTTACATTACTCTCACGTGCCGTTTGCCTTGAAGATTTTTGAGGTGAACGCTGAAACAGTTCCAAGACCGCAGTTGTGGAATCATCACTTGCAGCTGTACGAGGTCGCCCTGAACGGCCTTTATGCACATCACACACTGTTCCATGAATTTCGAATTTGTCTCGTAGACGTGTAATTGTTAACCTTGAAGGTGGTTCTGTACCATACTCACTTCTCCACTGTCTTCGAACCGCAGCTACATTCTCAAACTTCCAGTACCACTTAATTATCTGCTTCCGCCCTTAAAGATCAAACGCACGTCCGCCATCTTGCAGTTACTTCCTTGCCACTGCTGCCACCTGTTTGGGAAGAAACATAACATTACTTTCTCACAGATATTTAACCTTGTAGAACGGGAAATAAATTGCCTATGACAGTTCAAAGTGTGTGTACATTTTTTTGACGCACCCTGTATATCAGATTTTAGTTGGTTTTTATGTATGCAATTTTCTCTTGCCAGCTTTGAAGACAATGAATCAGCGATATTACATGTTCAGATAGTTACTATTATAAATTACTGATGCCCAGACAAAAACATAATTAGAACTAAACCTATAAAAATAAAAAAAACGAATTTCCAAACATCACTCATTTATAATGGTAACTATGTGAACATGTAATATCGCTGATCCACTGTCATCCAAGCTGTCAAGAGAAAAATAGCCTACATAAAAACCAACCAAAATCAGATATATTTCTCGTGTACATATAAGGAGAAAGTAAGAAATCTAAAAAAAGATAGGACATGGCAGCAACGATTTTAAATGTAAGGTAAAAACACCTAACGATGTATTATAACTTTTCAGATCATAGTTATAGACCATTATATTCCGATATCGCTTACTTATGTATTTACAGGTTACCTAATGATGGCAATACGCTGAAATGGGCTCATTGTGAATAATTTATAACATAAAAACCATTTAAAGAGCAGTGTACGCCGCTGGTATTTATAATAATCATGTCGCTAAAAAATTTAGCGTAATGCATCAGTACCTCATTCCACTACCAGGAGCGCCAGCGCAGTGCTCCGTGAAAATGGCTACTTTCACTGGTGCGGAGCGTGCTCGCGCGTTGTATGTTTTGATTGCCACCACCGGATTTCTTTCTCTTGTGTTTCATTAAGGACTGTGTGTATGTTCCTCACCTACTAAACAGTTTAGCCCACCTGAAAAATCGAATCTGCACTACCGTTGCACAAGTCACGCCCGATTTGCTGCAACGAGTGTAGGAAGAAACTGATTATCGATGGGATTTTTGCTGCATCACAAATGGTAATCACATCGAACTAAAATGACACTTGACACTTTTGTGTGAAACTTGAGGTTGTTTGCTGTAAAGTAACACATCTACTGATTTTGTTAGTTATCTCAATAAATTTCTGTATCACTCCAAATTTGTAAATTCCTTTTTAATTCACCCTGTGTAGTATTACCATTGGGAATATTTTCTGACTTCACTAACGCTTTTGATTATATGGACCATGATATCCTAATACGAGGTGGTTATGATGGAACCGATGGTGTTCCGAGTGCTACAATGCATGCAGCATACGTCACAGGACGCTGAAACATTGTAGGTATGTTCATTATCCTAGCAATACAAACACATTTTCCAATCCTAGCAATACCAACACATTTTCTATAAAGCGTAATACCAAGGGGGAAGGGGGTTCTTCGTACCCACTACCAATAAAAAAAAACCTAAAAAACAAATTTTGTTAATTGTGTTTACCGTTTTTTAACAACATACTTTTAAATAGGTACTAATGTGTGAGTAGGGTACATAACCTGAAAATATCTTTTAGCACAGTCTTAGCAACAACAACACATCTTCTGTAGTGTTTACACCAAGTGGAGTGGTAGGCCCTACTTCATGACCACTACAAAAATTAAAAAATACAAACGTCGTTAATATTCATTTGCAACATAACTTTTAAAGTTACATTACATGTGTAAGAAGGGCACTAAACCTGAAAATATGAATTATCACTTCTAAGATTTAAATTTTTGGATTAACTGTTACTGAAAAACTTAAAACAGTTACAGATCTGACATAAGAAATTACTGAAAACAAAAAATATTTTTTCAAAATTTTACAATATAAAATACCGCCTTAGATACGATAGTTTAAGAAGATGGGCTCAAAGTAACCCCTTTGTACTGTGAGGGTTCCACTTTCTGCCAACAAGTGAAAATATGGCACTGTAAGCAGTCATAATTTGGAACGAAACGCTCATTAAGAAACTGGCCGTGCTCTCCGCCATTGTCTTGTCATACATAATTGAGGACAGAATACAACGCAAAGCAACGGCCGCCAGAAATTCAGTTTTAAATCATCACTACCACCATAACTTATAGGGTGAACCGAACTCCAGCGACGAAATTTTAGAGGTTGTTCAGGAATTTCTCTGATGAATTTGATCTAACAGACTTGTGGTCTCCGATAATTCATGAAAGAGTAATTGTATTTCGTTTGATTTATTGCTCCCCCCCCCCCCCCCCCCCCCGCCCTTAATCTTCGAATCTGTGTTGCACTCAAAATATCTGTACAACAATGTAAAAGTCGATGGTAAGCGCTGTGTGTCTTCTTCGAAAACAAATTTATTCCATTCAATCACGGTACTTGCCCACATTACGCTTCACCCTCAAGCTTCCATCAGTACTGTTCGACTCTGTCTAAGGTTTGTTTATGCAGCAATGCTACTTCGATTATCAACAACGCTATGGTGACTTGTTCCCGCAGCGACGAGCTTATTTACTATCGTGAAGGCGTTGTCATAGAAACTTAGGGTACTAGGGTAACAAACCGGATAAATCATAATTGCATTATTACTCTGTAACATTTTACCAGGGCCACGCGTCCCTTACACTAGAACACTCCGATCGTATCCCTAAAGAGCCTCCTAAATTTTGCCGGTGGTGTTGGTACGCTTGTGCATCATGTGTTTATTCTACATGCCACCGTTATGTTTTCACTTCTAATAGTCTGTCACTGCTTTATAATTTTGGCGAAGAGTCCATCGTTCTTTAATCTGTCACCAGATACCTTGAACGCCCCCTCCCCCTTTTTTTACCCTAATCGTATGTCATTTCGCGAATGTTGCCTTTCTAATGGAATAGCATCGCAGGCTTCCTCAGTTTGCACTCTAGATCATCCAGTGTTTTGCAGCGTACACAGTTTTCTTGAGTCTTGACAGTACGCCAAAGGTAGAAGTTAAAGGGGTTAAATCTCTGGAGTATGGTTAAATCCAGTGATGGAGTTCGATACTCCACAGCACTTCCTCTTCGTCCTAAACATCTCGATGTTCAAGATAATTATCTTAACTGTCAAAAACGTCGTTAAGACCTGGAGCTATCATGTGCAGCATTTCTAGGTCAGCGTCACTTGTGACAGACTCTTCAGAGCAATACAGCTCGATTAACTCCATAGCGAATCTAAACTGCAGAGAATAGCAGACTGATACCCCTGGTACATATCCTTCTTCAGTTTCTGATTTTCATTAGCATAGTACACGCAATTATGGCGGTTAATTGTTTCGTTAAGTTTAAAGCGCGCTTCATTCGACCAAAGCATCATCATCTTCATACCTTTTGATGGTCGCAAAATTAATTTCACCTGTCGGGACTATTTTCGCTCAGAGGATGGAGAAGTGTGTAAGGCTTCCATCTCTGAGTTCGAAATATTCTGCTAACACTGGTTTTGATGATCCCAATCTCATGAGAGCATTTGCCTCACAGACTTTTTAGCGGACTGCATGTATGACGTACCAGTGCTTCAACACTTCCTCAATCTGTTGAACGTCACCTTCTTGCGCTACCTCCCTTTTTCACCTCAAACTTGTCTCGGATTCTTGTAATGATCGGTGTTCCAAATTCAACTCTTCAACGCCGTCGAACCTCCATCACTTTCTGTGATTTACTTTAACGCTTTATCACTTAGTTCCGTTCTTCAAATGATAGCGCCAGGTGTATTTCCAGTCTCGCAACAAGTGAAAATGTTACAAAATTTTTCACAGCTTTCTGAATTATAACCCCCCCCCCCCCTCCCGAAAGAAGAAAAAATCATCTGTTTTAGTTAAAGAGAGATTCGGTTTCAAAGAATGTGTACCTTACTTGGGACACCTTGTATAGGGAGGAATTAATACGCTGATTGACTTTCCTGGCAATGTAACTGTCAGAATTTCGCCACTAAGCTACACTGGCTGAAACTACACTTCGGCGCCCGTGGGTTTTACGTGGCATGGTGCTGTTGGTAACTGTTCCCGTGCTTATTGATTGGAAGTGAACAAGGTGAATCATTAATCAGATGTAGGAAACCAATCACACTGCTTATTCGTGAGCTGCTATGCTTTGTAAATGAAGTTAGCTATGCTATTAGTTGCCACTGTAGCCATAGCCTTGGGAAGCATGGCATACACTTAACGGAAAAAAACGGCGTACATGTAAAATTATCTGAATGGAACGGAAATCGATATATATAATTAATTTCAGAATTTCGGAAAAATTGGATGAGTTATTCAAGAGAAAGAGCTTCACAAATTGAGGAGTAAGCCAGTAATGCGTTGGCCCGTCTCTGGCGCTTATGCGTGCAGTTATTCTACATCTACATCTACATTTATACTCCGCAAGCCACCCAACGGTGTGTGGCGGAGGGCACTTTACGTGCCACTGTCATTACCTCCCTTTTCTGTTCCAGTCGCTTATGGTTCGCGGGAAGATCGACTGCCGAAAAGCCTCAGTGTGCGCTCGAATCTCTCTAATTTTACATTCGTGATCTCCTCTGGAGGTATAAGTAGGGGGAAGCAATATATTCGATACCTCATCCAGAAACGCACCCTCTCGAAACCTGGACAGCAAGCTACACCGCGATGCAGAGCGCCTCTCTTGCAGAATCTGCCACTTGAGTTTGCTAAACATCTCTGTAACGCTATCACGCTTACCAAATAACCTTGTGACGAAACGCGCCGCTCTTCTTTGGATCTTCTCTATCTCCTCTGTCAACCCGATCTGGTACGGATCCCACACTGATAAGCTATACTCAAGTATAGGTCGAACGAGTGTTTTGTAAGTCACCTCCTTTGTTGATGGGCTACATTTTCTAAGGACTCTCCCAATGAATCTCAACCTGGTACCCGCCTTACCAACAATTAATTTTATATGATCATTCCACTTCAAATCGTTCCGCACGCATACTCCCAGATATTTTACAGAAGTAACTGCTACCAGTGTTTGTTCCGCTATCATATAATCATACAATAAAGGATCCTTCTTTCTATGTATTCGCAATACATTACATTTGTCTATGTTAAGGGTCAGTTGCCACTCCCTGCACCAAGTGCCTATCCGCTGCAGATCTTCCTGCATTTCACTACAATTTTCTAATGCTGCAACTTCTCTGTATACCACAGCATCATTCGCGAAAAGCCGACACTATCTACTAGGTCATTTATATATATATTGTGAAAAGCAATGGTCCCATAACACTCCCCTGTGGCACGCCAGAGGTTTCTTTAACGTCTGTAGACGTCTCTCCATTGAGAACAACATTCTGTGTTCTGTTTGCTAAAATCTCTTCAATCCAGTCTCACAACTGGTCTGATATTCCGTAGGCTCTTACTTTATCAGGCGACAGTGCGGAACTGTCCCGAACGCCTTCCGGAAGTCAAGGAAAATAACACCTATCTGGGAGCCTGTATCTAATATTTTCTGGGTCTCATGAACAAATAAAGCGAGTTAGGTCTCACACGATCGCTGTTTCCGGAATCCATGTTGATTCCTACATAGTAGATTCTGGGTTTCCAGAAACGACATGATACGCGAGCAAAAAACATGTTCTAAAATTCTACAACAAGTCGACGTCAGATATACAGGTCTATAGTTTTGCGCACCTGCTTGACGACCCTTCTTGAAGACTGGGACTACCTGTGCTCTTTTCCAATCATTTGGAACCTTCCGTTCCTCTAGAGACTTGCGGTACACGGAAAGTTCGCTTGGAACTGATTGATTCCTCTAGAGACTTGCGGTACACGGAAAGTTCGCTTGGAACTGATTGATACAGATGTTGAATGTCAACCTGAGGGATATCGTGTCGCAATTTGTCCAATTGGCGCGTCAGATCGTCAAAATCCTGAGCTGGTTGGAGGGCTTTGCCCAAAATGCGCCAAACGTTCTCAAAAGAGGAAAGATCCGGCGACCCTGCTGGGCAGGGTAGGGTTTTGCAAGCACGAAGACAACGGGTAGAAACTCACCGAATGCGGGCGGGCATTATCTTGATGTGCTGTGACGTGAGGTGTCGCGGATGTCAACAGAAGTGGTCCTGCTATGGAAACAAATGGCAACCCAGACCATCACTACTTGTGTAGGGGGAGGCAACAGCGGGGTTGGTATCCCACCGCTGTCCGGGGAGTCTCCAGACATGTCTTTGACCTGTAATCTATTGACTGGAGTAGAATTGTCTTTGGTGATGAGTCCCTCTTCGAATTGAGCCCCGACGACCAGCGAAGAGGTGTCTGGATACGCCCCAGACAGCGGTGGGACACAAAGCTCATTGTTGGCCGCCAAACGGCCTGACAACAAGGAGTGATGGTGTGGAGTGCCATTTCTTTTCATAACAGGAGCTTCTTGGCTGTCATCCGCGGGACTCTTACAGCACAGCGCTACGTCGACGATATTCTGCGCCCCGTTTTGTTGCCCTTCATAGCAAGCCAACCAGGAATTGCATTTCAGCAAGATAACGCACGTCCGCACACGGCGAGGGTTTCTACTGCTTGTCTTCGTGCTTGCCAAACCATACCTCGCCCCTCATTGTTTCCGGATCTCTCCCAAGTTGAGAACTCGTGGAGCATTGTGTTGAAGGCCCTCCAAACAGCTCGAGATTTTGACGATTTAACACGCCAGTTGGACAGAATTTGGCGCGACATCTCTCAGGAGGACATTCAACAACTCTTTCAATCAATGTCAAGTTGAGTAACTGCTTGCATTAAGGGCCACAGGTGGACCAAAGCTTTATTGACTTATTCAATTTTCTCTTGAATAAATCATCCAATTTTTCTGAAACTGTAATTCTTTCCAGAATTCCATTCTGTAAACATCCCCCAGGCTGTGGCTAAGCCGTTCTCCGCAATATCCTTTCTTTCAGGAGTGCTCTAGTTCTGCAAGGTTCGCAGGAGAGCTTCTGTAAAGTTTGGAAGGTAGGAGGTGAGGTACTGGCAGAAGTAGAGCTGTGAGGATGGGTCGTGAGTCGTACTTGGGTAGATCAGTTGGTAGAGCACTTGCCCGCGAAAGGCAAAGGTCCCGAGTTCGAGTCTCGGTCCGGCACACAGTTTTAATCTGCCAGGAAGTTCCACTGTAATTCTTTGTTTGTTTGTACATGTACATCACATCTATCGATTTCCATCCCATTCGGATAATTCATTCGTGGTGTCGATTTTTTTGTCTTACAAGGAGAGGCCGCCAATTGTGAAATTCAGATTCGATTCATACTGCGCATAATAAAAGCTCATGGCCAGAGGTGTAATGTGGCAAAGCAACAAGATGCACTTCTCAGCCGTTGTCGAGAAAATCGACAGTTAAAAGTAACCGTTGCAGTGAAATACTCTCTACGATGACTAATTTTCTACAGCGACGTGGCGCAGCGGTAAGCGCTCGGGTTCGTAAACCGAAGGTCGCCGGATCGAATCTCGCGCCATGCAATTTTTTATTATTAGTTTTTGAATTGCTTATGCATCTTGGTGAAAGCGGATCGCTCTCCAATTGGACCGCCTCCATTTTTCCGTTTGTTTAACACGGTGTACCAAAGCTCTCGCGTCCGCACTGATATATATATATATATAAAATTCCCGGCAATCAGTTGCAACAATTATGCATATAATAAGTTGTTGAAAGTCGTTTGTCGTGGAAAAACTGGCGAATTCGAACATCATTATGTTTTCCGCAAACAAAGTTGTATTTCACAAATGTTATTAATTGTCTTCATAATGTTAACCACGTATAGTTAACGGAAGACGTAGAAACGATATTCCGAAACGAATACGTATAGCGTAAGTCAAACGTTCGAATTAGAATAGAGACCCCACGAACATAAATTTGCTGTGGCAGGTATGAAATATAAACTCCGTTACTCGCTCGTTACACTTGAAGGACAGATGTTGAATGGGCCGAAACGAGCCGCCGAGTATCAGCGTAGTTGCCTGCTAACTTCTAAAGAATGTAGATGCGGTCCCTAGCGCAACTTATAACATCGTCGAAAATCAGTGCAGACGTGAGAGCTTTGGTACACCCTCTTAAACAAACGGAAAAATGGAGGCGGTACAATTGGAGAGCGATCCGCCTTCACCAACATGCATAAGCAATTCATTAATGTTTGAATTACAAAAAACTAATAATAAAAAAAACTGCATGGCGCGAGATTCGATCCGGCGACCTTTTGATCACGAACCCGCGCGCTTACCGCTGCGCCACGACTCTGTAAGTAAATCATTTATCGCAGAGAGTATTTCTCGGCAACGGTTACTTTTAACTGTCGATTTTCTCGACAACGGCTGAGAAGTGCATCTTGGTGCTTTGCCACATTACACCTCTGGCCATGAGCTTTTATTATGCGCAGTATGAATCGAATCTGAATTTCACAATTGGCGGCCTCCCCTTGTTGGTGAGTATCGGGAAAAAAAAAAAAGATTATTAGATTGAGAGACTCGCATTGGTCATTTGGCTCCGACGACAGACAACGAATAACCGACGCGAAGGATGAGCCGCGGACACCGTAAGTGCACTTTAGCTATGCGGGACGCCGCTTTTGTACAGCCTGCCAGTGAAATGGGATGAGCATCTAAGAGACGCTTTCATGTTTAAAAAACGAAACCGTGACGAAACATCCTACTTCCTGTTTCTTCATTTTTATCTAGTAAAGGCCTCACCCTTAGTAGCCTTATAGTTTGAATAAGTGATTTACGAACTGCCTTTTTCGTGGGCATCGCCTTTGTCTGTATCCAATTCCTACCCCATGGTCCTAAGTCACTGTAGTCCACTAACAAAACTCGAAGCAAAAGACAGTCGGAGGAGGGCTGATTTGTGTGCAGGCCGAGGACGAGGAGGAGCGCGCTCTGCAGCGGCTGACGCGTTCCAACACCGACTTCAACACCGTGTCCGGGAAGGTGCAGCTGATGCAACTGCCGCTCGGCCGGCCGCGCACCGACGCCGAAGGACGCAAGCACACGCCACTCGTCGTCTGCGTCACGCCCTTTGGCGGCGCCAGTGGCCCTGACAGGTGAGCCAGCGACAGCCGTGGCATCTCTCGGTCACGTCGCGAGTTTGCTGCCAAACAATTGCATACCGCAATCTTAATTGTTGCTGTTGTCATTAATAATGACAATGATTATTATTATTATTATTTCCACGCTTAGTTTCACAAGGGTTTTTACGTAATTTTAACGGAGCATACCGCATCCTAATGAATTAATTTTTGCTGTCTACAGAAAATTGTTATAGGCGTGCGGGATTTTATGAAACTATCGTTTGCAGTTGGCAACAGAATGACCGGCGCAATTTGACGTTTCTGTCGGATTACGCAAACGCTAGACTTAGCACTTATTTAGTAGCGTTTCATCTCTGGACGCCTTCACTTTCATCACCTGGTATTTTGCTAACGGTATGAGTTGTCAACCTAGGTTTTTACTGTGACAACGTCTCATATGTTTGATTTTGTTTGTAATTGATTTATTTACATTATTTGGAGTGATGTTTTGTTAGGTCATGTTGCGAATACAACATAACTCCCGCAACTTGCTATAACATTTCTCATATGAAAGTGAAACTGCAGTGACGATATTGGTAGACCTAAAGATTGACATATTTCATTTGAAACAGCCTTGCTGATTATAATGTAGACGTCATTCACACGAGCGTGAAGGGCTCCTATCTTAGCATTTCCAAATATGATAATGTTTCTTCATATCTGATCCAGGTTTATTTATGTACGCTACTTCACATCTTGTGTCTCTGTACTATTAACGTGAGTAGCGTAAATAATAAGTTATTTATGCTTACTTTGGTCAATATAATTATTATGTTTCTTATGCACTCTTTCTGATCCAATTGTCATCTGATATACCTCGTCATATACAGTCCCTTCTAATTCAGCAGATAAAGACGGCACTTATAAACTAAAAGCACATTGGGTCCAAGCCCCACTCTGCTTATTCTCATTTTTGATTTAGACTCTTGCCCTACCTAACCTTAGGAAAATGATGCTTGGCCAATTCAAGAATCAAATGGTTCAAATGGCTTTGAGCACTATGGGACTTAACATCTGTGGTTAGCAGTCCCCTAGAACTTAGAACTACTTAAACCTAACTAACCTAATGACATCACACACATCCATGCCCGATGCAGGACTCGAACCTGCGACCGTAGCGGTCACGCGGTTCCAGACTGAAGTGCCTAGAAACGCACGGCCACACCGGCCGGCTATTCAAGAATCACTAGTGAATTTCATATCTATCTTTGAAAAACGCTCTACAGAATCCATGAATATTCTTCTGCCTCAGAGAAACTCGTGTGTAAATATGGAATTTTTCTATCATCATTTTGCAAATTGGATTGGGAGAAACCATTAATTTGACAGTGATTTGCAGCTGTCTAAATGTCTTCGAATCAAATTTAGCTCCCAAAGACGTTACTTAACATGTTTGATACTATATTTTTCCTTGCTTTGTGCTACTTCTTAGACTGCATATTATTATGAAACAGATCTGCAAATGAGATGTGCTAGTCTACAACTTTCTATGCTGATTGCTTTCATTAAAGTTAGCAACAGCTGTACAATTTAACACCTCTGAAATTTCTGCCCTTGTCAATAAAAATGTAGCTCCTACTAGGAAAAATAATTCCACATATGATAATTACCAATTAGTCTCCAAATGTGAGAGATTTTATCAGCATTTTTCACTGAATTCTAGGGCACATACAGCTCAGAGGAAATGAACTTGCTGGTGTGGCTGCTAATGAGGCGTGCTCCCTCCAACTTCCTCCTTGCTGTTTGGCCCCCCTCTGTGTAGTCACCCGTATGGTATATAACTGTGGAGCTCATGCATTAATTGGAGGCTCACTGGCTGGAAATGAGGAGCAATAAGCTGTGGTCAGTGAAACTTAGAAGGTGACCATGGCTTACCTCAATGCGTTGAATGTGGTATGTGTTTTAAGGTTGTTTGTGTTGTCAGGGCTCCTTTTCAAAATTTTAGGTGTGATGGTTTAGTGTGATCCAGACCACATTTTAAGAAGTCACCCAGTCACAGTAATCTGGCATGCATTAAATATATCTGTCCTGGCATTCTATGACTGATTTTATCTGCATTTATTCTGGTGAGTTTTCATCTCTTGTGACAACCATATGTAAACATTGTAATTTAAATTCTTGCTTATTGTGCTGTATTTGTTGGCAGAGCTTGGTCCTAGAATTTATTGATATACTAGATTTTAACCAAGCTCCTCTCTACATATTTAATGCAATGGTGCAGGTAGCTAACCAGTAGCTCCCACAATATATTTTAAAGTTCTTCCTCTTATTAATTTTTTCTGTACAATATACAAGTCCATAAATAGAAGTTAGATAACTACATGTCTTCCAATTGACAATGGGCATCTTAATGATAGTCATTTATATAACCAGTGTAACATGTAACTGACTTGCATCAGTTTTCAGTTTTTATTCAAATTGGTTATACTAAAAACTTGAGAATTTCTTGATGGATAGTAATAGTGGCATGGACCTAAAATAATTTGACTGATTGAAATTAGATGATACTCGCAGTGCTATTTTCTTCATCCAATACACTGACTGACAGGTGTGTAATAGACAGGCAAACATCCACCAAGTTGGGCCAGGTGAGGCTAGTGCACCAAGACGCTATTCTAGTGCTGTATGTATGTTGACAATATGCAGGTTTCAAACTGCCAACTTAGTAGCTTAAGGGAACACTTGAGAGGTGAGAAAGAGTTACTTGTTTTCAATGCTCAACTTGAAGGCCTTGAATATTGTTCAAAGTTTGTTCCTTGGCAGCCCAAATTGGTTTTTACATCAGAAAATGTGGTTTCTACCACAGCTGGTATGAAAGCAACTGTGTTTCACAGTTCATGATGGCTTTTCTCCCACACCCATCTCAAATATTCTGCAATTCAGAGGCTGCGTTATGTTCTAGATATGAGACTGACTTTAATTATGGAACATGTTGCGATTCAGAGTTAAAAGTTGCAGTTTGTTTGCATCACCATATAAACAATAAATCTGAATCTTCATCTACATCTGTACTCTGTGAGCCATTTTGTGTGTGTGTGTGTTTCTGAATAATTTGCAGGAAGAACGATTGTCAATAAGCCTCTGTGTGAACTTGAATCCCTCTAATTTTATCTTCGTGGTCTTTTTGTAAGATATACATATGAGGACTCTTCGAAGAACATATGCTCTCAGAACTTTAAAAAGTGAAACTCATCACGGTGGAGAACATCTCTCTTGCAGTGTTTGCCAGTGGAGTTGATTGATTGTCTCTGACACTTTCATGCTTACTAAATGAACCTATAATGAAAGCACTGCTCTTTTTTGGATCTTCTCTACTTCCTCTATCAATCTGCTGCTGTTACGGATTCCATACTGATGAACAATTTTCAAGTATTGGTCAAACCAGGTGTTTTGTGCGCTACTTCCTTTGTTGTTGGAATACATTTCTTGAAGATTCCTCCAATGAATCGGTCTGGTATCTGCCTAAAAACTAACAATTTTATGTGGTAATACCATTTCAAATTGCTCCGTATGCTTACTCCTAGATACTTTTATGGAAGTGACTGCTTTGAGTAATCGTTCTGCAGTTTTTTAATCATAGAATAAAGCATCTTCCTGTATATATATTTGCAATAAGTTAAATTTGTTTATGTTCAGGGTCAATTACCACTCCGTGCACCAAGCATTGGTGCTCTGATCTTCCTGCATTTGCTGCAATTTCTTGGTTTCACAGTTTCTCTGTATACAACAGAATCTTCCACCAAAACCCTCATCAAACTTTCAACATTATCTACTAGGTCATTTCTGTATATTGTGAAAAGTAATGCTCTATAGCACTCCCCTGGGGTACGGCCGAAGCTACTTTTATGTCTGAAGACTTCTGTCCTTTCAGAATGACTTGCTGTGTTCTGTTTGCTAGATACTCTTCAGTCCAGTCACACAGTTGGTCGTATATTCCATATGCTTGTATTTTGTTTATTAAGCTGCAGTGCATGACTATATGAAACGCTGTCTGGAAGTCAAGGCACCTGTGTCAACTGCTTTCTGGGTCTTGTGGATGAACAGAATGAGCTGGGTTTCACTTGATCATTCTTTTCAGAACCTGAGTTGGTTCCTACAGAGAAGATTTTTGGTCTCCAGAAACTGTTGGACACCTTACACATGACTCTTCTCGAGCTAATTTTGGTGTCATAATTTTTGTTTGTCTTGGAGGCTTTTCCTACATTTAACTTTGCAGTGAAGCTGTTTTTGCTTTCATAGTAGTTTTCTAACATGTCAGTAGAACATCCTCACATCTTTGCTTGGCATATATCTGTGTGAAGTGTATTGTACAGTGTTCTTGAACTTTGTCCATTGATACTAAATGTTGTTAGTACATCAGATGAAATTTTCATGTTGACCACTCAGGTAATCAGAAATATATTTCTTATCACTCTTGCAGAAAAATTTTCTTGTATTTCTTTGTCTTGCTGTTCATAGCTGTATTAGCGACGCTGTAATGGCCTTATGATCACTGATTCCCCGTTCTATGCTGAATTGAAAAGTTCGGGTCTGTTTGTCATCAGCATGTCTATTTGAGTGAACTACTTTTATTGTTGTAGATTTTAACTGATGAAAACAAATGTTTTTTGTATTGCCGTTTCTTGACTCTTATATTCAGTATTGAGTCCAGTGGCTGACAGTCATTTTTCTGCAAAAAATTTTGATAATTACGTATTTAGATATAGTTTGGTGTGGAATTGCGTTAGCTTTAAAAGATAGCAAGTGATCATTTATTTTGTATATTTGCAGAAATGAAAGTGATGGAGACCAGGAAAGGCCATATGAAAGTACTGCTACACCAACTAGCAGCAGAATACCAGTTTTAAAGGGTAGAGCTACCAGTGCAGAACAAAGTGTGGCAGTTACTACCAAAACAGAAAAGGAAAGTTTTTCAAAGAGTACTGTTACTGGGGTATCTGTTATTGAATGTGAAAAAACAGCAGATTTAAAAATTCATGAAAAAGAAATCTGTAATCCTGTAGGCATGGGAGATAAATTTCTTCCCACTGAATCTATCGGTGCATCAACTGTTGAGCCAACAGTAATTACTGACAATGAATCAGTATTCACAGAAACTTTACCTACATCTTTCAGCACTGAAAACAAGGCAGATGGTGTTAATAATTGTACACCAGCAATAGATGAGGTTAATATTAACACGGATAATATACCTGCCTCACATGAAGTGACTGTTAATGGTAATGCCGATGTTGGTATATCCAACACAGAGACCAATAATGATGTAGAAGTAGTTTCATCAGTAACAGAAGTTGTAACAGACAAGAATATGGGCAAACCATCAACAGTAGAAATCCACGCAGTTGAAAATTCCGTGACAAAGACAAAGAAAGAAATGAGCAAACAACATTCATCTGAAGTTAGTAAATGCATTACAACGGAAACAAAATTTTCAAAAAAGTCTGGTGATCTTCCCATGAAACTGAATGGAACGCCATACAAATACACTACAAGTTCAAGCTTATTTACAACCAGAGCTCATGAGATTAGCAGCACACTACTAAAATGTGAATGGAAGGGTAAAGCGACAGAACTACCTTCCACAAAAGAGAAATCATTAGCAATAGAATCGTACAAAAGTCTTCAATCAGCAGACAAAACATTTCACAAAATGGAGGAAGTTGTATCGAAACCAAATTCAGATGTATATAAATCTAGTATCGGAAAGAACCTGTTTGCCATGAGAGGAAGAGAAATGAATCGATCTACTCAGGATCACCGAAAGATGGGAAATGAAAATGAAGCAGTTAATATGAAAGATAAGCCTGTGACAGTTGAGATAAAGAAGCCTTCAGAAGTGGAAGTTACTTCCAATACGAGCACCTGCAGCATCCCAGATCAGGAACGAGAGCAGCCTGACGGCCGTGCCGAAGATCCTGAAGAGGAGCCGCCCCTTTCTCCAGCTGTTGCTATTGCTGCACCTCGTCCATCATTTCTTCACGGTGCAAAGCCTCGGCTCCCTCAGAAGCCAAGCAGTTTATTTGTGCAGCAATCACCAGTTAGGGGACAAAAACAGGTATGTAATACTCATTTGGGAATGCGACAGTGCTAATAAGCTGTTTTTGAAAATATAATTTAATTGGATGGATAAAAAAATCTACCCACCAAGCAGTGGCAGGAGAAGACATGCGTAAAGGTATTTAAATTTGCAAGTTGTCAGAGCCAGTAGTGTCTTCTTCTGGCAGAAGAGTTGAATGGGGAAGGGGTGAAGAAAAATGCTGGTAAGATTTAGGAAATAAGGAGAGTTCGGGAAACTCACCCAGAACCCCGGGTCAGGGGAGATGTTCTGGATGAGGTGAGAAGGAAAGACCAATTCAGTCTTTCCTTCTCATCCCATCCAATAAGGCTCCTCTGACCCATAGTTCTGTATTTTTCCTTCCCGTTCAATCCTGAAAGGTTGCAAATTTAAATACTTTTATACATGTGTTTTCTTCTGCTGCTTGGTGAGTGTTTTTTCTATTTAATTTGATCACTGAAAATTATATTGAGAATGACTTTTGCTGTTGGTACTTTTGAATCCTATGTTCTATTGTTCATGACTACTTCACTCCCCTCTCTCCAAATCTGTAAAACATTAATGGTAGTGTTAATGTTATTCTACCCTACTGTGCGTATGTGAAACACAGTTAATGATCACTCACACTGGCGGTAATGCAGAGACTGGTGGAACAACAAGCGGTTCCTGAGATTGACGACAGCAGTGTTCACAAAGTGAGTGGCTACCCTCAAGCAAAGTCCAGAGCATAGCATTGTGAGCATACAAAAACAGTCCAGGGAGCAGTTTGGATCAAAAACATAATGCAAGCATGGTCAAACACTATACTAGTCGGTGGCACCTATCTAAGGCTTCAGTGAAGTATTTACTGGTACACTCATGATAGAGGTTGGGGCTGAGTGAGAGGTCTGTCTCTGTGGCAGTGCCACTCGTGAGATCAAGCTGTGGCTGGCAGGGAATCCAAATAGCTTTCGGATACTAAAAATGTGATACTTTGATATTCAGAAATAGTCCAGTTGGGAAACTGAAATGCGTGAACATTTTTTACACCAAGAGCATTTGCCAACAGTTGCATTCACTTAATTTGTAAGTCCTAAGTCAACAAACTGTCAGGTTAGTAATGTAAGGGGAGGGGGATTGTAGAGGGAGACAATAAAATGGATGTAGGTTGTGTCAGTGATGCAGGGATAGAGGCTTACAAATGATAAGTTAACATGGAGAACTGTATCAAATGTAGTTGAAGTGGTGTTACATTGCAATTCATATCAAGTAGTATAGTGTTTGAGGTAAGGTGGGTGGATAGTTAATGAGTGATTCATTTTTGATGTTCTTTTCTCAGGCTGAACAACAACAGCAGCAGCAGCAGCAGCAGCAGCAACAACAACAACAACAACCAGTAACATGTCAGCAACAGAAACACACACAACAACACCAACACCAGCAAGCAGAGCAGCAGAAGCAGCAGCCACAGTCAAAACTGCAGCATCAACCATTACAGCAACCACAGCAACATCAGCCACTACCACAACCACCACCACTGCAACAGCAGCAGCAGCAGCAGCAGCAGCAACAGTTACTGCAATCACAGGAACCAATTCTGCATGCACAACCAGTGGAAGAACCTGCAGCACTCATAACTGCAGTGGCTCCATCACTCATGTGTGCACTGGCAGCAGATGGCCGCAGTCCACACAAGAGACAGGCACCTAGACCACCTTCCAGCTCTGTGAGCATCAGCAGCAATAGTAGCAGTAGCAGCAGTAACAGCACGGAGTCCCAACATCATCATCCCCAGCACCACCCCCATCAAGGACAAACTGGAGAGTCCAGCACTGTACGTCATAAAACTAACTCTCTCTCTCTCTCTCTCTCTCTCTCTCTCTCTCTCTCTCTCTGTGTGTGTGTGTGTGTGTGTGTGTGTGTGTGTGTGTGTTAGCTTCCCCATGAATATTTGTGATTGTTCTTATGTGCCCAGGTTATTTAGCATGTATTTGTAAAAAAAAAACTGTCAGTGCAATAATATGCCTTCAGTATCACAGCCATTCACAATAAGTGAAATAATCCTCCAGATTCCAGATTTATTTTATATGAAGTGTGATCAGAAAATACAGTGAATGAGTTTTTTGGCAGCAGCTCTGACACTACAACCATTTGATGTAATTTGCCCAACAGCCTCATCCACTGAGATAGACAGGGTCAAGCTGGAACAAGTTCTGACATACGAGTCAGTGTGCAGAGACACTAGAATGAGGTTGTGTTTAGCACATCCGTTGCACATCATGGATTTCGAACTACGTGCCAGCATTAATTTCTGTTTCAAGTTGCAAAAAAGTGCCAAAGAAACTCATGAAATGTTAAAATTGGTGTATGGTGATAGTGCTGTATCTCTGAAGACTCTTTACAACTGGTATGGATGATTTAACAAAGAAATTGAGTCAGTAGAAGAGAAACAACATTCGGGACATCCGTTAACTTCAAAAGCAGAAGAAAATGTGCAAAAAGTAGCTGAAATTGTTTGTTGACAGACAAATAACTATTGGAAACCTTACCAAAGAAATTAGCGACTCATACAGGTCCATGAAAAGCATTTCAACCGACAATTTGCAAATGAAAAGAGTGAGTACAAAATTTGTCCCCAGACTTTTGAGTGATGAACAGAAGGAAAATCGTGTCAGTTTGGACCATGTTGAAGGGTTGTCTTCATTCAGACCCAGACTTCATATCCAAAATTGTAAATGGAGATGAAACTATGAATATGACCCTGAGATGAAAATTCAGGGTTCTCAATGGAAAACAAATGAATATCCTTGCCCTAAAAAGGCTCAGCAGTCAAAATCGAATATCAAAATCGTGCTCTTGGTTTTTTTCAATATTGAGAGCACAGTGCAATTAGTTTCTTCCAAGGGGAACAACTGTAAATGCCAGATTTTACAAGGGCATACTGGAACATTTGTGGAATGATTTGTGTCTGTCCACATCCGCCTTACTCACAAGATTTAGCACCCTGTGACTTCTGGCTCTTCCCAGTGATTCACAGTTGATGCCCTTGATCCATCGGCTGATGCACTAGAGTCTTGCTTGATTCCGGTTACTAGAGCCTGTCTGCAACTTAGCACATCATCGTTATAGTAAGTAGCAATCTCTTTTCATTACATTGTTGTTCTTAAAGGAAAGCATGTTGACACCATTACTGATAGTGAGAGAGCCATGACAGAGTGGCTAAATACCCTCCCAAAAGGACCCTTCCAGAAATGATGGATTCAACGTTGGGGGAAGTGCATTTGGTAGCCAAGGACAATACTTTGAAGGAGATTAAATCATATTCCTTGTAATCTTATTGCTTTGTTTCTAATAAAATTATTCACTGAATTTTTTGATCACACCTCGTGTGTTACTATAATTATTTTTATTTTTGTTCTGACATATATTGTTCCTTTTCTGTTTCAACAGGAGGTGAAAGGGACTACAAGAGAATCGGACGACATTTCACCACCCTGCTCAGTCACTGATTCAGCTACTGAGATGTCTGTTACATCTGTAGGCTCACAATCTCCAGCACCTGTGACATCAGCAGATAAGAAGAAGGGCCGTTTCTCATTGCGGAAGTTCCTCCGTCTTAGCTCCAGTCACCATCAAAACAAGGAAGGAGACAGCAAACCCGCAGCAGGAGAATCTCTCACTGTAGTTATTCCCACAGAACCAGATGAGAGTGAAGTAAGGGTTAAAAGTCGCCCCCATTTGCGGCCACGTCTTGAGATAGTTCATCCATTCTCGCTGGATGGTGCAGCTGTCGAAGTGGTGCGCTCCCCAGCACCACAGCCACACTCACAGCCACAGTCGCCTCAGATGTCAGCCAGCATGGTTACACTTTCAGCCTCTACAGATAATTTGGCATCTACGGTGAGCGTAACTCATTTGGAATAATTGTGTGTCGCATGATCAGGTAGAGTGTTGATTTAAGAGGTCTTCTTACTTGCTCATTAAAACTCTTCTCTGCATAGACTTTCCCTCCCTGACATACACCGTGCATTGTCATGTGACTCGTGAACTTTAAATTTGATGTTTACTGTGTGTTATGTGTAAAGAGCTCTCCATTTTTGCGGCAAACTTTGTAAACAGAATAAATAATTTTTGTTTCAGGATTCTGAAATTTTGGCAACGGATTCTTCAAGCTCAGTGGAGGCGGATAGCCCAAATCATTCCCCTACAGGTAAGAAAAATATATAATAAATTTGCATTTGGTGATGAGTGGGTAAACATAATTCCCATTTCAAAAGAGTTTGCATACTTGTCATAATTTAGAACCAACAATTTGTTTAAAATTTAGCATTGAGGCATAATGGAAGGAAATGGGCACTAAAGAAAACTGATGCTCCCTGAAAAGTGTACTTGATGATTGCACTGTTATACAAATATTTCGGTTATTATAAATCAGTGGTTTTACAGCTATATAATATCTTGTTTGATGGTGGACATTTTGCTTCACGTGGCCTAGATGTTTCCCTAACATAATCCTCAATTTTTCACTGCAATTTACGCAACGTGCTGCCAGATATCTTGAAACACATGAGTGTAATGATACTATTATTGTGCAACAAGTATTCGTGAATCTATAGTTACATCACAAAATGCAGAAATACTCTAGTTGAATTGTCATTCTTCATTTTGTTAGCTTTTTAACTTACGAGAACTACAAGTGAAGTATGCCATCTTGAATGTAGCTTCCTCCACACTTCAGTTGCTGTGAATGTACTTTCAGTAAATGATTCATATAAAGTTTAGTGTTGGAATTCCTCTGAAAACTGAAAGGTATGTTGCTGGGGATAATGGAGATACTGGGGATAACAGAGATACTAGTTTATCCTATGTTATGCAAGATCAAGTAGCCACTACCACACATACTTCATTTTAGTACATTTCAAATGATAAAAATATCATGCTTTCAGATTGGAATTCATGTCTTAATATGGGTTTGGCATAAAGTATTTTAGATAGCTGCATCAGAAGACATTTGCGTGGGCACTTTGAAAAGCACTGTTCAGCACATCAAGCAGAATCATTGAGCTGTGTTTCCACTTCATGGGATAGGGACAGAATGAATATTCCTCTGTTCTCAGTGCTGTTTACGTAGAGTACAGGTGTTAGCATTGTGATGGGATGGCTTACGAATAGAGGAAGCTAGCTACTAGCACAGTGTGATCTTCCTTATGAATGCATGGTGTCTGTTCTGTTGGACATGTCCGAAAGAACTGACAGCACATGGAATCCACAGCTATGATATATACTATGTGAATTGAAGAGGTAAAGGGGAGAAAGCAAAGGAAAATGGAGTGTTAAACACAATTGCACAAACTATCTTGGCACGACTCTCTGCTGACCTGTATTCCCAGCTAGCGTCACCCATCCACAGTCCACGTAGAAGGTGGTGGATTCATTGCCCATTGAGGCAATTCACTTGTATGAATGTGTCATGTCAGTTCTTTCGTACATTTCCTCGATAGGCAATAAATCTACCACCTTCAGTGCAGATGTAAAATTGTGATCAACCTCCTGTGAAAATCTGAAAGTGGCGAGCATGGAGGACAGGGACAGGGACAGGGACTGCAGATAAGTGGTACTAGGTGGGAATGTGGGCTGGTAGAGAGCCATGCTGAGATAATCGGCACATTTGTGATAAACATTGTGTCTGGCTGGCGTATTGGTTAACACAACTGCCTAATAAGCGGGAGATCCTGTGTTTGAATCCCAGTCCATTACACACTGTCACTCATTGTCGCTGATTTCGCATAAAATCCCGATGCAGCTGACATCAACAGTTCTTTTTTTTCCTGTCCTGTCTCTCCCCTACATCTTCTGTGTACATACAGTGAGATCTGTCTGAATCCATTGGCCATTGTGTTATGGATATTTGGTGATGCCCACCTATGTTTTAAACTAAGAAAGTCATTGGTGGGTGATTGTGTTAAGAAGGGTGTGAGAGAGAGAGAGAGAGAGAGAGAGAGGGAGAGAGAGAGAGAGAGAGAGAGAGAGAGAGAAACTGTTTGTTTGCTTGTAAAAGTGGCTATGTTTCATGCAAGGCTAAAGGTTGTAGCATTTCTTTTACCACTTGGTGTATACTATTGAAATACAGATTGTTGTAATTACTATTTATCACAGGGTATGATGTACATCACATTCTCTCTTTGGCTTGTAATCAGTGAAATTTCATTTATTGAAAGAAAAGAACTAAAATGGTTTGTTCATGTACAGCTATATTATGTTTATAGGGAAAAAAAGAAATTTTCTTTGTGTTTTAGGAAGGCCAATAAGACCTCCACCTCCTCCACGTAGTCAGTACGGAAGAAACTCGGATGCTACAGCCAACAAACCAGTCAGGCCACCGCCACCTAGGTCAGCGGAGCTGCTGCGCCAGCAGAAGCTGCCTCCCCCTGCAGTGGCTTTAACACGACCATCTCCACAAGACACATTGTATGCTAACCTCGGTGAGTGAGATTTGCATGCCAGCGCGCGCGCGCGCGCGCGCGCGCCCACACACACACACACACACACACACACACACACACACACACACACACACACACACACACACACACAGCATAATCCTTGTCTGGTGGCTATTTAGAATGTAAAAATAATACGTTTTGCTGTGTCATGGTTGCTGCTGTGCTTAGCAACACAAGAAATGTTTGGGAATCACGCCTTTGGACTTGTATGTTGGAAGGCTGTAGTCCGCGACAGCACTAATAACTTCTCATCGTGCAGCTCACGAGGAGTGCTGCTCTGTCAATTCCTCAGCTGAAACTGCATAGGCAGTAGCTACATTACAGACAGCTGCAGCAGTGGAAGTTTAACCCATTTTACTGTGGACAGGTTCATGGTATGCTACAAACTGGTTCATGATAAATTTATCAAATTTACCTATTAAGTATGAGATACACTTTACAGATTTCCCAGTGCTACAGGTTCTCGCACTGCAGAATGGATTCTGTAATAAACTGCTCCCTGCGGAGTGGATTACAAATTACATTGCCTCTTACTTTACTAACAGAATGATGAAAGAATCAAATTTAAAATATCCACAGCAGGGCAAACAGAATTTTAAACTATGTTACATTGTAGACTGAATAGTGAGATAAGTAAAAACAATTCCCATTACAGTACAGATCTGAGGGTTCTATCTGCAGCATCAACAGCTTGACAAGAAAGTAAATGTTCCACAAAAATTACAAACTAAATTTAGATCCTATTCACATACCTTTTTACTCAGTTGTTTCTTTGTTGGTGCCATCAGAACTGGAGCCACTGCCTATAGGTGCCAGACAGACCATTAAAAAATACATTATTTAATCTCTGACAACTTCTTTGTGGTAATCTTCTTCTTTGAGTTTGTCAGTGTGATGCATGCAAGCTTACCAATCAGCAGTGGTGATTTTGTATATTGCTTCATGGATCAGCCCTTTCTTGCTGACTACTTTAAAAGTTTTATTTTTATCTTCCACATCTCTCTTCACACGTGCCCACACTAGTTCCTTGAGAATATAATGGCAATCATTAGGAGGTACTTTTATCACCTTGTGACCCTGTTGCAGAGCTATAGAATCAATTTCATACATTTTATGTTGCCTTTTAAATCTTAGTGGGCTCTAACAGCTTTGCTCTTGCTTGTGTTTCAATATATGGTATTTTATTACTTTGCAGCCATCAAACAATGTCACTTTTTCTAGTGTTTGTCGTGGGAGGCCTGTTAAGAATAAAAAAGCTTGCATTTGAAGTGTAACATATCACTTCTTAAGAGTAAGAAGTAACAGTTAGCGATGAATGATGATGGTAATTGTCAAAATGCTAGACACAGCCAATAGCACGGCCACTAAGAGCAAAAGTCTACTGATCCATGGCAAGCATAGAAACAATACAATAAGCAATAGAAAACAATCTGAGGAGGCATGCTGATTACACTGTCTTTATATAGAGGAGGGATCCAGTAGGCAGTGAAGCAGATGTCGTGCCATACACACTAGTCTCGTGAGTCACCACAGGTGGCCTCTGGTGACCAGTCAGCACAACTCTATTCCACAATATGGTACTTGCTGGGTCAACAGCTGCTCCCTGGAGGTGCATCCCCTCTCGGTGACTTGCAGTGCTCCAGAGAATGCTGAAGCTTGTGTTAGTAAAAGGATGATGTCACGAGGACAGCGGAATGTTCATGGTGTGTCTATCTCGTTAAGTGGAAAGACTGCTCAGTTAATATGATGAATGTTAATGTTAATCAATAGAAATTTACTAAATAAAGTCTTTCCTGCAGTAATATTCAGTTAATATACAATATTCCATGAAGAATCTATATCTCTTATTTTGTGGATCCGAGAAGTAGTTTGGATTTAAGTTTTCAGCCTCAAGATTTCAGTGCACGGGCACAAAGTCAATGACAAAGAATAAACATGGTATATAAGCAGTGCAAAGCAAAAGGCGATCTCAGGTGGTCGGCTCACACTCTTAACCCAGCTACAAATTAGCTGAGGCAGAATGCAGGTAACACCTCACATGTCATAACAGTGACAGAGCCTCAGTGCAAATAAGACAACAGCTGATTCTGGATTCAATCTTGAAATGTTTCTCCATTCATTTAATCATGGTAGTCAGTTGATATTTGATTTTGCTCAGAATACATGTTTACTTTCTGGCACAAATCCGGTGGCAGCGAAACTGCCATGATGTGTTATAAGTCACTCCCCTGTTCCCCTTGGAACTCTCAAGCTGCTTTGTCCCTCTATTGTGTGTTAAATAAAATTTCTAGTGTGGTTTTGATTCTTAAAAAATTTTTCTTTTTAAAATTCATGTATGCATACGTGGTGCGATCAAGACTGAATTTTAAAAATAAAAATATTTAAAAAATTTTTTGAGCGCTGTTCCAAAAGTGTTTATTAAAAAGGGTTTTGATTTACCCAAGCCTCATCCAAGAATACACAACTGATGCTCCATTTCGTCTGCTTTCATGCATTGTGCTTAAAAACATCATCCTATAAGCAGCAGCAGCAGTATCACAATGCTCCATAATTGGATTTTACTTACTTAAACCTGATTTTCTTAAATATTCTTTGCATTGATCTTGCAGTTCCTTTAAAGGCAGTAGCTTCACACATAACAGTGAGCAATTTCCATGCTGTGGGGAACTCGCCTCTTTCATAAAATTCGAAACCCTTTTGACATAAAACATCTTGATTGAAGTTGTTGGTTCCTGTTACCCACTTTGACATGCTATGCTTCTTCCCTGGAGACTGAAATTCTACTATTCCAGCTGCCTGCTGAAACAGTTTGGCCTCCTGCACAATTCACCTGACAGTTCGCACACCAATATCTCCACAGGCCACTGAAGTGTGTTCCTGCACATTGGCAGTGTC
This sequence comes from Schistocerca serialis cubense, assembly GCF_023864345.2. Taxonomy (NCBI): domain Eukaryota; kingdom Metazoa; phylum Arthropoda; class Insecta; order Orthoptera; family Acrididae; genus Schistocerca; species Schistocerca serialis. The sequence continues at coordinate 39,812,293 of NC_064642.1, forward strand.
GTAGACCGGCTCACTTGAGTATACCTCACTTTGAAGAGTGAATACATTTTAAACATGGAGATCGCATGCCTGTTTGTGGAATACATGATGCTGTCTAGGGTTTCAGCCATTACAACAACTCACAGAACACAGGAATGCCACGGAAATCTGTCAATCATAGTTTTGTGCACTTAAAAGATGATAGAATGCTCAAATACAATGGAGATTCATGCAGTATGGAACGTGGAAACCAACTAATTGCTGACCTGCTAGTTGCACACCTGTGTACTGCGCAACCCCGGCCCAGAGGCTGTCAGTGCTGTCGCGGAGTACAGTTCTCAGTATGAATGGTTAATGTGGCTATAGTGGTGCAAGTTGTGACTTAGAGGGGGTGAAGGAATGGAAGGTATTTCTACTTGGACCGTGTTGTAGAATATTAAAGTGACAAAGTGGTGTAATACCCGAATTGTTTTCATTGCCATGTCTCAGAAAATGGGCTTTGTGTTTTTATAACATCTGAAATGTTGCACGTATCTTACTGCACAAGTAATCCAAACAGTCAGGTGTAGCTGAATGTTTATTCAGTGTTATGCACATATCTCAGAGGAACTGTAAGGGGTCTTCACGTTATTTAAAGTAATCTTTGAATAATATTCATGAGAAAGGACCCAGAGTCTGTCAGTCCTGTAATTTTTTCTCACTCGTCACTTATTTTACCATTGGCATCCATTTTTGTGTGTGAAAAATGCCAAGGTGCACCATAAGTCAGACTCAAAGTAAAAAAGCATGCACCAGCATAACTAAGTGTGAATGTCAGGTCAGAGGTAGGCAAGCACGTGCCATCTCTACTATGACAGTGCTTGGTTAAAGTAAAACCAGCCTTCAGGGTGATGGCTGCTATACCTTACCTATCTTATTGTTATCATTTTTAAAGCTTTGTTGTAATGGAGGTTACACTTTTTTCAGGTATTGATCATTTGTGTGTATGAAGAATGTAGCAGTAATGCATGTTAGTATAATTAATAAGAAAAGTAGAATTGCCCTGATTTGGCAGTGATAGCCCCTGTTTTAGGTGAGGTGCGGCTGGGTCTAACTCCGGACAAGCCTCAGAGAACAGCGAGCATGAGGGATGCTGCGTGTGAAATGCCAAAGAGGAAATCTGCTTCAGAAGATAGTGGATATGAATCGGTGGAAATGGCAGATGGGAGAATTGTTACTCAAACGCAACAGGTAAGATGCCATTTTGTATATGCTTAAACTTCATTTCCGTTTCGTAAACAGCTTCTTGCTGGTTATTTTTGTGCAAGTCTATCATGTATAGGAATAGTCTTTTTCTATGTATAAGTCCACAGTCACCATAAATTTGCAAAAGGTAGTCACTATTCTGTGCAGGCTGTTCTTTTATATTGAAATAAGCTAAATAACAAAATAGTGTTTATTAAAAAACAGGGAAAATGACAACCTTTAAGAATTTACAGAAACGCCCCTTTATTTCAGAATGATGTAATATATAATATATGTATTTATAATCACATTTATTTCTATTTAGCTGGAAACTTGTGTACCCTAATAAAGTGCTGTTCCATTACTTAAAGACTAGAATAAGTAATCTTTTCTTGCTTAAGTCTAAGGTTCTTCTGCCTAAGATATTAAATTAACTCTCATGTTTATGAATTTCTGTTCTGTATTCTGTATCCCCCCCCCGCCCCCCCAACACCGCCGCTCCTTTCTCTACCCATCTGTCTATCTACAACAAATGATCAAAAGAATGAAATTATTTCTCGCTTACAGAACATAAAATATTAGTGGGGCCAAACATTAACTTACATTAGTTTGTTTTTATTTTAGATACTCATTTCAGAGTAAAGTTGAGATTTACATAATTTTATGACATTTACCATGATTGTAACAATATTATGAAAAGGAAAGTTGCTACTCACCATATAGCGGAGATGCTGATTAGCAGATAGACCCAACAATAGGACTCTCACAATTAAAGCTTTCGGCCTTTGTCAATGATAGACACCACACACACACACACACACACACACACACACACACACACAAAACTGAAGCCTCAGGCAACTGGTTTCAGTTGCCTGAGACAACAGGTGTGTGTGTGTGTGTGTGGTGTCTATTGTTGACAAAGGCCGAAAGTTTTAATTGAGAGAGTCTTTTTGCAGGGCCTATCTGTTACTCGGCATCTCCACTATATGGTGAGTAGCAACTTTCCTTTTCATAATATTGTTAGATTCCATCCTGGATTTTCCATTGTTTGGTTTACCATGGTTGTTTTGTTTTAGGTCAATAATGACTTTATATATGAGCACATGACTAGGGGAAGGTCAACATCACCAGAATCAAGCAGTAAGAAATCTTCAAGGAGGGGTAACAGTCCTCGTCGAAGGTCGGATGGCAGTTTGGATGACTGCAGCTGTGTAAAAGCAAGGCCTGGATATGTGCGCTCCTCGTCATATACATACTGTGCCTTTGAAACTGATTCTGATACTTATAGTCCATACAGCTTCTATTTTGAAGAGGTAAGGAAATGAAAGTCTTTTGTGCCGTATTATTAACAATATTCTCAATAAGCAGGAGTCAACTAATTTTAAATGTTAAGAAAGCCATGTTGAAAACGCAGACAACTGCTAAGATGCGTCACTTTGTTTTGCTATCAGCTTACAGGAAACAATCTTCTTCAGCCACTCAGATAATGCCAAAAATATATTGTAATACATAAAATAAGGGAAAGGCAACCACTTGCTTATAGTGGCTTGCTGTGGCCTTTCCCTTATTTTATTTATTGCTCCAGCCAGGAATTTTATTTTTATTTATTTATTTTAGTGGCTGCAGAATGAGCACATCTAATTATCAGGATGTCTTAATGATTTGTAATGTGTCTGTTATAAGCTAAATGGTCTTCTTACTCATTAATCTTATTACTTTCATGAAAGCTATTGTGTTGATGTTCCTTGCATTTATGTCGAACATTGATGTACTAATAATAATCTTGTAACTATGTGATAGAGATTGTGGGTCAATTATATGGCTGACAAGGTTGTAATTTCTTTTGAAGATCAATAGATAAATGTTGTTTACTTGTTGTACATCTGTTTGTAATGAACACTTCTGTTCTTTGTACTATCAGAGATTGTTCAGTGGCATTGTGCAATAAACTTGACCAAAACACTTCCCAAATAATTGTACCATTGGTGCATGTTCATTTTGCTTACTGACAAGAACCGTTACCTCTCATTGATAGGAATATTTTAGTATAGGTATAGTAATGCAGATAGGGCTGAGTGATTCTTGGCAGCACATTTGTCTTAAGTACTTTTTGTAAATGCAGTGTAGGTTTTGTATTTTATAATGAAGTTGTGATTAATGACATTCATGACATACAGTCATTGTGTTTGATTACTAATTTTATTGAGTATTATCCTTTTGCCCACAACTTCACCCACATATTTGTGTGATTTATCTCTCTCTCTCTCTCTCTCTCTCTCTCTCTCTCTCTCTCTCTCTCTGACATATTTCATGACATAAATACCAACTGGCCATTTTGAACATTTTTTTGTGTCACTCATACCCACCCCCACCCTTCAGGATAATGGTGTATCTTATTCCCACAGTGTTTTTATAGTGATAACGCATCAGGTACAAACGAAATTTGGCTGAAATTACTCCAGGCATTCGTGAGTGATGCTTTCATGTCATCCCTTTTCAACCCCTTGCTAGGCTGTATGAGCACTAGGGCTGTCTCACTGCTACAGTGATTTTGTCCAGATAGCAAGTGAGATGTGGGTGAAGTTTAGCAGAAATTGCTTCAGGCATTTCAGAGATACATCACTTTCTTTGCATCCCCCCACCATCCACTTCCACCCACTGCTGTGGGAAAAATGTCATCAGGACTGTCACCAGTTGCTTCAGCAACTGCTGTTGCTTGTTATGGTCACTAGAGGGTAGGGGTATATTGCCCACACAGTACTTCTATACAAATAATGAGTCACGTATATTTACAAAATTTGATTGAAAGTGCTTTTGTGGCAGCACCTTTTCACCCCCACCTCACCCCTCTGGGAGGTAGGCAGTTCTTACGCCGCAGTGCTTCTTTTCAGACAGTAAGTGATGTGTGTACAAAGTTTCGTTGACATCATATCAGTGGCTTACAAGGAGATCTGAAGAGATACATGCAATGAAATTGCTAAATGCACAGGCAGACAAAAAAAATTGAAGCAAGTTGATCATTGTAATAACTAATTCAACATGAAATAGTCAATTCCGATGCTATGATCATTTACACATGAAGATGCTGACATAACTGTGTAAAAAAATAAGTTGATAAAAGTACTATGTCTGTCACGCATATTCATCTTGTGGCATTTCATATCACTGAATGTCTAAAATAAATCAAAATTTGAGCCCCAATAAATTAAATGACACCACAGATCCATATACCATAATGGATTTCATTGATTACAGTGATGGCTAATATTGGCTGCAGACCATTCAAGGAGATTGGTCCCTGTGTTCACTTGTGCTGTGCTTAAAGTATAAATAATAGGTGGAAACATTAATTCAGACTATGATGTTTATTGGTAAATACCATTCCCAGAAATCACACTGTTCACACAAGATTATAACAACAAAATATTGGTCATGTAGTTTCAGTGTTCCCTACTTAATTTGTGGAGATAATCACAAAAAATACACCAATTGTAAGATATATGGCCTATGACATTGATGTCCCACACTGAACTACTGTTGGCATCTCAAAACAACGTATATAGTGACATGTGAGTTCATGAAAACAGTGTGTAAACATTTGCTTAACAACAGTAAAAGTAAGCTGTCTGGTGGCAAGCAATATTTTAATTTATTGCTATTTCAACACAAAAGAGATTTTCACTTTCTAATTAAATTGGTTGGAATGTATACAAATATGGTAGCAACAATGTTTGAATTGTGTATCCCATCTACAAATCATTTTGCCATCTTAGCAAATGAAAATAAACATAATTTTTACAGAATTTAAAATGACTTTAAAATGTTGTTTAAGAAGCCTCAGCTTAAAGCATTAGTCATGCTAATTCCAAAACTGATCTTAGGTTTTGCTTGATGGCCATATTTCCAGAGTTATCGATAACAAAATATTAATTCCCCTGGTGTGCCTGTGGTCCAGTTGTAGGTGCAAAACATAATATTTTGTCCTCTGGCATTAGTTGAATGGCGTATTTACAGTAAAACTTTGTTTACACGTTTTTCAGCGGACTACAGAAAAAAAGTGCGAAAAATGTATATATGAAATATAGCACCATACTATCAAATTAATTGGTAAATACAAACAAAAAAATCCAGTAAAAAAAAATTTTATTATACAAAACATTATATAGGCTTACTAGGTACCACACTTAACAAAGATGTAAAGAAAAATGTAAACCTTTACACAGAAGAAAATGTCACTTCGTAAATACCCTCAAAACTGGATAACTCTGTCATCATTTCATCAGAAACAGTGTGCATGTCACAAATTGTTTAATTATTTCCAACACATTTACTGCATTGTTAACCGTCACGGTGGAATGCTGAGGCTCTTCTGTATCATTCTCATCGTCAGTTTCTTCCTCGTCCAGGTCCTGCGATGCACATAGAGTTATCTCAGCGATAGTTGTGAGTTCTGTAGTGACGAGGTTTTTCTTAAACAGTCGTGCAATCCTCAAATGATGCTAGCTCTTCAAGTCGATTCCATTCTTCATCATTAGGTCAAATATTGTCAGTATGATCATTTTCATCATGATAATGGACTTCATTTCCAAATACGGCTTTTCGGAAATATTTCAGGATGTCGTAAGCTACGCAGTGCTTCATGTGCCTCGAGTATTTCTATCAGTTTCATTATATATGTGACTCACCATGTAAATTTGGGAGTTATATTGATAAATATTTTGTGTTGGACAGCTACAGCGATGCTCTCTCTCAAAGTGGTTCATTTCTCCATGCAGTAAACATAAGACGAATGCTTCCTTTGATCAAATCTAAGGCGAGATGCTGCATTTTATCAAAGAAAATTTGACCGTTGCCTAACTTTGACGAAGTTCCTTATTACACTCTCAAATTTTATTATAGTCTAATGTCGGCCTTACCAACCCACTTCCCGGCAAACCACTCAGAAACACTGCATCGTAACTTGTGCGCACTGTGGATATTTCGCCAGGACACGAATAAAAAAATGCATAAGTGAGAAAAACAGACAAGTGAAAAACGTATAAATGAAGTTTCACTGTACTTGAAAACATCGTTTAGTTGGATTGGTAGATTCCTTTGTCCATATGTGACACAGTTTTGTAATTAGCCAAAAGAGTAGGTCCCCCATGAAACCTACTATCCTATTGCAATGTTTGTTATAGATCCTCAGTTTATGATAGTAAAATATGGAGTAATAGATTCATCTGGTTATCACATTCAAAATGGGGATTTGTTACAGAGAAATAAAAATATATTTTCAGAAGGTTTGTTTGGTGCCTACAGTATCACCAAGCAGTCAGCAGTGTTGTGTTTGTTAGAAACATGTCTTGTGTGTAATAAAAATAGAATTTACATGATATTAAGTTAGGTTAGAATCAAAGAGTCTGTTGCAAGGTGTTGTGATCAACTTTGCTCCCATAATCGATAATAGGTTACTTAAATTATATCTCAATCTATAAATAAGTCTTGTTTTGTTTCTGTGTTACTCAGGTGTCTGAGGATGATCATTTATGATTTAAACTGGTAGCAAAAATAGTAATAATAAAATTAATATTATTATCATCATTGTTATTTTAAGGCTAGACTTGCTCCAATTCTCTGGTATTTTCCTTTATAAATTTTTCATTCTTTTGAAAGATATTTCCAAAAGTTCTTGTACTATAAAAACTTCTCCAGATGCCTACTTGTTTTTATGCCAAGTATCTTGGTATTGGTACTTAGATTATATGATTTGTACTGTAGGACCCATTGTTAAGAACAGCACTCACCATAAAAGTCTACTGTAAAATAACAGAAACCATTCACTATAGATAGGTACAATCTTTTGATTATCTCAGACAAGTGCATGGAGACAGGTAATTTTTTTGTTAAAAGCAGTAAAACAGAATTTATTGGCACAAAATAAGACCAATCCACTAGGATCAAAATCTGAAGATTCTTGTATCATATAAGGGTGCTAATTGAACAGATGAAGTCAGCAAGACAGATGCAAAAAGTGCAGACCTCTCAGAGAAAAATTTGGAAAAATGCTATTCATGGAGGTGATGATAATGCTGATGGGATTTCATCTAAAGGGCTTAGGAATCTGTAAATTTCCTGTTAACTACTAGAAAAGGTCATAAGATCAACAGTGCCCTTTGGAAGTATGACTTGACATGTGTGCTCATATAACACCCATATAGCCAACAGAATAATAATAATAATAATAATAATAATAATAATAGTTATAAGCAACAATAAAAAAAGCTGCTTGGGCAACTCAAAATGCTCTCATTATTTATTATACATCAATAATTTACAAATTATGTCATGTTAATTTATGAAAAATTATTTTCTGTAAATAATTTGTTCTGCTTTGCTGCAGCTTTGCAAAGTAACCATGTGGAATGTATTGTAGCACAGTCTCCTGTTAAAATTCCACAAACACCACTAAGTAATGAATGCTTTGAAGCAGTGCCTTTTTTATGGCATGAAAGATAAAAGCATCTGCTGCACAGTGTGTTTAACATGCAAGTTATTACATAAACTTTTAGAAATGTTCTGTCTTTTTAGGTATCAACAAAGTTCTGTGTATCTTCCCATGGTTTTCTTCGTATGATTTCATAAATGGTGGTGTTTTTTGGCAATCTTTGTACATAACTCTCAGGAGGAAATATTATATTTTTTTCCAGGGAGATGACGATGATGCTGACTGGATCTCATCTAGTGGACACAGTTGTAGGAACAGCCACTTGCGTCTTAGGAAAGGTCGAAGTGTTATACATGAAAGCCTTGAGGATAATTATGGTGCAGTCACTGTGGCTAATCATGAAGCGCTTGCACAAGTTCTAGAGCAGGTCTGTGTACATACTTTATTAATGAATTTCATCACTTTAAACTAAAAGTTATTTTGAGTCTTTATTTATTTTTGGTAGGTTAATGCTAAGGATATAGAAGAATGTGCTGAAAAGTAATGCCTCTGAATTTCTTATGTGAAAACTCTTAAAGCTTTTTTAAATAAAACAAGTGGTGTTATGTGTTTATTTTTCATGTCTATATATTTGCAGTCCTCTGCCACTACAGTGTGCTGATTTTTAGCACGTAACATGGCGGTCCATAACGTAATTATGTCAGTGTGTTAGAAACAGTGTGCTTTAGTAAGAGTTCCGAATTTGAGGAGTTTGTCCACACATGGAGCACCCTCTCCTTCAGCATGACAAAGCCAGACCACACCCAAGTTCTGAAACATCTGTAACAATCCAATTCCCGGGTTCACTGTCATCATTCATCTTCCTACAATCCCCACTTGGCCCCATCCAGTTTTCATTTGTTTCCTAAACTTAAAGAACATCTTTGAACAGTGACAAAGCAGTGCAAGCAGAGATGAGTCATAGCTCTAATAACAAAGTCAAACATTTTACAGTGAGGGTATTGACAAACTGGTGTCTTGTTGGGAGACTGTGTTTGTTGTCGGGTTGACTGGGTTGAGAAATAAATATGTAGATTTGAGGAATAAATATGTAGAATGTTAATAACATTCATTTTATTTAAAAAGCTTTAAGAGTTTTCGCATTAAAAATTTCAACATGTCCTTGTAAAATCGTTAGCAATAATTTTGATGAACGAGGAACAGAATGTACCAGTTCAGCAGTGGTGTTCTTACATAATTCTCGCCATACGAGAAGTCAGAGATATTGTTATCACATTTTTGTTCATCTTTTTGCATGATTTTATCAAACCACAAGTTGAAGGAATCATTGCAAGGATATAGCAGATTAGCTATTGTTTACAAAACATTAATTAATGGAGGTAAAAGTTCTTGGTTCTCTAGGCAGCTAGTAGGATTAAGATACTGTGATGTTTTGACAAGTGTTGTTCTCATCAACAGTGAAATAAAAAGTTGGAACATCCACAAATCTTGTCACTTGGTGAAAAGATAATAAGTATGATACCCAATGAATCATCACTGTATTTTTATGCTACCACTCAAGAACTTTTAATCAGTAATATACGCCGATAAAGTCTACATTTACACATGAATTAACTGTTTGTTAATAATAATGTATATTAGAGAATAGCTGCAGGTATGAGAGCTGATTGACAAACACTGAGGCTAATCCCCCCCGCCCCCCCATCCCCACGATTTTTATTACTCCATTTCAATGTTTACATGATCTTTTTCAAAGTACTCCCCTTTTACTTGAATACACTTTCTATAGCAGCTCTGCCAGTTCTCAAACACGTGGTGCAGACCATTCTTTGTCAGGTCCTTGAGAATCGCCTTACTTTTCTTGAGCGATGCTTCAGAGCTCTCAAATTGAATGTCCCAAAGTGTTGCCATAAGAGATGGGAATAAAAAGAAATCAATGGCGCAAGATTGAAGCTGTGTGTACACGGATAATGTTGAATTGAGTGGGAAACTGCACAAATTGATTTGCAACATGAGGCTGTGCATTGTCATGATAAAGTTGCCACCCAATGTGAGAAAGTTCTGGTCATTTCCTTGCAGTGTGCTTCCTTAATTTGGCCGATACTGAGGTGTGTTTGTAAGCTGCTACAACAGTAGTGTGATGGGGAACTACACACTGGTAAAGGAGTCCACGACAATAAAAAAAAATGTGATCGAAATCACTTTCCCTGCAGATGGAACAACTTCCCCCTTCTTGGTGCAAGGATTTCTACACTGTGCTGGCTCATTTTCTTTCAGGATCATAGTGCTGTAGCCATGACTCATCACCTGTGGTAACTGATCCCAGAAATGCATCACCTCTGTCAGCAGAGAGACACAGCATGTCATGGCTTATCTCAGTTCGCACAGCCTTTTGCTTGGAACTCCACAGACATGGTACCCGACAGGCACAGTCACAGTTCATATGGAGGTGATTATGCAGAATTGTAAAACACTGCAATACAAAGTTCTCAACATTTATTTGAGATTGATTGTCATCCACCAATCCTCATGGACAGTACATCAGCTGTGACTATGTTGACGTCAGTCACAGCAGATGTAGAAATACCAGGCCCACCTAGCTTAACACAGACAAGTCGCCCATCTTTGAAGTCATTGAATCACCTAAACACTGTTTCATGAGGTAGTGCTTCTTCACTGTATGCTTAATGCCACATTTCTTAAGTTACAGTGGCTGTAGGCACTAAACGAACAGACTTTTAGTGTCCTGTACTGCTCCTCCTAACGTGTCACCTCCATTGTACAGTATGCCAAATGCACAGCGTGTCTACAAAATGGAGCATTACTACCAACCTACTGATATGAGGGTGCTGCTGTCTGTGGACATTAAACATAAAAGCCCGTTGTTCTCAAATATTCATGGTACGGGTAGGAAACTATCAGAAGCAACAGCAAAAAAAATTAGTCTCTATCTCTATTGATCAGCCCTCCTCACATATTCAGCATGTCACAATTCTTAAATAAAAACTGCTCACAATGTGTGTGATGTTTATAGTAACTATTGGGAACAAAAGGAAAGAGAATTACAAATTGTCCGTCAACACCAAAGTCATTATAAGTGGCTTACTAAGTTAATTGTAGGAGGAATAAATAAGAGGGGCAAGGGATCAACTATGTCCATTTGAATGAACTATTGTAGCATTCTCCTGGGATTATTTGCTCAGACATAAATCAATATGGTGGGATGAGGATTAGGACTCCACGTTTCATGTACACAAGGGTTCCACTTTTCATGGACACAAGGTCCACTAATCATGTACTATGAAAATAAGAGCAGTGCACCACCACCACCTTAATCTCTTCAAAACCAAGAAATATTATAGTTATATGATGTTACAATAATTATAGTTTTTACATGTTCAGTCTGTGTGCTGTGAACTACAAATTTATGTAAATTCCATTTAACAGGTTAAGCATAGTTCTGCTCTGACTATACCGGTAACTCTACGAGGTCTCAAGACTGTACCTGAGCTCCATTGGTCTGACTTTTCTGTGGATGAACGAGGCCGAACACTGGCAGGGCGGCGTGCATTTTATCCTGCCCTTTGGTCAGGCCATCCGGTCACGTTAAGCGTTAGTGCTGCTGGGCGTGGTGGCGGAGATTTACCTGCATCTCGGGCACCGATGCTTACTCCCCTTGCTCAATTCTGTGATCTGATTCCTGCCAGATACCTTCTCCGGCCTCCATCTGTTGATCCTGATCAGCTGGTTAGAGGTAATATAAAATTTATATAAGGTATACAGTAGTAGTAATGGTGCTGCACTAAACTCAATCAGTATTTACACTGTATCTCTGTTATTTATTTAATGTCAACTTTGATTATCAGTTTTCATACAAAACAACTATGCACTCTGAATAAAACATCTTGATGACAGAATATTTATTGCCTGCTATTAGTGTATAGGATGAAGAGTACAGATGTCGATGTTCTATGAATGTGGCTTCAGCATTAACGCTGTTTGGTGCAAATCGTTAAGGTGCCAGGCATGACCATATTGATAGCTACATTTCTGCCTGTGTGTTTGCCATATTTTCTTAATCCATAGAATTCTTACATTGCTTCAGAGTACTGTTTATTCGATCTTGAAAATTCCTTCGCAATTATTAGGAACAGTGTTATAATGTGGCTTTGTAGTCTAAATTTCCAACTAGTTTTCTAAGAATGTAAATACTTATGTTGGCTTTTGCCAAAAAGCTTAAAATCTTTGTCATGTGTAATATAAAGGACAGAAGTGGAACTGCATAGAGCACACATGCTTTTATTTTTTACGTTATTGTATCAGCTATGAAATTGTGTACTTTTTAAAGTTTTATATTTAATTTGAAATTGTACAAGCTTAAAAGATCTCCTGAAAATGAAAAATCAAGATGTTACTAAAGTTAAGAAGAACAGAGACTTGATACAAGTAGTACCACTGCCACCTCTACACTAGGAACAATTTGATAATTGGCCAGTAGTGAGTGACAAAATATTTTGACAGCATTGGTTACTCCCTCATAAGTTAAAGTTGTTATCCTGTAAGGCAGTTAGCAGTGCTGCATTAAAGGATATTTTAATAATGAATAATTTCTAAGGTTAATTTGAATTATTTGGTACCTACCTTCTGGAGGCTCAATTCTTAGTAATGCCACCAGTTAATTTTAGGTGTTTTTGCACCTTTCAGAACTATATATTTCTCCTGCTTCTCCAGAAAGGACAGAGGGATTGGTTGGGGATGGTTGGAAAAGAGGGGTGGGAAGCAGTTATCTTAGTCTCTGGATTGAGTGTGTCCCACCGTACGTGAGGAGTGGAGGCAAATCCAAAATCATCCATACCATACAATCCAGTGATTCCTCAATTCCAGCATTGCTTTCAAACCCTCCGTGAAAATCGAACTTCAAGTCTTACTCTTGAATATTGAGTTATCTCTGATCTAAAGGCATTCTGCTCTACCATTATCCTCCATACTGACAAAGCTCCACCACTGTGGTACTTGACCACAAGGATTACGTGGTAGAGAAGCTTCATCAGCTTTTATACACTTACACATACAAAATCGTTTCCCATGCTAACATTCCACCTAAACTAGTGTCAGAAGAATGTAAAAGTGCTTCACCCTTACAAGGCCCTAAAAATGCCTCCATCGAAGTTCTTGTGTCTTTTGCCCCATGCACACCAATCTACTGCCTAAATACACTAGCTACCTGTACCAGTTTGGACCACGCAACTTCAAAGCTCCAGGGAAGCACAGTACATGTTGTTTACTAGCTTAAATGTGTTTACTGTGTGGCATTTTACAGGGTGTTTCACAATTTGTGTTAAACACTTCTAGAGGTTGTAGAGGTGTCGTAGTAGATCAATTTTTACACAGGAATCCACATCTGGAAATGTCATCCAATGACACTACAGAATGTAAAAGTTTCAGGCACTAGTGTCTGTAAATGCATGCATATGCAGGATAATTCAGTGATGATGTTGCAAACTCTTGAGGATGACGGAGACAGATAACTGCATCAATTTGAGGGAGGAATCCCTGGTTCAGAAACAAATGAGTTGAAAGTTAGGTGAGAAAATCATTCTGATACCTGTATCGGTGCTACTGTTGTGAAGAATGTAGGGTATGCAACTTTCAGGGGTGGTAGTATGGACCTAGACAAGAAAAAATGTCTAGTAAACATGGGCTCTAAAATGCATACCTGAGGAGCTATGAGCACTTGTTCATTTTCACCAGCATGAAACATATCTCCTATATTGAGCAAGTGCCCACAGTTCGTAAGGTATCCATTGTAGAGCCCATGTTTACCAGACTTTTTTTTTTTTTTTTTTTTTTTTTTTTTTTTTTTTTTTTTTTTTTCCCGTACTACCATATCTGAATGTTGCCTACCCTACAATCTTAGCAACAACAGTACCAGTACATATATTCCACCCTCAGACGTATCACAACAGTTTTCACTTATAATTGTTGATTTGTTCATTTCCAGTACAGGGACCCGTACCTAAAATTGATATGTTTATCCTTCTCAATCATCCTTCTTGAAAGTTCTAAAATCATCATGGAATCACCTTGTATATGCATGCATTTACAGACACCGGTGCCTGTAACACTCTGTAGCGTCGTTGTCGTTGGATGATGTTTCTGGACATGGATTCCTATGTAAAATTTGATCTTCTAAGTCCCCTCTACAACCTCTAGAACATGAATTGTGAAACTCCCTGATATAGGGTTGCCTGAACACAGGAACCCTTCTGCCCCACCTCCTCTCAACCTAATTTCCTATACAGTAAAAATTTCATTATTTACTTTTTTATTTGCTTTTTACATTAATTTCTCCTGATTCCTCCCTCTTCTTTCCTCTTTCTCTCTATTTCTTAACTGCATTATTGTTCCTGATTTGTTTTGTTTCCTCTTCCTTTCCACCTTTACTTTTCACACAGGCTCTTCTATCAACTCTGAACTGAAGTTGACCCAGTGCTTACTATTGTTTCCCCCTCCTTCTCTAATTTTGAAAGCTAAGAGTTTGTTTAATTTTGCTTTTACTTTGTTGTAAATTTTCATCCCCATGTAGAGCGAAGTTTCAAACAGTGAGTAGGCAGTGTAAAATTAGTTTGATTTCTGGTGTTGTAGTCATGTTGAAATTTTTGTTACAAATAAATCAGGGTTACTGTGTACAAAGATAGTCAGTTTATAGATGTACAGTGAGCGAACGCTTAAAGTACTAAGAATTTTGGAGTGGGCGACATAAATTTCTTTGCTTTACACTGTGCATGTTTCTAATGATTAGTTTTCTGAAGTTTTAATATTAGAGATGTATGGCACGGGCTACCACAAAATATAATATTACTGGTTCAAAGTAATTGTGATATACTGCTTGCTGCTAACGCTATATAATATGACCACGAATGCTAAGCTATTTATTTTAAATGTTTGTTATTTTATGCATGCCTATAATTTTCAGCTACTGTAGTATATATTTTTCAAAAAGAAATATATACGAGGGTTGGAGCTTTAATAGTGGCAACCATTTATTTACAGCTCATACAAAATAGATACATGTTTCAAAGTTTTACTGACCTTCAAAATAGTTACCAGCATTGTGTATAACCCATTGCCAGTGATGTGGAAGTCATAGGATACTCTTAGCAGTGCCAGTTGTGTTGCCAGTTAGAGCGGCACTGTCTATTGCCTGACGAATTTGTAGCAGTTCTGAAGCGAATGCTTTGAAGTGTTAGAAATCCAGTTGAACTCACGAGGGCTTAAGTCAGGGGAGTGCAGTATGTGGTATAGCACTTAGCAGCCCCATCAGTCAACCAAATCAGTAACTGTGTGTGCCTGAGCATTGTCCTACAAAATGATGGTCAGGTCCTGCAGAAAGTGTCTGTATGCTGTTCATTTTTGGAACACAACCTACGACCAGCTTCGTTGGGCAATAGACCACGCTGCTCGAACTGTCGACACAACTGGCACTGCTAAGAGTATCCTAGGACTTCCACAT
This sequence comes from Schistocerca serialis cubense, assembly GCF_023864345.2. NCBI lineage: Eukaryota > Metazoa > Arthropoda > Insecta > Orthoptera > Acrididae > Schistocerca > Schistocerca serialis. Next base: position 39,827,439 of record NC_064642.1, read on the forward strand.
CACTGGCAATGCTGGTGACTACTTTGAAGGTCAGTAAAACTTTGAAACATGTATCTATTTTGTACGAGCTGTAAATAAATAGTTGCAACTATTTAAGTTCAAACCCTCATATTTATTACACCTAACTGGTTTCAACAGACTGATTTGTCATTTTCATAAGCCTACAGATGTATGTATATTATAAATCTTTAGATTTTTGCTGTATATTTATGTGAAATATAAAAAGTTTAAATTACTTAGTATTGGTTTTGCAGATGTCAATATCTTCCTCATACAAACATAATGCCATATATCCTGAAGTGTACATGTTGTATGCGATTATTGTTAACACAGATTGATAATTTACAGTAACTCAGTCACGTCATGTTTACATCAACCTGTTGTGCTAGCAGCAAGGAACGTATATAAAAGCATATATAAAAATATAACCAAGGTATATAAAGAACTTATACATAATTCATTAAAAAAAGCCACATAGTTCTAATATACAAAAGGCCTAGGCCAATTTTCATGTTGTATAGGAGATAGAATAGGGTCTGTTTTTAATGCAAATTGATCCTTCAACATTTCTTTTGAATTTAGGTAGGAAAGTGTGTATATTTCAAATTCTTCCAAATGGTTCTTTTTGTGGCCCTTTCCAACTACATGCAAAATTTACATGTTAAGCAAGGATGGCAGAGGAAGAGTGTGTTTCTCTATTTTGAGATGTTCAGCAAAAGTTGACATATGAATTCTCGCCATCTTTCTTGAGCAAATGCTCACAAAAGTGGATCTTAAATGCCCTCCTTGTCTGTCCTATATAAAAACTATGACACACATTGTGATCTTTTTCTATACTCCAGATTTGAGAAAATTGTCAGTCAGAGGTTTCCATTATGTCCAAAGAGCAACTGGGTGCATTATTGGTGGTAAAGAACACAGTGATGTCATATTTTTTAAATACATTATCTATGCAATATGGAATGTCACCTTGAAATGGGATTGTAGTGTATTTATTAACAGTGAAGAACATTTTTATTCTGTTGAGAGGAAGTTATATTCTTGTTGGTTTTGGTATTGTACAGTTTTTGTACGAGGTTTGCTTGAGACACTTTTGACGACTATGTACTTAATAACTTTAAGTTTTGTAGCAATAGCAATTTTTATTTGTGTTTATGTGTGTTCTTTGCTGCTAGCACAACAGCTTGACATATACATAGATGTGATAGTTACTGTAAATTGTCAATCTGTGTGTACCAAAATCGCATACAATAAGTAAATTTCTGGACATATCATGGTATTATGCCTCTATGAAGAAGATTTTGACATTTGCTAAATCAGTACTAAGTAAGTTTCTGTAATACACTTCTTATACTTCACTTAACTGTATAGCCAAGATATAAAGATTAATTTTGTAGGTTTCTGAAGACGACAAATTAATTTGTTGGAACTGGTAAGGTGTAATAAAAATGTATTTGCAACTGATGACTGAATTTTGTTATGAAAAATTATTTGAAATGTACTGTATATGTTTATGGATGTTTCATCTCCAAATAAAATTGAGTGACAATCAATATTAAGCAGTAGATCATTTATGAGAAACAGGAACAGAATGTGACTTAATACTGAACCTTGGGGTACTCCTTGTGAAATGAAATGGTTTTTCCATTCTAAAGCATGATTTCTTTTCTCTGATGTTATAACCACAATTTGCCTGTGGTTGGTTAGGTAGGACCTAAACCATTCTAATACAGTGCCCATAATTCCACATTTTTCCAGATTTTTTGTGATGGCAACTCTAGAAATTGGATCCTTTAAATGTGAATACTTGCCATCCATGTTTTGGCTGTGATTTGTGTTACCGTAAATTTAGAGAACCATCCCATGTCAGTTGCTTCTATGTTGTTTTTAATGGTAAAGCATAAGGTATGTGGTGATGACATTTGAATTATGCAAAAGGAGAGGATCAGCTTAATGTAAAAGATAAGATATTTAACGTAAATAGACTCATTTGGAGGGAATATTCCAAAAATAGAAGTGCAAAGTATTGGGACAGGAGAAAAAAGTTTGAGGTAATGCAAGATAGAGTAATAAAAGTTTGGCATTAATATGTGTTATTTGCTTACTTAATCAGCGGTTGGAGTTTTCTCTTTACACCCTCTGTCCTCATATTATTTTCTTGTTAATTTGTGAAGCTCTGATCAAGAGTTTCAAAGGGGCTTTAGATGCCTGTGTAGAGAGTGAACACACAATGTATTATTTTTGTTGGAACTGTTAAAACTACATTTTACAGAAAAAAATAAAATTTGGAAGACTCTCACACATTCTATACAAACAAAAGTTTGATCACTAACGCCAGTAAAAAATTAAAATAATAATAATAATAATATAAAAAAGGTTACACTTTTTAATTAGCCTCTCTCCTTTTGTTGGCAGCATCTGTGTCAGTGTTGGTACGACTTCAGGTGGACACAGTGCAGTCGTACGGTCGCAGGCTACGGGAAAAGGAAAGGTGGGAAGAAGAAGCAGCAAGCTTTGCACTGTTGCAGCTTGTCAATGGCCTGAAAAGACTGCAGGCTCAGGGAATCGAGGAGGCGCCACTTTCACTGACCAACTTTGTCCTTTGCCGCTACGAGGACTGCCAGCAGGCTGATATGCACCCACACTTGTGTGCTTTGAGGGAACTGGGTGCTAGTACAGCTGAGGGTGGTGGTGGCACTGCTCCAAGAGGGTGAGCACAACATAATTTCTGTACAATATTGTGCTGTTACAGTAAAAAATAAAATAAAATAAAATAAAATAAATATTTATGGCTGTGTAGCATAAAGTTCTTTTCAAAATATCCTGTGGTGAACAACCTCACTGTAAGTTAATAAAATAATTTCTTTGTAAGATATTGAGGAAGTGTGAGAAACTAGGACGAAGAATGGGCAGCATGTACTCGTGTTAAACACAGGACATTAAACATCCTGTAAACTGACTTTTTTATCATTATCTCATATGAGTGGCTCTTGGAATACTTAATTAGTGAGTTGGGGCAATGATTATGACATGGGCTTCCCATATGGGATTAATGGATCTCTAATACCAGTCAGGTCAATGTAAGTTGAATTCTCCATGATTTTCTGGAATTTATTCATATGAATACCAGGATGATTTCTTCTCCTTTACTTTTTTGCAGCTGAGCTAATGGTCCATCTCTTAAAACCTCAACATTGATGGAAATTTAGAACTTAACTTCCATTCTATGGAATATTTTTTATCTTTTGTCATTGAGTTCTGTAGATGTGATTGATCCCAGCAGGAACGAGAACATTCAGGGGAGTGGAATGACTCAAGACATCCATTCAAAGGAGACAAGCAAAGCAAAAGAAATGAAGTCTGTACCCTGCCTTGACAATAAATAATTACTCTACTGCTCAATGTTCCAGCAAAATGTAATTTAGTAAATTAGAAGAAAACAACTACTTTGAGAGAGAAAAAAGCTGCTACCTCCTCAGTTGCTATACCTTCTGTTGGTAGTTCAACATTAGAGGAGGAGTTGACATAGTTTTGGGGCACCTCCTCACCCTTGAGGAGGGAGACTGCAACTAAAGGCAGAAGAATCGGCAATGATCCGTGTTATGAGGATGTATATGGTAGTGGAAACCACTGCATTAGAGACATAATGTGTGTCCACACGACATGTTGTCTGTTACTGAAAAAGTGTCATCATGATCTCTCCATTGGCAGAACTTTTTGGATTAGACGCCCATTTGGATCTCCAGGAGGGGATTGCCAAGGGGAAGGTAGCAATGAGAAGAAGATTGAATAAGCAACTAAAGGGAAACTTTCTATGAGTTGGAGCATGGAATTTCAGGAGTGCAAGTAGGGAAGCTAGAAAATCAGAAAAGAGAAATGCAGAGGGTTAACTTGAATATAATGAGGGTAAGCGGAGTGAAATGGAAAAAAGAAAAGGATTTCTGGTCAGACAGATATTGGGTAATATCAACATTAGCAGGATAGGCTGTAACAAGAATAGGATTCATTGTGAATAGGTTAGTAGGGCAGAGAGAATAGTTCAGTGATAGGGTTGTTTTCAGTAGAATCGACCACTAGCCGATGCCAAAAAGAACAGTTCAGGCACACATGCAGGTGTCACAAGGTGAAGATGAAGAGGTAGAGGTAGAGGTAGAGGGGTAGAGAGGTAGAGTTTGAAGATATTTAATGGGTAATTATGTGGATGATAATAATGGGGGATTGGAACACTGTAGTATGTGAAGGAAATGGCATCAGAGTTATAGGAGAATATGGGATTGGTAGTAGCAATGACAGACGAGAGAGACTGAGTTCTACAGTTAATTTCAGCTAATAATAGTAAATACACTCTTCAAAAATCACAAGAGACAGAGGTATATATGGAAAATGCTGGAGGCATGGGTAGATTCCTACTGGATTACATTGTGGTTAGACAGATTCTGAAATCGTGTATTAGATTGTAAAGCACACGCAGATATAGACTTTGATCAAAATTTAGTTGTTGTAAAGAGTATACTGAACTTTAACAGAACTGCCAAGAAGATGATAACCAATATCATAGTAGCCAGTTCAGTGGAAGATGGATGGACATTTCTAAGAACATCAATGACAGAAGTTGGACAGACAATCACAAGTACAAGGAAGGTAATTGTGAAGAAACCTTGGGTAGCAGAAGAAATACTGAAACTGATTGACAAAAGAAGGAAGTACAAAAATGGCAAGGGAAAGAGAGAAATACAGCACTACAGATGAATGAAATAAATAGAAATTGCAGGGGAGCCAAGACAAAATAGCTTCGGCAGAAATATGAGGAAGTTAGAAAGGCAGTAGGCATTGGAAGAACTGGTTCAGCATATAGAGAAGTCAAAATAACCTTTGGCAAAATTAAAAGCAAGAGGTCAACATTTAGAGTACAATGGGAATTTCACTATTAAATGCAGGTGAGAGAGCTGATATGTAAGAAGAGTACACATAAGACCTTAAATGGGGGAGGGGGGGGGGGGGGGATTTGTCTGATGATGTGATGGAAGAAGTAATGGAAATTGAAATGGAAGATAGGAGATCCAGTATTAGTCAGATAAAAAATTAAGATCTGCCATCTCCTGTCCTCAACTCTCTCTGTGCATAACTTCTTCATCACTCCCCCATGTCCCCTCTCTCTGTACATCTTCTCTCCCTTCCCCCTCCCTCCCTCTCTGTCTAGATGGCTTTGTGTAGAATCTGTGAGTCTGAAGACATTCTATTAGACTGTCAGAAAGTATCATTTACACAATTCTGAAGATAATAAGGGCAGATAAGTGTGAGAACTGTCTCACAACTAGCTTAACAACTCGTGCACCAAGTTGCTAACAAGATAGTATACAGAAGAATGGAAAAGAAAAATCAGGATTTGTTATATGACAATCAGTTTGGCTTTCAGAAAGATAAAGGTACCAGAGAGGCAGTTCTGACATTACACTTCATAATGGAAGCAAGAAATAACAAGAAGAAATACACATTCATAGTATTTGTTAACCTAGGAGAAAAAATGCTGATGTAGAATTTTGAGAAAAATAGGAGTAAGATTAGGGAAAGGAGGGAAAGAGTGGAAGACCAAGAACCAAGTGCTGGGATTGAAAAGGTGTAACACTGGGATGCACTCTTTTGTCCCTACTGTTATGTACGCCAAAGAAATAATTATGGAAATAAAATTCCAGAGTGGGATTAAAATTCAGGGTGAAATGATATCAATGATAAGATTTGTGCTGAAATTGCAATCCTCAGTGAAAGTGAAGAATAATTAGAGGATCTGATGAATGGAATGAACAGTGTAATGAGTGCAGAATATGGATTGAAATTAAACTGAAGAAATGTGCAGGTAATGAGATTAGCAATGAACTTAAAATCAAAATTGTTAATAACAAAGTAGATGAAGTTAAGAAATTTTGATTCCTTGGAAGCAAAATAACACATGATGAATGAAGCAAGGAGCAAATAAAAAGCAGACTATCATAGGCAAAAAGGGTATTCCTGCCCAAAGAAGCCTACTAGTACGAAACACTGGCCTTAATTGGAAGAACGAATTTCTGAGATTGTACATTTAAAGCCCAGCACTATACAGTAGTGAATTGTGAACCAGAAAAGAAGAAAACCTCTTTGAAATGTGTTGTTATAGAAGGATATTGAAATTTAGGTGAACTGATAAGATCCAGAATAAGGAGGTTCTCTGCAGAATCGTTGAAGAAAGGTACATATGGAGAATAATGACAAAAGAAGGGACAATATGGTAGCACGTGTTAGGACATGAGGTCATCAATTTGGTGGTGCTAGAGAGAACTGTAGAGTATAAAAACAGTTGGCGAAAGCTGATTTGGAATATATCCAACATATAATTGAGGACATAAGGTGCAAGTGCTATTCCGAGATGAGGAGACAGGGGAGGGAAAGAATTCATGGCATGTCGCATCAAACAAGTTGGAACACTGACCACAATAAAGTTTCAAAGAAAGCAGGTACCTACATCTGTAAGAGCAGAGACCTGTTTATAATACACTACAGTAAGTGGTGCAGCTTTACAATAAAGACAACTAATTGTTTTGTAACTAATAATAATTGTAAATCTTTGTATGTAAATAATGAGGTAATATGTATAGGAACTTTTTTTTAAATAGTATTGGTTTCCTGGGAGTTTGTTGAATGTAGAAAGAACGAGATTTTCACTCTGCAGCGGAGTGTGCGTTTATATGAAACTTCCTGGCAGATTAAAACTCTGTGCCGGACCAAGACTTGAACTCGGGACCTTTGCCTTTCGTGGGAAAGTGCTCTACCAACTGAGCTACCAAAGCACAACTCACGCCCCGTCCTCACAGCTTTACTTCTGCCAGGACCTCGTCTCCTACCTTGTAAACTTTACAGAAGCTCTCCTGTGAACCTTGTAGAACTAGCACTCCTGAAAGAAAGGATATTGCAGAGACATGGCTTTGCCACAGCCTGGGGATGTTTCCAGAATGAGATTTTCACTCTGCAGCAGAGTGTGCGCTGATATGAAACTTCCTGGCAGATTAAAACTGTGTGCTGGACCGAGACTCGAACTCAGGACCTTTGCCTTTTGTTGAATGTAATATGGTACTACCAAAATAACTTTTAATAACTCTTTAGCTATAATAATTGATTTTATTGTTGATAACTGAGGTATTTTGTACCCCCAGGAGGGGGTGAGGGTGCAGATAGTAATAGAGGGGGGTGCTGGCTTTCATTGAAATATTTACGTGTATTTCATATTGTGTAAGAAAATACATCTGGGGAGCAAATATTGTTAGTGTCAGATTCTCAAATTCCGTGAACCAAGCTAGCCCATCATTGATTTCCTGTCATATTTAACAAGAACTGAGCAGTAGATCCTGTCAGCTGGAATTATGAGAAAAATCGCAAGTTGTATTTCATTACATAGCCCATGTCACCAACCATCCGCAGGGTTAGCAACTTACCAAACATTTAACAATCATTAATGACAATAATATGCTTGACAATGCTTCCACCACTTCTTTGCAACTCTGGGTACAAGAATAGATTTTTAATAACAACCATTTTGACTGTCCTCGATTTCAGGCAGACTTCCAAAGTTAGCTGAAGGTAGTGAATTAGCTAAGAGTTAAATTCTAGTTAATTAGATTTAAAATACACTGAAACAAGTTCTGCACTTCCCATGCATAAGTGGCTGATTTGCAATGGTGATAAGAGATCCCATGCATGTAGATCTAATAAGGAAAAAGGTTCGAATTTAATCAAAGGTCATTCTTCTTTTGCATCTTCTTCTGTTCCTGTTAACAACGTTAGTTCTAAATGCAAATCCAACATCCATAATATCAAGTTGATTTTCTTACATTAGGTTTTACCAGCATCCTTTTGAATGATGAGGAATGATCACAATGTGTTCTTGTTTGGAGATTTAGTTAACGATAGCTTGAAGTGTATAAAACTAAAGAAACACTTTCAGACAAAACAACCAGACTATGAAGGTAAACCCATCGAATTTTTTAAGTGGCATGATGAACACTTAAAATGAAATGTAAGATTTTATTTTTTTAAAAAAAGGTATAAGTTCCTAAGAAAGTCCTAATGTAGTAGCATCCTTAGAGGTAATCTACTTAATTGCAAAATTCAAATCACCATACATTTCCCACAGTGGTATTAATCGAGACAAAACTGCAGATGGAAGGGGCTCCGTGAATTGCTGTTTCAAAGATCCAATGAAGAAAGAGTCTGCTTTCTTCAGAAATCCAAGCGCACGCACAAATTACAAAAGTGTTCTGAATTATGAACCATGTACATTTTTACCCTTATTTATTTGCTTTTTGAGTGATCAAATTGAATATAACAATTTTTAATTTGGCATTTAAATGGTGAATATTGTAGCATTTGTACATCATGAGATTTCAAATATTAAAACTCCCTAAATGAATTAAAAGCACTACAGATGGAAATTGTTAAATTTTAACTAACTAATGAATTTGTGAACTAATTTGTAAACAAAAAAAAAAAAAAAAAAAAAAAAAAAAAAAAAAAAAAAAAAAAAAATTTAGTGAAATACACATATTCTCAATTTCAGTAACTGCACTTGTAGCCATTGTTATTTATAAATTATATGTAGTTTCATCTTGAATCATGTTTGAACAACACAAATGTATGATGATTATTATTACTGTCATTGTAACTGATAGTTGCAATAATAGCTATTGTGGGCCCTGTTTGTGCCAAATATGGGAAGTGCTGATGAAGGAAAGCAAAATGGGCTGGGGAGCAGTCAAAATAATTTGTTACAGAAAGAGGGCACAGTGGAAAAGTTTGAGAACCCCTGCAGTACAGTATGTTAAAGTGGATAGCATGCTTAATTAATAGCATGTGTCATTCAACATATTGTCATAGATGTTTTAATGTGATTTACATTGTATGTGTGATATTCTCTTACAATTTTAAATTAAAACTACAACCTCAGCAACATCAGTATATATATAAAATTAAAGAGTGTGTGTGTGTGTGTGTGTGTGTGTGTGTGTGTGTGTGTGTGTGTTTGTAATTATCAGTGTGATGTATCACTTGAACATTGTGGCATTAATCAAATTGTAAAACCATAAAGATTTTTTACATATTTTCAAATGTTTCCTATTTCAAAACTACTTTGGAACCCCATATATTTAATGATTTCTCAGGTCGTTGTGTCGGTGCGCTCTAGTTGGACTGCGCCACCTGCATCCAGCAGCCATTGCTACACAGAGAACATCATTGTTAACAGATCTTCTGACCCGTGGGCAGGCAGCTTCCTTATCACAGGTAGTTTAAATAGCATATTGGTATAAACTAATGAAAAATTTAGTTAGTAAAATGTGAAGTTATCAGAAAAAGGCATTATTAGGGACTGGGTATTACATACACTCAAATGTTACAGAAAACATCAAATAATTTAGTACAGTATTATATATTTCACCAGTGTTTATTATTAAGTCTTCCAAATACAAACTTCTCCAGTAATGTGTGCATGTGCTTGCATGAGAGAGAGAGAGAGAGAGAGAGAGAGAGAGAGAGAGAGAGAGAGAGATTCGACAGACCTTCTTGCTGTTATACGGAGTGGTTGTAATTAAACTTGTGCCACTTGTGCCACTTGTGCCAGTGTAGATGGAAAGCTATTTGCTGTATGGGCACCAAACTTATAAGACTGATGTTCGGATTGTGTGCTGCACAATTATCGTTGTTAGTAGCATTAGTGTCATGACTTGCCATTAGGCACCAGTACTGGTATGGCGATGTAGGGTTGAAATGCAAGTGTTAGTGTGAATTAACAGTTGCAGACAGTCAACATGGATCTGGACAAGGTGATGAGAGCTTTATTCATAAAGCTGTTTTATCAAAACAGCAATACTGCTGCTGATCTTTACAAGTATCAGTGTGTTAAAGGAATACAGAGGTCCTCCTTTTGCACTGGGGTTGAAGAACACGATTTGGAAGTTCGAATTAACAGGTTATTTGGGAATTGTGCCAGTGGCTATTTGCACCACAAATTGTTGAAGAAGTTACTGCTGTCCAAGGCGAGAATTCTATTATGCAACGTGCAATCTTCAAGCAGTGCACAACCTGTGCCACAGCAGCTTGAACATTCCATGGTACACCGTTCAAAAGTTGCTGTGATGGTATCCATGGTATTGTGGATGCAAATGGTCATCACCCTGTGGTCATAACAATGAGCAACTTTTGTAACCTGGAATGTAAGCATGGTGCACAGTGGGCAAATGTTACCCTCTTGTGTGGAAATTACAATGTGGTTATTTCTCTACTGCATGTCCTTACAGGTATTTCCACAAAGTTTCATTGACCTACAATGGCTCATTTTTCGTGGGGGCCCTTCCAAGTAGTTAGTGTAACTATAATCATCAGTTACTACATTAGACATAAATTTTCAGTGAATAAATAATAGCAGTTGAAAAATAATCTAACCGTTTCATTTGTGATGAAAAGACATTCATTGGGGACTGCATAGTAATAGCTACTTGTACACTACCATGGACATGGAAAAATACGTATGAAAAATCCAGGCTGGTATAATGACAGTATTATGAAAAGGGTAGATTGCTACTCACCATGTAGAGGTCATAAGTAGCAGACAGGCACTGCCTCTCTGAACATCAAATGACCACTGGTATAGAACTTTCACGTGTTACAGGATTTAGGTTAGCATCTCACTTTTGTAGAGCAGATATGGAGAAAGGGGGAGTTGCCACATTGATCAGGAACTGCCATAAATTTAAGAACACAGACATTCATAAATTTTGCCTAGAACAGCATATGGAAGCATGTGCAACAGAAGTAGAATTTCATAAAAAAATAATACTTCATAATATTAAGTGTATGTCGAGCACCTCCAGGTAACTTTAATGTGTTCATAAACCACTTTGAAGCTGTACTGGCCCATTTAACAAACAAAAATAAAGAAATAGTGGTTTCTGGTGACTTCAGTGTAGATTTCCTTAAAGACTCTCCCAATCAGAACTTATTTGAGTTAGTAACACTATCATTCAACTTCATTCCCACTGTAAAGTTCCCAACTGGGGTAGCCAATTGCTCACAAATGGCCATTGATAATACCTTTATAGAAAAGACCAGTGAACAAAATTGTATTACAAAACGAATAGTCAATGGTGCCTCAGACATGCAGTTCCTTCTGTTAAATGTTAATACTGAACGGGACATAAAATCTGTTAAATCTGAACTCAAGAGGGTAATCAATAAGACAAAAATTGATTATTTTAGGACACTCCTTAGAGACATTCACTGGAGTGATGTTTACAGTGCTCATGGCATGAATGAAAAGTATAACACTTTTTCTAATAAAGTATTTACCTTATTTGAACACTGTTTTCCCCAAAACTAACCAAAGTTAGAGCAAAGTCTACAAAGAAGCCATGGATTACTCAAGGAATAGAGGTATCTTGTAAAATAAAAAGAAAACTGTATCTGTCAATCCGAAACAGTTCTGATGTTGATGCTATAGCACATTACAAGAAATACTGCAAAATATTAAAGACTGTAATATGCACATCAAACAAATATATTAAAAGGAAAAGATAGTCATATCAGATAACAAAATAACGACAATATGGGATATAGTGAAGAAGAAGACCAGTAGAGCAAGACATGAAGAGAGGCAAATAGCATTAAGAGTAAATGAAACATTGGTGACAGACGTGTACAGTGTTGCAGAACTTTTTAACAAACATTTTATAACTGTTACTGAGAAGATGGGATTGTCTGGTTTTGTAGATTCTGCCATGGGATACCTCAGATCAGACATTTCAAGTAACTTCCATAATTTGAATGTGACCCTCACTACCCCAACTGAAGTAATGTTAATCATAAAATCTTTAAAATCAAGAACATGTAGTGGGCATGATGAAATATCAACAAAGTTAATTGAAGAATGTGATTCTGAATTAAGTAACATCATATTAAGCTATCTGTGTAACCAGTCGTTTCAGTGGAATATTTCCTGTATGGATGAAATATGGTGAAGTTAAGCCACTGTTTAACAAGGGAGATAAAGAAATAGTGTCAAATTTCATCCAATTTCACATTTGCCAGCATTCTCAAAAATTTTAGAAAAGGTAATGTACAATTGGCTTTATAACCATCTTATCACAAATAACTTACTATCAAAGTCGCAGTTTGGATTTCTAAAGGGTTCTGATACTGAGAAGCCTATCTACACTTACAGTGAAAATGTAGTTAATTCATTAGACAAAAAATTGCAGGCAACTGGTATATTTTGTGATCTATCAAAGGCATTTGACTGTGTAAATCACAATATCCTTTTAAGTAAATTAGAATATTATGGTGTAACAGGAAATGCTGCAAAATGGTTCCAATCTTATATCTCTGGCAGGAAACAAAGGATGCTATTAGGAAAGAGACATGTATTAAGCTGTCTGGCATCATCCAAGTGGGAACTAATTACATGTGGGGTCCCACAAGGGTCCATCTTCACGAGGTTCCATCTTAGGGCCCTTACTTTTTCTTGTGTATGTCAATGACCTTTCATCAGTAACATTACCAGATGCCAAGTTTGTTTTGTTGGCCGATGATAGAAACATTGCCATAAAAGCAAATCAAGTGTAGTCTTAGAAGGATCAGCTAATAAAATATTTGTGGACATTAATCACTGGTTCCTAGCCAATTCTTTGTCACTAAAATTTGAAAAAAACACACTACATGCAGTTCAGAACTTGTAAGGGGTGTCTCACGAGTATATGCCTAACATACAATGACAAGCAGATAGAAGTAGTGGACAGTGTTAAATTCTTGGGATTACAGCTTGATAATAAATTCAACTGGGAGCAGCACACCACAGAACTGCTGAAGCATCTAAACAAATCTCTATTTGCAATGCGAATTCTGTCAGACATAGGGGATATAAAAATGAGGAAGCTGGCATGCTATGCTTACTTTCACTCCATACTGTCATATCGGATTTTTTGGGGGTAATTCATCAAGCCAAGTTAAAGTTTCCCGGGCACAAAAACGTGCAGTAAGAGTTATATGTGGTATGAACTCAAGAGTATCCTGCAGAGGCCTGTTTAGGGAACTAGGGATACTAACTATTGCTTCTCAATATGTTTATTCTTAATGAAATTTGTCATTAAAAATATATCACTTTTTCAAATCAACAGCTCAGTTCATGGAATCAATACTAGAAATAAGAGTAATCTCCACAAGGATTTAAAGTTACTTACCCTAGTACAAAAAGGTATGCATTATTCAGGAACGCACATTTTCAATAACTTGCCAGCAGCCTTAAAAAGCTTAATAACCAATGAAATTCAGCTTAAGAGAAACCTAAAGGACTTATTGGTGGCCAACTCCTACTCCATTGAAGAATTTCTCAGTAGACCCAGAAAATTTTAAATTCAGTGCATTAATGCGATCTTAATAAATGAGTGTTGTAAAATTATCCTTTCATATAGTCTTCATTAAAAAAAAGAAACTATCATGTATTATTGTTTTTCTGACATGTTCTACATCCTTGAGAACCTCCTCACTACAGATCGATTGGAAAGAAAGTAAATCTAATCTAATCTAAAAAGAAAAAAAAAAAAAGAAAAAAACAGCTAAATGTGAGCTTCAGCCAAAAGGCCTTCTTCGAAAGTAGATCTCTCTCTCTCACACACACACACACACACACACACACACACACACACATTCATGGAAGTGCAGCTCAGTGGCCAGACAGTGGTCATGTGTGTGCTTGCATGAAGAGAATGTGTAGTTTGTGTACTTTCGAAGAAGACCTTCTGTCCGAAAGCTCACATGTTTAGCAGTCTTTTAGTTGTGCCTGTCTGCGGCTCAACGTCTCCTTTCCATACTGTCAAAAATACATTTTAAATTAACAAATGGAAATATGTTTGTAAGATAGAGCATTATCTCAGAAATTTAATGTAATTGTAATATTATGCATTTTTATTTGAAAATAAAATAAATGTGCTTTGTGAATACTACTATTTGAATGTACTAAGAGGTCTGTTCAAAAAATTCTGGAACTTTGTCGGCAAAATTTTTCTATGCTTACTTTTTACCTATTGTGCATGGTCTCCATCGAAATACTCTCCTCCATAATTGATACACAGCTCACAACACTGTTTTCACTTCCCCGGAATCCATCTTGGTACACTTCTTGTTGGATCACATGATACACACATCTGTGAATTTCTTTCCTTTTATCTTGTCTATTGTTTAGAGGGTGAGGCAGCTTAGTAATGGCTCCGGTCTTTTTTTTTTTTTTTTTTCCCAGCAGAGATGAGTGTGTAGGTACATTATCATGAGGCAAGAGCCATGAATTGTCTCGCCAGGTTTCAGGCTGTTTTCTTCTATTAGTTCCTCACACGCGTCACAGCATCTCCTGATAATACCACTGATTAACAGTTTGTCCCTGCGGCATGAATTCATGATGAACTAATCCTTCAAAGTCAAAGAAAACTATCAGCGTGGCTTTGACATTTGACCTGGAGAACCTATCTCAACCATTGCGAAGATTGAATCTTTGTCTCAACATCACAACTGTAGGCTCACGACTCATCACCAATTATGATTCTTTTAAGCAACATCTCGTTCTCATTTGTGCACTCCAGAAGCTCTTCACAGATTGTGAGGTGAAGGTCTTTCTGGTCTTGACTTGTGGTAGTGGGACGAACTAGTGGCATCCTGATGCATTCCAAGATGTGTTAAGATTTGATGGCATGATCCAGCTGAAATGTTACATTCTTGTGCCATCTGTTGGACAGTCACTCTTTGATTGACACTCGTGACATGAATGTCATTGGTAGATGTTGAAGGGTGTCCTGAATGAGGGTCATCTTTAACTTCCGTCCAGCCATTTTTATAACATGTGGACCATCTGCAACACCGAGTACGGCTTAAGTACTCATCAGCGTAAGCTTCTGCATCATTTGGTTTGTGTCTGTAAAGGTTATCTTGAGTTTTGTGCAAAATTTAATGCAGTCTCATTGCTCCTCTAACTATGCCATCTTGAAATTCACGCACTATGTGACACAATGTTCTACTCAATACAGCACTGAACAATAACTAACAGACATACAATAACCTCTGGCAGTTACACATTAAGCACAGATGTGTGTAGGGATGCCAACAGCATTTCGCTCCAACACACCATTGGCGCGAAATTATGAATCTTCGGGAATTTTTTGAACAGACCTTGTATTGCTGATTTTATCAAAGTACTGTGTTCACTGTTGTATTATGAGGATGGTTACATCAGTATTTTTCAGTAATAATCTTTTGACATATCATAAAACAAATTAGTTACTTATGTAATCTCACAATTCAAAGAAACGAATGAGACACTTTAATTGTTTATCCTTGTGGAGGATCACTGTAGTAAAAAGACCATGTTATCTTCTATGTGTAGACATTCATCTTAATGTTCATTACAAAATTAAATTCTATTTCCTTTTAACCAAACATTTGTTTCCCATTAGAACTGTACGTGGTGTAATTGCAACAGTGATCGTACATTTAAGATCTCTAATCCGTAAGTCAACATACAACTGAAACAAGGCTTGGAAAGTCATGTCATATTAAAGTTACTCATCTATAGATAGTGGAGAAGTACTTGCAAGCAGCTTGAGATACCAAAGTTGCTCCAACCACTAGCAGATGGCTTGTGAATGCACTTTCTGGTGTTCAGCCAAAATGATACTTCATCCTAGCCTTATAGATAGATAAATAAATAAATATATCTAAAAACAAAGATGATGTGACTTGCCAAACGAAAGCGCTGGCAGGTCGATAGACACACAAACAAACACAAACATACGCACAAAATTCAAGCTTTCGCAACAAACTGTTGCCTCATCAGGAAAGAGGGAAGGAGAGGGAAAGACGAAAGGATGTGGGTTTTAAGGGAGAGGGTAAGGAGTCATTCCAATCCCGGGAGCGGAAAGACTTGCCTTAGGGGGAAAAAAGGACGGGTATACACTCGCGCGCGCGCACACACACACATATCCATCCACACATATACAGACTCCATTATATTAAATAAATAAATAAAATGACAAAGAAATCTCAAAACAATTTTATATCCATTATTGTGCAGCATGCTTTATTGTTATACAACAGTGACACAGTTTAACCAAACATGCTATTCAGGCAGAGAGAAATGGATATTAGGAGTTTTTTATCATGTGTACAAATGCTGATCTTGATAAATATCCTCAATATTGAATAATATATTAACTAGAATAAAACATAAAAAAACCTGAGTACTGGGATGATTTCTTGAATTATTCCATGTCTGGAGCTTTCCATTACAACTGTTTTGCTTGATAGCTCAGATTAAAATGTTACCTGTGAGAAAATAAATAACAAACCAAAATACAGTGTTTTATTTTTGCACAGGCAAAATCTGTTCTCGAGCTATGGTTATGGGGACCTGCAGATGCTGCACTTACTGGTTCGAGAGTGGAACGTGAACAAGCTCTGCAGCGATGGCTTGACCTGGAACGAGCAACAGCGTTACATGAGCTGGCTCTTGTTCCCACTAGACCTCATCATCATCTTACAGCTTTTGAAGAAAGTAGGTTACTCTTCTTGGTCACAACAAGTGCTGAGATTTTAGCTGATGCATCATTCCTCCTAGATGGTACGAGCACCATTGCTAGTGATGCGTGATGTCTGACATGACCTGATGACTGAAAGACTTTCAGAAGGTTTGATGACTCTCTTTACTATCAGCAGTATTCTCATGTTGATTTATTTTCAGTTATGATTCATTTACACATGAAGTTGGACCATCATGTCTTTTTGTAATTGTCACTTGTGAGCTGTTTCTGATGTAAGATATTAGAAAAGACAGAGGAAGGAAGAGATTGCTGCTGATAGTTATAATGTGTGATCTGTTAAATTCTTGTGAATATGTGTGACATAGTGGTTAAGGATTATGAGGTGACTTCCTTGAATCTCAGTTAATGTTTTATGAGTGGCACTGGGCCTATCTTTGCCCAGGTTATTTAAATGTGCATATGATGTAATTACTGTTTTTACATATCGGCACTTCCGAGGGGAAAAAAAATTGAATACTCACAAACACAAAAAGGTATATAGCCATCCCATTTATTGTCTTTTCCCTGTGCTGCCATTTCTTAATGAGACATTTTAAGTGGACCAAAGTTGTTTTAGATACCTCTTTGTCTTGTTAGTGCAGCATACCTGCATTCCTCAAAGAAGTCTTATGCACAATCAGTCCTGTTTACAAACTTGTAAGTGTAGTTTTCATTGTTACATGTGACATGTTGATTTTATAAGAAAAGAGATATCTGTAAAGATTTTCAGTTTACCAATTTTGGAAACTAAGGTTTTACAGTCGTCGCATTTTCTCAAAACATCTGCTGTGAAAGCTGCGGAAAATAAGCTATTTTTTTCCAGTTTTTCACCTCATCTTAACAAAACATGACTTTGATTGTAGATTTTGTTGAAAGAAATGCTCAGGTTTTTATGTACATTTTTGCTGTTCTAGTGTTTTATGTTAA
This sequence comes from Schistocerca serialis cubense, assembly GCF_023864345.2. Classification (NCBI taxonomy): domain Eukaryota; kingdom Metazoa; phylum Arthropoda; class Insecta; order Orthoptera; family Acrididae; genus Schistocerca; species Schistocerca serialis. The sequence goes on from NC_064642.1 coordinate 39,845,000, forward strand.
TTGTTACATCTGTGTGTGTACCTGATCAGACATTGTTGTGCCTTCATGCAAAATCCATGGTTCATGGGTCACAGAAGACAATGGTAACGAGAAGTTTAGAAACATACTGCATACAGGACAATAATGGTTTTTTTTTATATGAAATGTATGATGGTGGAGTTAAATTTATCTTCATGCAATCCAAAAACTTGACTGTAAATGCTGAGTGCCATTTAACATTGTATAATCTCTATGTAAAAACTAATATTGTGTGGCATGTAAAATATGTTTGTGTAAAAAAAATGCAGAAGTGTATGTTTTATAACATCTTGACATTTAAAAAAATAAAAATCTGAAACCTCAGTTAAGAATTCAGTTTGACTGTCTTCGTTTTATTTCTGTATTTCAAATATACCTATGTTTTTGTAAAGCTTTCCCTACTAGGGATTTGTAAAAAAGTAACATTTGTTCTCTGTGAAATGAGTCAACGACAATGGATGTTAACTTATTGTAGGACTGACGTGAAGCATACTTGTAGCACACAGGAGCAGTCTGTTGTATGAGCATTTATAGCTTGACACATTTCATATACCAAGAGTTTAGAGTTTTCTCAATGGATATGATCCATGGAAAATAATATATCAATTGGTATATGTTAGGAGAAAATTTAATTTAGTAAAACACGTGTTAACAAGTTGCAAACACTTCTTGGTAACCTGTTGGAGTATATACAGTAAAAAAAATTGCAATTTGAGCCAGATGACTCATCGGGTCGGATACCTATTCAGCAGCCCAGTCCGTAATCCACAGATAAGCTCACATTGATGAAAATAGGGGTGCCGGCTGCTCTCACGGGTAGCGTTAAATGCATTTGCTGGGGCTCACACTTACAAGCGTTAGCATGAGCTGAGTGCTTCTGCATCCAACAAGCCAGTATGGCAGATGCTTACAAATGTGCGTGCCCACAGGCATAATATTCAGTCTAGTTTTGCAGCTGTGAGCAGCGTGCTTGTACAAGCAATGAGACCTCAGCGAACAAGTGTTTGTGCCTGCAGTTACGTTTCCTTGTGCTTAGTTGCCTGTGATATACATCGTATGAAACTGGGGCTAATCAACTGTCACTGTGACCTTGTGGCACTAAAAAGAGTAGGAAGGATTAAAAATTCAATGGAAATGAGTTACTGAATGTATTAGAAGACAGTGGTTTTGAGATCATAAAAAAAGGGATCAAAGGAGGATTGCAGGAATCACAATAATAGAGAAAGTTGCCATAGCGATGATAGTGTGGGATCAGAATTTCCAAATATTTTCATGAGAGTGAAAAATCGGTAGGTTTGGAGGAGAATGGTTATCAAATGGATGACGATCAAGAATCCTACAGGCAGAAGCTAATAAATCAAGTGAGACTTGGAATAATGAACAGCATGACATGCATTATCGTCCATATTCAAAACATGGACATTTCATCCTACTAGCAAAATGCTAATGGATTTTCTTAGGCTGCGCTGGCCACTGTGGCCAAGCGGTTCTAGGCACTTCAGTCCGGAACCGCGCTGCTGCTACGGTCGCGGGTTCGAATCCTGCCTCGGGCACGGATGTGTTTGATGTCCTTAGGTTAGTTAGGTTTAAGTAGTTCTAAGTCTATGGGACTGATGACCTCAGATGTTAAGTCACATAGTGCTTAGAGCCTTTTGAACCATTTTTCCTTAGACTGCTACTAACATATCACATATTTCAGTTTGTGAAAAATGATAGATTGCTAATCACCGTATAGAGGAGATGTTGAGACACAGGCAGGCACAACAAGAAGTGTGCTATAGATTTCACAAGCACAAACGTGAACAGCAATCTATCCTTTTCATAATACTGTTGTTATTTCGTCCTGGATTTTCCATTGTTTGATACTTCAGTTTGTAGTTGATGAAACAAATAATAATGGTATAAATATAGCTGGTTTTGCTAAACAGGGACAAACTGGAGGAAACATTCTCTGGGAGGATAAGGAGCGAAAAAAGTCGTACAGCTGGGAATCCATTCTGAGGCTATTGATATAAAAGATGTTGAATGCTAGAATATGCCCTGACATTGGGGAGGTAGCCCACAAGGATTGGGTAAGCCAGACGACTGTGAAACATCCTCCGCAATAACTTCTAGTGCCTGTATCGTTTACAATGTTTGCAGGCCTTATTACCTACAGACTTGCCTCTGCAGTGGCTTTTTTATTACTGGTTCATTACACAGGCCATCACATTGGTGAGATATCTGTCATCCATACTATATGGAAGTAGTAGAAGTGGTCCACAACACTACTGTCCTATATCCTTGACACTTTGATGTTCCTGAGCAACAGTCATACAATATTTTTAAGGGAACACACCACCATTTGACTGTCTTGTTGTTTATTTAAGTACAACCCAGGTTTTGGCCTTTTACGCCATTTTCAGGTATTTGATTTTGTGTTAAAGACATAAAATCAAATAAAAGGCTGAAACCTTGGTTGTACTTAAATAAACAATAAAACAGCCAAATGGCAGTGCGTACCTTTACGTACTTGACACTGATTTGTTGTAGAATCTGAGAAAATATTCTGAGCTCAAACTTAATGGGATATCTTGAATAGAATGACCTCCTCCATGCCATCCAGCATGGATTCCAAAAATATCGATTGTGTGAAACCTGACGTGAACTTTTCTCACATGACGTATTGAAAGCTTTGGACCAAGGCCGTCGTGTAGATGCAGTATTTCTTGATTTTCAAAAAGCATTTGACCCAGCACCACACCTGTGCTTACTGTCAGAAGTTCGATCGTATGAGATACCAAGTGAAATAAGTGACTGGACTGAGGATGGTTTGGTAGGGGGGATGCAACATGTTATGTCGGATGAAGAGTCATCGGTAGCTGCTACTTCAGGTGTGCCCGAGGAAGTGTGTTTGGGCCCTAGCTGTTCATGTTGTGTATTAACGACCTTGCAGACAATATTAATAGTACCCTCAGACCTTTTGCAGATGATGCAGTTATGTATAATAAAGTACTGTCTGAAAGAAGCTTCAGAAATATCCAGTTAGATCTTGATAAGATTTCAAAGTGGTAGAAAGACAAGCAACTTACTTTAAATGTCCAGAAATGTAAAATTGTGCACTTAAAAGAAATAGTATCGTCTGACAATAAATCAATGAGTCACAGTTGGAATCAACGAAGTCATACAAATACCTGAGAGTAACAGTTTGTAGGGATATGAAATGGAATGAGTACATAGGCTGAATTGTGGGTAAAGCAGGTCATAGAGTTTGGTAAGTACAATCAGCCTACAAGGAAGATTGCTTACAAATCACTCATGTGACCCATTCTAGAATATTTCTCAAGTGGGTGGACAGGGGATATGAATGTATACAAAGAAGGGCAACACGAATGGTCACAGGTTTGTTTGATTCAGGGGACAGTGTTATAGAGATGCTGAAGAAACTGAACTGGCAGACTCTTGAAGACAAACGAAAACTAATCCAAGAAAATCTAGTAACAAAGTTCCAAGAACCAGCTTCAAATGACGACTCTAGGAATATATTTCAAACCCCTCACACACAGAGGCAGTCAAACAATCATTCTTCCTGCGCTCCATGTGTGAATGGAACGAGAAGAAACCCTAATAACTGGTACAATGGATTACAACGCTCTTCACACTGGTTTGCAGGATATAAATGTAGATATAGATACACAGGTAAGGCTATTATTTCAGTGGTTGGTATCATGAACCTTCATGACACCTGCTTGTGGGCCATGGAGAATCCCTATGATATGGTGACAGTGAAAAATCAGCACCAGTCCAACCTGTGTGTGGACGAGGATTATTGGCGACTGCCTCGTGGGACCACAACACTTTGCAAAGAAGACATACCTGCCCTTCCTTTGTGTGATCCTGTCTCCCCTGCTGTAAGATATGTCTTTGGTGGCATAAAGGGTACTGTAGCTACAGCATGATGGTGCTCCATACTTACTTTACATGTGGCAAGGGCCTAATTGCCCACACGCCTGCTCTATGAGTCTCTTCCACTTCTGCCTGTCCAGTGTGCTGTTTGTCCAGTTGCTGTTTCTGTTCATCCTAGTTGTGTCCTCCCAAATGTTATCCCGCCATCTGATTCTGGGTCTACTTCTTCTCGTTCCTTCTATTGTTCTGCTGAATGCCATTCTAGGTAGTCTATTCTCTGTCGTTCTTGCTATATGGCCTGCCCAATTCAACCTTGTCCTCTTGAGCACTTTGACGATGTTACAGTGTTTGTACAGCCCTCTTAATTCTTCATTTCTTCTTATTCTCCATTCCATGTTATTTTCGTCGTATACAGGTCCAAAAATTTTCCTTTGTACTTTTCTTTCGAATTTTAACAGTTTTTCTTCATCTTTCTTTCTAAATATTAATGTTTCACGTCCGTATAACATCACAGGTATAATGGTTCATTGATATAAGCAGATTTTGAAGTTACTGCTAAGTGATCTTTTTCTTAGAATTTTGATGGAATTAAAAAGTGTCTTGTTTGCTTTTGTTAAACGGGCATCTATTTCTATATCTGTTATGTTCTTATTACTAAAAAGACTTCCTAGTTACTTGAAGTGGACAACACTGGTTTTCTTACTTATGTGCAGGTATTCTGTCTTTTCTTCATTAACATGTAATTCTGTTTTCTCAGCAATTTTTTAGTAATTTTGCTCCATAGCTGCCAAATATTATGGATTGTCTGTAATTGTTGTAGATTTATCACTACAGATTTATCGTCTTCATCACGGCTTTATGGAGAGGTACTAAAAAATTATGGAAATGGACATTATTGATTTCATGTTAAAAAAAATCAGAAAAGATACTGTTTGCTTTTCGCCAATCATCTGCTACTAAAATGTTTTATAGATTATAATTATTTCTTTGCAGAGTGTGTGGTAAACTTGTGCATGAATGATTTTGACATACAAGTCTAGCACGACAGCCATCTAGTGGCAGAACTAAGAAAATTGGCACACACATCATCCGCACGTGGAAGTTGTAACCACCTGTAAATCTTCGCTTGTGGCACTAGGTGGCGATAATATGTGCATGTGTCCGGAACATAGTTACATGATATTCACATAAGAGAACAAAAATTACGTAATGAATAATAGCAATTACTTAAGAAATAGGAATCCTGAGAGCTCTCTGAAATATTTAATTCAAATGAGGTGACTAAAGAAAAAAGGCAGTCAGTCTCCTTTGAGTTACGCATGGTATTTTCAGTGACGAGGGTATTTCTGTCAAGTGAGCATGTGTGGAAACACACCGGGACTATACCACGTGCATTGTGTATAGACCGCTGATATTTTTGGTAATCGTTACATTGTGTTCGCTGGTAATATTCATCCATTAAGTATTCAAAAATACTATGTTAAGTGCTAAGGAAAGTTTTAGTTGTTTGAAAAAATGCAAGGAATTAGACGTTTTTTCTTGTTTCTTCAGCAACTGGTAATAGTGTCCCCAAAGGAAAGCTTGACAAAAATTATAATGCAAAATTAAACAGTTTGAAAGATATCCTGAGTGAAAGTGAAACAAATGGAGTACCAAATTCAGACAGTAATATTGTGGAAAACAAAAAACGTAAAACTGGACAGAAACTTCAGAAACAGTATAGTAAAGAAAGGCCACGTTTGGTAAAATCAAATAAATCAGACCAACATGTGTCTTGTACAGTGTGTGCACAAGACATTTCTATAAAGTGTGTTGGTATTGATGATTGCCGTTGTCGTGTTCTGTCTAAAGTACATGTAGGCCTAACAAACCTAAGTCTTTCGATGCATCATGGTCATCATTTGGAATCCAACCTGATGAGGAAGACTGTCACCAATGCTGAAATGCTTTTTAGTTCATTTATTGTTGAACACGGCCTGCCAATTTCTTGTGCAGATCATATTTCACAGCCATTGAAAAAAAGGTTTCATGATTCTCAGATTGCTAAGAAATACAGTTGTGGAAGAACTAAAGCAACTGCAATTATAAATTCTTTGTCATCTGCAACACAAAATGATGTAGTAGAAAACTTAACAGGAAACCCCTTTTCTCTTGCAACTGATGGTAGCACAGGCATTAAAGGCGTGAAACTATATCCATTACCTAGTTTGACATTAAACAGGTAAAGATGTGCACCAACATACTATCCTTGCTGGACTCGAGTTTAAATACTGGCAAAGAAAATTTTAATCTCATGAGTGGCATACTGCTAAGAACTGGAATTCCCTGGAAAAATTGCATTTCATTTGCATGTGATAATGCAAATACAATGGTGGAACATACGAAAGGAATTGCTGCTTTTTTTGAAGAAAATTCAAGCACACATAAGAATTCAATCATGTTCCTTCCACCTGTTTCATTTAGCTGCACAAAAAGGTGGGAAAAGTCTACAATATTTTGATGTTGAAGAATTTGTAATGGACATTTTCTACTTTCTTCAAAACAGTTCAAAAAGACAGTCTACTTTTAAACTTTGTCAACTTATATATGCACTAAACACCATAAAACACTGAAGTATGTTCATACAAGACAGCTCCTCGGCTCCAGTCTATAGAATGAATAATTGAACAGTGGGAAAAGGATAGATTGTTACTCACGATGCAGAGGCAACATTGAGTCACAGACAGGCACAATAAAATGACTGCTATACATTTAGCTATTAACCAAATGGCTTCTTTCTAAAGTTGAAAACCATACACAAGCACAACACACTCACGTGACCACTGTCTCTGGTCGGCTGCTGAGGCCAGACTGCAGCTGATGGGAGAAGCAATCCATGAGTGATGAGGGTAAGGAGGAGGCTGGAGTAGGAAGGGGGAGGGCAGAATGTTAGGGATGGGGAAAGGTGTAGTGCTGTTTGTGGGAGCATGCAGGGATGTGGTGGGGTCTGGCTAGGGCTGCTAGATGCAGTTGGAAGGTTCGTGGGGGGGGGGGGGGGGGGGGAAGGGGGTGAATAGTAGCAGGAAAGCAGCAAAGTAGAGAAGGAGAAAAAAAGTAATGGGTGCATTGGTGGAATGGAAGGCTTGTAGTGCTGGAGTGGAAGCAAGGAAGGGACTAGGTGGCTGAAAGACAAGGACTTGTAAAGGTTGAGGCCAGGAGGTTTACAGAACATAAGATATACTGCAGGGAGAGTTGTCATCTGCGCAGTTCAGAAAAGCTGGTGTTAGTAGGAAAGGTCCAGATGGCATAGGCTGTGAAGTAGTCATTGAAATAAAGAACATTCTGTTGGGCAGTGTGCTAAGCAACTGGGTGGTCCAGCTGTTTCTTGGTAATGGTTTGTCTGTGACCATTCATGCGGACAGACAGCTTGTTGGTTGTCATACCCATGTAGAAAGCAACACAGTGGTTATAGCTTAGTTTGTAGATCACATGACTGCTTCCACAGATAGCCCTGTCTTTGATAAGATAGGTGATGCCTATGACCAGAGTGGAGCATATGGTGATTGAAGGATGTATAGGACAGATCTTGCATTTAGGTCTATTGCAGGGATATAAGCCATGAGGCAATGGGTGGGAAGCAGGGGTGGAGTAGGGGTGGACAAAGATATTGCATAGATCTGGTTGGTGGTGGAATACCACTGTGGGGAGAATGGGGGGGGGGGGTAGTGTGTAAGGATATTCATAATTTCAGGGCACGATGAGAGGTAGTCAAAACCCTGGCAGAGAGTGTGATTCAGTTGCTCCAGTCCTGGGTGGTACTAAGTCACGAGGGGAGTGCTCCTTTGCAGCTGGATGATGGGAATGTGGGAGGTGATAGAGGACTGGAGGGACAAGGCAAGTGAGATCTGTTTCTGTACAAGGCAGGGAGGGTAAATTCGATCTATGAAGGTCTCAGTGAGACCCTTGGTATATTTGGAGTCAGCTTACAGATGTGATGGCCACCTGTGGCTAGACTGCATGGTATGGTATGGAAGTGAAGGTATTACTGGTGGTTGGTAGGTTTAATATGGATGGAGGTACTGATTTTTTAAGTGTAGATCAACACTGAGGAAGGTGGCTTGTTCAGCTGAAAATGACCAAGGGAAACGAAGGTTCTGGAGGAATGTGGATAGGGTTTCCTCACCTTCAGCCTAATCATGACTGGCAATGGGCACACACATGGCACCATGGATAGGTTGGCATAGAATAGTGTCATGCAGATGCCCATTGTTATGCCACAGATATGTTTGTAGCCAATGCTTTCGAAGGTGAAATAATTTTGGAATCAGTTGGGGACTGTGAAAGGTAGTGTTAAATAATGGCCATGAGCAGTGGGATGTTAGTGGAGAGGGAGGTGGCATCACTAGTGACAAGCAGGGCACCTTGTAGTAAAGGAACAGGCAGGAACTGAGGCGAGTCAATGGAGGAAATTGTTGGTGTCTTTTATATATGAGAGTAGGGTATGAATAATCGGATGAAGGTGGTGGCTCATTAAAGCAAAGATTCTCTTAGTGGTGGTACAGTAACCTGCCACAATGGGGCATCCTGGGTGGTTGAGTTTAGGGACATTATGAAACATGCTGAAAGTAGGACTCCAGGGGGTAGTAGGAGTGAGGAGAGAGATAGACTCAGGGAAGAAGTTTTGGGATGAGCTTAAGGATTTCAGGAGGGACTGGAGATCCTGTTGGGTTTCTGGAGTGGGATCAATGTGGTAGGGTTTGGAAGTGGACAAATCTGACAGCTGGTGGAGTCCCTTCACCAGGTAATCCCTGTGGTTCAAAACCACAGTGGTGGAGCCTTTGTTGGCATGTAGGATTATAAGGTCTGGATCAGTTTTTAGGTGGTGGATGACAGTTCTTTCTGTGGATGTCAGGTTAGTTTCCATGTTGAGTCAATTAGGAAATGATGGTGAGGCAAGATTTAAGGTGAAGAAATTATGGAATGTTAACAGGGGATGATTTGGGGGCAGTGGTGGTGAATCATGATTGGAAGGAGGAGTGAACAGACTCAGTAAGGGTTCACCATTGGCTCTGAGTTGAGTCTCATTGGTGGGGTTGGGGACGAAAAAGTTCGACTACTCTATATGACGAGTAGCAATCCATCCTTTTGACAATATTGTCTTTATTCCATCTGGCATTTTCCATTGCTTGATAATCTAATGTTTGTAATAGAAGAGACATTCATGACATCAACTTTAGGAGAGAAAGCAATTACAACACTGGGACACCCTACATATTTCAGACTAAAGCTCAACAGCATGCTTACTTTCAAAGACTATTGTGGGAACATGAAGCTCGAAGTCTGCAGCTAATATTGTACACTAGCTCACTAATAGTACACAGGGGGCTCAACTTCATTTTCTACATACGTCACCTCTGGCTCCATGTTTCTCTACGTGCTGCACCAATGCGGCAGAACTCTGCACACACCAGGTATGTTGACATAGCTGTTAATGAGGCAGACTGGATTACAGCTGGTTGACTACAACCAACTATAGTTGACAAAGTATACCATCTTATAGGCATAGCACACCTGTATATTACATGAAGAACAGCAGTGTAGTTTGAGAAGAAAAACAGGAAAATGATTCCAGGCATCCCACGTCTGAAGCAAAATGTCATGTCCTAGTCAAGGAAGAGTGTTCTTCAAACAGCTGGACCCATTACATCATCACCTTCTGCTCACCAAGCAGAACTGTGGTGAAATGAGGCAACTGGAAATAATAACCAAAACATAAAGTAAGAGCCTGCTGCTGGTTTCCAACTACCCTATCAGACATGGAAGACTTTGAATGGACTATGAGTTGGAGTGACACAGTACAAACAAAACTAGAAGCTTTGGGAGTCATATTACTGGTGATGCAACCTGCAAATGTGAAGACCTTCAAGATGCTGAACACCTCTTGGTCTGCTTGAAGCCTGCTTACTGAAGGACCTGGTATCAGCAAATGTTCCAGCAATCAAGACTGCCAAATTTTTGGCCTCAAAATCAATTCAACAAGTAAAAAGTCTTGCGCATATATTTTAGATGGGTTTTGACTTTGTAAATAACTGTGTCATACTGTGCTAGATACGATAATAATAATGATAATAATAAGAAGAAGAAGAAGAAGGATGGAGATATGTACTTTGATTGGAGCTCTGAATCAGGCCTTGTGTTCAGAACCTCCTCACATCTGTGTACTTAATCTTTTCCATAAAACAGTCTTTTTAAAAAACAATAGTAGTAAATGGTTTTCAAGTTGTGGCTCAAGTATTTAGTTGCATATTGCAGAAGTTCAGTCTAAGCACGGGCTTCATTAGCTCTTGGGAGGTAGCAGTGGAATGTTCACTTTTAACTTACAATAAAAACTTTATAGACACCTTCATCAATACAGTTATAAACATCATCATCATCAATCAGACATCATGTATGTGAACATTATAGAATGTGTAAAACATCACAAAACTGTAATGTGCATCTCTCATCATAACTACGAGTAGAAGTAGTATTGAAGCATTTTGTACATTTGCACTGTCAACTGAGGTGTCATACTTCCAATACTGTGTACATCTTATTATATCTTCTCTTAAATTATCACTAAAAGTAGTTCTGAGTTCCCATTCTGCACACTGCTTTGACAGATTTTAAGTACTGAAGTATTTGGCTTTACTTGTTATACCTAGATCCATGCAATGTCTCTGTTTTGGCCCTGCAACAAAAACTCACTTTCAGCAAAGTTTAATGTGTCTTAGGCAATCTTGGCACACTGATGTTTCCAGTTAAAAATGCAAAACGTGGTTTATTGAGCACATAAGATGGTGCAGGCAACGTAATCTTAATTCTTGGACATTTTTTTACAAAATACACATCATTCAGAATGAAAATGGGAGAACATCATAGCCAACTCAAGTACTCTGAGGTCATCAAGTCACTTACAAATATGAGTTCTTGGAGATGATATTAAACTTCCTTCAGTGAATAATTTTAAAACATAGATTAAGTACATCAGTAGGGGTTTCCCATTGTACCTCACACCTGAAAATACAAATAACATTAAAGTATTGCTCTCTTCTCTGATGAGTGGGTGCACCAGCAGCTGAAAAGCAGTGCTTTAGCACATTTGCAGTCTGTCGTTCTGCAGTGGGCAGTACGTGTAGAGATGAGCTTGTACGTCGAGTGATGGTGTTGACATCTGAGTTGAAGGCTCAGCAGCACTTCTGAGCATGACAGACTGCATGGTGGTTCATGACTGTGCATTGTGGCTTGGCTGGGCTCAGTTGGAACACAGTATGAGTGTGTGATAGTGCTGACATAGGACGACAGGACTCTCCAGAATGGACTAATGGCAGGGCGAATGAGAGCTGGGACTGAGCCTGCGGCAGAATGTGAGATTGGCCCCATCTCCAAATGTAGCAATCCAATTTTATTATTATTTTAAAGAAGGTTTTAAGTGATTTAAATTTATCGCACTTTGAAGAATATTGGAAATACCAAAAAATGCACATTGGTATGAAATAAATATAATTCCTTATAAAACACTAAACATATATTCACACATGCAATGTTTACAATGGCACTATACATTGTGTGGTATATTACTGGCAAAATTCAAGCGGGACTAACAGTTGTTCATGGCACAATAGGATGAATCATAGCATGCGGTAGTATACAGTATACACACCTTTATCAATGAGTCACAACTAACAGTACTAAGTTTGGTTATGTGTTCGATACAGTATTGTTCTGTATTACAGAACCTACTCACATTCGAGGAAATTATACAGACTGCGACCTGTCATTTCATGTTACTAGCAGGAAGATAAAGTCGCTACGAGTGCAGTCTACATTCTTGCCAAATTTCCTTTCCTCCCCTGCTTGGTACAAGTTTGTAGTGGTAGATGTGGCAACACCACAATTTAATTATACAAATCAATCAGTTTAATCATGCGAATGCGCTATTGGCTGGAATTTGTAATTTTGGCAGGAAATTCCAAAAAATTGTTGCAGCCCCAAAAAGCCTGAAATTTCTTTGTCCCGAGGTATTGCTGATGACCCACGCTCCCCGAGAACTGGGGGGAAATTCAAAATGGCGGGTGCTGTCTTCTGAGTGGAAAGCCCAAGTGCACCCCCCTACACAGGGAAACTATTTAGCTGCAAGATAGGAAGGTTAGCTTAGTGTAGTTTATTTATTTTGGGTGGGAAACTGAAGTAAAGATCGGTCGTAATTACATAATTAACCATAAAGATCAGGCCTAATTACACATCTGTGTGCTTAGTGCTACACGAGAAGCGAATAAAATCGCAATACAAGCCAAAAATTGACGATGTCATACAACTGGTATGCTGGGAATACCACTCAAAACTAGTGGCAGACGTATTCAAAATAAACTGTACACAGGATGATCCCTTCACCTACAAGTTGAAATAAATCTCTCTTCTCCACTTATGAACTGGCGGGAAAAAGACTGGAGTGAAAGGTAGTATTTGTATCTCTGGTGGGAAATGTGTCCAACTGATATGTTGGTGTTGGACAGAGAGAAGCTTAATAAGCAGCATACACCTGTATTTAACTCTGACACAGCATACAGTGTCTATTGTTGTCTGATATCAGAGTTCACTACAGACGCCTCCCACTGTATTGCTCAACAATCATTTTGCAGCCCTGGTGCTCGAAATTCAAATAAACGTTGCTCTCTTTATGTCTCACAACTTTGTCCTACTCCACTACCCCTGAGAGGTCACCTTGGTATAGCTGCTGAGTATCTTGTACACTGATACGTAGTAAGAAGGGATTGGGCAGCAGATCGTCATTGAAGTGTTAGCAAGGCCAATGCACACCACCACAACTGATGGAAAATGCTTCACTGTTCTAATTACACATCAAAGTTGCCATGGAAAAAACCAGCACTCATAAGCAATGGACCATAACGCAACACATGTACTGGAAATTGAGAAAAATAATTGTAATAACACAACTACCGCAAAAACTGAATCCAAAAGATCGAACCAGGAGAGAGGAGCGGCAGCTGCACGAGTGTTCTCCTCGATGTGCAGTCACAAACCAACCAGCTTAGAGCCAGTCTTAACTCCCCTCCCTCACCTCAACATAGGTAGGGATACAGGCCTGGTCTGTCCTGTCAGTGATGGCCCACAAAGAGATCCATCTGGTGGCAGCAAGATACTGTCTCTGGTCTGCGGAAATCGGTCACAGATTGTAAGAAGTGTGTCGGAACTCTCCATTACATTGAAAGCAATATAGTCAACTTAACGCTATTCTTTTCATTGTGTAAGCACTCTGATATCGATAGTAACAATCTGAGGGAGAAACATGGGAGCGTGATTCTAAGCATTGTTGTGAGACGAGGTCTGTCTGCGAGAGTGGAAGTGGTAGTGTCGGTCGAGAGCTCGGAGACAGAAGACGTGTCACGCTGCCCTCATGTCGGTGATGGCAGATCTTACCAAACTCAAGGCCTGATTTCATTTATATAGCCAGGAGAGATTTCGATGGCTTAAGTACACTTGAAGATGGAGTCCAAGGTAAAATTCGCAAGCATAGCTCAAAAGCAGGGTTAGGCTCGTGATTGTTAGTCCCATTTTGCAATAATCCAAAGTTTGCTTGTCAGTTAACCGTCCGTCGGGCGCGGCTATTCAAATTGATACTCGTCGATATTTGCTGTAAATTATTTGTCAGCAATTGGCAGCACTGGCGCCTTCTCGCTAGTACCTTCCCTTCTCCTTACACTTTCCATTGTTGTGTGCTTCTGTATCATCGCCAGTGCTCTGTTGTCGAGATAGTTGCTAATTGCCCAGTTTGATACGCCGCGCCCGTTCCCGTTACAATTCAACAGGTAATTTCCTTAGTTATAACTTAGTAAGTAGTAGAAAGCTAATTTAGAATGTAAAATGCACTTATATTCTTCTTGGAGCGTTTAGTCGTCTTTTACAGTTGCCTGAATATCAACTATAAAATTGATACACTGCGCCCGATTGCGAATTTTATGACTTAAGTGGGATATACTTCATGATGGCAGGCTACAGTAAGACTTATAACCTCGTCGACCCAAGCGATATTGCAGAAATCCAAAAGATGCTATTCAGAGAGGATAGAAATGAATTTCAAGAGGATTTTGAAGACGAAGTGTAAAGGATTTCTGGCAGTTCTGTACAAAGATAGAAAATATTTCCCAAATCGCTGTTATCTTGTCTAATCGTCTCCTTTCATCGCGAGTTGCACGATTGTCAAATTGAAGACACCACATAATGAATTTGAAACGTTTTATGTTCATTACGAGGCGAAAATTCTCAACGCCATCCTCATCGGTTCCCCACAGCTCGTTTAAGCATTGTCTGTTACTTTTGTTTACTCCTGCTAAAAATAAGAGACCGATGAAGGCTTTCAATTCAGTAATGTCTATTTGTTTTACGTCACTCTCACGCTGGAATGAAGCTTTGACACTCTCAACATAACGATTTTTACACAAAACTATAATAGACAAAATTTCGTTATCTATGAGGCAGTTCCAGCATTCCAAAGGCGTTCTCGCTGCTTTTGCCACACCAATACATCAAGGTAACTTCCGAATAATATTGAGAGCCCTGAATCGTACTCTCTGCGATGGTGGAAGTTTATTCCATTTTGTCTCTTTGTCCCTTCCAATATAGCAATGGCCGTTTTCCTCAAGTACTTCCTCGTCACCTTCAATGTCGTCTTCCCCTGTTTCTGAATATTCTAGCTGGACTTCAACTACGTCCACTTCGTCTTCAAAATCCTCTTGAAATTCATTTCTATCCTCTCTGAATAGCATCTTTTGGATTTCTGCAATATCGCTTGGGTCGACGAGGTTATAAGTCTTACTGTAGCCTGCCATCATGAAGTATATCCCACTTAAGTCATAAAATTCGCAATCGGGCGCAGTGTATCAATTTTATAGTTGATATTCAGGCAACTGTAAAAGACGACTAAACGCTCCAAGAAGAATATAAGTGCATTTTACATTCTAAATTAGCTTTCTACTACTTACTAAGTTATAACTAAGGAAATTACCTGTTGAATTGTAACGGGAACGGGCGCGGCGTATCAAACTGGGCAATTAGCAACTATCTCGACAACAGAGCACTGGCGATGATACAGAAGCACACAACAATGGAAAGTGTAAGGAGAAGGGAAGGTACTAGCGAGAAGGCGCCAGTGCTGCCAATTGCTGACAAATAATTTACAGCAAATATCGACGAGTATCAATTTGAATAGCCGCGCCCGACGGACGGTTAACTGACAAGCAAACTTTGGATTATTGCAAAATGGGACTAACAATCACGAGCCTAACCCTGCTTTTGAGCTATGCTTGCGAATTTTACCTTGGACTCCATCTTCAAGTGTACTTAAGCCATCGAAATCTCTCCTGGCTATATAAATGAAATCAGGCCTTGAGTTTGGTAAGATCTGCCATCACCGACATGAGGGCAGCGTGACACGTCTTCTGTCTCCGAGCTCTCGACCGACACTACCACTTCCACTCTCGCAGACAGACCTCGTCTCACAACAATGCTTAGAATCACGCTCCCATGTTTCTCCCTCAGATTGTTACTATCGATATCAGAGTGCTTACACAATGAAAAGAATAGCGTTAAGTTGACTATATTGCTTTCAATGTAATGGAGAGTTCCGACACACTTCTTACAATCTGTGACCGATTTCCGCAGACCAGAGACAGTATCTTGCTGCCACCAGATGGATCTCTTTGTGGGCCATCACTGACAGGACAGACCAGGCCTGTATCCCTACCTATGTTGAGGTGAGGGAGGGGAGTTAAGACTGGCTCTAAGCTGGTTGGTTTGTGACTGCACATCGAGGAGAACACTCGTGCAGCTGCCGCTCCTCTCTCCTGGTTCGATCTTTTGGATTCAGTTTTTGCGGTAGTTGTGTTATTACAATTATTTTTCTCAATTTCCAGTACATGTGTTGCGTTATGGTCCATTGCTTATGAGTGCTGGTTTTTTCCATGGCAACTTTGATGTGTAATTAGAACAGTGAAGCATTTTCCATCAGTTGTGGTGGTGTGCATTGGCCTTGCTAACACTTCAATGACGATCTGCTGCCCAATCCCTTCTTACTACGTATCAGTGTACAAGATACTCAGCAGCTATACCAAGGTGACCTCTCAGGGGTAGTGGAGTAGGACAAAGTTGTGAGACATAAAGAGAGCAACGTTTATTTGAATTTCGAGCACCAGGGCTGCAAAATGATTGTTGAGCAATACAGTGGGAGGCGTCTGTAGTGAACTCTGATATCAGACAACAATAGACACTGTATGCTGTGTCAGAGTTAAATACAGGTGTATGCTGCTTATTAAGCTTCTCTCTGTCCAACACCAACATATCAGTTGGACACATTTCCCACCAGAGATACAAATACTACCTTTCACTCCAGTCTTTTTCCCGCCAGTTCATAAGTGGAGAAGAGAGATTTATTTCAACTTGTAGGTGAAGGGATCATCCTGTGTACAGTTTATTTTGAATACGTCTGCCACTAGTTTTGAGTGGTATTCCCAGCATACCAGTTGTATGACATCGTCAATTTTTGGCTTGTATTGCGATTTTATTCGCTTCTCGTGTAGCACTAAGCACACAGATGTGTAATTAGGCCTGATCTTTATGGTTAATTATGTAATTACGACCGATCTTTACTTCAGTTTCCCACCCAAAATAAATAAACTACACTAAGCTAACCTTCCTATCTTGCAGCTAAATAGTTTCCCTGTGTAGGGGGGTGCACTTGGGCTTTCCACTCAGAAGACAGCACCCGCCATTTTGAATTTCCCCCCAGTTCTCGGGGAGCGTGGGTCATCAGCAAAACCTCGGGACAAAGAAATTTCAGGCTTTTTGGGGCTGCAACAATTTTTTGGAATTTCCTGCCAAAATTACAAATTCCAGCCAATAGCGCATTCGCATGATTAAACTGATTGATTTGTATAATTAAATTGTGGTGTTGCCACATCTACCACTACAAACTTGTACCAAGCAGGGGAGGAAAGGAAATTTGGCAAGAATGTAGACTGCACTCGTAGCGACTTTATCTTCCTGCTAGTAACATGAAATGACAGGTCGCAGTCTGTATAATTTCCTCGAATGTGAGTAGGTTCTGTAATACAGAACAATACTGTATCGAACACATAACCAAACTTAGTACTGTTAGTTGTGACTCATTGATAAAGGTGTGTATACTGTATACTACCGCATGCTATGATTCATCCTATTGTGCCATGAACAACTGTTAGTCCCGCTTGAATTTTGCCAGTAATATACCACACAATGTATAGTGCCATTGTAAACATTGCATGTGTGAATATATGTTTAGTGTTTTATAAGGAATTATATTTATTTCATACCAATGTGCATTTTTTGGTATTTCCAATATTCTTCAAAGTGCGATAAATTTAAATCACTTAAAACCTTCTTTAAAATAATAATAAAATTGGATTGCTACATTTGGAGATGGGGCCAATCTCACATTCTGCCGCAGGCTCAGTCCCAGCTCTCATTCGCCCTGCCATTAGTCCATTCTGGAGAGTCCTGTCGTCCTATGTCAGCACTATCACACACTCATACTGTGTTCCAACTGAGCCCAGCCAAGCCACAACGCACAGTCATGAACCACCATGCAGTCTGTCATGCTCAGAAGTGCTGCTGAGCCTTCAACTCAGATGTCAACACCATCACTCGACGTACAAGCTCATCTCTACACATACTGCCCACTGCAGAACGACAGACTGCAAATGTGCTAAAGCACTGCTTTTCAGCTGCTGGTGCACCCACTCATCAGAGAAGAGAGCAATACTTTAATGTTATTTGCATTTTCAGGTGTGAGGTACAATGGGAAACCCCTACTGATGTACTTAATCTATGTTTTAAAATTATTCACTAAAGGAAGTTTAATATCATCTCCAAGAACTCATATTTGTAAGTGACTTGATGACCTCAGAGTACTTGAGTTGGCTATGATGTTCTCCCATTTTCATTCTGAATGATGTGTATTTTGTAAAAAAATATCCAAGAATTAAGATTACGTTGCCTGCACCATCTTATGTGCTCAATAAACCACGTTTTGCATTTTTAACTGGAAACATCAGTGTGCCTAAGACACATTAAACTTTGTTGAAAGTGAGTTTTTGTTGCAGGGCCAAAACAGACACATTGCATGGATCTAGGTGTAACAAGTAAAGCCAAATACTTCAGTACTTAAAATCTGTCAAAGCAGTGTGCAGAACAGGAACTCAGAACTACTTTAAATGATAATTTAAGAGAAGATATAATAAGATGCACACAGTATTGGAAGTATGACACCTCAGTTGACAGTGCAAATGTACAGAATGCTTCAATGCTACTTCTACTCGTAGTTATGATGAGAGATGCACATTACAGTTTTGTGATGTTTTACACATTCTATAATGTTCATATACATGATGTCTGATTGATGATGATGATGTTTATAACTGTATTGATGAAGGTGTCTATAAAGTTTTTATTGTAAGTTAAAAGTGAACATTCCACTGCTACCTCCCAAGAGCTAATGAAGCCCGTGCTTAGACTGAACTTCTGCAATATGCAACTAAATACTTGAGCCACAACTTGAAAACCATTTACTACTATTGTTTTTTAAAAAGACTGTTTTATGGAAGAGATTAAGTAGACAGATGTGAGGAGGTTCTGAACACAAGGCCTGGTTCAGAGCTCCAGTCAAAGTACATATCTCCATTCTTCTTCTTCTAATTATTATTATTATCATTATTATTATCGTATCTAGCACAGTATGACACAGTTATTTACAAAGTCAAAACCCATCTAAAATATATGCGCAAGACTTTTTACTTGTTGAATTGATTTTGAGGCCAAAAATTTGGCAGTCTTGATTGCTGGAACATTTGCTGATACCAGGTCCTTCAGTAAGCAGGCTTCAAGCAGACCAAGAGGTGTTCAGCATCTTGAAGGTCTTCACATTTGCAGGTTGCATCACCAGTAATATGACTCCCAAAGCTTCTAGTTTTGTTTGTACTGTGTCACTCCAACTCATAGTCCATTCAAAGTCTTCCATGTCTGATAGGGTAGTTGGAAACCAGCAGCAGGCTCTTACTTTATGTTTTGGTTATTATTTCCAGTTGCCTCATTTCACCACAGTTCTGCTTGGTGAGCAGAAGGTGATGATGTAATGGGTCCAGCTGTTTGAAGAACACTCTTCCTTGACTAGGACATGACATTTTGCTTCAGACGTGGGATGCCTGGAATCATTTTCCTGTTTTTCTTCTCAAACTACACTGCTGTTCTTCATGTAGTATACAGGTGTGCTACGCCTATAAGATGGTATACTTTGTCAACTATAGTTGGTTGTAGTCAACCAGCTGTAATCCAGTCTGCCTCATTAACAGCTATGTCAACATACCTGGTGTGTGCAGAGTTCTGCCGCATTGGTGCAGCACATAGAGAAACATGGAGCCAGAGGTGACGTATGTAGAAAATTAAGTTGAGCCCCCTGTGTACTATTAGTGAGCTAGTGTACAATATTAGCTGCAGACTTCGAGCTTCATGTTCCCACAATAGTCTTTGAAAGTAAGCATGCTGTTGAGCTTTAGTCTGTCCCAGTGTTGTAATTGCTTTCTCTCCTAAAGTTGATGTCATGAATGTCTCTTCTATTACAAACATTAGATTATCAAGCAATGGAAAATGCCAGATGGAATAAAGACAATATTGTCAAAAGGATGGATTGCTACTCGTCATATAGAGTAGTCAAACTTTTTCGACCCCAACCCCACCAATGAGACTCAACTCAGAGCCAATGGTGAACCCTTACTGAGTCTGTTCACTCCTCCTTCCAATCATGATTCACCACCACTGCCCCCAAATCATCCCCTGTTAACATTCCATAATTTCTTCACCTTAAATCTTGCCTCACCATCATTTCCTAATTGACTCAACATGGAAACTAACCTGACATCCACAGAAAGAACTGTCATCCACCACCTAAAAACTGATCCAGACCTTATAATCCTACATGCTAACAAAGGCTCCACCACTGTGGTTTTGAACCACAGGGATTACCTGGTGAAGGGACTCCACCAGCTGTCAGATTTGTCCACTTCCAAACCCTACCACATTGATCCCACTCCAGAAACCCAACAGGATCTCCAGTCCCTCCTGAAATCCTTAAGCTCATCCCAAAACTTCTTCCCTGAGTCTATCTCTCTCCTCACTCCTACTACCCCCTGGAGTCCTACTTTCAGCATGTTTCATAATGTCCCTAAACTCAACCACCCAGGATGCCCCATTGTGGCCGGTTACTGTACCACCACTAAGAGAATCTTTGCTTTAATGAGCCACCACCTTCATCCGATTATTCATACCCTACTCTCATATATAAAAGACACCAACAATTTCCTCCATTGACTCGCCACAGTTCCTGCCTGTTCCTTTACTACAAGGTGCCCTGCTTGTCACTAGTGATGCCACCTCCCTCTCCACTAACATCCCACTGCTCATGGCCATTATTTAACACTACCTTTCACAGTCCCCAACTGATTCCAAAATTATTTCACCTTCGAAAGCATTGGCTACAAACATATCTGTGGCATAACAATGGGCATCTGCATGACACTATTCTATGCCAACCTATCCATGGTGCCATGTGTGTGCCCATTGCCAGTCATGATTAGGCTGAAGGTGAGGAAACCCTATCCACATTCCTCCAGAACTTCGTTTCCCTTGGTCATTTTCAACTGAACAAGCCACCTTCCTCAGTGTTGATCTACACTTAAAAAATCAGTACCTCCATCCATATTAAACCTACCAACCACCAGTAATACCTTCACTTCCATACCATACCATGCAGTCTAGCCACAGGTGGCCATCACATCTGTAAGCTATCTCCAAATATACCAAGGGTCTCACTGAGACCTTCATAGATCGAATTTACCCTCCCTGCCTTGTACAGAAACAGATCTCACTTGCCTTGTCCCTCCAGTCCTCTATCACCTCCCACATTCCCATCATCCAGCTGCAAAGGAGCACTCCCCTCGTGACTTAGTACCACCCAGGACTGGAGCAACTGAATCACACTCTCTGCCAGGGTTTTGACTACCTCTCATCGTGCCCTGAAATTATGAATATCCATCTCTGTTGGTAGTGCTGTCACAATTGTTCACCAGTTGGGATGTTCAAAGGTTTGTTCCCGCTGGGTCCCTCGTTGTCTAACCGAACACCATAAAGAGCAAAGGAGAACCATCTGTGCGGAATTGCTTGCTCGTCATGTGGCTGAGGGTGACAATTTCTTGTCAAAGATTGTTACAGGCGATGAAACATGGGTTCATCACTTCGAACCTGAAACGAAATGGCAATCAATGGAGTGGCACCACACCTACTCCCCTACCAAGAAAAAGTTTAAAGCCATACCCTCAGCCGGTAAAGTCATGGTTACAGTCTTGTGGGACGCTGAAGGGGTTATTCTGTTCGATGTCCTTCCCCATGGTCAAACGATCAACTCTGAAGTGTATTGTGCTACTCTTCATAAATTGAAGAAACGACTTCAGCGTGTTTGTAGGCACAAAAATCTGAACGAACTTCTCCTTCTTCATGACAACGCAAGACCTCACACAAGTCTTCGCACCTGAGAGGAGCTCACAAAACTTCAGTGGACTGTTCTTCCTCATGCACCCTACAGCCCGGATCTCGCACCGTCGGATTTCCATATGTTTGGCCCAATGAAGGACGCAATCCGTGGGAGGCACTACGCGGATGATGAAGAAGTTATTAATGCAGTACGACGTTGGCTCCGACATCGAGCAGTGGAATGGTACCGTGCAGGCATACAGGCCCTCATTTCAAGGTGGCGTAAGGCCGTAGCATTGAATGGAGATTACGTTGAAAAATAATGTTGTGTAGCTAAAAGATTGGGGAATAACCTGGTGTATTTCAATGCTGAATAAAACAACCCCGGTTTCAGAAAAAAAATGTGTTGCATTACTTATTGAACTGCCCCCGTACATAATCCGTCAATTTCCTAAGAGGCAGAACAGCAGTCTGTCAACTTCGTTCTAGCTGGTTTATAAGCAGCTTGAGGGGCGGATATACATCAAAGATACGTTTGTATTGAGGTACAGTTCAGTCACTTTCCAGGACACCAGAATAGTGTAGAAGCAAATACACTACTGGCCATTAAAATTGCTACACCACGAAGATGACGTGCTACAGACGCGAAATTTAACCGACAGGAAGAAGATGCTGTGATAGGCAAATGATTGGCTTTTCAGAGCATTCACACAACGTTGGCGCCGGTGGCGACACCTACAACGTGCTGACATGAGGACAGTTTCCAACCGATTTCTCATACACAAACAGCAGTTGACCGGCGTTGCCTGGTGAAACGTCGTTGTGGTGCCTCGTGTAAGGAGCAGAAATGCGTACCAACACGTTTCCGACGTTGATAAAGGTCGGATTGAAGCCTATCACAATTGCGGTTTATCGTATCGCGACATTGCTGCTTGCGTTGGTCGAGATCAAATGACTGTTAACAGAATATGGAATCGGTGGGTTCAGGAGGATAATACGGAATGCCGTGCTGGATCCCAACGGCCTCGTATCACTAGCAGTCGAGATGACAGGCATCATATCCGCATAGCTGTAACGGATCGTGCAGGCACGTCTCGATCCCTGCGTCAACAGATGGGGAAGTTTGCAAGACACCAACCA
Organism: Schistocerca serialis cubense; assembly: GCF_023864345.2. Taxonomy (NCBI): domain Eukaryota; kingdom Metazoa; phylum Arthropoda; class Insecta; order Orthoptera; family Acrididae; genus Schistocerca; species Schistocerca serialis. Next base: position 39,867,635 of record NC_064642.1, read on the forward strand.
TCTGCACGAACAGTTCGACGACGTTTGCAGCAGCATGGGCTATCAGCTCGGAGACCATGGCTGCGGTTACCCTTAACGCTGCATCACAGACAGGAGCGTCTGCGATGGTGTACTCAACGACGAAACTGGGTGCACGAATGGCAAAAGGTCATTTTTTCAGATGAATCCAGGTTCTGTGCACAGCATCACGATGGTCGCATCCGTGTTTGGCGACATCACGGTGAACGCCCATTGGAAGCGTGTATTCGTCATCGTCATACTGGCGTATCACCCGGCGTGATGGTATGGGGTGCCATTGGTTACACGTCTGGGTCACCTCTTGTTCGCAATGACGGCACTTTGAACAGTGGACGTTACATTTCAGATGTATTACGACCAGTGGCTCTACCCTTCATTCGATTCCTGCGAAACCCTACATTTCAGCAGGATAATGCACTAACGCATGTTGCAGGTCCTGTACGGTCCTTTCTGGATACAGAAAATGTTCGACTGTTGCCCTGGCCAGCACATTCTCCACATTTCTCACCAATTGAAAACGGCTGGTCAATGGTGGCCGAGCAACTGGCTCGTCACGATACGCCAGTCACTACTCTTGATGAACTGTGGTATCGTGTTGAAGCTGCATGGGCTGCTGTACCTGTACACGCCATCCAAGCTCTGTTTGACTCATTGCCCAGGCGTATCAAGGCCGTTATTACGGCCAGAGGTGATTGTTCTGGGTACTGATTTCTGAGGATCTATGCACCCAAATTGCGCGAAAATGTAATCACGTGTCAGTTCTAGTATAATATATTTGTCCAATGAATATCCATTTATCATTTGCATTTCTTCTTGGTGTAGCAATTTTAATGGCCAGTAGTGTAATTTTAACATCTTGAAGTTTGTCACCGCAGTGATTGAGTTAGAAAAGTTGCAGTCTATATGTCAGATGTTGAACATATATATTCTTCATTAGAGTGTTAAGAACGTTGCATTCCGCACGACTAGTACTTCAGAAATCAAATACCTTTAAAATTATAGAGTTTTTAAGTGCAGAACCATGTAGCGCTAGGAGTGTGTATGTTTATGCTCTACCATCATTTCTCTCTTGCCGGTACCTCCTTAGGTCTGACTCAAGATACTTGAATTGATAGCGCAGTTGATTTATGTAAAATGTTTCAAACACCGTCAGGAGCTCCACCATGTGTAAACCACATGTTTCTTCTTAACCATCTGTTATGTCACCACACACTCTCATGTCTACTAAACACCGATAGGGGATGCTGCTCTCCTCGACATGCCCACATCTGGGAAGATCTTGACGGGTGCTGTGACTAAGACTGGTGTGGAACAGTCTTCGCTGAACAACAGTTACAGACTCAGCTCGGTTTGTTCCTTCAGGAGATGAGGGATATAGTACGTATAATACCCTCCTACTTCTGGTCAGTCGCAGATTAAATCGGCGACAATGTTGCAGGGAGGGTTGGACAGGGACAATCCGGGAAATCTTTCAGTCTTCAACTTTATCCTGTGAATGCAAAAATACTGTGTGACTCCCATCTGCATAGGGAAAGACGACCAGTTATAATTATAAATTTTGCACTATGATCGAAGTGCTAGAAATATGTAGATAACCTAACTGCATCGGTATAGGACGCTGTCTGGTAAACATGTATGACTGAATGGATGTACTGCACAGTCATATACAGGGTGTTTCAAAAATGGCCGGTATATTTGAAACGGCAATAAAAACTAAACGAGCAGTGATAGAAATACACCGTTTGTTGCAATATGCTTGGGACAACAGTACATTTTCAGGCGAACAAACTTTCGAAATTACAGTAGTTACAATTTTCAACAACAGATGGCGCTGCAAGTGATGTGAAAGATATAGAAGACGACGCAGTCTGTGGGTGCGCCATTCTGTACGTCGTCTTTCTGCTGTAAGCGTGTGCTGTTCACAACGTGCAAGTGTGCTGTAGACAACATGGTTTATTCCTTAGAACAAAGGATTTTTCTGGTGTTGGAATTCCACCGCCTAGAACACAGTGTTGTTGCAACAAGACGAAGTTTTCAACGGAGGTTTAATGTAACCAAAGGACCGAAAAGCGATACAATAAAGGATCTGTTTGAAAAATTTCAACGGACTGGGAACGTGACGGATGAACGTGCTGGAAAGGTAGGGCGACCGCGTACGGCAACCACAGAGGGCAACGCGCAGCTAGTGCAGCAGGTGATCCAACAGCGGCATCGGGTTTCCGTTCGCCGTGTTGCAGCTGCGGTCCAAATGACGCCAACGTCCACGTATCGTCTCATGCGCCAGAGTTTACACCTCTATCCATACAAAATTCAAACGCGGCAACCCCTCAGCGCCGCTACCATTGCTGCATGAGAGACATTCGCTAACGATATAGTACACAGGATTGATGACGGCGATATGCATGTGGGCAGCATTTGGTTTATTGACGAAGCTTATTTTTACCTGGACGGCTTCGTCAATAAACAGAACTGGCGCATATGGGGAACCGAAAAGCCCGATGTTGCAGTCCCATCGTCCCTGCATCCTCAAAAAGTACTGGTCTGGGCCGCCATTTCTTCCAAAGGAATCATTGGCCCATTTTTCAGATCCGAAACGATTACTGCATCACGCTATCTGGACATTCTTCGTGAATTTGTGGCGGTACAAACTGCCTTAGACGACACTGCGAACACCTCGTGGTTTATGCAAGATGGTGCCCGGCCACGTCGCATGGCCGACGTCTTTAATTTCCTGAATGAATATTTCGATGATCGTGTGATTGCTTTGGGCTATCCGAAACATACAGGAGGCGGCGTGGATTGGCCTCCCTTTTCGCCAGACATGAACCCCTGTGACTTCTTTCTGTGGGGACACTTGAAAGACCAGGTGTACCGCCAGAATCCAGAAACAATTGAACAGCTGAAGCAGTACATCTCATCTGCATGTGAAGCCATTCCGCCAGACACGTTGTCAAAGGTTTCGGGTAATTTCATTCAGAGACTACGCCATATTATTGCTACGCATGGTGGATATTTGGAAAATATCGTACTATAGAGTTTCCCAGACCGCAGCGCCATCTGTTGTTGAAAATTGTAACTACTGTAATTTCGAAAGTTTGTCTGCCTGAAAATGTACTGTTGTCCCAAGCATATTGCAACAAACGGTGTATTTCTATCGCTGCTCGTTTAGTTTTTATTGCCGTTTCAAATATACCGGTCATTTTTGAAACACCCTGTATCTGCATTTGCAGTCTAGTATGTGGTACTAACCAAACAGTGGATGGATGGCTTTCTGGTGATACAGAAACTGGGGAGCATCCTTGTGTGTCATTGGCTGGCATTCAAATTACAGAAATACTGGTAAAATTGCTAAAATTGATCGCACTATCAGCTGCAGTGCTTATTACCACGCATTGTACCTTATCAACTGTGTCTTTTCCTTCTATCCATCCACTGATACTCTGTTGATTACCACATAATGATTGCTGACACCACTTGTTTGAGATGGAGAGAGCCTTCGTGGAACACTGGACATCTGTTACTTGTCACTGCGTAACATGGGATGAAATATAGAGGTCGTCACCTTCAGACAACTGTTGGGAGACGTAACTCAATGCTGCAGCTTCGTCCTATTTCCATATGGTGCTACGCCTGCCACATTTACTTTTTTCACCAGTAAGATGTCCGCCCCTGGTAGCTGAGTGGCAGCCGGCACAGTAGCTCAGCGTGTTCTGTCAGAGAGCCGGTTGGCCTCTGTAATAAAAAACTGAGTGGAAGGATCAACCACCGAACTTGAGCAGGATGTCTTGCGACGTCCGCAACGACCGAACACAACGATCAATAACGAACAAAATGCAAAAAAAAAGTGGTTAACGTGACAGAATGTCAATCCTAAGGGCTCGGGTTCGATTCCCAGCTGGGTCGGAGATTTTCTCCGCTCAGGGACTGGGTGTAGTGTTGTCTCAATCATCATCATCGACGCGCAAGTCGCCGAAGTGGCGTCAAATCGAAAGACTTGCACCCGGCGAACGGTCTACCCGACGGAAGGCCCTAGTCACACGACCAGTAAGACAGCAGTACCTCTTTTTATTTCTACTACCCTGCATGTGTTGTGAACAGCACCTTCTGGGGATGGTCAACACCAGAACAGCAATCATGTACATGGTTGCAACATGAGGAAACAATGGTCTTGTTCTCTTCGAAACGGGACACTAAAGCATCTGTTACCCCATCTATCTACATCTACATCTACATTGATACTCCGCAAGCCACCCAACGGTGTGTGGCGGAGGGCACTTTACGTGCCACTGTCATTACCTCCCTTTCCTGTTCCAGTCGCGTATGGTTCGCGGGAAGAACGACTGTCTGAAAGCCTCCGTGCGCGCTCTAATCTCTCTAATTTTACATTCGTGATCTCCTCGGGAGGTATAAGTAGGGGGAAGCAATATATTCGATACCTCATCCAGAAACGCACCCTCTCGAAACCTGGCGAGCAAGCTACACCGCGATGCAGAGCGCCTCTCTTGCAGAGTCTGCCACTTGAGTTTATTAAACATCTCCGTAACGCTATCACGGTTACCAAATAACCCTGTGACGAAACGCGCCGCTCTTCTTTGGATCTTCTCTATCTCCTCCGTCAGACCGATCTGGTACGGATCCCACACTGATGAGAAATACTCAAGTATAGGTCGAACGAGTGTTTTGTAAGCCACCTCCTTTGTTGATGGGCTACATTTTCTAAGCACTCTCCCAATGAATCTCAACCTGGTACCCGCCTTACCAACAATTAATTTTATATGATCATTCCACTTCAAATCGTTCCGCACGCATACTCCCAGATATTTTACAGAAGTAACTGCTACCAGTGTTTGTTCCGCTATCATATAATCATACAATAAAGGATCCTTCTTTCTATGTATTCGCAATACATTACATTTGTCTATGTTAAGGGTCAGTTGCCACTCCCTGCACCAAGTGCCTATCCGCTGCAGATCTTCCTGCATTTCGCTACAATTTTCTAATGCTGCAACTTCTCTGTATACTACAGCATCATCCGCGAAAAGCCGCATGGAACTTCCGACTTCTATGTGGAAGATGAGATTAAATGTATAGCACATCACCTTCGCACAGCTGTTTTGAAATGCTCCACAATGCTGCAAACTCTTGCAGTTTCCATATGTTGTGATGTATTCCATATTTCTGTCGCTGGCCGGATTGGCTGGGCGGTTCTAGGCGCTGCAGTCTGGAACCGCGCGACTGCTATGGTCGCAGGTTCGAATCCTGCCTGGGGCATGGATGTGTGTGTGGCCGAGCGGTTCTAGGCGCATCAGTCCGGAGCCGCGCGACTGCTACGGTCGCAGGTTCGAATCCTGCCTCGGGCATGGGTGTTTGTGATGTTCTTAGGTTAGTTAGGTTTAAGTAGTTCTAAGTTCTAGGGGACTGATGACCTCAGAAGTTAAGTCCCATAGTGCTCAGAGCCATTTGAACCATTTTTTGTCAATAAGAAACATCACCTCTGTGTTTTATTTCTATCATCCTGTGTGTGGTGGAAGCAAAATAGTTGACGCCATGTGATGTTCAGCTTTCTGTGAGAGCCAATGGATCGAAACGTGTTAATGCCGGTTTAGCATCTGATACAAAATATATGTAGGTGTTCATAGCTGTAGTCATACATTGCTTGGATGTGTTACAACAGGAAAACTTTGTATAAGGTTGTTTGTGAAGGATCTACACAGTAACTGCCTTGTGATTGATAGTGTGTGGTATACGGTCTTCCTCTAGTGCAAGTGACAAAACTTTACACAGGTCTGTGCAAGTGATTTCAATCATTGGCCACCTGCTCCTATGGACCACTATGTGTATATTTAATATGATCAATGTCAATACACAGACAGTATTTATTTTTCGATGTAACAGAAGATAGGGATGTGGTAAAATGGTTCAAATGGCTCTGAGCACTATGGAACTTAACATCTATGGTCATCAGTCCCCTAGAACTTAGAACTACTTAAACCTAACTAGCCTTAGGACATCACACAACACCCAGTCATCATGAGGCAGATGTGGTAAGGTCTGATAGAATGTCATTAGGAGACTCTATTAGAAAGAATGGTATGACTGGTAAAGTTTGTACGTAGATAGTTTGTAGTTTTTGTTACCTGTTCTGAATCTTCCAAAATAACAACGAGGAGTAGTCTTGAGTGTAATAACTGACCATATAGATGCTGATCTTTATTGGTATTTCATACATCTGAAATCATTGTAATGCCGTCATGCATGACAATTTGAGTAGGCAGAGTGCTCTCAAATTACACCAGTTTTCCTCACAAAACTAACAGAAATCGACTGTATCTACTTTCATGGATCATGACTGTTTTTATCATTATCATCATGAATGCGTGTTTACAAACATGTAACCACAAGTCTTATGTTATTTCACACTTCATAACCTCTAATTACAAAGTAGCCACCACTTGAATTACAGCTCGTTGTGGAACCTAGAAATGATAGTGTTTTTCCCGACATGTGATTAGATTGTGCAAAACAGTCCATGATGACCAAATTTCTTATGAAACTACAACACAAGAATCTGCTGCTATGGGAAATGATGGTCTGCTGGTTATGATCTCAAACACAAGTGATGGAAACTTTTCACACGGGTCGCAGAGGCGAGTTATGGAGCAAAAATGTTAGATTTCAGCACACTTACGATATTTGTTTTCAGTGTATCAGTGGAATCTTCGAGGGTTCTCTACTTGGTGACGTCAGAAGGTTCTATTGCAAGACACGCTCTTACGATTTGTTTTTTACATTCCGTAAATGCCAGCAAGACGTAGCATTGCACTGGTAAAATGAGACCTGCCATAGTGTACAAAACAACAATGTCCTCTTGTTGCCGAACGTAAAATGATTGTGGTTTTCCCGACATGTGAACAAATGGCATGAAATGTGTTGTTATTTCACATTTCTGATATGTTTGAATACGCACATGCATGATAATTTATTTACAGACACTGATTTGAACGCCAGGGTTGCTCTCAATCCTTCTAATTTTGTCAGTCAAACTGATTGAACATAGATATTTCGTTAGACTGTACGTTTTTTTTTTCTTTGGCGTTTAAATTCTCGCTTTTTCTTTACTCTGGTGAAGGTTTCGAAATAACGAGGACATTTTACAGGATTGGTAGTTTTCACTGCTACAGAAGAATGCTGAAGATTAGATGGGTAGATCACATAACTAATGAGGAGGTTTTGAATAGAATTGGGGAGGAGTTTGTGGCACAACTTGACTATAAGAAGGGATCAGTTGGTAGGACATGTTCTGAGGCATCAAGGAATCACCAATTTAGTATAGGAGGGCAGCTTGGAGGGTAAAAATGTAGAGAGAGACCAAGAGATGAATACACTAAGCAGATTCAGAAGGATGTAGGCTGCAGTAGGTACTGGGAGATGAAGAAGCTTGCACAGGATAGAGTAGCATGGAGAGCTGCATCAAACCAGTCTCAGGACTGAAGACCACAACAACAACATAGTTTTCACAGCGAAATAGTGGCAGTTTTATCGATTTTATGCACGTTGGACATGTATAGAGGATGTGAGATAAGCTAATAAATCCGTCAGCTGTATCGCTATAGAGCTCCGAGCTCTACAGTTTGATCATCTGTAATCAGCAGCAATGCTATAGCTTTTCTTTCACATTGTTGGATGTCACAAAATAATGGGAGGCAGGAGGAGGCGAGAGAGAGAGAGAGAGAGAGAGAGAGAGAGAGAGAGAGGAGCAGAGAGATGTGAACTGTATCCTGCAGGCGAACATAAAGGAATGGCTGTATAGGTGCCGTTCTATATTGATAACTCAATCGTCTGAAAAGAATGTAATGCCCTCATGCATGGCAGTTTATAATTTTAACACGAGGAATGCTCTCAAACTATACCGACTTTGCTCACAAAACTAAAAGAAAATGGACTGTGGCTATTTTCGTGGAAACAAGTCTGTTTTTTTAGTGTTACCAAGATTGCGTTTTTTTTTTTTTTTATATACAGATGCTCGCTTATCAGAGGTGCATTGACATGAAGTAAAACTGTTACACTGAAAATGTTTCTCGGAGAATGGTGGGCGCCAGCAGAAGCAATCAGTGGCAACAGGGGATATGCTGCCACAGCTGCACGTTTAGACAAACGACTTGTGGCCAGGATAGCCACCATTTATCTTACTTTGTTCTGTGGCCTGCTGACCATCCTCTGGTCACATGCACCGCCGAGGGCACAGGGGATGGAAGACTCTTCTCAACTACGGCAGGATCTGCAGCCAGCAGAGGCCGTGACAGCTGCACGTTTCCCAAACAGCGGACATTAGAAACAGCTTTCTAGAGAGTTCTCTGGAATTTCGTTGTTGTTCCAGGATGGGGGGGCCGTCTTTCCGTGAATTGTGTTTAACAGGTTGCAGGAAGTATCCTGTTCTTGGGTCCTTTGTCCATCTTGTAACGTATATGCAACCAATATGTAATGTAGTTACAACAAATATTGCCTATGTTCGTCTGTGAAAATGGACTCGATGAGCAATCTGAGCTATCAGTAAATGGAATCGAATCTGCACAACACTGTATGTGTGTTGTATGAGTGTCAGTTTCCCTGTCATTTAAGCCCACAACAGATCGTTACATGAAAAACATAAAACTAACATTTGTATAAACTATCTAACTGTGTATTTGAATTCGAAAATCTACAGGAACAAATGAACCTGTAACAATGAATACCTAAGCTATCTGACTGCGCTTTTGAATAAGAATTTACAAGTGATACAGAATCTGACTTGTGCAGAATTTACTGGATTGTACATGACATGTTGTGGTGTGTCAGTGTCTCTGTTTTGGCCCCAAGTTTTGCACTCACTTCTTTGGATGACTGCCATTTCCAGTGGTTTACAGCAATTTGCAGCAACGGAGACTAAAGCTTATTATTACTAATAATGGATTTAATAAAAAGGACTTTGCTTGGGTGCTGTTAACGACTAAATAACTTGTGAAAAGGAATTTCATAAATCAAGTCTATCGAACACTTCAGAATCATCATAACCCATAACGAATAATAGACAATGACAATTACAATGACATATGTATCAATAATGGCTGTGTGCCACATTAACGAATTATTTCAATTTGAAAGTAACAGTAACATTTAATAATCACAAATTATTGTTTAGATGTGGAGAATAATTATTATTATTTGCAGGATAAGGAGGCTTCTTTAACTGACAAGGAAACATAGGATTATTGCAAACTCGGACTAACAATCACGAGCCTAACCCTGCCATTGCTTTTGAGCTGTGCTTGCGAATTTTACCTTGAATTCCATCTTCAAGCGTACTTAAGCCATCGAAATCTCTCCTGTTTGTGTTAATGAAATTAGGCCTTGAGTTCCGTGAGATCTGCCATCACCGAGAGCAGCGCGACACGTCTTCTGTCTCCGAGCTCTCGACCGACACTACTACTTCCTCTCTCGCAGACAGACCTCGTCTCACAACAATGCTTAGAATCGCGCTCCCATGTTTCTCCCTCAAATTGTTGCTATCGATATCTCAGCGCTTACGCAACACAATGAATAGCGTTAAGTTGCCTATATTGTTTTCAGTGTAATGGAGAGTTCTGAGACACTTCTTACACAGCCTCCCTGTCGCTTCTTTAAGAATTTGAACGTGACTTATGTACAAATAGGACAAAAGGAGCTAAAAATTCTTGACTGTGAAACTTATCTTATATAAACATATAGCTTGTTGTTTGTTGTGGTCTTCAGTCCTGAGACTGGTTTGATGCAGCTCTCCATGCTACTCTATCCTGTGCAAGCTTCTTTAGCATACATTGCAACACACTTTTCTGTAATACTACTTTTTATTATTGCTGGTATCTCTGAAGGAACTGTATCTTTGTGAGGTTTCTTGCAACTGTGTTTCTTTAAATGAGTGGTTCCCGGCTGGAAACACAATAATGTGGAGTAGGTTATGCACGATACGTACCCAGTAGACGCACTGTTTTCGTCTACAACTTACAGAAATGTTCTCCTTACTTGGCTTTTTGGCCCTTCCCCTTCCTTCAATGTGTAAACATTGGTTTCAGTCTTACGTCTTACTGCACTGGCTTCGTCGCGCTGCATGATTACAGAGAGAGACAGACCACAAATGAGAAGCCCGTTCTGGCTAGAGACTCACATGGATAATGACACGTGTAAAATGTTTGAAGATTCGTGCTACGTTTTCGGTCACAGCTTCTATGCTCGGTCACTAGAACTAGTGCGGGCAGCCTATCCAGTTAGAGTGTGCTCGCCCCATCTCGTATTTTGTGCTCGCTTACTCGGTCATGCAGGACTCTAGTTAGTATGCATGAGTTTCGTAATTATAATGGTCATTTGAGTGGCCGTTATTATTGTACTGATTCACAGAAGCTTTCAATTGCCTAATTTTTCTACTTTTGCTATTATTAGAACCCTGTTTATTGAGGTGATTGTCATCATCATCTTCCAGTTCTTGCAAAAGACCTGTGAAGTCGTCAATGTCGTCTTTGCATCTAATAGCTACAATGACATATTATGTAAGCGGGCAGTTTTGTTATGCAAATACCGATAAGTTCTGCTGGACTGTGCGGATTGTCTAAATACTGGTTTCTACGCATCATGTCCTCAAAGTACAATGTTGGAGTGGGGGGGTAAATTCCGATCTTTCGGGCGGTTTCTGGATTAATATGCTGGTTTTTACGTTGTGGAAGGCCAGTATGCCGTCAAAAAGGCGTGCTGAAATTCTGCCAAAGATCGGCATTGTTGCGCTATTGAACGCATTCTAGAAGCCGGCTCATTTTACAGATAAGAGCACATGAATTCCAACTTGATTGCAATCGGCCATTCAGGGGGTAAAGAATAATGGAATTGATCGAGCCAGGCCATTGCGTGTATTTCTCTACTAGCATAACGAAATGTTTTAAATTTTCGTACCTGACGGAAGTGTTTGTAACCCATACTAATGTCCCTTTTTGGTGCAAAACTGTGGGTATAGAATCTCATCGCCGGCCGCTGTGGCCGAGCAGTTCTAGGCGCTTCAGCCTGGAACCGCGCGACCGCTACAGTCGCAGGTTCGAATCCTGCCTCGGGCATGGATGTGTGTGATGTCCTTAGGTTAGTTAGGTTTAAGTAGCTCTAAGCTCTATGGGACTGATGATCTCCGATGTTAAGTCCCGTAGTGCTCAGAGCCATTTGAACCATTTTAGAGTCTCATCGATTGGTCTGGTCGTTGCCTATTGCAATATTCAGGTTGATGGACACTAGTGCAAATGCCTTCTGAATGAGGCTGTCCTCTAATATTGTCGCCCATACGGTCGATGGGTATCTGACCTGTGACGCAATCTGATTGTTGCGTAATTTCACAATCTGGGCTCCAGTAGGAGCTGGCATTTTTTCAGCGTTAAGAATTTTTCGTTCCAAAGAATTTAATCTATCTTTCACTGTCGCGTTGATGAGCACTTGCCCTTCCTGTACACGTTTCGTTTTTAAATATTCTTCCGTTTGGGAGAAGTGTATAGGGGCAGTGACGTCAGAGCTTGCGTCTCCATTGTTGGAAAGGTATGTAAATTTTGTCGTCAGGTAGTCAGTTTCCTGAGAAGTTGTGCCTAACTGCACTAAAACAGAATGAACGTTTCTTCTACAGAGTCTGTTTTAGTGCTAATTTCTGTAATTTGGCAGGCATTTTCAGCGCAGTGCTATTTGAGATCCGTAATCAAAATAAAATTAAAAATATCTTTAAAGAAAGACAAAGAAGACATAAGAGATTTATTTTCGTCAGTGTTGGATTGTGGTTGCAAATGACATCGCCGTTTTTTCCACTTGCTTCTTTATTACATTTCACTAATCAAACGCATTGCAAATCACAAATATCTTTACAGAAAGGCAAAGATGACATTATAGCACAATAAAAATGGTAACATTACTTATTAAGTTGTGTCATCGTCACTTTTGGACTGCAGTAACATATGATGAATTTTACCAAAGTCAGAACAAAAAAGTTCAATGTGCATCAAAATATTGGCTTTTGAGACATTTTGCAACAATATTTTATCATATAGGCTATATGAAGACAGTAACTGTTCTAGAACGAACAGATTACTGTTGTTGACCGTGCAGCTTTTCCCTGGAATCAATGATGACGTAACTCAAACCCTCAGCTGCCGACAGGTGTTGTGATATGCCTCGATGTGAGTGAATGGGCAAATGTCTATAAGGTACAGTACATATGTAGAATTGTTGACAGTTGGGAATGTGAGTCTCACGGGAGGCATGCAAGGGATAAGTCCCTGCAGTCGCGCTATTCATCTGTGCCCTCGGTGGCTCAGTACCGAAACCGAATGGTGGTTGTAGGTGGCACGACTTTCGCCCACTCACACTCCTCAACAACGACTACACGATCTTCGCCCGTATCCTCCGTGCGCGTCTCCACACCGCCATCGGGAAAGCCATCCACACCGATCAGACATGTTTAGGTGGTGTCAGCAACATTCATACGGCGTTAGGAGCATACCGCGACGTAATTGCTTTGACGGCGGCCTGCAAAATACGAGGCGCCCTTGTCGCCGTAGATTTTGACCACCACGCATTCGACCGCGTCGACCACGGCTTCTTACGTGCAGTTTTGCAACACATGGGCCTCTCTCCGGACTCTTCACAGGTGGTCCTTCGACTGGTCCACGGAGCGCGCTCCCGCATGATGGTCAACGGTTATCAGTCTGGTCACATTATTGTTGGACGGTCAGTGCGACAGGGGTGCCCCCTGTCGGGTATATTATTTGCTGCAGCGCTTGAACCAGCTTTACATGGTCTATGGCAGCGATTAACTGGTATCTCCTTGCGGGACGTGACCTTTCGTTGTGGTGCATTCGCCGATGACGTGGTGTTCCTGGCCAGATCAGAGGATGAAATGCATATGGCGCTGCAGTGGCTACGCCGGTACGGGGCGGTCGCTGGGAGCGTCATCAACGTGAAGAAGGCAAAATACATGGATGTCGGAGGGGGGCTTTCCCACACAACGGCGGTGCCCTTTGACAAGGTGCCCGTACTCAAGTGTTTAGGAGTGCAATTCTATAGCAATGTCCGCCATACGGAGGCGGCTACGTACCGCCGGCTCCTACACCTGACACGTGCTCTGCTGCAGGACAACAAACTGCGTCGCTTGGATATGCTCCTCAGAACACGTTATGTCAACACCTATCTTGTCTCAAAACTGAACTATTTTGCGCATATCCTTCCCTTGACGGCTACGATGGCCGACAGATTTCAAGCAGCATATGGACATTTCGTAAGCACCGGTCTGGTTTTTAAAGTCCGATACGCCACTCTGACACTTCCGCAGCGGGCTGGCGGTATCGGTTTAATTCATGTCTATAACCGTGCGCGATCGCTTTATCTCAACACCATGCATCGCACGTGGACCTCTGCCCACGCCACTCTGACGGGCACCCTGATAGCGGAAGTGGCACCACACTCTCTGCATCCCCCGGTTTCTGTAGGACACATTTCACCAGCACTCACCCACATCAGAGAGTTCTTGATTGACTTCAGCTACTTACGGTCAGAACTTCCGACGACACGGAGGCCCAGCACAAAAGACTATTATCGCCTCTATCAACAGCAGCAACCTGTAAATACGGTCGCCCACAGACATCCTGAAGTTGCCTGGAACATGGTGTGGCGAGCGGTACATAAGCCTTTTCTACCTACGACGGCGCGTTCACTGTGGTACGTGGTTGTGAATCGGAAGTTCGCTACTCGTCAAAGGCTACATTCCATACATCTGACGGACGACCCCTTGTGTCCGACATGCTCAGTCGCTGACTCGGAAGCACACCGTCTGACGTGTGCCACGACCAGCGAGTGCTGGCTACTGACGCAGCGCATGCTGGCATTACTCTTGCGGCGATTGCCAGAGTCTATCTCCCCTGATGATGTATTGCGCCCTGACAGCGTATACTTTCCATCAACCAGAACGAACGCCGTTAACTGGCTAAAAAGCATGGCCGTTTACTACATATTTTGCGATGCTCCCAAAGGCACACTCGGCTTTTGGTCCCTATTGATGACGACACATGCAGCTTTCAGCCGCCACCCGAAGTACAGAACTCGTTTCGCAAATCATTTAGGTTCATTATTTGCGGATCCTCCTGCTCACTGGGGCGTTCCGGGTATGAGACGCTGAAAATGAAGAAGAATCCAGGAGCATATTGATCCTCTACGGACGGAATAGGGGGCAACCCCTCCCAACAGACGAGAAGACGACTCGGACGCTCGGCTACGGCAGTTGTAGGATCTTTCCTTGTAATGAAACAAAAATGAATCTATAAATACAATACAAAATGAAAAAAAAATTTAAAAAAATAATTTAAAATGTTATAAAAATTGAAGAAATAAATAAATAAAACAACATCGACAAACCCACTACATCCTCTTCCTGATCCTTCGATCCTCGAACACGTTGCTTGGGCGTGGCGGCGGTATGGCCAGGCTTCGGGTGTCGACCCCTGCCCTACCCGTCGTCCTGCTCCTGCAGCGGTTCCTTAAAAAAAAAATATGGATAGAGCGTCCGCCATGTAAGCAGGAGATCCCGGGTTCGAGTCCCGGACAGGGCACACATTTTCAGCTGTCCACAACGAGCTATATATCAACAACACCTGTCGGCATCTGAGGGTTTGAGTTAGTCATCATTGAATATTTTATCAGTCGTTTCTTTACTGTGCTGGTATTACACCTTTTCCTCTTGCTTGCATTTGTTTTTTCTCCTTTTCTGCTTTCGTCTTCTGCTTCATCTTCACATGTTCGCCTATAATGCTGTAGCCTCAGTTGAAGATCCCTGTGAACTCCTTTAGTGTCCAAACTTCTTCGAACCAAGTGAGGTATAACTAATGCATGAGATAGTTGTTTCAGGAATACTTTTCTTCTGATACACTTCTCATTGTTGCCACAATACATAACTTGTGCATTGATTCCACTCAAGTAGATGAAAAACTAATGAGGATCTGGAAGGATTCCATGGAAGGTGCAGTTTTCGCCAATATACACCTAGCAAACCAAACAAATATAGGATTGAGATACATGCTCTTGTGGATTCCCAAGTATTTTACCTGTATAATTTGGAAATATACGATGGGTTGCAACCAGAAGAATTATATCATGTAAGCAATAAACCTTCTGATGTTTTTCTGTGACTATGTGAACCTATTTGTCAGTCAGGTCCAAGTGTGACCGCAAACAACTGATTTACTAGTATTGGCTTGATAGGAGAGCTGGGAAGGAAAAATCTTTCTTTTGTTGGAACTATGAAGAAAAACAAATGTGAAATTCCTCCGGAGTTTGCTACCAGAAAAGGAAGGGCTGCCAACAGTTTACCTCTTGGCTTCAAGAAAGGGTGTACTGTAGTTTTCTATGTTCCTAGAAAGGGGTACTAGCATCAAGTTTGCATGACGATAATTCAATAGATGCTGACACTGGAGATAAACTAAAGCCGTCGATTGTAACATTTTATAATGACACCAAAGATGAAAGTCAACACTACAGATAAGTTGACTTCTTTGTACAATGTTGCAAGAAACGTGCGCCGTTGGCCCATGGTTATATTTTTTGTAGTGATCAATATGAGTGGAATCAATGCACAAGTTATGTATTGTGGCAACAATGAGAAGTGTATCAGAAGAAAAGTATTCCTGAAACAACTATCTCATGCATTAGTTATACCTCACTTGGTTCGAAGAAGTTTGGACACTAAAGGAGTTCACAGGGATCTTCAACTGAGGCTACAGCATTATAGGCGAACATGTGAAGATGAAGCAGAAGACGAAAGCAGAAAAGGAGAAAAAACAAATGCAAGCAAGAGGAAAAGGTGTAATACCAGCACAGTAAAGAAACGACTGATAAAATATTCAATGATGACTAACTCAAACCCTCAGATGCCGACAGGTGTTGTTGATATATAGCTCGTTGTGGACAGCTGAAAATGTGTGCCCTGTCCGGGACTCGAACCCGGGATCTCCTGCTTACATGGCGGACGCTCTATCCATATTTTTTTTTTAAGGAACCGCTGCAGGAGCAGGACGACGGGTAGGGCAGGGGTCGACACCCGAAGCCTGGCCATACCGCCGCCACGCCCAAGCAACGTGTTCGAGGATCGAAGGATCAGGAAGAGGATGTAGTGGGTTTGTCGATGTTGTTTTATTTATTTATTTCTTCAATTTTTATAACATTTTAAATTATTTTTTTAAATTTTTTTTTCATTTTGTATTGTATTTATAGATTCATTTTTGTTTCATTACAAGGAAAGATCCTACAACTGCCGTAGCCGAGCGTCCGAGTCGTCTTCTCGTCTGTTGGGAGGGGTTGCCCCCTATTCCGTCCGTAGAGGATCAATATGCTCCTGGATTCTTCTTCATTTTCAGCGTCTCATACCCGGAACGCCCCAGTGAGCAGGAGGATCCGCAAATAATGAACCTAAATGATTTGCGAAACGAGTTCTGTACTTCGGGTGGCGGCTGAAAGCTGCATGTGTCGTCATCAATAGGGACCAAAAGCCGAGTGTGCCTTTGGGAGCATCGCAAAATATGTAGTAAACGGCCATGCTTTTTAGCCAGTTAACGGCGTTCGTTCTGGTTGATGGAAAGTATACGCTGTCAGGGCGCAATACATCATCAGGGGAGATAGACTCTGGCAATCGCCGCAAGAGTAATGCCAGCATGCGCTGCGTCAGTAGCCAGCACTCGCTGGTCGTGGCACACGTCAGACGGTGTGCTTCCGAGTCAGCGACTGAGCATGTCGGACACAAGGGGTCGTCCGTCAGATGTATGGAATGTAGCCTTTGACGAGTAGCGAACTTCCGATTCACAACCACGTACCACAGTGAACGCGCCGTCGTAGGTAGAAAAGGCTTATGTACCGCTCGCCACACCATGTTCCAGGCAACTTCAGGATGTCTGTGGGCGACCGTATTTACAGGTTGCTGCTGTTGATAGAGGCGATAATAGTCTTTTGTGCTGGGCCTCCGTGTCGTCGGAAGTTCTGACCGTAAGTAGCTGAAGTCAATCAAGAACTCTCTGATGTGGGTGAGTGCTGGTGAAATGTGTCCTACAGAAACCGGGGGATGCAGAGAGTGTGGTGCCACTTCCGCTATCAGGGTGCCCGTCAGAGTGGCGTGGGCAGAGGTCCACGTGCGATGCATGGTGTTGAGATAAAGCGATCGCGCACGGTTATAGACATGAATTAAACCGATACCGCCAGCCCGCTGCGGAAGTGTCAGAGTGGCGTATCGGACTTTAAAAACCAGACCGGTGCTTACGAAATGTCCATATGCTGCTTGAAATCTGTCGGCCATCGTAGCCGTCAAGGGAAGGATATGCGCAAAATAGTTCAGTTTTGAGACAAGATAGGTGTTGACATAACGTGTTCTGAGGAGC
The DNA here is from genome assembly GCF_023864345.2 of Schistocerca serialis cubense. Taxonomy (NCBI): domain Eukaryota; kingdom Metazoa; phylum Arthropoda; class Insecta; order Orthoptera; family Acrididae; genus Schistocerca; species Schistocerca serialis. The sequence goes on from NC_064642.1 coordinate 39,885,097, forward strand.
ATATCCAAGCGACGCAGTTTGTTGTCCTGCAGCAGAGCACGTGTCAGGTGTAGGAGCCGGCGGTACGTAGCCGCCTCCGTATGGCGGACATTGCTATAGAATTGCACTCCTAAACACTTGAGTACGGGCACCTTGTCAAAGGGCACCGCCGTTGTGTGGGAAAGCCCCCCTCCGACATCCATGTATTTTGCCTTCTTCACGTTGATGACGCTCCCAGCGACCGCCCCGTACCGGCGTAGCCACTGCAGCGCCATATGCATTTCATCCTCTGATCTGGCCAGGAACACCACGTCATCGGCGAATGCACCACAACGAAAGGTCACGTCCCGCAAGGAGATACCAGTTAATCGCTGCCATAGACCATGTAAAGCTGGTTCAAGCGCTGCAGCAAATAATATACCCGACAGGGGGCACCCCTGTCGCACTGACCGTCCAACAATAATGTGACCAGACTGATAACCGTTGACCATCATGCGGGAGCGCGCTCCGTGGACCAGTCGAAGGACCACCTGTGAAGAGTCCGGAGAGAGGCCCATGTGTTGCAAAACTGCACGTAAGAAGCCGTGGTCGACGCGGTCGAATGCGTGGTGGTCAAAATCTACGGCGACAAGGGCGCCTCGTATTTTGCAGGCCGCCGTCAAAGCAATTACGTCGCGGTATGCTCCTAACGCCGTATGAATGTTGCTGACACCACCTAAACATGTCTGATCGGTGTGGATGGCTTTCCCGATGGCGGTGTGGAGACGCGCACGGAGGATACGGGCGAAGATCGTGTAGTCGTTGTTGAGGAGTGTGAGTGGGCGAAAGTCGTGCCACCTACAACCACCATTCGGTTTCGGTACTGAGCCACCGAGGGCACAGATGAATAGCGCGACTGCAGGGACTTATCCCTTGCATGCCTCCCGTGAGACTCACATTCCCAACTGTCAACAATTCTACATATGTACTGTACCTTATAGACATTTGCCCATTCACTCACATCGAGGCATATCACAACACCTGTCGGCAGCTGAGGGTTTGAGTTACGTCATCATTGATTCCAGGGAAAAGCTGCACGGTCAACAACAGTAATCTGTTCGTTCTAGAACAGTTACTGTCTTCATATAGCCTATATGATAAAATATTGTTGCAAAATGTCTCAAAAGCCAATATTTTGATGCACATTGAACTTTTTTGTTCTGACTTTGGTAAAATTCATCATATGTTACTGCAGTCCAAAAGTGACGATGACACAACTTAATAAGTAATGTTACCATTTTTATTGTGCTATAATGTCATCTTTGCCTTTCTGTAAAGATATTTGTGATTTGCAATGCGTTTGATTAGTGAAATGTAATAAAGAAGCAAGTGGAAAAAACGGCGATGTCATTTGCAACCACAATCCAACACTGACGAAAATAAATCTCTTATGTCTTCTTTGTCTTTCTTTAAAGATATTTTTAATTTTATTTTGATTACGGATCTCAAATAGCACTGCGATCAAAATGCTTGCCAAATTACAGAAATTAGCACTAAAACACACTCTGTAGAAGAAACTGTTCATTCTGTTTGAGTGCAGTTAGGCACAACTTCTCAGGAAACTGACTACCTGACGACAAAAGTTACAGACCTTTGCAACAATGGAGACGCAAGCTCTGACGTCACTGTCCCTATACACTTCTCCCAAACGGAAGAATATTTAAAAACGAAACGTGTACAGGAAGGGCAAGTGCTCATCAACGCGACATTGAAAGATAGATTAAATTCTTTGGAACGAAAAATTCTTAACGCTAAAAAAATACCAGCTCCTACTGGAGCCCAGATTGTGAAATTACGCAACAATCAGATTGCGTCACAGGTCAGATACCCATCGACCGTATGGGCGACAATATTAGAGGACAGCCTCATTCAGAAGGCATTTGCACTAGTGTCCATCAACCTGAATATTGCAATAGGCAACGACCAGACCAATCGGTGAGACTCTAAAATGGTTCAAATGGCTCTGAGCACTACGGGACTTAACATCGGAGATCATCAGTCCCATAGAGCTTAGAACTACTTAAACCTAACTGACCTAAGGACATCACACACATCCGTGCCCGAGGCAGCATTCGAACCTGCGACTGTAGCGGTCGGGCGGTTCCAGACTGAAGCGCCTAGAACTGCTCGGCCACACTGGCCGGCGATGAGATTCTATACCCACAGTTTTGCACCAAGAAGGGACATTAGTATGGGTTACAAACACTTCCGTCAGGTACGAAAATTTAAAACATTTCGTTATGCTAGTAGAGAAATACACGCAATGGCCTGGCTCGATCAATTCCATTATTCTTTACCCCCTGAATGGCCGATTGCAATCAAGTTGGAAAATCATGTGCTCTTATCTGTAAAATGAGCCGGCTTCTAGAATGCGTTCAATAGCGCAACAATGCCGATCATTGGCAGAATTTCAGCACGCCTTTTTGACGGCATACTGGTCTTCCACAACGTAAAAACCAGCATATTAATCCAGAAACCGCCCGAAAGATCGGAATTTACCACCCCAACATTGTACTTTGAGGACATGGTGCGTAGAAACCAGTGTTTAGACAATCCGCACAGTCCAGCAGAACTTATCGGTGTTTGCATAACAAAACTGCCCGCTTACATAAAATGTCATTGTAGCTATTAGATGCAAAGACGACATTGACGAGTTCACAGGTCTTTTGCAAGAACTGGAAGATGATGATGACAATCACCTCAATAAACAGGGTTCTAATAATAGCAAAAGTAGAAAAAAATAGGCAATTGCAAGTTTCTGTGAATCAGTACAATAATAACGGCCACTCAAATGACCATTATAATTACGAAAATCATGCATACTAACTAGAGTCCTGCATGACCGAGTAAGCGAGCACAAAATAAGAGATGGGGCGAGCACACCCTAACTGGATAGGCTGCCCGCACTAGTTCTAGTGACCGAGCATAGAAGCCGTGACCGAATACGTAGCACGCAACTTCAAACATTTTACATGTGTCATTATCCAGGTGAGTCTGTAGCCAGAACGGGCTTCTCATTTGTGGTCTGTCTCTCTCTGTAATCATGCAGCGCGACGAAGCCAGTCCAGTAAGACGTAAGACTGAAACCAATGTTTACACATTGAAGGAACGGGAAGGGCCAAAAAGCCAAGTAAGGAGAACATTTCTGTTAGTTGTAGACGAAAACAGTGCGTCTACTGGGTACGTATCGTGCATAACCTACTCCACATTATTGTGTTTTCAGCCGGGAACCACTCATTTAAAGAAACACAGTTGCAAGAAACCTCACAAAGATACAGCTCCTTCAGAGATACCAGCAATAATAAAAAGTAGTATTACAGAAAAGTGTGTTGCAATGTATGCTAAAGAAGCTTGCACAGGATAGAGTAGCATGGAGAGCTGCATCAAACCAGTCTCAGGACTGAAGACCACAACAAACAACAAGCTATATGTTTATATAAGATAAGTTTCACAGTCAAGAATTTTTAGCTCCTTTTGTCCTATTTGTACATAAGTCACGTTCAAATTCTTAAAGAAGCGACAGGGAGGCTGTGTAAGAAGTGTCTCAGAACTCTCCATTACACTGAAATCAATATAGGCAACTTAACGCTATTCATTGTGTTGCGTAAGCGCTGAGATATCGATAGCAACAATTCGAGGGAGAAACATGGGAGCGCGATTCTAAGCATTGTTGTGAGACGAGGTCTGTCTGCGAGAGAGGAAGTAGTAGTGTCGGTCGAGAGGTCGGAGACAGAAGACGTGTCGCGCTGCTCTCGGTGATGGCAGATCTCACGGAACTCAAGGCCTAATTTCATTAACACAAACAGGAGAGATTTCGATGGCTTAAGTACGCTTGAAGATGGAATTCAAGGTAAAATTCGCAAGCACAGCTCAAAAGCAATGGCAGGGTTAGGCTCGTGATTGTTAGTCCGAGTTTGCAATAATCCTATGTTTCCTTGTCAGTTAAAGAAGCCTCCTTATCCTCCAAATAATAATAATTATTCTCCACATCTAAACAATAATTTGTGATTATTAAATGTTAATGTTACTTTCAAATTGAAATAATTCGTTAATGTGGCACACAGCCATTATTGATGCATATGTCATTGTAATTGTCATTGTCTATTATTCGTTATGGGTTATGATGATTCTGTAGTTTTCGATAGACTTGATTTATGAAATTCCTTTTCACAAGTTATTTAGTCGTTAACAGCACCCAAGCAAAGTCCTTTTTATTAAATCCATTATTAGTAATAATAAGCTTTAGTCTCCGTTGCTGCAAATTGCTGTAAACCACTGGAAATGGCAGTCATCCAAAGAAGTGAGTGCAAAACTTGGGGCCAAAACAGAGACACTGACACACCACAACATGTCATGTACAATCCAGTAAATTCTGCACAAGTCAGATTCTGTATCACTTGTAAATTCTTATTCAAAAGCGCAGTCAGATAGCTTAGGTATTCATTGTTACAGGTTCATTTGTTCCTGTAGTTTTTCAAATTCAAATACACAGTTAGATAGTTTATACAAATGTTAGTTTTATGTTTTTCATGTAACGATCTGTTGTGGGCTTAAATGACAGGGAAACTGACACTCATACAACACACATACAGTGTTGTGCAGATTAGATTCCGTTTACTGATAGCTCAGATTGCTCATCGAGTCCATTTTCACAGACGAACATAGGCAATATTTGTTGTAACTACATTACATATTGGTTGCATATACGTTACAAGATGGACAAAGGACTCAAGAACAGGATACTTCCTGCAACCTGTTAAACACATTTCACGGAAAGACGCCCCCCCCCCTCCATCCTGGAACAACAACGAAATTCCAGAGAACTCTCTAGAAAGCTTTTTCTAATGTCCGCTGTTTGGGAAACGTGCAGCTGGCACGGCCTCTGCTGGCTGCAGATCCTGCCGTAGTTAAGAAGAGTCTTCCATCCCCTGTGCCCTCGGCGGTGCATGTGACCAGAGGATGGTCAGCAGGCCACAGAACAAAGTAAGATAAATGGTGGCTATCCTGGCCACAAGTCGTTTGTCTAAAAGTGCAGCTGTGGCAGCATATCCCCTGTTGCCACTGATTGCTTCTACTGGCGCCCACCGTTCTCCGAGAAACATTTTCAGTGTAACAGTTTTACTTAATGTCAATGCACCTCTGATAAGCGAGCATCTGTAAGAAAAAAAAAAAACGCAATCTTGGTAACACTAAAAAAACAGACTTGTTTCCACGAAAATAGCCACAGTCCATTTTCTTTTAGTTTTGTGAGCAAAGTCGGTATAGTTTGAGAGCATTCCTCGTGTTAAAATTATAAATTGCCATGCATGAGGGCATTACATTCTTTTCAGACGATTGAGTTATCAATATAGAACGGCACCTATACAGCCATTCCTTTATGTTCGCCTGCAGGATACAGTTCACATCTCTCTGCTCCTCTCTCTCTCTCTCTCTCTCTCTCTCTCTCTCTCTCTCTCTCTCTCTCCTCTTGCCTCCCATTATTTTGTGACATCCAACAATGTGAAAGAAAAGCTATAGCATTGCTGCTGATTACAGATGACCAAACTGTAGAGCTCGGAGCTCTATAGCGATACAGCTCACATCCTCTATACATGTCCAACGTGCATAAAATCGATAAAACTTCCACTATTTCGCTGTGAAGACTATGTTGTTGTTGTGGTCTTCAGCCCTGAGACTGGTTTGATGCAGCTCTCCTTGCTACTCTATCCTGTGCAAGCTTCTTCATCTACTGCAGCCTACATCCTTCTGAATCTGATTAGTGTATTCATCTCTTGGTCTCTCTCTACGATTTTTACCCTCCACGCTGCCCTCCTATACTAAATTGGTGATTCCTTGATGCCTCAGAACATGTCCTACCAACTGATCCCTTCTTATAGTCAAGTTGTGCCACAAACTCCTCCCCAATTCTATTCAAAACCTCCTCATTAGTTATGTGATCTACCCATCTAATCTTCAGCATTCTTCTGTAGCAGTGAAAACTACCAATCCTGTAAAATGTCCTCGTTATTTCGAAACCTTCACCAGAGTAAAGAAAAAGCGAGAATTTAAACGCCAAAGAAAAAAAAACGTACAGTCTAACGAAATATCTATGTTCAATCAGTTTGACTGACAAAATTAGAAGGTTTGAGAGCAACCCTGGCGTTGAAATCAGTGTCTGTAAATAAATTATCATGCATGTGCGTATTCAAACATTTCAGAAATGTGAAATAACAACACATTTCATGCCATTTGTTCACATGTCGGGAAAACCACAATCATTTTACGTTCGGCAACAAGAGGACATTGTTGTTTTGTACACTATGGCAGGTCTCATTTTACCAGTGCAATGCTACGTCTTGCTGGCATTTACGGAATGTAAAAAACAAATCGTAAGAGCGTGTCTTGCAATAGAACCTTCTGACGTCACCAAGTAGAGAACCCTCGAAGATTCCACTGATACACTGAAAACAAATATCGTAAGTGTGCTGAAATCTAACATTTTTGCTCCATAACTCGCCTCTGCGACCCGTGTGTAAAGTTTCCATCACCTGTGTTTGAGATCACAACCAGCAGACCATCATTTCCAATAGCAGCAGATTCTTGTGTTGTAGATTCATAAGCAATTTGGTCATCATGGACTGTTTTGCACGATCTAATCACATGTCGGGAAAACACTATCATTTCTAGGTTCCACAACGAGCTGTAATTCAAGAGGTGGTTACTTTATAGTTAGAGGTTATGAAGTGTGAAATAACATAAGATTTGTGGTAACATGTTTTTAAACACGCAATCATGATGATAATGATAAAAACAGTCATGATCCATGAAAGTAGATACAGTCGATTTCTGTTAGCTTTGTGAGCAAAACTGGTGTAATTTGAGAGCACTCTGCCTACTCAACTTACAAATTGTCATGCATGACGGCATTACAATGATTTCAGATGTATGAAATACCAATAAAGATCAGCATCTATATGGTCAGTCATTACACTCAAGACTACTCCTCGTTGTTATTTTGGAAGATTCAGAACAGGTAACAAAAACTACAAACTATTTACGTACAAACTTTACCAGTCATACCATTCCTTCTAATAGAGCCTCCTAATGACACTCTATCAGACTTTACCACATCTGCCTCTTGATGACTGGGTGTTGTGTCATGTCCTAAGGTTAGTTAGGTTTAAGTAGTTCTAAGTTCTAGGGGACTGATGACCATAGATGTTAAGTTCCATAGTGCTCAGAGCCATTTGAACCATTTTACCACATCCCTATCTTCTGTTACATCGAAAAATAAATACTGTCTGTGTATTGACATTGATCATATTAAATATACACATAGTGGTCCATAGGAGCAGGTGGCCAATGATTGAAATCACTTGCACAGACCTGTGTAAAGTTTTGTCACTTGCACTAGAGGAAGACCGTATACCACACACTATCAATCACAAGACAGTTACTGTGTAGATCCTTCACAAACAACCTGATACAAAGTTTTCCTGTTGTAACACATCCAAGCAATGTGTGACTACAGCTATGAACACCTACATATATTTTGTATCAGATGCTAAACCGACAGTAACACGTTTCGATCCATTGGCTCTCACAGAAAGCTGAACATCACATGGCGTCAACTATTTTGCTTCCACCACACACAGGATGATAGAAATAAAACACAGAGGTGATGTTTCTTATTGACAAAAAAATGGTTCAAATGGCTCTGAGCACTATGGGACTTAACTTCTGAGGTCATCAGTCCCCTAGAACTTAGAACTACTTAAACCTAACTAACCTAAGAACATCACAAACACCCATGCCCGAGGCAGGATTCGAACCTGCGACCGTAGCAGTCGCGCGGCTCCGGACTGATGCGCCTAGAACCGCTCGGCCACACACACATCCATGCCCCAGGCAGGATTCGAACCTGCGACCATAGCAGTCGCGCGGTTCCAGACTGCAGCGCCTAGAACCGCCCAGCCAATCCGGCCAGCGACAGAAATATGGAATACATCACAACATATGGAAACTGCAAGAGTTTGCAGCATTGTGGAGCATTTCAAAACAGCTGTGCGAAGGTGATGTGCTATACATTTAATCTTATCTTCCACATAGATGGGGTAACAGATGCTTTAGTGTCCCGTTTCGAAGAGAACAAGACCATTGTTTCCTCATGTTGCAACCATGTACTGATTGCTGTTCTGGTGTTGATCATCCCCAGAAGGTGCTGTTCACAACACATGCAGGGTAGTAGAAATAAAAAGAGGTACTGTTGTCTTACTGGTCGTGTGGCTAGGGCCTTCCGTCGGGTAGACCGTTCGCCGGGTGCAAGTCTTTCGATTTGACGCCACTTCGGCGACTTGCGCGTCGATGATGATGATTAAGACAACACTACACCCAGTCCCTGAGCGGAGAAAATCTGCGACCCAGCTGGGAATCGAACCCGAGCCCTTAGGATTGACATTCTGTCACGTTGATCACTTTTTTTTTTTGCATTTTGTTCGTTATTGATCGTTGTGTTCGGTCGCTGCGGACGTCGCAAGACATCCTGTGCAAGTTCGGTGGTTGATCCTTCCACTCAGTTTTTTATTACAGAGGCCAACCGGCTCTCTGACAGAACACGCTGAGCTACCGTGCCGGCTGCCACTCAGCTACCAGGGGCGGACATCTTACTGGTGAAAAAAGTAAATGTGGCAGGCGTAGCACCATATCGAAATAGGACGAAGCTGCAGCATTGATTTACGTCTCCCAACAGTTGTCTGAAGGTGACGACCTCTATATTTCATCCCATGTTACACAGTGACAAGTAACAGATGTGTTGAGAGGTACTTAAGTAAATAAATTAGTGAAATCAAAGTGAACTACAAATTAGAATATAAATGGAAAACTTGGTTTAGTTTGGAGAGTTACATACTGGCACACAGCGGGCACAACAGCAGAGCAGAAGAGACAATGACCGTGAAGTCAGCAAGTTCCACATAAGCGGGCGCTGTCGATTCAGCCGTCAGGGCATCGCCCGACCGGCTCATGTGTTTCTCAGTTGTCGCATGTGAGCAAAGGCCCTCGCCTACATTCCAAGAGCCAATGACCGACGTTAAGAAGATTCTTCGAGAAGCTTTTCAACGTGACGGAAGAGGCAATGACCGGCTCACGTGCTTCTCAGTCGTCACATGCGATCAGAGGCCCCCGCCTACATTCCAAGAGCCAATGACCGACGTCAAGAAGATTCTTCGAGAAGCTTTTCAACGTGACAGAAGAGGCAATGGCCGTGAAGTCGTTCACCTCCAGTGAACTGAAGTGAATAAATACGCGAGACGCGGTGGGCCCGACAGATGAAGATGGGGATGAAGACGAAGACGAAGACGGAGACGGGGACGGAGACGAAGACGAGAGACGAAGGAAGAAAAGAAGAGTAGCAGTAGTTTTCAGTCAGTTTCGGTGCTGAAGACCGTCATGCAAGAAGAGACTGCATCATGCACAGATGCACCAAGTCCGCCGCTGTAATGGAATAGCAAGCAGCAGCCGCGGCGCCAGAAGACAGAAGTTAAAAGGTATTTGAAGTCTGATTTTTACGTACCCGGGTGACTCGTGAGGACGGGAAGGAGACGGCCTCACCTCAGCAGTCACCTGTGAGCTGGGATGAAGACCTGACAGCCGAAGACTGGCAAGCGGGAGTCCGTGGTTCGAGTTCGGGACACTGGCCTTGCCCCGCCGCGCTGCTCCGCTGGTCGACGCACAACACACGCGGCCGCTTAGAGAAGAGAAACCCTGGGACGCCACATCCAAGGTATCAACATCCGATGCATGACTTCGCTCGCAATAATTAAACGGGCCACCTCGCGCCGCGCGTCTCCAGTCAACTGGGCGAGACGGCGACACGAGATACACACCGCTACGCGTAATCAGACGCCGCCGCCGCCGCCGCCGCCGCTGCCGCCGCTGCCGCCGCTGCCGCAGCAGAAGACTTCCCAAGCGACACAGCTGCCGCTCTCCGAACCAGAACATCCCGTAAGATACAGTTGTACAAATCTTCAATAAAAGTTATCTTATGTAAAAATGATGTTTCATTCGACCTCATACCCGAGGCAAGGAAGAACCCACCCTGCCCACATGTTGTTAAGAGAGAAAAGTTAATTTATTTAATATTTTCACCCTGACAGAATGCTTTAGAATGCTCATCCTGACAATTGACAGCATCAAAAGAGAAAACCCAGTTACATTGAGTGACAGAAGTGTCACATTTAGTAACACAACTGTTACAGATGTCCAGTGTTCCACGAAGGCTCTCTCCATCTCAAACAAGTGGTGTCAGCAATCATTATGTGGTAATCAACAGAGTATCAGTGGATGGATAGAAGGAAAAGACACAGTTGATAAGGTACAATGCGTGGTAATAAGCACTGCAGCTGATAGTGCGATCAATTTTAGCAATTTTACCAGTATTTCTGTAATTTGAATGCCAGCCAATGACACACAAGGATGCTCCCCAGTTTCTGTATCACCAGAAAGCCATCCATCCACTGTTTGGTTAGTTCCACATACTAGACTGCAAATGCAGATATATGACTGTGCATTACATCCATTCAGTCATACAAACCAAAGTTTACCAGACAGCGTCCTCTACCGATGCAGTTAGGTTATCTACACATTTCTAGCACTTCGATCATAGTGCAAAATTTATAATTATAACTAGTCGTCTTTCCCTATGCAGATGGGAGTCACACAGTATTTTTTCATTCACAGGATAAAGTTGAAGACTGAAAGATTTCCCCGATTGTCCCTGTCCAACCCTCCCTGCAACATTGTCGCCGATTTAATCTGCAACTGACCAGAAGTAGGAGGGTATTATATGTACTATATCCCTCATCTCCTGAAGGAACAGAGCGAGCTGAGTCTGTAACTGTTGCTCAGCGAAGACTGTTCGACACCAGTCTTAGTCACAGCACCCGTCAAGATCTTCCCAGATGTGTGCATATCGAGGAGAGCAGCATCCCTTATCGGTGTTTAGTAGACATGAGAGTGTGTGGTGACATAACAGATGGTTAAGAAGAAACATGTGGTTTACACATGGTGGAGCTCCTGATGGTGTTTGAAACGTTTTACATAAATCAACTGCGCTATCAATTCAAGTATCTTGAGTCAGACCTAAGAAGGTACCGGCAAGAGAGAAATGATGGTAGAGCATAAACATACACACTCCTAGGGCTACATGGTTCTGCACTTAAGAATTCTATAATTTTAAAGCTATGTGATTTCTGAAGTACTAGTCGTGCGGTATGCAACGTTCTTAACACTCTAATGAAGAATATATATGTTCAACATCTGACATATAGACTGCAACTTCTCTAACTCAATCACTGCGGTGACAAACTTTAAGATGTTAAAACTACACTACTGGCCATTAAAATTGCTACACCAAGAAGAAATGCAAATGATAAATGGGTATTCATTAGACATATATATTATACTAGAACTGACACGTGATTACATTTTCACGCAATTTGGGTGCATAGATCCTCAGAAATCAGTACCCAGAACAATCACCTCTGGCCATAATAACGGCCTTGATACGCCTGGGCATTGAGTCAAACAGAGCTTGGATGGCGTGTACAGGTACAGCAGCCCATGCAGCTTCAACACGATACCACAGTTCATCAAGAGTAGTGACTGGCGTATTGTGACGAGGCAGTTGCTCGGCCACCATTGACCAGACGTTTTCAATTGGTGAGAGATATGGAGAATGTGCTGACCAGGGCAGCAGTCGAACATTTTCTGTACCCAGAAAGGACCGTACAGGACCTGCAACATGCGTTCGTGCATTATCCTGCTGAAATGTAGGGTTTCGCAGGAATCGAATGAATGGTAGAGCCACGGGTCGTAACAGATCTGAAATGTAACGTCCACTGTTCAAAGTGCCGTAAATGCGAACAAGAGGTGACCCAGATGTGTAACCAATGGCACCCCATACCATCACGCCGGGTGATACGCCAGTATGACGATGACGAATACACGCTTCCAATGGGCGTTCACCGTGATGTCGCCAAACACGGATGCAACCATCGTGATGCTGTGCACAGAACCTGGATTCATCCGAAAAAATGACCTTTTGCCATTCGTGCACCCAGTTTCGTCGTTGAGTACACCATCGCAGACGCTCCTGTCTGTGATGCAGCGTTAAGGGTAACCGCAGCCATGGTCTCCGAGCTGATAGTCCATGCTGCTGCAAACGTCGTCGAACTGTTCGTGCAGATGGTTGTTGTCTTGCAAACTTCCCCATCTGTTGACTCAGGGATCGAGACGTGGCTGCACGATCCGTTACAGCTATGCGGATATGATGCCTGTCATCTCGACTGCTAGTGATACGAGGCCGTTGGGATCCAGCACGGCATTCCGTATTATCCTCCTGAACCCACCGATTCCATATTCTGTTAACAGTCATTTGATCTCGACCAACGCAAGCAGCAATGTCGCGATACGATAAACCGCAATTGTGATAGGCTACAATCCGACCTTTATCAACGTCGGAAACGTGTTGGTACGCATTTCTGCTCCTTACACGAGGCACCACAACAACGTTTCACCAGGCGACGCCGGTCAACTGCTGTTTGTGTATGAGAAATCGGTTGGAAACTGTCCTCATGTCAGCACGTTGTAGGTGTCGCCACCGGCGCCAACGTTGTGTGAATGCTCTGAAAAGCCAATCATTTGCCTATCACAGCATCTTCTTCCTGTCGGTTAAATTTCGCGTCTGTAGCACGTCATCTTCGTGGTGTAGCAATTTTAATGGCCAGTAGTGTACTTGCTTCTCCACTATTCTGGTGTCCTGGAAAGTGACTGAACTGTACCTCAATGCAAACGTATCTTTGATGTATATCCGCCCCTCAAGCTGCTTATAAACTAGCTAGAACGAACTTGAGAGACTGCTGTTCTGCCTCTTAGGAAATTGACGGATTATGTACATCTTTTAAGCTGGAAACGTACGTACCCTCAAACACATATTCCATGTCGGTTGTGCTTATTAGTAGTAATAACAGTTTGACAGATGCGACCATACCTCGCTAGGAAATAGAGAGAGGAAAAACGACGTCAACATTTTCGGTAGTGGATGCATTGAGTTACCAACCATGCCCTGCTGCATGAAAGTGCACACAAAGAAACAAGGGAGTAAGCATCACGATCAGTAGCCAAAGAAGATGTAACAGTCTTATTGCTTTTCACAGTAGCGCCACCATTGTTCTGGTGATCTTCCTCTTGTACACAGAAGCAATATAACTGTTTAGTCCCAACACGATGTCTCTAGAGTACCCCCTCCTCACATTATTAACTCAGATATATGTAGCGTCAGTTCACTCTCCTAAGGAATACGCTAGGTTATGGGTTAAGTCTGTTAAACACATTGATTCTTCTCCTTAATACTCATGGAATTACATTACTTGTGAGAGCCAAACGTAATTCGGTTGAAAGGGTACAGTACCGCCCGACATTGAAAATACACTCCTGGAAATTGAAATAAGAACACCGTGAATTCATTGTCCCAGGAAGGGGAAACTTTATTGACACATTCCTGGGGTCAGATACATCACATGATCACACTGACAGAACCACAGGCACATAGACACAGGCAACAGAACATGCACAATGTCGGCACTAGTACAGTGGATATCCACCTTTCGCAGCAATGCAGGCTGCTATTCTCCCATGGAGACGATCGTAGAGATGCTGGATGTAGTCCTGTGGAACGGCTTGCCGTGCCATTTCCACCTGGCGCCTCAGTTGGACCAGCGTTCGTGCTGGACGTGCAGACCGCGTGAGACGACGCTTCATCCAGTCCCAAACATGCTCAATGGGGGACAGATCCGGAGATCTTGCTGGCCAGGGTAGTTGACTTACACCTTCTAGAGCACGTTGGGTGGCACGGGATACATGCGGACGTGCATTGTCCTGTTGGAACAGCAAGTTCCCTTGCCGGTCTAGGAATGGTAGAACGATGGGTTCGATGACGGTTTGGATGTACCGTGCACTATTCAGTGTCCCCTCGACGATCACCAGTGGTGTACTGCCAGTGTAGGAGATCGCTCCCCACACCATGATGCCGGGTGTTGGCCCTGTGTGCCTCGGTCGTATGCAGTCCTGATTGTGGCGCTCACCTGCACGGCGCCAAACACGCATACGACCATCATTGGCACCAAGGCAGAAGCGACTCTCATCGCTGAAGACGACACGTCTCCATTCGTCCCTCCATTCACGCCTGTCGCGACACCACTGGAGGCGGGCTGCACGATGTTGGGGCGTGAGCGGAAGACGGCCTAACGGTGTGCGGGACCGTAACCCAGCTTCATGGAGACGGTTGCGAATGGTCCTCGCCGATACTCCAGGAGCAACAGTGTCCCTAATTTGCTGGGAAGTGACGGTGCGGTCCCCTACGGCACTGCGTAGGATCCTACGGTCTTGGCGTGCATCCGTGCGTCGCTGCGGTCCGGTCCCAGGTCGACGGGCACGTGCACCTTCCGCCGACCACTGGCGACAACATCGATGTACTGTGGAGACCTCACGCCCCACGTGTTGAGCAATTCGGCGGTACGTCCACCCGGCCTCCCGCTTGCCCACTATACGCCCTCGCTCAAAGTCCGTCAACTGCACATACGGTTCACGTCCACGCTGTCGCGGCATGCTACCAGTGTTAAAAAAGACTGCGATGGAGCTCCGTATGCCACGGCAAACTGGCTGACACTGACGGCGGCGGTGCACAAATGCTGCGCAGCTAGCGCCATTCGACGGCCAACACCGCGGTTCCTGGTGTGTCCGCTGTGCCGTGCGTGTGATCATTGCTTGTACAGCCCTCTCGCAGTGTCCGGAGCAAGTATGGTGGGTCTGACACACCGGTGTCAATGTGTTCTTTTTTCCATTTCCAGGAGTGTAGGTACAACATACTTCATTATTTTTGTCAGAACAACACATTTTTTTGTAAAATAAATCAATTTCAATTAATAGAGCGAAGCCGGATACCAGTATGGGAAAGAATGACAATTTATTTATTTAATTGATCACATGTGCACTCCCTCAAAATAAATCCCTACATCCAGTTTGGTGAGATCTGTGAAATGAATAAATGTATGGTCGTCTGCTAACTGCAGATAGTGAATGTGAATATATGATCATCTTTGAGACGATCCTTTGGCCACCTTTGGTGGGACCAAAGAGATGAAATTTACCTGAGCTTTGAGCGCCTGAAATGTGGCTGACCAATACGGTAGCAAGGTGCTCCCCCACTTCGACAGAGGTGCGAGAGGACCTGAAGAACGGCCATGTTTCAGGACTCTGCCGCTGGATCTTGTGCTGTTAAGACCTGTCTTGGGTGTGCTCCGTAAAGACAAAAGAGTGGAGACATGGTATGCATGTGGAATATTTAAGAGTAGTTTGAAATAATAATTTCTCTATTTCAGGAGCTTTTGTGGGGAGACTTAAATGTCAGGCAGGTAATATTAATGGGATCGTAGTAATCTTCAGAAGTGACCAATGGTCACAATGAAACCACGTGTAGCAATAAGCTGAAATACTTCCGTGTGCGTAAGTTAAGCTGAATTACTAGCGTGTGTACTATAAGTTGAAATATTTAAGAAATGGCGTGTGCAGGACTTGAAATTAGAGACGAGTACTTCCACGTGGTGAGTACTGTGTGAGTCTCAATCTGTGTATGAGACAAAGGATAAAGAGAAGTACTCGTCCATGGTATCAGTTGAGGACTCACGTGTGTGATGAATATGCACTTAATATTACTATGGATGTTATGTTTCCGTGTGACGCTTGATTCAAACTATAATACTCTGAGAGAGAAGCAAGGTGAGTCAGCCGTCTATCCAGCAACGCCACTTGCCTTGCATTGGACAGGAAGACGTGCATATATCTCCAGAGTTCATAGTAGGAAAGAAGAACTACGAAGTGGGGCAGTGTCGTGTGAAACTGGGATGAATACTAATTGAAGTGGGAAAGCTGAAACTGATGTGATTATAATGTTGTGACTATTCCTTATGTTGTATTCCATGTTGCAGTGTGGTGTATGTCATGTAATTTGAGTATGCATGGGAGAGTAGCAAGGTAGTTTCAGAGGTAGTGGGTTATGCGTGTTCCTTTTGTACCGCTCGGTCTGGAGGAAAGTTTCGAGATGATGATTGTGAGAGTCGAAGTGTGAGATATAATAAAAGACCCACCATCCTATCCAGAAAGTGCACTCTAGCATTAAATAATTACGAGACCATAAGATAGAGAATCACCAATGTAAAGCCATGCCCACTGGGTGGAATTTCTCATGTGCTATTGTTGTAGGTTATAGAATTTGTGTGTTTAGGTTATAGAATTTATCGGAATAAATAAGATAGTGAAAAGAAAAAGATTGGTGGCCTTTTCCTTCGAATTGTATGTTGTCATGATGTCCCGAATTTATAATGTGTGCGCCATTCATATTCAGTCCGGTGGCCATGTGTTGATAAAAGCCGTTAAATGAAAGAAAAAAGAAAATGTGGTATTGCCAGTGCGTAGTGAACAGTCAGAGTTCTGTAAATTACTGATAGTCAGAAGTGCGTTTCCGTTGTGTATTATTCATACAGGAGGTTGATTAGTGACTTAATTGTGTGTACGAGAGTTCATGTGACTCGATAAATAAGAATGAATCCACTCGCTTGGCAGACCACTCATCTTGCAGGCCTGACTGCTTGATGCCACAGTATGAGCAAGGCACGTGGGTGCCTCTCACGGTAATACCTCTATTCGACTGCATGTATGGGAACAGAATCCTGGTTTGGATACATATGTTTCACCTTCATTAATATAGTGCTTCTGTGATACTTTATCGCCTTTGTTGCAGTATGTGTCACGAAAAGCCACGTAGTTTACAGGAGGTAGGAGGAGGGGGGGGGGGGGGAATTAGAACTGATTGCAGACAGGGCATAATTTTTAAGCTTTTCTCTGCCTTGAGTGTCTGGGTACTACCAACCCACCTCTATTCCACACATTTAATGCCAGTTTTTCTCTAATTTTATGTATTCTCAGTCAATTAACGTAATTTTGCTAGGTTTTCGTGATTTTACATATTTCGTCGTATTTTTCTCTCAATTTTGCGTATTTCAAATCGATTTATCGTAATTGCACTAGGTTTTCCTCGATATCTACCGATTTTATGTTGTTTTTCATATTCTTTATCGATAGTTTTCCATATGTATATGGTCACATTGCTGACATACCCATGCGTTGTTTGATTTTATATGAGGGTATTTGCGTGTCTTATACACGAGCCTACGAAAAAGTCCTAAGAATTTCTCTCTTCCCAATGATTTCCATGCATGAAGTTTGGATAGGACGATCATGAAGAGTATAGTAACACTCGCTTCGAACCTAGATGAGCCTCAATGAGTGGTGCAGATGATGGATGCATTGGAAACTCGAAGTGTGGAAACAATTGCGCGTACTGCTGTGACACATCAGGCAGCTTGTCTGCAGACTCATGTAGTGATGCACATGATGGAAACTCAAAGTCTGGCACATTTCTACATGTTCATTTGACTTCCACTCTATCGTGTAGGGATCTACAACAGGGAGTACACATGTGTACAAACATCTTCAACTTTTATAGTCCTGTCTTCCTCAGTTGCGTGTAGTATTACGGTATATTAATAATTTTTTTTTTTTTTTTACTTATGGACCGTCTGACAGCAACTGAATAAAACACAATTTTAGTGCCATACGCGTTTCGTCTTTATTTTCTGCAAGGCATCATCAGTGGCCTGGAATATGTACATATGTTAGCTATTTTATTTACATTTTTGTCATTGTGCCTATAGGTTATAAACAGTTCTGGTGGTTGGTATTTCCTATTAAGTAGTAATGTTTTGAACTGTACTTACAGGTTGCGTGGACAATTTCCTACATATTACGCTCCTGTTGCATTTTTGGTGTTGTTCTACTCCAGGCCACTGATGATGCCTTGCAGAAAATAATGGCGAAACGCGTATGGCACTAAAATTGTGTTTTATTCAGTTGCTGTCAGACGGTCCATAAGTAAAAAAAATTATTAATATACCGTAATGTGTACAAAGTTCATTTCTGTGCTGCTCGGATATTTTTCCCATAAATATATGCTCTTATTGCTTACCAGATGAGCTTCGCTGCTTTTGTTTACACCTTCCAACTCTGATACATCCCCACAACCACGTCAGGATATCTACAACCTGTAGATTTCGGGTATTTTTTTATACTAGTAATAAATTAATCGTTAGTTGACAGTGTGTCGACTGCACTTAGCATCCTGGCCGGTTAGAGTTTCCCTTACCCGTTCCTACAGAGTGCACACCCCAGGCAACTTTATTTATAGACGAACAGTTAGCAAGTTATGCACTCGAACCACAACCGTCCACCGCTGATAGCTCTCAACTCATACGTACAGAGATTATGCACACATATTACCAAACGTGAACTCTCGATTTCAGACGCTTGTACGTTATTTTCGACAGCGCTACAGTCCTGCAAATAGCGAAAAACTCTTCGCAAAACGCTTCTGTAGGGGACTTCAGCACATTCAAACTCCTCCTGCCAAAGATCATGACATCTTCGATGGAAGTTATATTACCAATATTTCGTAACAAGACTGCCTAGGTTCTCCAGTAATAACAACAAACCAAGGCATCCTGCTGCGCCTATCACACCTCCTTTTACACTCTTAAAGACGGCACATGATCATCTCAGTTCCGCTGGATTTAGGGAGGCAGTGTGCGTGTAGTGTGTGTATTGTGCGTCAAACTTCGTTCCACTGCAGCCCTCAGTGGTTCACATCCCCACAATAGGCCACAGAAGTCCACCCCCCCCCCCCCCCCCCCCAACGAACCCAGGGTTACTCATACCAGACGAGGATAACCCCAAAACCCCAAATGTCTGCGTGGTAGAGTAATTATGGTGCACACGTACGTGGAGACAATGTGTGCAAGCAATTGCTGACATAGTGTAACTGAAGTGGAAGAAGGGGAACCAGCCTGCATTCGCCAAGGCAGATGGAAAACCGCCTTAAAAACCATCCACAGGCTGGCCAGCACACCGGACCTCGTCACTAATCCACCAGGCGGATTTGTGCCGGGGATCAGCACGCCTTTCTGCTCGGGTAGCGCCGCGCTAGACCGCTCGGTTAGGCGGGCGGGCTGCGGGAGGCAGTCCTTCTTGAGTAACACTCTTATGTACGAGATATAACGGCACATTAGTCACCTATAAATTACGCCGCCAGGGTGACGCATTTTGTTGGTCGGGAGAAGGGAAGCTCTTACAGTCCAGGATGCTAGATGCAGTCGGCACACTGTCAACTAAAAATAATTTATTGCTAGGTAAAAAAATACCCGAAATCTACAGTTTGTAGACGTCCTGACAGGGTTGTGGGAATGTGTCAGAGTTGGAAGCTGTAAAAAGAAGTAGCGAAACTCATCTGGTAAGCAGTAAGAGCATATACTTATGGGAAAAATATCCGAGCAGCAACAAAAATCAATGCTGTACACATGTCGATCCCTGTTGTAGATCCCTACACGATGGAGTGGAAGTCAAATCAACATATAGAACTGTGCCAGATTCAGTTTCCATCAAGTGTGTCACTACATGAGTCCGCAGATAAGCTCTCTGAGGTGTCATAGCAGTACACGGAATTGTTTCTAGACTTCGAGTTTCCAATGAATCCGTCATCTACACCACACGTTGAGGCTCATCTAGGTTCGAAGCGATCGGTAAGAGAGAAATTCTTAGGACTTTTTCGTAGGCTTGTGTATAAGACACGCAAATACCCTCATATAAAATCAAACAACGCATGAGTATGTCAGCAATGTGACCATATACATATGGAAAACTATCGATAAAGAATACGAAAAACAACATAAAATCGGTAAAGATCGAGGAAAACCTAGTGCAATTACCATAAATTGATTTGAAATACGCAAAATTGAGAGAAAATACGACGAAATATGTAAAATCACGAAAACCTAGCAAAATTACGTTAATTGACTGAGAATACATAAAATTAGAGAAAAACTGGCATTAAATGTATGGAATAGAGGTGGGTTGGTAGTACCCAGACAGTCAAGGCAGAGAAAAGCTTAAAAATTATGCCCTGTCTGCAATCAGTTCTAATTCCTTCCCCCCCCCCCCCCCCCCCCTCCTTCCTCCTGTAAACTACGTGGCTTTTCGTGACACATACTGCAACAAAGGCGATAAAGTATCACAGAAGCACTATATTAATGAAGGTGAAACATATGTATCCAAATCCAGGATTGTGTTCTCATACATGCAGTCGAATATAGATATTGAAAGGTGGATACACTGAGTCACAGCGCCAGAGATTGCGCCAAAGATTATTATTCCGCCGCCTCCACTGGCGCAGTAGTTATTCAGAGGATGTCGAGAGCAGTCGTTCTGTTGGGCGAGAGAGTAGACGATCTGAGTGTTGACTGAAATGTCACACTTTTCGGTTGGTGTAATGTATAGATGGAAGAAGATGCATTTGTCAGAATATATTTGATAAAGCAGATGGGCTTTTGATTTATGATGCTGGTGTAATGGAATATTTTCGTCAATATATAATGAGGTAAAAAGGTATTACAGTTTTCTTTAATAACAATCCCTCTTGCTCACAGGTACAATCAACAAAGCATCTGGCTCGTATTCATTTATTAGACTTATAATTCTGGTTTCTATGTGCAATTATAGTATATCTGGTTTTTCAATTACACTGCTGGCCACCGTAAATGCAACACCCTGGAGGAAGCATCCGAATCAAGTGAAATTTACACCATGGGTTTGCAGCGATGAGATATGCAACTGATTAGAATTTCAGCGCAGACGCACATCACGCGCGCCTGTGGCGCCACCTCATAGCGCCATTTAAGGCTTGGCGATTTCGACGAGTGTACGTTCGGCACGTGTGTTTACCTTGTGGTTGTTTCACAAGACGATCAGTTATGCCTCGTAGACAACAGCGAACATCGTTTGATCAAGTATCCGAGTTCGACAGAGGAAGGATAGTGGCTTACCGAGATTGTGGATTATCATACAGAGAAATCCCTAGTCGTGTTGGACGAAACCAAAGAACTGTAATGCGGATATGTGACCGTTGGATGCAGGAGGGTACGACGGACCGTCGTGGTCGATCGCATTCACCTCGGTGCACCACTGCACGTGCTGATAGGCAAATTGTGCGCATGGCAGTGACGGATCGCTCAGTGACATCCCGAACCATAGCACAGCACATTGCGTCTGTAACGCATCATCCAGTGTCTGCGTGTACCATTCGACGCCGTTTACAGCAGAGTGGTCCGTCCGTAAGACGTCCATTGCTTCGTCTACCATTGACGCAGAACCACAGACGTCTCCGTCGCCAATGGTGTGATGACAGACGGATGTGGACGGCAGAATGGTATGACGTTGTCTTTACTGACGAGGCACGCTTTTGTCTGCAGCACCACGATGGTCGGATTCGAGTGTGGAGACGTCGTGGAGAGAGGATGCTGGACAGCTGCATTATGCACCGCCACACTGGTCTTGCACCGGGTATTATGGTATGGGGCGATATTGGATATTACTCTCGCACGCCTCTAGTACGCATTGCCGGTACTTTAAATAGCCGGCGCTTCATATCCGAGGTGCTGGAGCCAGTTGTCCTTCCTTACCTTCAGGGCTCGGCCACAGCCATATTTCAACAGGATAATGCGCGACCACACGTGGCACGCATTGTCCAAAGGTTCTTCGTCAATAACCAGATTGAAGTGCTTCCCTGACTGGCTCGCTCTCCGGATCTTTCGCCGATAGAAAACATGTGGTCCATGGTTGCTCAACGAGTGACCCAGATTACATCCCCAGCTGCCACACCATATGATCTTTGGCAACGTGTGGAAGCTGCTTGGGCTGCTGTACCCCAGGAACACATCCAACGTCTCTTTGACTCAATGCCGAGACGTGTGGCAGCGGTGATCTCCAACAATGACGGCTACTCTGGCTACTGATTCTGGCAGGAACCACATGTCACAGACGTCTGTAAACGTAATCATTTGATACTTGGTCAACATGTTATCTACAAAATAAATTTTGTTGTGCTACCTCTTGTCTTTCGTGGTGTTGCATTTACGGTGGCCAGCAGTGTAGTTCATTGTAAATGGTGTTTAAATTATTTTGTCGTATTGAGAAAGAACCGAGGCAGATACATGTACGTTGAGTCACACTACCACACACAGAACGGTTACACTTGTGCTTTGTTGTTTCGTAGCTTTTATAGTTGCAGGGGACTTAATTAATCAATTGTGTTAATGGAAATTCCTTATCATTCTTTATTTTTATTTTATGCAGTCAGATTGCGTTCTAATAATAGTCAGGGCCAACCGGTTACGAGACTTCGTAACCGGTCACACAGCTACTAAAATTATTGCATTTATTCATTAATATTAGTCTTTTCTTTTTAACTAAGCCCCCATGCAATATTACCGAATTACGTTTGCTTCTCACAGGTAATGTTATTCCATAAGTATCAAGGAGACGAATCAATGTGCTTAACAGACATTAACCCATAACCTAGCGTGTTCCTTAGGAGAGTGGACTGACGCTACATATATCTGCCTTAATAATGTGAGGAGGGAGTGCTCTAGAGACATCGTGTTAGGACGAAACAGCTATATTGTCCTACACAAGAGTAAAACGACCTATCATCGGACCAAGGCTTCTGTGTGCAAGAGGAAGGCTACCAGGACCATGACGATGCTACTGTAAAGAGCAGTAAGACTCTTACATCTCCTTTGTCTACTGATCGTGGTGTTTACACCCTTGTATGAAGTCGCTGTTTTTTTGTGTGCACTTTCATGCAGCAGAGCGTGGGTGGTAGCTAAATGTATCAACTAACGAAAATACTGATGCCGTTTTCTCTAGCTCTATTTTCTAGTCAGGAATGGCCGCATCTGTCAAAACTGTTACTACTACTACTAGTAAGAATGACTGACAAAGCAAATGTGACTGAAGGCACATATGTTTGTGACTAAAAAGACATGTAAAGTCCGTCAGTTACCTACGAGACAGAACAGCAGTCTCCAGACTTCATTCTAGTTGGTTTATAAGCAGCTTGAGGGGTGGATATAGATCGAAGATACGTTTGTATTGAGCAACAGCTCAGTCACTTCCTAGGACACCAGAACAGTGGAGAATAGTAGTTTTAACTTCTTAAAGTTTGTCACCACAGTGATTGAGTTAAAAACTTGCACTCTGTTTAGATGTCAGATGCTGAACTTACAGGGTTATTACAAATGATTGAAGCGATTTCACAGCTCTACAATAACTTTATTATTTGAGATATTTTCACAATGCTTTGCACACACATACAAAAACTCAAAAAGTTTTTTTAGGCATTCACGAATGTTCGATATGTGCCCCTTTAGTGATTCGGCAGACATCAAGCCGATAATCAAGTTCCTCCCACACTCGGCGCAGCATGTCCCCATCAATGAGTTCGAAAGCATCGTTGATGCGAGCTCGCAGTTCTGGCACGTTTCTTGGTAGAAGAGGTTTAAACACTGAATCTTTCACATAACCCCACAGAAAGAGATCGCATGGGGTTAAGTCGAGAGAGCGTGTAGGCCATGATATGAATTGCTGATCATGATCTCCACCACGACCGATCCATCGGTTTTCCAATCTCCTGTTTAAGAAATGCCGAACATCATGATGGAAGTGCGGTGGAGCACCATCCTGTTGAAAGATGAAGTCGGCGCTGTCGGTCTCCAGTTGTGGCATGAGCCAATTTTCCAGCATGTCCAGATACACGTGTCCTGTAACGTTTTTTTCGCAGAAGAAAAAGGGGCCTTAAACTTTAAACCGTGAGATTGCACAAAACACGTTAACTTTTGGTGAATTGCGAATTTGCTGCACGAATGCGTGAGGATTCTCTACCGCCCAGATTCGCACATTGTGTCTGTTCACTTCACCATTAAGAAAAATATGTTGCTTCATCACTGAAAACAAGTTTCGCACTGAACGCATCCTCTTCCATGAGCTGTTGCAACCGCGCCGAAAATTCAAAGCGTTTGACTTTGTCATCGGGTGTCAGGGTTTGTAGCAATTGTAAACGGTAAGGCTTCTGCTTTAGCCTTTTCCGTAAGATTTTCCAAACCGTCGGCTGTGGTACGTTTAGCTCCCTGCTTGCTTTATTCGTCGACTTCCGCGGGCTACGCGTGAAACTTGCCCGCACGCGTTCAACCGTTTCTTCGCTCACTGCAGGCCGACCCGTTGATTTCCCCTTACAGAGGCATCCAGAAGCTTTAAACTGCGCATACCATCGCCGAATGGAGTTAGCAGTTGGTGGATCTTTGTTGAACTTCGTCCTGAAGTGTCGTTGCACTGTTATGACTGACTGATGTAAGTGCATTTCAAGCACGACATACGCTTTCTCGGCTCCTGTCGCCATTTTGTCTCACTGCGCTCTCGAGCGCTCTGGCGGCAGAAACCTGAAGTGCAGATTCAGCCGAACAAAACTTTATGAGTTTTTCTGCGTATCTGTAGTGTGTCGTGACCATGTGTCAATGAATGGAGCTACAGTGAATTTATGAAATCGCTTCAATCATTTGTAATAGCCCTGTATATGTCCAGCATTAGAATATTAAGTGTGTTGCATTCCGCATGACAAATACTTTGGAAATCATATGGCTTTAAAATAATAGCGTTTTTAAGTGCACAAACATGTAGCCTGAGGCGTGTGTGTTTTTATGCTCTATGATCATTTCTTTCTTGCCGGTACTCAAGATACTTGAATTGATAGCGCAGTTGATATATGTAAAATGTTTCAAACACCGTCAGGAGCTCCACCATGTGTAAACCACATGTTTCTTCTTAACCATCTGTTATGTCACCACACACTCTCATGTCTACTAAACACCGATAAGGGATGCTAATCTCCTCGACATGTACACATCTGGGAAGATCTTGACGGGTGCTGTGACTAAGACTGGTGTGGAACAGTCTTCGCTGAACAAGAGTTACAGACTCAGCTCGGTTTGTTCTTTCAGGAGATTAGGAAATCAGTAGGTATGGTACCCTCCTACTTGTGGTCAGTTGCAGATTAAATCGGCAACCGTGTTATAGGGAGGGTTGCACAAGGACAAGCAGGGAAATCTTTGTCTCCAACTTTATCCTCTGAATGCAAGATTACTGTGTGATTCCCATCTGCATAGGGAATGGCGGCCACTCATAATCATAAATTCTGCACTATGACCGATGTGCTAGTAATATGTGGATAATCTAACTGCATCAGTACAGGACGCTGTCTGGTATACTTTGGTTTGTATGACTGAATGGATGTACTGCACAGTCATACAAAATGGTACAAATGGCTCTGAGCGCTATGGGACTGAGGTCATCAGTCCCCTAGAACTTAGAACTACTTAAACCTAACTAACCTAAGGTCATCACAAACATCCATGCCTGAGGCAGGATTCGGACCTGCGACCATAGCAGTCGCGCGGTTCCGGACTGAAGCGTCTAGAACCGCTCGGCCACCACGACCGGTACATTCATACATCTGTATTTGCAGTCTAGTATATGGTATTCACCAAGTGGTTGAGGGGTGGTTTAGTGGTAATACAGAAACTGGGGAGCATCCAGCTGTGTCGCTGGCTGGCATTCAAATTACAGAAAAACTGGTAAAATTGCTAAAATTGATCACCCTATCAACTGCAGTGATTATTACCACACATTTCGCCTTCTCAGCTGTATCTTTTCCGACCTATCCATCCACTGATACTCTGTTGATTACCACATAATGATTGCTGACACCACGTTTTTGAGAGGGCAGAGCCTTGGCGGAATACTGGACATCTGCTACATGTCACTATGGAACACTGGATGAAATGTGGAGTTTACTACCTTCGGACACCTGTTGGGAGACGTTACTCAATGCTGCAGAGTCTTCCTATTTCCATCTGGTGCTACGCCTGCCACATTTACGTTTTTCACCAGTAAGATAACAGTATTTCTTTTTATTTCTACTACCCAGCATGTATTGTGAACAGGACCATCCGGGGATGGTCAACACCAGAACAGCTATCATGTATGTGGCTGCAGTGTGACACAATGCTCTTGGTCTCTTCGAAATGGAGCACCAAGATATCTGTTACCCCACTTCTGTGGAAGATGAGATTAAATGTGTAGCACATCACCTATGGACAGCTGTTCGGAAATGCTCCAAAATACTGGAACCTCTTCCAGTTTCCATATGTTGTGGTGTCTTACACATTTTTGTCAATAAGAAACATCACCTCTGTGATTTATTTCTACCATCCTGTGCGATGTAGGAGCAATGTAGTTTACATCATGCGATGTCCAACTTTCTGTGAGAGCCAACGGGTTGAAATGTGTTAATGTTGGGTAAGCAGCTGGCACAGACCTCGAAGTCGTGGTAAGAAAACAAAACGTATAGCGTTGTACAAAGCTATTGTCATACACTGCTTGGATGTGTTACAACGGAAAAACAATGTATCAGGCGACTTCTGAAAAAACAGCACAGGGACGCTCTTGTGACTGACAGTTTGTTGGATACGCTCTTCCTCTAGTACGGGCGACAAAACTGTACACAGGTCTGTACAAGTGACTTCGATCACTGACCACCTGCTCAAATGGAGCAATTCATGTATATTTAATATGGTCTATGTCAACATGCAAGTAGTATTTATTTTTCCATATATCGGAAGAGAGAGATGTGGTAAAATCTAATAGGGTGATGTTAGGAGGTTCTACTAGAAGGAATTGTATGACTGGTTAAAAGGCTGTACGTAGATGGTTTGTAGTTTTTGTTACCTACTCTAGATGTTACAAAATAACAATGAAGAGTGGTCTCAAGAGTACAGAAGCTGATCTGTATTGGTATTCCATATGAATGTAATGCCTTTGTGGATCAGGAATGCTCTCAAGCTACAGCAGTTTTGCTCATAAATCTAGAGGAAAATGGACTGCGGCTGCCAGCCATTGTGGCCGAGCGGTTCTAGGCACTTCAGTCTGGAACCACGCGACCGCTATGGTCGCAGGTTCGAATCCTACCTCGGGCATGGATGTGTGTGAGGTCCTTAGGTTTAAGTAGTTCTAAGTTCTAGGGGACTGATGATCTCAGATGCTAAGTCCCATAGTGCTCAGAGCCATTTGAACCATTTTTGACTGCGGCTATTTTTGTGGAAACAAGACTGTTTTGTATTGTTGTCGCGACTGTGTTATTTTAATAGATGCTCGCTTATAAGAGGTGCGTTGATGTTAAATAAAACTGTTACCATGAAAATGTAGCTCGGAGTAAGGTTGGCACGAGTGGAAACAACTGGTTGTGCAGGATGAGTGGTTCTACAGCTGCACTTTTAGACAAACAACTTGCGGTTAGGATAGCTGTCATTCATCTCACTTTGTTCTATGACCTGCTGACCACCTCCAGCCACGTGCTCCGCCACGGATGCAGTGGATGGAAGACCATGCTCTCAACTACAACAGTGTCTGCTGCCAGCAGAGGCGGTGGTAGCTGCACGTTTCCTAAGTAGCGGACGTTAGAAAATGCGTTCTGGAGAGTCCTCTGGAATTTTGTTGTTGTTACAAGGGGACCAGTCTTTCCGAGAAATACGTTTCAAAAATGGTTCAAATGGCTCTGAGCACTATGGGACTCAACTGCTGAGGTCATTAGTCTCCTAGAACTTAGAACTAGTTAAACATAACTAACCTAAGGACATCACAAACATCCATGCCCGAGGCAGGATTCCTACCTGCGACCGTATCGGTCTTGCGGTTCCAGACTGAAGCGCCTTTAACCGCACGGCCACTTCGGCCGGCCAAATACGTTTAACTGCTTGTAGGAAGCGTCTTGGTTTTTGAGTCTTTTGTTCATCTGCGACTGATTTCCGCAAACCGGAGACTGTATGTCACTGCCATCAGATGGATATCTTTGTGGACCATCAGTGACAGGATAGAAAAGGCCTGTATCCCTACCTACAGTGAGGAGAGAGGGATGAGGTGTGGTAGGAAGGAAGACTGGGTCTAAGCTGGTTAGTTTGTGGCTGCAGCTACCGCCCCTCTCTCCTGGTGCGATCTTTTGAGTTCAGTCTTTGTGGAAGATGTGTTTTCTCAATTCTATGAGTTTTCTCAAGTCCCAGTACATGTGTTGCATTATGACCCGTACTTTATGAGTGCTGGTTTTTTCATGACAACTTCGATATGTAATTAGAACTGTGTAGCATTTTCCATCAGTTGTGGTAGTGTGTATTGGCCTTCCTAACACTTCAGTGATGGTTTGCTGCCCTATCCCTTCTTACTACGTATCAGTGTACACGATATTCAGCATCTATACCAAGGTGACCTCTCGGGGACAATAGAATAGGACAAGATTGTCGAGAAATAAAGAGAGCGCCGTTTATTTAAATTTCGAGCACCAGGACTAATATGCATAATGAAATTGATTAATTTGCATAATTAAACTGCGATGTTGCCACATCTACTGCTACAACCCTGTGCCAAGCAGGAGAATGGTGAGGAAATTTGGCAACAATGCAGGCTGCACTCCTACATGTATTTCGAAAGCAGATGGTTCCAAGAAATAACGCGAAATGCTACGACGGAGAGAGGAAAATTTATGTACAAGCGCATCAGAGTAACTGTTCTTAATTTCTTGATGTCGTAGAGGACATGAACATAAACATTACTTATCAATAATACAGTGCCTGCTAATGCTTAATTTTCTACAGAAAAGGCAGTGCTAATCAGTCAGATTCTACATTCTTTTGCTTCAGCAGTTATTCTTACCGTGGAAACAACGAACTACTGAAGTTAGTTTGTTGTTATAAGACAGAATATCTTCTGCGAATTTTTTTTCCCTTAGTTTCAGATATTAAAATTCATAACTGTTTTTCTACGAAAGTGTGGAAAGACAGGCTTCTAAGTATGGAACTGACACTGAAAGTTAAATTTCCTGCCTCCAGTACGTAATTTTTTTCGAGCACATTTTCTGCGCTCACCCTTCTGATTTCCACATTCATTTTCAATCATGATTATAATAGACTCAGCAGCTACAAATTTAAATAACGTTTAGAAAAATATCTGCAATTTTCATTACATTTAACCATAACAATTTCGTAGAAAGAAAACAGTTTACAGCAGAACTGCGTGATGTGGGGTTGCTAAGACTATGCTCTAAATTTCACACTCATTTTGCATAAGAAAAATGTTTAATTTCATGCCCTCTATTACTTCAGAAAACTAGATATAGTTACTATGATGTACCTTGCACAATGTTCTATTACAATCAAAATCATTTGGGATGTAGTGAAGCAAAAAATAATTGTAAGTCATGTCTCCAGTTTCCCATTGCAGATTTTAGAGAACACACCAATCAGATGAGTCACGAATGAATGTGCAAAGGGTAAATGCGAGTACATCGAGAAAGAATACCAGCGCCATGGCGCTTTCGTGGAATAGGAGGCTGAAATAATGGTAATACTATGAGTTCGAAAAATGCTGAAGAAGCAAAGGCTGTTGCACTCTCGGTTAAAAAGGTAAAGGTTAGTAGAGATTCGTGTGTCTGTGAAAATATCTATGCGCAACGCGTACAACTACTACCATCCTCATACCTTAGCAAAAAATCTGGCCGAGAAATCGATAAAATTTTGGTCCTATGTTTAATTGCTATCCGGGTCTAACGCTTCCATCTACTACAAACACACCATCACTTGACCATCGCACAGAGTCCCGTATGGACGACAAAGTAATAAGGATCTCTGGAGTAGAGAAATAAATGAAGGAGTTGAAAACAAATAAGTCTCCAGGCCCGGATGAAATCCCAGTTCGGTTTTACAAAGAGTACTCTGCGGCATTGGTCCCTAACTTAGCTTTCATTTATCGCGAGTCTCTCGCTCAGCGCAAAGACTCAAGCAACTGGCAAAAAGTGCAGGTGACTCCTGTAT
The DNA here is from genome assembly GCF_023864345.2 of Schistocerca serialis cubense. Classification (NCBI taxonomy): domain Eukaryota; kingdom Metazoa; phylum Arthropoda; class Insecta; order Orthoptera; family Acrididae; genus Schistocerca; species Schistocerca serialis. The sequence continues at coordinate 39,915,063 of NC_064642.1, forward strand.
AGGGGTAAAACAACTGACCTGCAAAATTACTCAGGAATATCCGTAGCATCAATCTGATTCAGAATCCTTTAACATATTCTCAGTTCGAATACAATAAATTTTCTTGAGACCGAGCAGCTTATTTTCCACGAATCAGCGCGGTTTTATAGAGTATCACTTGCGTGAATGTCAAGTTGCCCTTTTCTCACAAAGTACGAGGGCGGTTCAGAAAGTAACCTCCGATTGGTCACAGTGCGGGTTGTGGGGGGAGTAGCGACGCCATCTGTGCGTTCACGCACTCAACAGGTCAGTCGGCATCAAGCCGTGGTCGAGTGAACGTCGTACCTGCGCTAGTTTAGTTTTTGTGGCAGTTTGAAATGTGTGCTGCAATAGAAAACCCCGCCAAATGTGAAGTGCGTGCTGTCATAAGGTTTTTTACAGCCAGAGGATATTCTGCAGCAGCTATTCATCGTGAGCTTTGTGCCGTGTACGGACCAAGAGTTATGAGTGAAGGAGTTGTCCGTGAATGGGTACGTTTATTTAAAAGTGGACGAGAAAACGTTCATGATGAAGAGAGGAGTGGTAGACCATCATTGGTGACTGACGAACTCGTTCAGACAGTTGATGCAAAAGTTCGTGAAAATCGACGTTTCTCAATGTCGGAGTTGTCTACTGGTTTTCCACAGATTTCTAAGACTCTCTTGTACGAGATAGTGACAGCAAGATTGGGTTACCGTAAGTTCTGTGCACGATGGGTGCCAAAAATTCTTACCGACCACCACAAAACTCAAAGAATGGCCTCTGCATTAGACTTTCTCTCACGTTATGAGGACAAAGGAGAACCATTGTTAAACAGAATCGTGACCGGTGACGAAACCTGGATTAAGTACGTGAACCCTGAGACAAAAGAACAATCAAAGATGTGGGCACATTCAAATTCGCCTACCAAACCAAGAAAAGCCTCGCAAGATTTTTCTGCCAGAAAACTGATGGCAACGGTGTTTTGGGATGCCAAAGGGGTGTTGTTGGTTGAATTCATGGAACGTGGTACGACCATTAATCAAGACGTGTACTGTGAAACAATAAAAAAGTTATGACGGGCTATACAGAACAAACGCCGTGGTATGCTGACTTCCGGTATCGTTTTTTTGCACGATAACGCCCGTCCTCACTCTGCTCGCAGAACAACGGCCCTTCTTGAGTCCTTCAAGTGGGACGTTATCAACCATCCACCTTACAGCCCAGACCTGGTACCAAGTGATTATCACCCCTTCATGCATTTGAAGAAATGGCTCGGGTCACAGCAGTTTGATGACGACAAAGAGCTCAAAGACGCGGTCACAGGCTGGCTCCAGGCACAAGTGGGTGATTTTTATGCAGAAGGAATTTCAAAGCTTGTGAAGAGATACGATAAGTGCCTCAATCGCTATGGAGACTATGTAGAAAAATAGTGCAAAGATGTAGTTGTAAGATGTATATATTAAAATATTTTTATTTAACTTGGTGTATTTTTTTAAATCAACCGGAGGTTACTTTCTGAACGGCCCTCGTATATTGCGAACTACAGATGAAGTGCACCAGGGAGATTTTATAATTCTAGATTTCCGGAAAGCGTTTGACACGGTGCCCCAGTGCAGACTGTTAACGAACGTACGAGCATACGGAATAGGTTACCGGATACATCGCTTCTTAAATAACAGAACTCTGTGTGTTGTCGTAGACGGCGAGTGTTCATCAGAGGCAAGGGTATCGTCAGGAGTTCTCCAGGGAAGTTGATAGCACCGCTACCATTATCTATATACACAAATGATCTGGCGGACAGGGGGAGGGGGCAGCAATCTGTGGCTGTTTGCTGATGATGCTGTGGTGTACAGGAGGCTTTCGTCATGGAATGACTGTAGCAGGACAGAAGACGATTTAACGTTAGACAAAATTTACAGTTGGTGTGATGAGTGGCAGCTAGATCTAAATGTAAAAAAAAAAATTAAGTTAACGTGGATGAGTAAGAAACACAAACCTATAATGATCGTCGGATATAGCATTAGTAGTGCCCCACTTGAAACAGTCTCGTTGTTTAAATATCTGGGCATAACGATGCAAAGCGTCATGTGCCGGACTGGAGTTTGAACCCAGATTTCCCGCGTATCGCTAGCGGTCGCCTTACCATTTGGCTATCCGTGCTCGGCCAGACCGAAACTTCCATATGTCGTCAACCATGCGTCTACGACCTGTACTCGTACATCCATTATGTACACTGCCGTACAAGTCAGACGTAGTAGGCAGCCGGAGTGGCCGTGCGGTTCTAGGCGCTACAGTCTGGAACCGAGCGACCGCTACGGTCGCAGGTTCGAATCCTGCCTCAGGCATGGATGTGTATGATGTCCTTAGGTTAGTTAGGTTTAATTAGTTCTAAGTTCTAGGCGACTGATGACCTCAGAAGTTAAGTTGCATAGTGCTCAGAGCCATTTGAACCAGCCAGACGTAGTACCTGAAAGTCGCATGCCCGGTAATCGGCCGACAAAATACGATACTGCAGTTCCTGTGTTATTCTTATAACGATGCAAAGTTCCATTGGACACCCATGAATGTCCAAAGGAACAGGCAATACGGCGACTACAGCCATTATGGAATGCATGAAATGAAATCGGAATTGCGAATAAGGACAACCATTACCTGTAGCTTCCAGTAACATATGGCCATTGCTTATTGGGAGTGTTTGCCTCTGCCGCAATATCGCGATTTATTCGCCAATATGTTGTACCTCGTATTTCGACGTCAAGGTGTCGGTTGAGTTAGCCATTCTCGTCGTGACCCCTTTTCAAAATATTGTTTAAGTTTATTTCATTTTTGTAGCTCTATTGCTCTTGATTTTTTAAATTAGGAATGCAACGACCGCAGCGAGACAAAATGTTTCCCTTTTTTTTCAGTAAGTGCAAAGCTGGTGATGTTATTTAAAGAAAGTGGTAGGGTGTCTGTCTGGAAACCAAAAGGTCATGGGGTCAAATCCCAGGCGGACGATGGAATATTTCAGTCTGCCTTCGTCTCTGAACAAAGTGCGGGTTAACCATGCATGACATGCAGTTAAGATTCTACCTTAATCTGTCGGCATCTTTTCCACGGTGCGATTACTGTAGGAGATTATGTATTGTTGTTGTGGTCTTCAATCCGAAGACTGGTTTGATGCAGCTCTCCAAGCTACTCTGTTCTCTGCAGGCCTCTTCGTCTCTGAATAACTACTGCAATCTACATCCCTCTGAACCTGCTTACTGTATTAACCTCTCGGTCCCCCTCTACAATTTTTACCCTCACACCCCGACTTCCCTCCAGTACTAAACTGGTGATCCCTTGATGTCATAGAATTCGTCCTATCAAGTGATCCCTTCTTCTGGTCGAGCTAAGTAGCAAATTTCTGTTTTCATCAGTTCTGTTCAGCTCCCCCTCGTTAATTAAGCGATCCACACCCCTGGTCTTCGGTATTCTTCTGTAGTATCGCATTTCAAAAACTTCTGTTCTCTTCTTGTCTGATGTGCGTATCGTCCATGTTTCACATCCGTACGAGGCTAGACTCCAAATTCCTTCAGAGAGGAATTTCTTACACTTAATTTTGTACTCGATGTTAGCAAGTTTCTCTCCTTCAGGAACGTCGTTCTTGCCATTGCCAGTCTACATTTTATATCTTCTCTACTTCGGCCATCATCGTTTATTTCACCACCCAAATAGCAAAACTAACGTACCACTATTAGCGTTTTACTTTCTCATCTAATTCTGTCAGCATCGTGAAATTTAATTCGACTACATTCCATTGTCGTTGTTTTCCTTTTGTTGATCTTCATCTTATAACTTCCTTTCAACCGCTCTTCCAAGTCCTTTGCTGTCTGCGGCAGAATTACAATATCTTCGCCAAACATCTAATTTTTATTTGTTCTCCCTGGACTTTTATTCATCCTCCAAATTTTTCTTTGGTTTCCTTTACTAATTGCTCAATGTACAGATTAAATAATACCAGGAATGGGCTACAACACTGTCTCACTCCGTTCCCAGCCACTGCTTCCCTTTCATGCCCCTGGAAATTTACAATTGCCCTCTAGTTTCTGTAAAAATTATAAATAACCTTTCGGCCTTTCTATTTTACCTTCAATATCTTCAGAATGTCAAAGAGTATACTCCAGTCTGCACTCTCAAAAGCTTTCTCTAAGTTCACATATGATTCTAAGATAAGTCGTAGGGTCAATATTGCCTCGCGTGTTCCTATTCTTTTCCCGAATTGAAACTGATCTTCCCCCAGGTAGCCTCCTACCAGTTTTTCCATTCTTCTGTAAATAGTTCGTGTCAGTATTTTGCAACCGTAAGGACACGCAAGTCGCCGAAATGGCGCCCAGTTGAAGGACTTGCACCAGCCTGTTGACTAACGTGGAATTATTATTGTTATTATTACTGTAAAGTCACTGAATATGTTCATGCAGTAGTTCATTCGTTTCTGGAGGGGTGGTGTTCTAATTTCTGTCCTTCTCTCTGGGCATAATTTATTTTGGTTTCCTTTGAACACTCCACAGAGCTTTTCGTAAGTACCTCTGGCGTTTCCTAAGGCGACTGTGCAGAAACTACAATACATGCAGAATTATGGCACCTACCAATAGACAGAGCGTCTCTCCAAGTTTCGATTCGTAATACGCGCCGTGGCGTAGTTGTAGACCGCACCACTAGGCGGCAGGCGTGTCAGGAGACGTGGACAATCATCCACTCTTTACTGTTGCATCGAATCTGTGATGATTACCGTTGGTCGTACTCATGTAACATTTCTTTGTAAGATGGTTGTAAACTGATAATAACTGGACAGTCGCACGATCGAACACAAAATCTTTTATCGTATGATAGTTCTTTCATTTCAAGTTGTAACCACCAATCTTGGCTCACCTAAATGATTCTGTTATGTCATTTATTACATGTTCGCCTGTTGTAAATCGACTACATTTTGTGATACTTATGAACATTTATTTTGTGATAGTTGTGAACGTATTCCTTGGCATTTACATTATGACTCACATGGGTTTTATGTTTGTATTGTACCACACCAGTTATTGGTTACAATTGTCTTCTGTTTTGACTGCTGTCTGAAAACTACGTTTGCAACGTTTTTTACGATGTTACCTAAAGATGCACTTTTCGTGCTGTTATTATGAGTTTCTCTTCTATAAAAGTAGCAAAAATGTTTTTGTCAAATTTGTTCACGAGGTGCTGACGTGTACTTAATCAGAGTGTACAGAAGTTTGTAATGTTACTCTTTGACTTGCTTTCTATGGTCAATGCTAGCGCCACCTACTGACCATCGTTTACCTCCTTGATAGTTCAATGGCCACACTGTTTGTCACTGGTTTTATTCGACAGACGACGGCACTGTCAAATATGTCTACATGACATGAGATTTGTATTGTATTCAGTTTATGTGCTCAATTCCGTGAACTTTGAACTAAAATTTGATCTTTATGTAAGTACTATACTATTTGAAATTTCTGTATATTGGAATACTTAGACAGACATTTTTGTATATTTTCTGGTATTGATATCTTGCACACTTCATTCCACAGCTTTAGTCTCACTATGAAATTTTGAAACGCATAACGCTTAATAAAGAATTGTGCGATCAAGAGTTTTCTGAAAACAAAGTTGTGTCAAATCTGAATGGCCACCTACCTCGGCTGTGGAAGTACGAGGGTTGTTCGGAAAGTAAGGAACGGTCGGTCGCGAAACGGAAACCGCAGTGAAAATCAAAACTGTTTTCTTTGCACATTTAGCTACGCCTTCCAGGTACTTCTCTACACAGTCGCCACCCTGACTTCAGATATTTGTCAGAGCGTTATACCGAATTTCCAACACCATCATCATAGAAAGCAACTGCGTGTGCTTTCCGATAATTCTCTACGCTGGTCTATAGTGCATAGCCTGCGCTGAAGTGTCGTCTTCGTATCCAGCGTTACATGTGAATAGAGATCATACTCAGGACAAGCCAATTAGGGCTGTGTTGTGGGTCATCGAACACTTCCCATCGAGAAGGCACAAGGAGCGTCTTCACTGCCCCTGCACAGTGCGGCTGAGAATTGCCGTGAAGAAGGAAGTGCCTGGCAGTTGTGTTAGGTGGGCTGCATTCATTAAGGCGGAGCCTCTCAGCAGGCCCTCCTACTTGGCGGGAGACATCGTTGTTCTGGGCACCTTTACTCGCTCACAGTGCGCTCGCAACTGAAAAGGGCGTCTTGATGCGTTCGACGGGCACACTAGAGGCACTGCACAAAACGCCTGTGAAGAGCCTCGACGGATTTTCACAGTGGTTTCCATTTCGCGACCGATCGTTCCTCACTTTCCGAATAGCCCTCGTAATGGAGTCCATTTGCGCCTTTAGAGTAGGCAGCCCAATGAACAGATTTGCAAACCAGCAGCAACAGCAGTGACATCTATGAAGTACACAAACGTGCTCCTCTGCCCGCACTGACATTTGCCACGTCACGAATGGTGTCCATACTGAGCACCCGTAATCTGAGTTAAAACCAAGGGAAGATACTGATTTGTGTCTGTTTTCTGTATGTCTTGTGGCTTCGCGCAGGCGTCTTCTGAAAGCCAGGAGGTGCTTATGAAAACTTCTGTATGTAGTGCTAAAATCGTTCATAAAAATAAATCACAACTGACGATGATTTTTCGTACACCCTTTTCCAACTGAGCTTGTGCTACGTCTGTAATGAGATTGACATGGATTTATCTCTCAATTGTTTCCTGCTTAACACCCATCACCTCTCTAGTAAATTAATTTTACTTCCCTAAGCACACGAGAAACTGTGCAGTTCTTGTATATCCTGTTGCTCTGTCAATCGGAAGTGAAAACTCTCTCGTACCATGGGCGTCCGCAGAAACTTATCGGGGGAGAGGCAAGTCTCTCTAAAATATCAATTTTTGTATATAAATGTCTTGGTCAGTTTAAAGACGTCTCAAACCATAAGAATTAAATTCTATAGGTTGTACCATGACCTTTCAATAACTGATCACATCTCCAATAAGACACCGCTCTTTACAAACGCTTATCTTTTAGCTTATTAAACTTGAAAGTAGGCAAGCCCACATTGAAAATTATCAATCTGGTGCTTAGCTGGTTGTATGTTGCCTTTGTTGTCTTCTTTGCAGTATGATTGTTGTCTCGAGTTTTTCCTGCACAAAGAAATCTGGTAGTTTCCAAAATCGTAATAGTTCACTGGGCAACTTTACCTACCAAATAATAAAACTTCGTTCATTCTATGTTCTGTATTTTTAAACACTCAAACAACTGGTTCACAGTAATTATTCAACTCCGCAGAAAAATTATTTTCATCTGCTCACATGAGCTACTATTTTCCACCTACTCACTTTGACTGCCCCTACAATTGACTTCACAAGACGCAGTTTCAATAACTCGTCTGATCAAGCGCCAGGCAGAACAGAGATTGTACAGTTGTAAGTAAAGAACCTAATCATACACATTGCTGGCAACGAAAGTATTTGACTTTACACATACTTCTTACGAAAATATAAAAGAATTTAGTGAATATATTGTTGTAAATAACTTTATAAAATGTTCATAGTTATCTGCATCTACATCTACATGGATACTCTGCAGATCGCACTTAAGTGCCTGGCGGAGGGTTCATCGAACCACCGTCACAATAATTCTCTATTGTTCCAATGTCGAACAGCGCCCGGAAAAAACGAACACCTGTATCTTTCCGTGAGAGCTCTGATTTCTCTCATTTTAGTATGATCATCGTTTCTTCCTTTGTAGGTTGGTATCAGAAAGATGTTTTCGCATTCGGAGAAGTAAGTTGGTGATCGAAATTTCGTGAGAAGATTCCGCCACAACGTAAAACGTCTTGATTTAAAGCCGTCCACCGCAAATCCTGAATCATATTCCCCATTTCGGGATAATACAAAACGTGCTGCCCTTCTTTGAACTATCTTGATGTACTCCGTTAATTCTACCTGATAAGGATCCCACACCATGCAGCATTACTACAAAAGAGGGCAGACAAGCGTATTGCAGGTGGTCTCTTTAGTACAGCTGTCACACATGCTAAGTGTTCTGCCAATAAAATGCAGTCTTTGGTTTGCCTTCCTCACGACATTTTATATGTGTTCTTTCCCATTTAAGTTGTTCGTAACTGTAATTTCTAGGCATTGAGATGTATTTACAGCCTTCAGATATGGCTGATTTATCGAGTTACCAAAGTTTAACGGATTCCTTTTAACACTCATGTGGAAGATATGAGCCCCCTCTCATATTTCTATCTTACGATTTTCCTCTCTAATTGCATGTGGTGAAAAGTCGCTAATCCTTCACACGCGGACTTCCCACACAGCGTCTCTCGTCACCGGGGTTGTCTGGTGACAGGCGGGCTCTGCTGATCTTGAAAGGGTTAAGCCGATGGGTGTGAGGGAGTCGAGTGAATGCTTTCCAGACGCCGACATTGTCAAAAGACACGCCCGCAGGGGCCTGAAGTAGCGGCTGGGCTAGATGTTCCGTTACTTCGCAGAAACTTAGCGAAAACACTTTCTGGCGGGCTACCAGCGAGGTGTGGGAATGACTTATGTACCCAGGCAGTTGTGGCGGGAAAATTCCCGCGCTTTCTGCAAAATACACTCCTGGAAATTGAAATAAGAACACCGTGAATTCATTGTCCCAGGAAGGGGAAACTTTATTGACACATTCCTGGGGTCAGATACATCACATGATCACACTGACAAAGCCACAGGCACATAGACACAGGCAACAGAGCATGCACAATGTCGGCACTAGTACAGTGTATATCCACCTTTCGCAGCAATGCAGGCTGCTATTCTCCCATGGAGACGATCGTAGAGATGCTGGATGTAGTCCTGTGGAACGGCTTGCCATGCCATTTCCACCTGGCGCCTCAGTTGGACCAGCGTTCGTGCTGGACGTGCAGACCGCGTGAGACGACGCTTCATCCAGTCCCAAACATGCTCAATGGGGGACAGATCCGGAGATCTTGCTGGCCAGGGTAGTTGACTTACACCTTCTAGAGCACGTTGGGTGGCACGGGATACATGCGGACGTGCATTGTCCTGTTGGAACAGCAAGTTCCCTTGCCGGTCTAGGAATGGTAGGACGATGGGTTCGATGACGGTTTGGATGTACCGTGCACTATTCAGTGTCCCCTCGACGATCACCAGTGGTGTACGGCCAGTGTAGGAGATCGCTCCCCACACCATGATGCCGGGTGTTGGCCCTGTGTGCCTCGGTCGTATGCAGTCCTGATTGTGGCGCTCACCTGCACGGCGCCAAACACGCATACGACCATCATTGGCACCAAGGCAGAAGCGACTCTCATCGCTGAAGACGACACGTCTCCATTCGTCCCTCCATTCACACCTGTCGCGACACCACTGGAGGCGGGCTGCACGATGTTGGGGCGTGAGCGGAAGACGGCCTAACGGTGTGCGGGACCGTAGCCCAGCTTCATGGAGACGGTTGCGAATGGTCCTCGCCGATACCCCAGGAGCAACAGTGTCCCTAATTTGCTGGGAAGTGGCGGTGCGGTCCCCTACGGCACTGCGTAGGATCCTACGGTCTTGGCGTGCATCCGTGCGTCGCTGCGGTCCGGTCCCAGGTCGACGGGCACGTGCACCTTCCGCCGACCACTGGCGACAACATCGATGTACTGTGGAGACCTCACGCCCCACGTGTTGAGCAATTCGGCGGTAAGTCTACCCGGCCTCCCGCATGCCCACTATACGCCCTCGCTCAAAGTCCGTTAACTGCACACACGGTTCACGTCCACGCTGTCGCGGCATGCTACCAGTGTTAAAGACTGCGATGGAGCTCCGTATGCCACGGCAAACTGGCTGACACTGACGGCGGCGGTGCACAAATGCTGCGCAGCTAGCGCCATTCGACGGCCAACACCGCGGTTCCTGGTGTGTCCGTTGTGCCGTGCGTGTGATCATTGCTTGTACAGCCCTTTCGCAGTGTCCGGAGCAAGTATGGTGGGTCTGACACACCGGTGTCAATGTGTTCTTTTTTCCATTTCCAGGAGTGTAGTAACTGTGATTGGCTTGCTCAGGGCATAGCTCTGTGACGTAGCAAAATCAGCGCAGAAATTGGCGCCAAGAATCTCCATTTGTGGAATAGTAGTGCTCCGGCAATAGAGTGGAATTTTCCGCCAGTTTTCGAGTTGCTGATTGGAATGTTTAACCACGGCCACTGTCGTGGGGGTGGGAATGTTCTGTGTTTGGCTTGTACGGGTGCTCTTGAGAGGGGAGTCGGCTCTCGCCTTTCGGTCGGAGTAGGTTACAAGACTGAGCTCTGGCTGCTCTGGACAGCCTGCCTTCCGTTGGCTGTCTAATATACTTTTATTTAATTGTAACTGTTTGACGAAGTTGCTGAAGTTTCGACTTCAACGTAACTTCCCGAGTACAGTTGGCAATTGAGCATTCTGCATACAAGCGGCCTATGTTGTCTGTCTTGAGCAGTTTTGGCTAAAGTTGACTGTCTCGGAGTTACAGTGTGACTTCGCTTGTTAAAATCAATCACTGTACCGTCAGTGATTGTGTGGTGAGCCTTCTTCATCTCCCTCAGAGGCGCATTTGTATTGCTAGGAAGTCTTTTGTCTGGAACAACCAGACCAGGATAATTAGTTTCGGGCTATACTCGCGACATTATCATCACCATGACGGGACTTTGAAGCAAACAGCCATCGCCTCCGGTACGCCAGATCGTGTTCTTGCAGTTAAGAAGACAGTTTGGTAATGTATGTCCGCAGCACCGGCAGATAGGGATTTTCCTAGGTGATAATCAGAGCTAAGCAGAGCGCGCCCGTTCGTCTTTTTCTAGCTTTGTTCTGTCTTGGGTGTTCATTGTCTGAATTCTCACTACTGTAGCAGCAATTAATGTTGGGTTGGCTGTGTGTGTCTCTTAAGATTTAAGTTGCAAGGAATTGGCTCCACATACCACTTCGTAATAAATGTCACAATCTAGTTTAGGGACAACTTCACCTTCACAGCATTTATTTGAGTATCGAATTTGAGCCAATTTGATGCATTGTAAAATGTTTCATGCGTTTTTGTTTATTATTCTGAATTATAATAAATCATATTGTTATTTTGGACAGAACTTTCATTCTGTTATTCGGTAGAGCAACCCTATCATTTCTCACTACGTTAATGAAACTTTCCTTTATTTAACTTATTTATCAAATTAAATTATTGCAGGTGCCAAACTCTTTTCTACTCCACTTGCAGAGTCGATTACAGTCAGTTCGCGTCTCTTTTTTTAATCCATGTGAAACAGCAAAAGTCGGAGTTAGAATAGGGGGGCTTAGGGCATCCTTTATATATGAAGATTCTCGAAGAATTTATTGTTAAATACACTGCTAGCCCCGGCACATCACAACTTTTCATTATTTAGGATCAAATGGTTCAAATGGCTCTGAACACTGTGGGACTTAACTTCTGAGGTCATCAGTCGCCTAGGACTTAGAACTACTTAAACCTAACTAACCTAAGGACATCACACACATCCATGCCCAAGGCAGGATTCGAACCTGCGACCGTAGCGGTCGCGTGGTTCCAGACTGTAGCGCCTACAACCGCTCGCCCACTCCGGCCGGCTTATTTGGGGTCAATTGTCAACTTTCGCACCATACAGGTATCTTTTCTAAATCGTTTTGCAATTTGTTTTGATCTTCTGATGGTTGTACTAGACGACAAACGACAGCTCATCTGCAAATAACCTAAGACGGCTGCTGAAATTGTCTCCTAAATCGTTTATATAGATAAGGAACAGCAGAGGACCTATAACACTAGCTTGGGGAACGCCAGAAATCACTTCTGTTCTACTCGATGACATTACGTCGATTACTACGAACTGTGACCTCTCTGATAAGAAATCACGAATCCAGTCGCATAACTAAGACGATATTCCATAAGCTAAGTTATGCTTCTTGTTAATTAACTTCAAAATTATTCTGTTCATATCGAATAAAGAGAGTGGTTGACAGAGTATATAGTTTACGCAGAAATCGATTTAAATAATTATTACTTTTTACAGATGTAATGATGGATACCCTCTGGCTCTGAAGGGTTTGTAATATGCATTAGGCTTACTTAACTTACAAGGTGACGCAAAGCACTTAGTATATGCCAGAGAATAGCTGTTTATCTGCTCACTTTTAAAAGTGTTTGGAAATTATGCAGTGATTAAAAACTCTGTACGCCAGGTGCAGGGGGTCGGGGAGGGGGTAGGACAAGTGCTGACTCTCGTTCCCCCTTGCGGACGCCTATGCCTCGTACTGCATACGTTGCCGGCTAGCGAGCTATCTGTAATATGAGAAGCGAGGCGTCTGAGTTGTGATGGAATGTTGCTTCTCTATTGTGTGTGCGCGCGTGCACCCTTCAGGCATAGCGCGCATATTTCAGTACGAAACGGTATGCCGATAGAACGGATGTCTGAAACCCTCGAGGCATGTCAGGATGTGCTCGCGAGTTATTCCGTATCTCCTTGCCAGTCGCCGCTTACCGGCTTGTTCTGCATGTGACCTTTCCGTCCACTATCCACTGTTTACAAAAAAGCGTCTTTCGATTGCTCAAATAAAACAGAAAATGAACTAACGTAGTATACAGGCGTCCTCACAGAAACGGTAGCGTCTCGAACTACGCTGCGGATGGTAATAAGGTCACCTAGAGCAATAAATCATTACAGCTTGATTCTTCTAAGGAGAAAAAATGTATTAGGCTACAATTCAAGATGTCGCCAGGTATCAATGAGGTAGCAAAATCTTTGCAGTAGCAACGTTCAGACATGTAGATCTGCATATATACGGTTACACAGCTAATATACGCCACAGAAATACGCTGTCTGACCAAAGTTATCTGGACACCGCTACGCAATGTGGAACTGATCACTAGATGTCACGGTATGCAGACTCCTCAGTATTAAAGGAGGTGCTAGAAAAGCAGTAACAGCAGAATGGGTCTGACAGGAGAGCTGAGTGAATTCGAATGTGGACTAGTCATTGACTGTCAACTTGAGAAATACGAGGCGTTTTTTTTAAAAGTAAGTACCGTTTTGCCACACCGCGGCCGCAGCGCTGCGGTCGGCCTTGTGCGCATGCGCACTGGGTACCTACATCTGTTGTCTATGCACGGACACCATTACAATCTGATTCTTCCTTGAAACTTCCTGGCAGATTAAAACTGTGTGCCCGACCGAGACTCGAACTCGGGACCTTTGCCTTTCGCGGGCAAGTGCTCTACCAACTGAGCTACCGAAGCACGACTCACGCCCAGTACTCACAGCTTTACTTCTGCCAGTATCTCGTCTCCTAACTTCCAAACTTTACAGAAGCTCTCCTGCGAAACTTGCAGAACTAGCACTCCTGAAAGAAAGGATATTGCGGAGACATGGCTTAGCCACAGCCTGGGGGATGTTTCCAGAATGAGATTTTCACTCTGCAGCGGAGTGTGCGCTGATATGAAACTTCCTGGCAGATTAAAACCCTGTGCCCGACCGAGACTCGAACTCGGGACACATCCCCCAGGCTGTGGCTAAGCCGTGTCTCCGCAATATCCTTTCTTTCAGGAGTGCTAGTTCTGCAAGTTTCGCAGGAGAGCTTCTGTAAAGTTTGGAAGGTAGGAGACGAGATACTGGCAGAAGTAAAGCTGTGAGTACTGGGCGTGAGTCGTGCTTCGGTAGCTCAGTTGGTAGAGCACTTGCCCGCGAAAGGCAAAGGTCCCGAGTTCGAGTCTCGGTCGGGCACACAGTTTTAATCTGCCAGGAAGTTTCATATCAGCGCACACTCCGCTGCAGAGTGAAAATCTCATTCTGATTCTTCCTTGTTTATGCTGGGTACTGAGTGTTTAAGATGCCTCCGATAATCGTGTGTCCCTCCGACTGTGAAGTACGGACTTAGATTTCTTAGTGCTAAAGGCTTAAAAGCGATCGATATTCATCGTGAGATCTGTGCAGTTTACGGAGAAAACATTATGAGTGATGGAATGCTAAGAAGTTTGGGGAGAGCATTTAAAGATGGCCGTACAAATGTGCATGATGAACAATGGAGTGGGCGTCCTTTGGTCGTTAATGAAAGTTTGGTGCAGGAAGTGGACAATAAGGTGAGAGAAAACAGACGCTTTACGGTTTCCTCCCTGCGGGATGACTTTCCCAATGTTTCTCGTAGTGTTTTGTATAGCATTGTGACCGAGAACTTGAATTACCGAAAATTGTGCGCACGTTAGGTACCGAAAATGTTGACGGATGTGCACAAAACCAAATGTTTAGACAGTGCACTGACTTTCCTTGAGCAGTACCACAACGACGGTGATGATTTCTTAAGCCAAATTGTTACGGGCGATGAAACGTGGGTGGCCTATGTCACACCAGAATCAAAGCCACAATCCATGGAATGGCGACATTCAGATTCACACAGAAAAGTGAAGTTTAAGCAAACAATTTCTGCCTGGAAAATCATTTCCACAGTTTTCTGGGACAGAAAAGGAGTATTGCTTATGGAATTTCTGCCTCGTAATGAGACAATCAATACAGCCGCTTACTGTAAGACATTGCACAATCTGCGCAGTTCAATTCAGAACAAAAGACGTGGCAAGTTGAGCAAGGGCATCGTTTTGCTGCAAGACAGTGCCCGTCCGCATGTGGCGAATCAGACCAAAGATCTCATCTTTTCGATGGGAAACTCTAGATCATCCTCTGTACAGCCCCAATCTTGCGCCCAGTGACTACCATCTTTTACTGCACTTGAAGAAACACCTGGGCGGTCAGCGTCTTCAAGACGATGACGAAGTCAAAACAGTGGTGATGCAGTGGTTAACAAGTCAGGTGGCAGACTTCTGTGAGGAGGGTATTAAAAAACTGGTACAACGTTATGACAAGTGCCTCAATATTGACGGAAATTAAAACTAGATTAAGGTACAGGCTTTCATGTAAAAATAAAATTATTGAGATATCTTAGCACGTGGTTTTTTAATTTCAAAACGGTACTTGCTTAAAAAACACGCCTCGTAGATCCACCATAAATATTTTAACCGCTCTGAAGCTGTTCCCAACAACTGTTGGTGATGTGATTGTGCAGTGAAAAACACGAAGAAACCACCACATCTAAAACAAGAGTGGGTGACCTCAAGTACTGACAGACAGGGACCTTCGAGCATTGAGGAGAATGGCTGTGAAATGTCGCATAAAATCAGCAGCAGGAATGGCTCGTGAGTTACCAAGTTATAACAGTAGTCTAGCCAGCAGCTGTTTCAGAACTCTCTCGCAGTTGCGCCTGCACAACATGTTAGAGAGATGAGACGGTGTGAACTCCAATGTGTTTTGGCAAAATAAGCACATTTTAAAGTGGAAACAAGAGAAATATCTAGGGTTCTACTCAAACTTCGCCACTCGTGCTACTTTTCTGAAAGTTACAAATGGTTAACAAGCCAGGAGACAATAAATCGCTGCACTTTCGGCGGAATTCTTTTTAGACGCTAACCAAAGCAGAAGTGACAGATCTTTTTGAATGGTCATCATTCAAGTGTGGGTGTGGAGGGGCCCGCTTAATATTTACATAAGATATAAGTGTATGCTTTAGGTTAAACGGCATTTCCCCTCCAGCACTCGGCATTTACCCTACAGCGGCTGCTTGTGGTCCCCTTGTAAGGGGTCCGTAGGCCCTTACTATAAGTTTGCACTCGGCACAGGTCGAAAGGGCAAACAATCGATAGTGTCGGGTTGCGAGAGCGAGTGTAGAGTTGAGCCAGTTCCAGGTTGCGGGCCGAGCCGTGTGGAAGCCTGTTGATGTAATGCAAGGCTTACCGACAAAGGGAGTGGCCATCGCCGCGGTTTAACCCCTTTGTGTTAGAATAATACGGGAAAGTGAAGTACAACTGCGAGAGTGATCAGTGATATTCTGTGCCGATATTTTTGGTTTCGCGTCTACCGCGCCGGCATCATTTGGATTGCAGTGTTGGATTGTATTAGCGTGTGACGATTATGAATAACGAAGAAGCCTGTGCTGAGATTAGCCGTTATTAAATATGTATGACGAAGGCAGTGGCTGTCTCCTTCTTTTTGGTGTTTTTTTTAGATGAATATAGGTTCTTGATTAGTGAAGCTGTGTTGTTGTTCTTCTTGTTACCAGACATTACATTATTACAGCATTTGAGAAGGACAACATGGAATGTAACAACTCCGCAGCAGTCCATTTCGATTGCCAGCCCTATTAGGTACACGGTCACATTAATTAATTATTATTTGGTCTGCTATCAGATCCGATCGGGTCGGGATAAGTAAAATATCGGAGGTGTTACACCCTCCACTATCGCTCTCCCTGCCGTCTACGCATCTACTGGCCACAATATTCTGCCCAGACCTTACAGCGACTGTGCATCAGGAGCTAAAATGGATGGGGTACAATGGCTCCTTAGAAGCCACACATTTGTATAGTCAATGCTATGTGACACTTGAGGTGGTGTGAAAAGCGACGCCACTGGGCAGGGGACGACAAAAAGAGTGTTTTGGAGTGACGAATCATCACTGTACGCTGTGGCAGTCCAATGGATGGGTTTATGGTTACTGACTGCCTAGATAACTTTATGCGCCACTATATCTAGTTCCAACAATGAGGAATGGAATAGGTGGCGTTATGGCATGGTTGTGTTTTTCGTGGTTATAGTGTCCTTATTGCAGTTACAAAACACTAAATTCAGAAGGACACGAACACTTTTACAGCGTTATTTACTTCTAACAGTAGATGAACAGTTTGGAGTCGGTGAATATATCTGCCCGAAAAGCAGCCTGTCACAAAGCAACAACCGTGAGACAATGGCTTGCGGTCAAGAACATCCCTGCAATGGACTACCCT
Organism: Schistocerca serialis cubense; assembly: GCF_023864345.2. Classification (NCBI taxonomy): domain Eukaryota; kingdom Metazoa; phylum Arthropoda; class Insecta; order Orthoptera; family Acrididae; genus Schistocerca; species Schistocerca serialis. Next base: position 39,931,934 of record NC_064642.1, read on the forward strand.
GCCCAGAGTCCTGACCTGAACCAGCGGAACACCTTTCGGATGAGTCAGGAGTTCGACTTATCTGCAGATACCAGCATCGAACATCACTACCTTCTCCTGTCTCGTCTCCTGAGGAAGAATCCCTTCATAGACATTCATACATTTCACTGAAAGTGTCCTCAGCAAAGTACAAGCCGTCATGAAGGCGGAGGGTGGACACGTTCCACATTGAGGTCCACTAACATGTGTCCGGATACTTTTGATCAGTGTATCTTCAGAACCAGTAAATGTATCAAAATGGCTCTGAGCACTATGGGACTCAACATCTTAGGTCATAAGTCCCCTAGAACTTAGAACTACTTAAACCTAACTAACCTAAGGACATCACATACACCCATGCCTGAGGCAGGATTCGAACCTGCGACCGTAGCAGTCCCGCGTTTCCGGACTGCAGCGCCAGAACCGCACGGCCACCGCGGCCGGCAGTGAATGTATCGATATAAGGTTTCACTGTGCTGTGAACCACAATGCGGCGCATTTTTTTGCGTAAGAAAATAATTCTTAAGGTTTACATTTGCCAAATTATGACATCGACTGTCTTTTTAAATGGAATTATATAATTTAATCTTTAAATTTTAATTTTAAAGGTTGCTGTTAATGGTTTCAGGAATTATATAACTTTTTGTGGATTTGGAAACAGCCTCCAAGGAGGACCTTTACGACAAAACTTTTGTGGAACATGACAAATAGTAACAAGGTAACAGTGCCGCAATGACCGTCCCGCCAAGCCACCCGGAGAAGCCTTACAACTTCCTGCCTTGCTGTGCAAAATGGGCAAACACGTAACTAAGGTACGGCTCGTGCGTTTATTCTTGCGGCTTCAGCAATAATACACGCCATAAAGTGATCTGTTTATCTAAGAGATACAGATCGCCGTAGGCAATGGCGGCCATGTTGATGCAGCGCACCTTGACTTTCGAAAGACATACGATTCAGTTTATGACGCAGTTCCACACTGTCAGTTAATGAACAAAATACGAGCTTACCGAGTATCGGACTAGAATTGCGATTAGTTTGAGGTTTTTTTCTTTTTTCTTGTTGTTGCAAACTGAACTCAACAAGTCGTTCTTAACGGGACTAAATCAATAGATGCAAAGGTAATTTCGAGGGTACCCCAAGAGAGTGTTATATGGCCTTACTATTGACAGTCAGGTCCGGTTCGACAACATTTTTGCACACAAACGACATATTATTCTTCCTCTCCCCCCTCCCCCCCGCCCCCCCAGCAACCATTAGCTCTGTAAAACGTTAATTGCCTTCCCTCGAGGTCTTGTCAAGACCCCTAAGAAGTAAATATAGGTCGAGTAATCGTGGTGATGCGTTTATTTTTACTTCTGAAATAAAAACTACATAGCATAATGTATCTAAAAAACTAAAATGTAACGAGACAGTGTAACTTTGAATGGTAATTGTTCGAGTTGTGGGACAAATCACATTGACGAAAGCAGAAGTATAATAATGAAATCAGCTGTAAATTTGACTTTTGAATTAATGATGTAAAATGGAACTCCTAGTGCGTCGTTGAAACTTTAATACCAGACAGTTTGAAGACCTGAAACGGTCAGGCATAGAAATCATTGTTGGCGACTCGGGCAGCTTGGTGTAATAATTGTGCCCGTTAATGCAAAATATCTGCTTTGCGTACAACGGGCAGGGGTGGCGCGCACTCGTAGCTTCACCTAACTGACCATTTCCTACTGGCTTAATCAGCCGAAATCATACAAGAAGTTTACAATTAGTAGGGCAAGATGATAATTAATATGCTACTAGCGGAAAAAAGAATGGAATTCCAAACATTGTATGATTATTTCACTAATACATGTGTTCAGGAAAATTATATGACCTTCGTATCCGGAGCGGATGAGAGCAAGATAACAAGCATTGAAGACAAGAGCTGAAACAAAAGCGTGACGAGAGCAAGATAACAAGCATTCAAGACAAGAGCTAAAACAAAAGTGTGTAGTACATCAATTTTTGAAACAGTTGATTCATGAAATGTAATCAGATAATATTAGACACGTTATAGATGTACTCTTTGGAGGATAATTACGTCTTTGACATTATTAGTATAATTGTTTCTTGTATTGTCCCGCTGAATGGAGGATACGAATTTTACAGTAATTTGTTTTCATCATTGAACTGCATCATTTGTATGGGCAGGGTACTCCATTGATTTCAGAGATAAAATAAAAGCCTGACAAAATATTAGCTGACGCTTATGATGTCGGGACTTAACCAGTTCGTCTGCCCGAGTTTTACTGTATGCTGGCTGAACCTCATCTTGGATAGTTCGAAGTGACTATTAAATCGTGTTATCTCTTTATCTACTCAGAATTCATTCGACAACTGCGCCGACTGTGGTATGAAATCGACGTTATTTTGAAAGAAAAAGATGAGTTTGAAATAATCGTATTGTGGTTTTCATAACAGGCGTTTCCGCAGCAACAACGCTTTAGTTACGGCTGTGCGCAAGCTCCTGGAGCGGCGGTTTTGGCAGTGGACTGCTCCAGGTTTCGTTACGGTGAGTGCTGCCTATCTTCGGTGATTATAACTTACGATTTGATGGCTTTATAGCGTTCACCTAAGAATTAATTTCGCAGCTGCACCGACTGTGGTATGAAATCGCTGTTGTTTTGGAAAAATGAGGAATTTAAATAAGCTCATTATTCAGTTATTATTAGTCTTTCCGTCTTGCACTTATTACAATTTTATTAACGAGAATGTCACACCAGGCGCGTTTCGCCTTTATTCATAAAGCATCTTCCTCGGTTATTCTGCAAATGGGATACATGTGTTTCCGCATTTTTGGTTGTTTAAGATTAAAAGCAGCGTATGTGTATGAAGTTGGAGTGGAAGTTACTTACGGTGTTTCTTTACGTATTCTCCAAACCACTGTTTCTTCCCTCCTTGCTAGCAGCGGTTGATGTCAAAAGATAACGTTTCACTCATACGCTAGGCAGATTATGCATTCTGCAGTATTTCTTGCGCTGCATTTGCACTGCACCCATACGCAGTACAAGAAATACTGCAGAATGACAAAAACTGCCAAGTATATATGTGAAATGAAGTCTTTCGACATCAGCTGCTGCTAGCAAGAAAGGAAGAAGCACTGGTTTGGAGAATATGTAAAGAAACACCGTAAGTAACTTGCACTCCAACTTTATACTAAAAACGCTGTTTTTAATCTAAAACAACAAAAAATGCACAAATGTATGTATCCAATTTGCAGAATAACTACGGAAAATGCTTTATAAATAAAAGCGAAACGAGTTATATGTTATATTAACGTTGTGTGTTTCACAGAATTTCGCAAACTTGTCATCAGCCAGACAATTTAACCAAAGGGTCACAAGTGTCTAATCTAGGGCGTGTAATGCGACACGTGCGGTTCAACCCCAAAACGAGTATGAGCCAAGACATTTCGACGAAAAGGTACCGCATGTGAACCCGAACATCTTTGGGATGATAGCTCGCAGTGAGTACTGTTAATATCACTGGAAAACTCTTTTAACAACACCATTCTGTGTTTAATGGCAGCACATACAATAAATATAGGTTATTCGTTAAAATACCCATTAGGAACTTTAAGACTTGTAGAGGCGACTGAGTATATAATACTTTGAATAGGAACCCTTGTCCGGAAACGTATCATTTCCGTGCTACAGCCGTTTGGAAACATGTTAGCTAGGTAAGTTTGCAACAGAGTAGTCATGGTGGGGGTTGCTTACGACGGTTTGGCTGATGTCTTTTGACATCTATCCTACCTCTCTCACCTGGTTCGAGCCACATTCACGTCTCTGTAAGTATAAGAGGTGGTGTGGAGTGTTGGAAGTGGTATGGATGTATTTGTTCGTCATTCACAACATACGAGACGGTGCTGGGAACTACATCCATTGCATGCACAATTACTCGTGTACTTATTGACGCGTTTGTAACACTACGCTACCGCGCACGATACTCTTTAAATGGTTCAAATGGCTCTGAGCACTATGGGACTTAACAGCTATGGTCATCAGTCCCCTAGAACTTAGAACTACTTAAACGTAACTAACCTAAGGACAGCACACAACACCCAGCCATCACGAGGCAGAGAAAATCCCTGACCCCGCCGGGAATCGAACCCGGGCGTGGGAAGCGAGAACGCTACCGCACGACCACGAGATGCGGGCATACTCTTTAAAGCCTGTACTATGGTAAGTTGACGGGCTTCACCTTATAAGAAAGGATTTTGGTATATATGTTGACCGCGTGTACCTGAATGGAGGCAAAAATCAGACTTCCACCCACTCAGTAACAACAATGACACGTCAAGCAAGTCTGAAGTGCAACTACACGTTAGGACGGACAAGAAACGACACAGCAGATGCTACCAAATTGTTAATAATACGGTCGCCAGCCTAATTAGGCATTAACTGAGTTTCTTTCCAGTACAAGTTGATGTACGTTCATACAAAACAACACGTAATAGCACTGCATAATATGGTAAATTTTAGAACCAGAAAATCTACTGAACTAATAATTTCACTTTCTGTACTAATATGGACAAGTCAAAAATACACAACAATACACTATAATGTTTACTACGAACTTCGTACTTTCTATTGATCTGATTAAAATCGGGCATAGGTTACCCTAGAAATAGTACTTTCGAAACACACATACAATGTCAATTTTGAAAAAGGTAAAACACTAATAACTTTTGGTTTTATCTTGACTTTAACTTTGCTGGTCAAATCAGCTCAGTACATTTCAGAATTTACATGAATAGAAAAGAAAAGGGGGGGGGGTGGGGACCCTGAAACTGTTATGATCACTGTACTGAAATTTTTGATTATCGAAATCGTTAAGCACTCAAGATTTCCAATATATGAGTTACTACTCTTTTTGTCTTATTTCTTGCTCCTTTAACTACCATTAATTTTGTCTCAAATTAATTAAACTTTATTACTAAACCAATTTCAACATTATCTTCCAACTTTGTCAGACCTATATTATTTGCCTATATATTCATTAACAACAAAGTTCTTTAAACATCATTGTAACATAGATAGGTCTGCAGGTAATTATTATTAACATAAACTTTAAATCTTCTTCCCGGGACACTCGGATTGCACAACATGTGGAAAGGACCCTGTCTAGGTTAGTGATTAGGATAATTAAATGAAAGGACTGTTCTGGTAAAAGTTAAGTTGTTATTGAACAGTAAGGAACAAACGTAACACTGGTCCACACGAATACAGTACTAATAGTTTCAACCTGTTCGTATCGATGTGGCGGTTGGCGGGCGGCGAGATGGCGAGGCGCAGAGCACACATACAATCACAGCTATGGCTCCTGATGTATCGGCACTTTACTTCTTCATAGCGTCGCAATATTTTTCCATTTAGTGCCTATGGAATTTTGCCATGCTGTATAGTCGTCGGAAACGGCACATCCGAGGCTCAACGAAATCACGTTTTCCAGGAGAGCCTCCTCGATCCAGAACGTGTTGCTCAGATCAAAGCCCAACTCCGACTACTACTACTGAGTCCGTTATGCCGTGCCGCGCCCGTGTGCATTTTCCCGCGCTCGCCTGCCATCCACCTTTTACCGCTCCCCTACAGACAGGGTATTCACCCGAGGTTTTGCATTCCACATATCCTAATACATTGCCTACGTATGGACCAGGCACACAAGTACAACTTTAACATCTTACAACAGTTTCAATGTTTCTTGCATTTCAATTTTGTTATAATATTGCTTGCAATTTGACATAAACATTAATATTCACATCGAAAGTTGTTTATAGTTTCCTCAACACAATTTAAGCCTGTTTGTCGGTGTCAGATCTTGGTGGATAGGGAGGTCCGGGTTGTCTATAATTTTCCTGTAGGTTTTTAGGGCTAGCTGTGATCGCCTGATTTCTGGAGGCTCTATGTTCGCTAGTACAGGAAGCCATGCACAGGGGGTGGCCCTGAGTGTTCCCGAGATTATTCGCATTGTCTCCCTCAGCTGGACATCCACTTTAGATACGTGTGCACTTCTCCTCCAGACTGGTGAACAGTATTCAGCTACACTGTAGACAAGGGCTAGTGCTGAAGTTCTCAAAGTGCTCGCTCCACATCCCCATGTTGTTCCAGCCAGTTTCGAAAGCATAGCATTGCGGGATATTAGTTTTTGCTTTGTGTCTTCGAGGTGTGAGCTGTACATTAGGGTCCGGTCTAGTTTCACTCCCAAATATTTAGGCTTATCCTCATGTCTTATGCTTTGGCCATTCGAAAAGATCTGTAATTTTCTGTGTGTCTCTCTGTTGTTGAGGTGCATTATAGTGCTGGTTGTTTTGTTGGGGTTGGGAAGTAGGTGCCACTTGGAGTAATAGGTGTTCAGGACTTCAAGGTCTGCATTCAGTGTTTCGTCGAGATCGTTGTAGTTTTTACTCTGATATGCGATGGCCAGGTCATCTGCACATGCAAATTTGCGTGATTTAGTTTCTGGCAAGTCAGCTATATATAGATTGAAGAGAGCGGGTGCTAGTGCCGAATCCTGTGGCAGACCATTATTCAGAACCATGCTCTTACTGATCGTACCATGGAGTGAGACCTTGATTTTCCTGTTCGTTAGTATGTTCTTGAGTAGTTTGTAAGTCTGCTTGCAATTTATGATTCTAGTTAGCTTAAGCAGTAACCCTTCAATCCATACTGTGTCGTAAGCTGATGTGAGATCTATGAGGACCAGGCCAGTTTTCATCTTGTTCTGGAAGCCTTTCTCAGTATAGGTTGTGAGGGACAGCACTTGATCGCAGCAGTTTCTACCTGCTCGGAAACCCGCTTGGTAAGTTGGGAGGTTGGCTTCGATGTATGGAGTTAATCTAGTCAGCAATATTCTCTCGAATAATTTATAGGAGGTACAAAGCAGGGATATTGGTCTGTAATTCCTAGGATTATCTCCAGTCTTTCCGGGTTTCAGCACTGCGATGACTTTTGCTTCTTTCCATTCCTTAGGCACAACCCCCGTGCTTATGCATTCCGTACAAAGTTTGGCCAGCCACCTTCTTCCTAAGATTCCCAATTCCTTTAAGAATTCTGGTAGGATGTTGTCAGGTCCGGCTGCTTTTCCTGTCTTCATTAGCTTCAAGGCCTGGGATATCTCTTCTGTCTCCACTTCTTTTACAATGCTCATGTTGGTTGGGTTATTAAGCAATAAACTGCTTAGCTCTTGGGAAATTTCTCTCTTTTCGGCTGTTTTTAGCTGGATTTTGGAGGTCTTTTTCAGGACAGCTGCAATCTCAGATGCGCTGGTTCCAAGAGTCGGCCTGTTAGGCGCTGTGGCACCGCCTAATTTCCTCAGCAGGCCCCAGCTCTTCCTGCTGGAGTGGGTAGAATCTAGATTCTCCATCGCCTCCTTCCATCTACTCCTACGTTTCTCATTCATGGCGTTGATCAGTTGGTCTGCAGTCTCCTCGTTCCCAGTCTTCTCATATTCCTCCAGTAGTGTTTCACACTCTTTCGTCCAGCAGGGGGTGTATTCCTTTCTCGATCCTCGTGGAATTGCATTTAGGGCCGCTTTTTGTACTAAGTTTACGAATCTTTTGTAGTTCTCGGGTTTTGGAGGTATCCGATTTATCGTTTTCTCAACATAGGATCGATATTTATTCCAGTCAGCTTTCCTCAGGTTCCACCGGGGGATTGGGGGGCTTTTTATGACTGGGATTGATAGTCCGATCTCCACTATTACTGGATTGTGCTGGCTTCGGGGGAACGCCTCGAGGACCCTTCTTATAGCTCGCACGGGTGTACCTGTTGCTCCACGTGTGACGAAGGTCAGGTCAGGTGTTGACGTTGTGCCTCACGCCTTTGATTTGAAGGTCGCTGTGTCCTTGGGGTCGAAAAGGAGGTGTAGGTCCCGGTTGTCTGCCCAGTCACTTAGTCCAGTCCCTTCAGCTGTGGATCTCGGGTATCCCCATCTGGTGTGCTGAGAGTTAAAATCACCAGCATAAACTGCTGGGTGGTTAGCCTCGGGTAGGATACCTGTGGGCCATTTCTGTGATGGAGGTTTGTAGACATTATACAGTGTCATCTCTCCCAGTTTTATGCCTATCGCATGCTCTGCTGGTACCAATTTGGTGTCCAAATTCCTTAGGAGTTCGTTCTTCACTAGGGTGGCTATGCCATGTTTGTCGTGTCCAGTGTAGCTCACAGCTGTAAATCCTGGTATTTTGAGTCGGTTGATGGTTTCATCTGTGAGGTGGGTCTCTTGTAGGAGTACGACACTTACTCGTTCTCTCGTTAAGATTTTTTCGAGGATTTCTCCCTTCGTCTTCGTGTAGCCTTCTATGTTGAACTGACATACGTTCAGCTTCTTCATGCTAGGACTCTGCTCTATTTGCCTCTGTGTGGGCCGGGAGGCATTGTCGCGTCCGGCCGCCGTGGATGTGTAGACTTTTCGCCGCTGTGCCATGTTACAGCGTTGCCCGGGGTACACCATCTAGGAGGTTGTCTACACTTCGTACCCCCTTTTTCAAAATATTGTGTACTAACTCTACTCTACAAGTTCTAGTAGTTTGTAACGGGATTCCCGAACACTTGTTTTACAAAGCGTGGCACAGCTTCACATGAGTAACATAAAAATATTTTTAATAAAGATAGAATGGTAAACATGTTGGGTTACCGATGCTGTCAGAGGGCATGGGCGCAGTAAAATATGTTTTCGGTAGCGCAATGAAATTATTTTAAGCATCGCAAAGAGAGGTAAAATTAGTGACAGTAATTTCTAATGGACGGTTAGGATTATACATACAAAGATTATATGTAAATAGTACCAGACACCGTGTACCGTACACAAGTGCAATAAGATATGTCTTATGTGTAAGTGATAAAGCTATCTTTGAACACTGAATCTACAGTCGCATCTTATATTAGAGTTTACTGATTGGTTGTTGTAATTGTGACAAATAAGCTGAAAAGTTTTAATACTTGAGACTACGAATATAATTTAAATGTGAGTTTTACAATAAATGTATAAGTAGTTTATAGTGCATTTATACAAAATTGGTAAAAACTTTTTATTAAACAAGGAAGTATGTGGAATGTATAAATCTGGATTAGAAAATTAATTATGAGACAGACACACACCCTGGAGACCCAAGCTAAATTACTGTATGCAAACGGACTAATAAACACAAATGAATGCTAAGGTCCTAGATGTGGATCCTAAATGGGGAAACTACCTAATATCAAAACTGAAAACATGAAAACATTTAAGGAATTAAGAAAACACGATTAATTTATTCAGGCAAAGCACAAATATGTTAACGCATCTTTCTGACATCAAACAGAGCTGAAATACATAAAAATGTACCGTTTAGTTCAGACAAAGTGAATCTTCTGGTTGGCAAAGTTGCTTCGACAGATTTAAATGGACACCCATAAAGGCGACTGACATGCTGAAACAACCCAAGATTTCCTACTGATCGATTACAGTGACTGCTTGGCTAAATGTTAAACTGAGAAAACACAAATGCATCAACCAATGCTGTGATGAACGTGGAACTGATAGTAGCTGAATCCTGATGAGGGATTGTCCTGACGTGGTGCTTTGTCTGCTCGCCGTAATTTATCGGCGGCAGACGAAAAGAGTGATTGGCTCTTCCTCTGGTTGTATGAAAGTACGACGCTAGGATCCCGCTTCTATAGACTCGAACACTGCACCCCCAGTGGAGACTACTCCAGTGGAGACTGCAGCATGCGGAGACACGTTTAGCGTGGAGATCCATATCGAAGTCTCCTCTTGTCCGTTAGAATTGAACAGCCTGCTCTTTCCTTCCCACAAAGAAAACACGGCCACCAATCATACTGCAGGTATTTTCAGCCCGCCAATGGTATAACTGGTTCTTCAGCAAAAATCTTGCCAAGAAAGCATGCCACGTAAAAATCTTCAGTGACTTCTTCATCTTCCCATCTTCTCTAAAATAAATTTTCATCCACGTGATCCGGCACTATGACGCCACATGTACACTGATGGAAAAAATCGCAACATAAAAAAATAGTTAATGTAGAGTAATGAAACTCGGGGAATAGATCTGGCTAGGTAACATATTTCAGTGATTAACATTGCGAGATCACAAGTGAATGTAGGCACGAGATGAGCCGTTGCAAAGGTGAAATGCTGGTACATTAATAACCGGTGTAATCGCCAAAATGTCCAATGCAAGCATGTAAACATGCATGCTTGTGTAGTACAGGTGCCGGATGTCACTTTGTGGGATGGAGTTCCATCCATATTGCACTTGCTCGATCAATACGGGGACGCTTAATGCTGGTTGGGGATGACGCTAGAATTGTTGTCCGATGATGTCCCATAAGTGCTGAGTAGAGACAGATCTGGTGATCGAACAGGCTAAGGCAACATGTCGACACTCCGCAGAGCACGATGGGTAACAATAGCGGTATGTGGACGAGCGTTATCCTGTTGAAAAGAACCCCTGCAATGCTGTTCATGAATAGCAGCACAACAGATCGAATCACCAGATTGACGTACAGAACTGCAGTCAGGACACGTGGGATAAACATGAGAGTGCTCCTGCTGTCATACGAAATCGCACCCCATACCATAACACCATGTTTAGGTGCAGTGTGCCTAGCATAAAGACGAGTTGGTTGCAGATTCTCAACTGGCCTTCTAGCCAAGACATGGCCATCGCTGGCCCTGAGGCAGAACCAGCTTTCATCAGAAAACACAACAGACCTCCACCCTGCCCTCCAGTGAGCTCTCGCTTGACACCGCTGAAGTCGCAAATGGTGGTGGTTTGGGGCCAGTGGAATGCATGCTACATGGGGTGTGGTTCGGAGCTGTCTTTGAAGTAACCGATTTGTAACAGTTCTTTCTGCCACTGGAGTGCCAACTGCTCCTCAGATTACTGCTGCAGACACAATACGATGCGCCAGAACCATATGCTGAACACAATGTTGTTCCCTCTCTGTAATGCGCGTCCGGAGGAAGACAGTATATTCTCGTGAGCACCGCTGCTAGCAGCCAAGTTCAGTGGCCACGTTCCTACCAAGTCGTTCTCCAATATCGCCGAAGGAACATCCAGCTTTTTGTAGCCCTCTTACACCACCTTGTTCAAAGTCAGTGGGGTGCTGAAATGCCGTCTTTGTCGCCTTAAAGGCATTCTTGACTAACAGCAACTCATCATGTTTTCTTCTTGAATTTATGGCACATTTAAAGTGCGGGTGAACACTACTTTCTCCCGCACTTTCTCCCAAGAAAACGGGGTACCCCAGGGCTCCGTGTTAAGTGTTGTACTGTTTGCCATTGCTATAAATCCAAGTATGGATTGTCTCCTTCCCGATGTCTCGGCCTCCCTCTTTGTGGACGATTTTGCGATCTACAACAGCTCTCAACGTACCACACTACTTGAACGACGTGTTCAAGGATGTCTCGATCGCTCTTGGATAATCGAAACCGGCTTCCGCTTTTCTCCCAGTAAGACCGTTTGTGTAAATTTTTGGCATCGTACGGAGTTTCTTCCGCCTTCCTTACATCTAGGCCCTGTCATCCTTCCGTTCGCGGACGTCGCTAAATTCTTAGGTCTTATGTTTGACAGAAAATTGTGCTGGTCCTCCCACGTTTCATATCTTTCTGCTTGCTGTCTGCGATCCCTCAACACCCTCCGTGTCCTGAATGGTACCTCCTGGGGAGCAGGCCGAGTGGTCCTTCTCCGCCTCTATCGCGCCTTAGTGCGCTCGAAATTAAACTATGGAAGCATAGTTTACTCCTCTGCTCGGCCATCTATTCTTCGGCGTCTGGACTCTGTCCACCACCGTGGATTACGTTTAGCATCTGAAGCTTTATACAGCAGCCCTGTGGAAGGCCTTTATGGTGAGACTGCTGAACCTCCGCTGTCCAATCGGCGTGCTGTCCTTCTGAGTCGTTATGCTAGCCATCTGTCTTCCATGCCTGCTAATCCAGCCCATGACATTTTTTTCGACGCCTCCTTGGATTTAGGGTATGCAGGCCGCCCTTCCTCTCTACTACCACCGGAAGTCCGCTTCCGTCAACTGCTACGTTCTCTTTCCTTCCACTTTCCTAAAACTTTCTTGACAACTTGGGGTACAGCACCGTCTTCGCTCCGGCTCCGGACCTGCCTGATCCGTGACCTTTGTCAGTTTCCCAAGGATGGTACCCCTTCTCTCGTTTATCGTCGGGCATTTGCTGCTCTATGCGCACAAATGAAGGATGCCACATTTATTTACACTAATGGCTCAAAAACATCGTTTGGTGTTGGGAGTGCGCATATTGTTGGCGACACCCCTAATCGATTTCGGCTTCCCGACTAGTGTTCGGTTTTTACTGCGGAGCTTTACGCTGTTCTCCAGGCTGTCCAATACATCCGTTGCCATCGGCGGATAGAGTATATTGTATGCTCAGATTCGCTCAGCTCTCTCTTCAGTCTCCAAGCTCTCTACCCTGTCCACCCTCTAGTCGACCGGATTCAGGACTGCCTCCACTTGCTTCACTTGAGGGGCGTTTCTGTGGCGTTCCTCTGGATCCCAGGACATGCTAGTATCCGTGGAAAGATGGCGGCCGATATAGCGGCCAAGACTGCAGTCTCTCTTCTCCAGCCTACTGTTCGCATGGTTCCCTTCGCCGATCTACAGAGTGTTTTATGTCGTCGTGTTACTCTTTTATGGCACGCACATTGGTCGCCACTTCCCAATAATAAATTGCGGGACGTGAAAGCTCTTCCCTGTGCTTGGACCTCTTGCTCCCGAACTCGTCGTCGGGAGGAGGTAATTTTAACTAGACTCCGGATAGGGTACTGTCTTTTTAGCCTTCGACATCTTTTAAGTGGAGGTTCTCCCCCGCTTTGTCCCCACTGCTCTCAACTGTGGACGGTGAGACCCCTTTTACTTGAGTGCCCCTATTTTACTCCGTTACGCGCCCGTCTACAGCTGTCGCCTGATATACAGGGCTATTACAAATGATTGAAGCTGGCTCTGAGCACTACGGGACTTAACATCTGAAATGATTGAAGCGATTTCATAAATTCACTGTAGCTCCATTCATTGACATATGGTCACGACATACTACAGATACGTAGAAAAACTCATAAAGCTTTTTTCGGCTGAAGCCGCACTTCAGGTTTCTGCCGCCAGAGCGCTCGAGAGCGCAGTGAGACAAAATGGCGACAGGAGCCGAGAAAGCGCATGTCGTGCTTGAAACGCACTCACATCAATCAATCATAACAGTGCAACGACACTTCAGGACGAAGTTCATCATAGATACACCAACTGCTAACTCCATTCGGCGATGGTATGCGCAGTTTAAAGCTTCTGGATGCCTCTGTAAGGGGAAATCAACGGGTCGGCCTGCAGTGAGCGAAGAAACGGTTGAACGCGTGCGGGCAAGTTTCACGCGTAGCCCGCGGAAGTCGACGAATAAAGCAAGCAGCGAGCTAAATGTACCACAGCCGACGGTTTGGAAAATCTTACGGAAAAGGCTAAAGCAGAAGCCTTACCGTTTACAATTGCTACAAGCCCTGACACCCGATGACAAAGTCAAACGCTTTGAATTTTCGGCGCGGTTGCAACAGCTCATGGAAGAGGATGCGTTCAGTGCGAAACTTGTTTTCAGTGATGAAGCAACATTTTTTCTTAATGGTGAAGTGAAAAGTCACAATGTGCGAATCTGGGCGGTAGAGAATCCTCACGCATTCGTGCAGCAAATTCGCAATTCACCAAAAGTTAACGTGTTTTGTGCAATCTCACGGTTTAAAGTTTAAGGCCCCTTTTTCTTCTGCGAAAAAAACGTTACAGGACACGTGTGTCTGGACATGCTGGAAAATTGGCTCATGCCACAACTGGAGACCGACAGCGCTGACTTCATCTTTCAACAGGATGGTGCTTCACCGCACTTCCATCATGATGTTCGGCATTTCTTAAACAGGAGATTGGAAATCCGATGAATCGGTCGTGGTGGAGATCATGATCAGTAATTCATGTCATGGCCTCCACGCTCTCCCGACTTAACCCCATGCGATCTCTTTCTGTGGGGTTATGTGAAAGATTCAGTGTTTAAACCTCCTCTATCAAGAAACGTGCCAGAACTGCGAGCTCGCATGAACGATGCTTTCGAACTCATTGATGGGGACATGCTGCGCCGAGTGCGGGAGGAACTTGATTATCGGCTTGATGTCTGCCGAATCACTAAAGGGGCACATATCGAACATTTGTGAATGCCTAAAAAAACTTTTTGAGTTTTTGTATGTGTGTGCAAAGCATTGTGAAAATATCTCAAATAATAAAGTTATTGTAGAGCTGTGAAATCGCTTCAATCATTTGTAATAACACTGTATCTTGCATTTTAGCAGATGACACGCGCTCAGCCGATCGCGTTCTCGAGTTTATTATTGGGGACAAACAACCCCCCTTCTATAGTGCTTTTTTAAGCTTTCCTTCTGTTTTTAGTTTCCCCACTTTTTTTAGTTTCGCTCCTATTACTGCTGGTTTCCAGTTTGGTTTTTTTACCTTTTCCTACGTCACAGACCGGGCGCTAATGACCGTAGTAGTTTTGCGCCCTAAAACCACAAAAAAAAAAACTCATCACGTCCATTCTCAACTAACTAACGCTCACGAACGTTACAGCGTGTCTTAAAAGCAAATCTGATTGGCGCTACTAGCACACCTCCTACGCGCTGGCGCGCAATCTGAACAGACATCATATTTCAGATGTAGAAACATGTCTACCAACTTTCGTTTATGTCGCACAACTCCATCTTGGTGTTCCGATTTTTCCAGTCGGCGTTTTGGCTTCTAGCACCTAGCATCAGTTCCCAAGACCAGAGAGAGTTAAAAAACTGCGCCTCAGGCTAGCCGCGAATTCCGCGGCGTCTTCGTGCTTTTTGAAAACTCAGATTCTTATCCGCTGAAAGCACTGTTTTGAACACAGCAGATCGCTGGCCTTCTGCTGCTGATGCAAGATCTTTCTCCCATCCCACAGTTCTGCTCGTCAGGTCAGAGTGGAAACGTGCTATCAAGCCGAACAAAACTACGGTTCGCCGGGTGGCTGCAACTTTCATCACGACAACATACCTCTCCCTACCTGCAGCATGGCCCAGATCTGTTTCCACAAACACATGTGTCCCTGCTGCATAACAAGCCCCGCTTTTTTCTGCCAGCTCCTTGCAACGTCTGTTCTGAGTTCATCGTGCATGTGACTTCCAATCCCTCTAAGAAAACCAAAGAGCGGATATAAACCAGATTAAATGCGCAAACGCTAATTAAGGCAAGAAGCTACCAAAAACGTCAGCACGTACAGTCACTGCAGCTATATTTACTCCTCAAACCAGTTGTTGTTAGAACCTGCCTCCTCATTACCCTATAATTGAAATTAATTATATTGAATGAAAAGAGACAACCAGAATGGCTTGCCGCTTCTCAAAAGAACTATGGCTTTTCTCCCATATATGATTATTAGATTGGTTTAAACAGGAGGAAGAAGACCTCTCAGAAGTTATTAAAGAAGGGGATGTTGGCTAACTCTTCGCTCATTCAAAACGAGATCAGACTTTTATATCTATGAATGTCATTCTCCTCAACAAGATTGATTGTGCCACCTTTGTCTATAATGTGTAAGATCTACAGGATGTAGATCTGAGAAAATTACACAACAATGTCAAATTCGCTGTCGAACATGAAATATGGAGCACAATTAATTTCCTAGACCTTAAAATATGTAAAATAAATAACAAACATCACCTTTACATATTTCGTAAGCCAACAACCACAGATGTTACTCTCAGTATCGCGCCCTGCCACCCAAGCCAGCATAAAATGGTAGCCTCAGGTCAACACTTCATCGTATGCGTAAAATCTCCCTCAGCCCCACTGAAAAGCAAAATGTCAGTTGCTCCTAATAATGGATATGAAGCTTCTAATAGATAAGCTCCCTCAGAAAATAAAAGCAAGAACTACTGATAATAAATCTCTGCAGCTAACAACGCACACAGCACATGTGAAGGACAGAAAATGAACAAAGTATGCAGCCATACGATACAGGGTGGTCCATCGATAGTGATCGGGCCAAATATCTCACGAAGTAAGCGTCAAACGAAAAAACTACATAGAACGAAACTTGTCTGGCTTGAAGGGGGAAACCAGATGCCGCTATGGTTGGCCCGCTAGATGGCGCTGCCATAGGTCAAACGGATAACAGCTGCGTTTCTTTAAATAGGCACCCCCATTTTTATTACATATTCGTGTAGTACGTAAAGAAATTTGAATGTTTTAGTTGGACCACATTTTTCGCTTTCTGATAGATGGCGCTGTAATAGTCACAAACATATGGCTCACAATTTTAGACGAACAGTCGGTAACAGGAAGGTTTTTTAAATTAAAATACGGAACGTAGGTACGTTTGAATATTTTATTTCGGTTGTTCCAATGTGATACATGTACCTTTGTGAACTTATCATTTCTGAGAACACATGCGGTTAAAGCGTGATTACCTGTAAATACCACATTAATGCAATAAATGCTCAAAATGATGTCTGTCAACCTCTACTCATTTGGCAATACGTGCAACGACATTCCTCTCAACAGCGAGTAGTTCACCTTCTGTAATGTTCGCACATGCACTGACAATGCGCTGACGCATGTTGTCAGGCGTTGTCGGTGGATCACAATAGCAAATATCCTTCAACTTTCCCCACAGAAAGAAATCCGCGGACGTCAGATCCGGTGAACGTGCGAGCCATGGTATGGTGCTTCGACGACCAATCCACCTGTCATGAAATGTGCTGTTCAATACCGCTTCAACCGCACGCGAGCTATGTGCCGGACATCCATCATGTTGGAAGTGCATCGCCATTCTGTCATGCAGTGAAGCATCTTGTAGTAACATCGGTAGAACATTATGTAGGAAATCAGCATACATTGCACCATTTAGATTGCCATCGATAAAATGGGGCCAATTATCCTTCCTCCCATAATGCCGCACCGTACATTAACCCGCCAAGGTCGCTGATGTTCCACTTGTCGCAGCCATCGTGGATTTTCCGTTGCCCAATAGTGTATATTATGCCGGTTTACGTTACCGCTGTTGGTGAATGACGCTCCGTCGCTAAATAGAACGGGTGCAAAAAATCTGTCATCGTCCCGCAATTTCTTTTGTGCCCAGTGGCAGAACTGTACACAACGTTCAACGTGGTCGCTATGCAATTCCTGGTGCATAGAAATATGGTGCGGGTGCAATCGATGTTGATGTAGCATTCTCAACACCGACGTTTTCGAGATTCCCGATTCTCGCGCAATTTGTCTGCTACTGATGTGCGGATTAGCCGCGACAGCAAGTAAAACACCTACTTGAGCATCATCATTTGTTGCAGGTCGTGGCTGACGTTTCACATGTGGCTGAACAGTTCCTGTTTCCTTAAATAACGTAACTATCCGGCGAACGGTCCGGACACTTTGATGATGTCGTCCACGATACCGAGCAGCATACATAGCACACGCCCGTTGGGCATTTTGTTCACAATAGCCATACACCAACAAGATATCGATATCTTCACATTTAAGTGTGACCGACGCCTCATCGGTACAACACTACTGGCCATTAAAATTGCTACACCACGAAGATGACGTGCTACAGTCACGAAATTTAACAGACAGGAAGAAGATGCTGTGATATGCAAATGATTAGCTTTTCAGAGCATTCAGACAAGGTTGGCGCCTACAACGTGCTGACATGAGGAAAGTTTCCAACTGATTTCTCATACACAAACAGCAGTTGACCGGCGTTGCCTGGTGAAACGTTGTTGTGATGCCTCGTGTAAGGAGGAGAAATGCGTACCATCATGTTTCCGACTTTGATAAAGGTCAGATTGTAGCCTATCGCGATTGCGGTTTATCGTATCGCGGCGTTGCTGCTCGCGATGGTCGAAATCCAATGACTGTTAGCAGAATATGGAATCGGTGGGTTCAGGAGGGTAATACGGAACGCCGTGCTGGATCCCAACGGCCTCGTATCACTAGCAGTCTAGATGACAGACAGCTTATCCGCATGGCTGTAACGGATAGTGCAGCCACGTCTCGACCCCTGAGTCAACAGTTGGGGACGTTTTCAAGACAAAAACCATCTGCACGAACAATTCGACGACGTTTGCAGCAGCATGGACTATAAGCTTGGAGACCGTGGCTGCGGTTACCCTTGACGCTGCATCACAGACAGGAGCGCCTGCGATGGTGTACTCAACGACGAACCTGGGTGCACGAATGGCAAAACGTCATTTTTTCGGATGAATCCAGGTTCTTTTTACAGCATCATGATGGTCGCATCCGTGTTTGGCGACATCGCGGTGAACGCACATTGGAAGCGTGTGTTCGTCATCGCCATACTGGCGTATCACCCGGCGTGATGGTATGGGGTGTCATTGGTTACACGTCTCGGTCACCTCTTGTTCGCATTAACGGCACTTTGAATAGTGGACGTTACATTTCAGATGTGTTACGACCCGTCGCTCTACCGTTCATTCGATCCCTGCGAAACCCTACATTTCAGCAGGATAATGCACGAACGTATGTTGCAGGTCCTTTATCGGCCTTTCTGGATACAGAAAATGTTCGACTGCTGCCCTGGCCACCACATTCTCCAGATCGCTCCCCAATTGAAAACGTCTTGTCAATGGTGGCCGAGCAACTGGCTCGTCACAATACGCCAGTCACTGCTCTTGATGAAGTGTGGTATCGTGTTGAAGCTGCATGGGCAGCTGTACCTGTACACGCCATCCAGGCTCTGTTTGACTCAATGCCCAGGCGTATCAAGGCCGTTATTACGGGCAGAGGTGGTTGTTCTGGGTACTGATTTCTCAGGATCTATGCACCCAAATTGCGTGAAAATGTAATCACATGTCAGTCCTAGTATAATATATTTGTCCAATGAATACCCGTTTATCATCTGCATCTCTTCTTGGAGTGGCAATTTTTATGGCCAGTAGTGTATGTGGGCGGGCGTTGTCGTCCATAAACAGGCGGACGTGATCCAGAATAGTGCTGTGCTGTAAAGGTGCTTCATGCAAATATGTGGAACGGTGTTCAAAAATGGTTCAATTGGCTCTGAGCACTATGGGACTTAACATCTATGGTAATCAGTCCCCTAGAACTTAGGACTACTTAAATCTAACCAACCTAAGGACATCACACAACACCCAGTCATCACGAGGCAGAGAAAGAGCGGTGTTCGGCCATTGTGAATAATGCTTGACAACACCATAACGCCTAGGCCGTACCAATGACGTTCATGAACATTCTGTGGTGTGCAACGTGTTCTCCTCTCTCTTCACTGGCGGCCAGAACCACACTGAGTGCTCGGAGAACATCCCTCTGGTCCATTGTTGCAGACACCAACCAATAGGCTCCCTGCACTAACGATGTCTTTCCCGGCAATAGCGTGATTGTTGTGGGATGCATTTAAGTGGCTTTCGAGCACACAAAGTGGCCCGATTTAATCGCCGCGAAATGTTTCTAGCACAAACACGTACCGGTAGCGGTTGCAAGACCTGCAGCGATTGGCCTAGAGGTGAAACATCTGTTCCTTTTCGCCACTAGGATTACGTACCGATCTCCTTGCGCTATGGTGATCTATCTACGACCACCCGCGTGCTTTCGCTAAGCATTCCCACATTCATCGGTATTTTTTAATCGCGAGATGACACTTTTGGACACACCCATTACTGTGGCCCATTTAGTGACACGTTGACCGGCTTCGAGTTGTCCAACTGCTCGTCCACTATCGTAAGCACTCTATAGATGTCTTACAGGTATGTTGCCACACCACGCAGAATGTCGCACTAATCGACTCCATGACAATCTTCGTCAGATACTGTTCTGCATGAACTGTCGAATGTCTACAGAGAGTTCGCTTAGAGGCTTCGCTGCAGTTAACACGTGCCGCCATCTACATTTCTTTTTACTATCATCGGTCAGTGTGTTCCGTAGTAATTGGCGGTCGTTCCTTAGAAAGTATCAGCTCTTCCTTAACAATTGTGAAGCTACTAGCTTCGTCTTGATAGATTTCAAAAGAACTAAATCTCTCGTAAATTTACCTAATTGTGAACAAAAAACACTTTGTCTATCCTAGTGCAGAAAACCAATAACGAATACAAAACGAGACGCCAGCAACAAAGCAAAGAACCCTGTTACAACCATCTGAAGATAGGTTTGTAACAAATCCGAAACTGGCCACGGTTTGATCCAAATAAACCTTTTTAAACTATACTTTTACCTGGATACTATAAAATTGAAAACCATATAATATACCTTATTTTTACTACTTTACGAGACAAGTCATATGTAGCAGGGTGTTGTAATCTTGTAAACTATGTCATCACCTATTGCATCAGCATGAGCACGTGCGTAAGCGTCGAAGTGTAACTTTTACAGATCGTGCCGGTCTCAAATGTCCGTTGTCTGCATATTTTGTAAAAAAAAAACAAAAAAACACAAGCACATTCAAATTTCCGTCAGACTCTTTAAGACAAGCAGTCAGCCTCTTATTTTGTTTAATTATTTTGTATTAACGAAGCAATCTGTATGTTAATGTTCTCTAGCGCCTCATTTACTCAATAGCTACGACGCAGCAGAGTTCGGCGGGCCGCGAGCGAATAAACAGTCGAATGATTCGTGACATCAAAGACAGTAGTCAGACTTGCGTTCCGCGACGAATTCCTGTCGTCAGAAGTACAAGAACAATCACCATCTTACTACCACAAATGTAATACAATTACATACGTGAAATAAAGTAATCTACAGAATGTCAAATCCTAATGAGAATACACAGCTCTGACCCTGTACGTATGTTGGTGAAGTATTACGTACGTGATACGTAGCAATTCATTTATTTTTAAAAGTTTGTTACTCCTTAATGTGGAAATTGAATGTATCAACAAAATATATTCCGCGGTGATCACTGCAGTTTATGTACCAACGTGCCCACATTCATGTGAGGAGCAAATGGTTCAAATGGTGCAAATGGCTCTGAGCACTATGGGACTCAACTGCTGAGGTCATTAGTCCCCTAGAACTAAGAACTAGTTAAACCTAACTAACCTAAGGACATCACAAACATCCATGCCCGAGGCAGGATTCGAACCTGCGACCGTAGCGGTCTTGCGGTTCCAGACTGCAGCGCCACTTCGGCCGGCATGAGGAGCAAGACGAACTCTATAAAGAGTTACAAAAGCCGATAAATGACAGCAAATCCCATTGCGGGAGTTTCTAATGCGAAAGTGCGACACAAAAAGAGAATAATTCATCATAGGGAACTTTGGGTATGATAGCAGAAATGTTATTAAAATTTGCGAAGAAGAATAATGTGTTTGTATTACGACGCTTTCCCAAAAGAAATTAAATAGAAAATGAACTTGCAAGGAGCAAATGGAATAAAAGCTACATTGATTATGCTGTATCAAATCATGCAGACCTCTGGAGAGGACCTGATGGCTCCAAACCTCTTTAAAACCACAAAGGATAAGAGACTCTTAACATGGAGAGTAAAACTGGGTAAAAGTTAGAGAGAAATAGGGTCAGCAGACAGAAATCAGAAATGGAAGTTATGCGAATACAATTATGAATAGCGAAGTATACCAAGCCCATTTAAGCAACAAGTTCAGCATCTTATAAATGATGATTTACTGACATAGGTGAAAGGGACATCTATTTGGCAAAGAAAGTTAATGCTAACAGGAAACAAGAAGGAAGAAAGAAAATGAGAAGAGAACTTAAATTTGGCTGAGGCAGCTAAACAATGGGAGGTGAGCATTTTAAACAAAGAATCGTAGGAACTTGATACAGTCTGCTGAATTAGAACAAATGCGAGAGGGTACAATGAGAAAGTGCTAAGACAAACTAAGAACAAAAACGAAGAAAATAAAGCAGAAATTTAGGTTGTGTGGATAATACATTTCTTTAGCTAATGGATGACCTGCAACATTTGCCTTTCAAGGAGTGATCGAAACACAAAACATGTTTGTTCCACCACCTATGGTAACGAATTTTTGAGGCTGTGAATTCAATAACTATGAATGAGCCGCTTCGGGCGAGGCAAAAGATATGAAATCGTTCTGATATTCGTAGTGCCTCACGTGACCGTCGTGGGAAGTGAATGCGAGCGTGAACTTTCCTGCGTGCAGAAAACTTGGAATTCAGCTGACCGGACAAAATGATAGTTCACTTTGAAGCGCTGTAGGCGGTGTCGGAAACAACAGCTCAGCACATAGAAAATTCAAAACAACGGTGGTAACGTTAGGAGTGCGATAGGAATTCCACTGTTAAATGCAGAGGAGAGAGCGGATACGAAACGTGAAAAATGAAACAGTAGTCGACAGGGAAGAGATACGGGAATCCAGTATTAGAATCAGAGTTAAAAGCGCTTTTGAAGGCTTAAGATTAAATAAGACAGGAGGGATAAATAACATTCCATCGGAATTTCTAACATTATTGGGCGATGTGGCAACAAAACAATTATTCACGTTGGAGTATATGATGTATGAGACTGGTGATATACCGTCAGACTTCCGGAGAAACATCATCCACACAGTTCTAAGATAGCAAGAGTCGACAAGTGTGAGAATTATCGTACAATCAGCTTATCAGCTCATGAATCCAAGTTGCTCATAAGAATAATACAGGGTGGTCCGTTGATAGTGACCGGGCCAAATATC
This sequence comes from Schistocerca serialis cubense, assembly GCF_023864345.2. Classification (NCBI taxonomy): domain Eukaryota; kingdom Metazoa; phylum Arthropoda; class Insecta; order Orthoptera; family Acrididae; genus Schistocerca; species Schistocerca serialis. The sequence continues at coordinate 39,954,669 of NC_064642.1, forward strand.
TCACGAAATGTCAAGCGAAAAAACTACAAAGAACGAAACTTGTGTAACTTGAAGGGGGAAACCAGATGGCGCTATGGTTGGCCCGCTAGATGGCGCTGCCATAGGTCAAACGGATATCAAATGCGTTATTTTAAATAGGAACCCCCATTTTTTATTACATATTCGTGTAGTACGTAAAGATATATGAATGTTTCAATTGGACCACTTTTTTCGCTTTCTACATCTACATCTACATCTACATTGATACTCCGCAAGCCACCCAACGGTGTGTGGCGGAGGGCACTTTACGTGCCACTGTCATTACCTCCCTTTCCTGTTCCAGTCGCGTATGGTTCGCGGGAAGAACGACCGTCTGAAAGCCACCGTGCGCGCTCTAATCTCTCTAATTTTACATTCGTGATCTCCTCGGGAGGTATAAGTAGGGGGAAGCAATATATTCGATACCTCATCCAGAAACGCACCCTCTCGAAACCTGGCGAGCAAGCTACACCGCGATGCAGAGCGCCTCTCTTGCAGAGTCTGCCACTTGAGTTTATTAAACATCTCCGTAACGCTATCACGGTTACCACATAACCCTGTGACGAAACGCGCCGCTCTTCTTTGGATCTTCTCTATCTCCTCCGTCAGACCGATCTGGTACGGATCCCACACTGATGAGCAATACTCAAAAGTATAGGTCGAACGAGTGTTTTGTAAGCCACCTCCTTTGTTGATGGACTACATTTTCTAAGCACTCTCCCAATGAATCTCAACCTGGTACCCGCCTTACCAACAATTAATTTTATATGATCATTCCACTTCAAATCGTTCCGCACGCATACTCCCAGATATTTTACAGAAGTAACTGCTACCAGTGTTTGTTACGCTATCATATAATCATACAATAAAGGATCCTTCCTTCTATGTATTCGCAATACATTACATTTGTCTATGTTAAGGGTCAGTTGCCACTCCCTGCACCAAGTGCCTATCCGCTGCAGATCTTCCTGCATTTCGCTACAATTTTCTAATGCTGCAACTTCTCTGTATACTACAGCATCATCCGCGAAAAGCCGCATGGAACTTCCGACACTATCTACTAGGTCATTTATATATATTGTGAAAAGCAATGGTCCCATAACACTCCCCTGTGGCACGCCAGAGGTTACTTTAACGTCTGTAGACGTCTCTCCATTGATAACAACATGCTGTGTTCTGTTTGCTAAAAACTCTTCAATCCAGCCACACAGCTGGTCTGATATTCCGTAGGCTCTTACTTTATTTATCAGGTGACAATGCGGAACTGCATCGAACGCCTTCCGTAAGTCAAGGGAAATGGCATCTACCTCGGAGCCTGTATCTAATATTTTCTGGGTCTCATGAACAAATAAGGCGAGTTTGGTCTCACACGATCGCTGTTTCCGGAATCCATGTTGATTCCTACATAGTAGATTCTGGGTTTCCAGAAATGACATGATACGCGAGCAAAAAACATGTTCTAAAATTCTACAAGAGATCGATGTCAGAGATATAGGTCTATAGTTTTGCGCATCTGCTCGACGACCCTTCTTGAAGACTGGGACTACCTGTGCTCTTTTCCAATCATTTGGAACCCTCCGTTCCGCTAGAGACTTGCGGTACACGGCTGTTAGAAGGGGGGCAAGTTCTTTCGCGTACTCTGTGTAGAATCGAATTGGTATCCCGTCAGGTCCAGTGGACTTTCCTCTGTTGAGTGATTCCAGTTGCTTTTCTATTCCTTGGACACTTATTTCGATGTCAGCCATTTTTTCGTTTGTGCGAGGATTTAGAGAAGGAAATGCAGTGCGGTCTTCCTCTGTGAAACAGCTTTGGAAATAGGTGCTTAGTATTTCAGCTTTACGCGTGTCATCCTCTGTTTCAATGCCATCATCATCCCGTAGTGTCTGGATATGCTGTTTCGAGCCACTTACTGATTTGACGTAAGACCAGAACTTCCTAGGATTTTCTGTCAAGTCGGTACATAGAATTTTACTTTCGAATTCGATGAACGCTTCACGCATAGCCCTCCTTACGCTAACTTTGACATCGTTTAGCTTCTGTTTGTCTGAGAGGTTTTGGCTGCGTTTAAACTTGGAGTGGAGCTCTCTTTGCTTTCGCAGTAGTTTCCTAACTTTGTTGTTGTACCACGGTGGGTTTTTCCCGTCCCTCACAGTTTTACTCGGCACGTACCTATCTAAAACGCATTTTACGATTGCCTTGAACTTTTTCCATAAACACTCAACATTGTCAGTGTCGGAACAGAAATTTTCGTTTTGATCTGTTAGGTAGTCTGAAATCTGCCTTCTATTACTCTTGCTAAACAGATAAACCTTCCTCCCTTTTTTTATATTCCTATTAACTTCCATATTCAGGGATGCTGCAACGGCCTTATGATCACTGATTCCCTGTTCTGTACATACAGAGTCGAAAAGTTCAGGTCTGTTTGTTATCAGTAGGTCCAAGATGTTATCTCCACGAGTCGGTTCTCTGTTTAATTGCTCGAGGTAATTTTCGGATAGTGCACTCAGTATAATGTCACTCGATGCTCTGTCCCTTCCACCCGTCCTAAACATCTGAGTGTCCCAGTCTATATCTGGTAAATTGAAATCTCCACCTAAGACTATAACATGCTGAGAAAATTTATGTGAAATGTATTCCAAATTTTCTCTCAGTTGTTCTGCCACTAATGCTGCTGAGTCGGGAGGTTGGTAAAAGGAGCCAATTATTAACCTAGTTCGGTTGTTTAGTGTAACCTCCATCCATAATAATTCACAGGAACTATCCACTTCTACTTCACTACAGGATAAACTACTACTAACAGAGACGAACACTCCACCACCGGTTGCATGCAATCTATCCTTTCTAAACACCGTCTGTACCTTTGTAAAAATTTCGGCAGAATTTATCTCTGGCTTAAGCCAGCTTTCTGCACCTATAACGATTTCAACTTCGGTGCTTTCTATCAGCGCTTGAAGTTCCGGTACTTTACCAACGCAGCTTCGACAGTTGACAATTACAATACCGATTGCTGCTTGGTCCCCGCATGTCCTGACTTTGCCCCGCACCCGTTGAGGCTGTTGCCCTTTCTGTACTTGCCCAAGGTCATCTAACCTAAAAAACCGCCCCGCCCACGCCACACAACCCCTGCTACCCGTGTAGCCGCTTGTTGCGTGTAGTGGAGTCCTGATCTATTCAGCGGAACCCGAAACCCCACCACCCTATGGCGCAAGTCGAGGAATCTGCAGCCCACACGGTCGCAGAACCGTCTCAGCCTCTGATTCAGACCCTCCACTCGGCTCCGTACCAAAGGTCCGCAGTCAGTCCCGTCGACGATGCTGCAGATGGTGAGCTCTGCTTTCATCCCGCTAGCGAGACTGGCAGTCTTCACCAAATCAGATAGCCGCCGGAAGCCAGAGAGGATTTCCTCCGATCCATAGCGACACACATCATTGGTGCCGACATGAGCGACCACCTGCAGATGGGTGCACCCCGTACCCTTCATGGCATCCGGAAGGACCCTTTCCACATCTGGAATGACTCCCCCCGGTATGCACACGGAGTGCACATTGGTTTTCTTCCCCTCTCTTGCTGCCATTTCCCTAAGGGGCCCCATTACGCGCCTGACGTTGGAGCTCCCAACTACCAGTAAGCCCACCCTCTGCGACTGCCCGGATCAGACAAACTGGAGAGGCTTTCCGTTCAGCCCTCCGGAATGTCTTTCGCCCCCTGCCACACCTTGAAACGACCTCCCACTCTACCACAGGTGAGGGATCAGCCTCAATGCGGGCAGTATCCCGGGCAACCACAGTCGTAGTTCGATCAGGGGATGCGTGGGACGAGCTGGCCGTCCCCGACAAACCCCCATCCGGACCCCCACAGTGATGCCCATTGGCAACAGCCTCAAGCTGTGTGACCGAAGCCAACACTGCCTGAAGCTGGGCGCGAAGGGATGCCAACTCAGCCTGCATCCGAACACAGCAGTTGCAGTCCCTATCCATGCTAAAAACTGTTTTGCAAAGAACGTCTGTGGTAGATGGCGCTGTAATAGTCACAAACGTGTAAGTACGTGGTATCACGTAACATTCCACCAGTGCGGACGGTATTTGCTTCGTGATACATTACCCTTGTTAAAATGGACCGTTTACCAATTGCGGAAGAGGTCGATATCGTGTTGATGTATGGCTATTGTCATCAAAATGCCCTACGTGCGTGTGCTATGTATGCTGCTCGGTATCCCGCACGACATCATCCAAGTGTCCAGACCGTTCGCCGGATAGTTATGTTATTTAAGGAAACAGGAAGTGTTCAGCCACATGTGAAACGTCAACCACGACCTGCAACAAATGATGATTCCCAAGTAGGTGTTTTAGCTGCTGTCGCGGCTAATCCGCACATCAGTAGCAGACAAATTGCGCAAGAATCGAGAATCTCAAAAACGTCGGTGTTGAGAATGCTACATCAATATCGATTGCAACCGTACCATATTTCGATGCACCAGGAACTGCATGGCGACCATGTTGAACGTCGTGTACAGTTCTGACACTGGGCACAAGAGAAATTGACAGATTTTTTGCGCGCGTTGTATTTAGCGTCATTCATCAACAACGGTAACGTAAACCGGCATAGTATGCACTATTGGGCAACGGAAAACCCACGATGGCTGCGACAGATGGAACATCAGCAACCTTGGCGGGTTAATGTACGGTGTGGCATTATGGGAGGAAGGATAATTAGCCCCCATTTTATCGATGGTAATCTAAATGGTGCAATGTACGCTGATTTCCTACGTAATGTTCTACCGATGTTACTACAACATGTTTCAAAAAATGGCTCTGAGCACTATGGGACTCAACTGCTGAGGTCATTAGTCCCCTAGAACTTAGAACTAGTTAAACCTAACTAACCTAAGGACATCACAAACATCCATGCCCGAGGCAGGATTCGAACCTGCGACCGTAGCGGTCTTGCGGTTCCAGACTGCAGCGCCTTTAACCGCACGGCCACTTCGGCCGGCCCAAGATGTTTCACTGCATGACAGAATGGCGACGTACTTCCAACATGATGGATGTCCGGCACATAGCTCGCGTGCGGTTGAAGCGGTATTGAATAGCATATTTCATGACAGGTGGATTGGTCGTCGAAGCACCATACCATGACCCGCACGTTCAGCGGATCTAACGGCCCCGGATTTCTTTCTGTGGGTAAAGTTGAAGGAAATTTGCTATCGTGATCCACCGACAACGCCTGACAACATGCGTCAGCGCATTGTCAATGCATGTGCGAACATTACGGAAGGCTAACTACTCGCTGTTGAGAGGAATGTCATTACACGTATTGCCAAATAAATTGTGGTTGACGGACATCATTTTGAGCATTTATTGCATTAATGTGGTATTTACAGGTAATCAAGCTGTAACAGCATGCGTTCTCAGAAATGATAAGTTCACAAATGTACATGTATCACGAGCAGTCGAGATGACAGGCATCTTATCCGCGTGGCTGTAACGGATCGTGCAGCCACGTCTCGATCCCTGAGTCAACAGATGGGGACGTTTATAAAACAACAACCATCTGCACGAACAGTTCGACGACGTTTGGAGCAGCATGGACTATCAGCTCGGAGACCATGGCTGCGGTTACCCTTGACGCTGCATCACAGACAGGAGCGCCTGCGATGGTGTACACAACGACGAACCTGGGTACGTGAATGGCAAAACGTCATTTTTTCTGAGTAATCCAGGTTCTGTTTTACAGCATCATGACGGTCGCATCCGTGTTTGGCGACATCGCGGTGAACGCACACTGGAAGCGTGTATACGTCATCGCCATACTGGCTTATCACCCGGCGTGATGGAATGGGGTGTCATTGGTTACACGTCTGGGTCACCTCTTGTTCGCATTGGCGGCACTTTGAACAGTGGACGTTACATTTCAGATGTGTTACGACCCGTCGCTCTACCCTTCATTCGATCCCTGCGAGAACCTACATTTCAGCAGGATAATGCACGACCTCACGTTGCAGGTCCTGTACGGGCCTTTCCGGACACAGAAAATGTTCGACAGCTGCCCTGGCCAGCACATTCTCCAGATCTCTTACCAAAAGGCTGGTCAATGGTGGCCGAGCAACTGGCTAGTCACAATACGCCAGTCACTACTCATGATGAAGTGTGGTATCGGGTTGAAGCTGCATTGGCAACTATACCTGTACGCGTCTTCCAAGCTCTGTTTGACTCAATGCCCAGGCTTATCAAGGCCGTTATTACGGCCAGAGGTGGTTGTTCTGGGTACTGATTTCTCAGGATCTATGCCCCAAAATTGCATGAAAATGTAATCACATGTCAGTCCTAGTATAATATATTTGTCCAATGAATACCCGTTTATCATCTGCATTTCTTCTTGGTGTAGCAATTTTAATGGCCAGTAGTGTAAATTTTGTAAACTGCATGTTATCGCGAATTGCTAGAAAGACCAGAAACAGGCGCTGCTCGACGGGCGAGGACGCTGGGAAACGTCCCTCGGTACGGACCAGCAGTGCCCCGCCCGCACTCCTCCAGAGAGCAGGCAGCAAGTAGCGTGAGCAGGTGGGAGACAGCAGGTAGCCCCGGCCGGCCCCGCGAGGCGCCGTAAAGTCGCTGCCTTACGGCTCTGCGCCCTCTGGCGCCAAATCCTGGCTGCTGCAGGCCGAGGTCAGGACAGGCTCACGCCACGCCGCACCTCCAGGGAGAAACCAGCTGTCTCATCATACGCCACTACACTGCGATACAGCAATTGCAATACTCTTATCAGGAATATAAAAAAAAAAAATCTTTCTGGATCGCAAACTACACTACTGGCCATTAAAATTGCTGCACCAAGAAGAAATGCAGATGATAAACGGGTATTTATTGGACAAATACATTATACTAGAACTGACATGTGATTACATTTTCACGCAATTTGGGTGTATAGATCCTGAGAAATCAGTACCCAGAACAACCACCTCTGCCCGTAATAACGGTCCTTGATACGCCTGGGCATTGAGTCAAACAGAGCTTGGATGGCGTGTACAGGTACAGCTGCCCATGCAGCTTCAACACGATACCACAGGTCATCAAGGGTAGTGACTGACGTATTGTGACGAGCCAGTTGCTCGACAACCATTGACCAGACGTTTTCAGTTGGTGAGAGATCTGGAGAATGTGCTGGCCAGTGCAGCATTCGAACATTTTCTGTATCCAGAAAGGCCCGTACAGGACCAGCAACATGCGGTCGTGCATTATCCTGCTGAAATGTAGGGTTTTGCAGGGATCGAATGAAGGGTAGAGCCACGCGTCGTAACACATCTGAAATGTAACGTCCACTGTTCAAAGTGCCGTCAATGCGAACAAGAGGTGACCGAGACGTGTAACCAATGGCACCCCATACCATCAAGCCGCTTCGAATGTGCCACGTTCACTGTGATGTCACCAAACACGGATGCGACCGTCATGATGCTGTAAACAGAACCTGGATTCATCTGAAAAAATGACGCTTTGCCATTCGCGCACCCAGGTTCGTCGTTGACTACACCATCGCACCGCATGGTTGCACGATCCGTTACAGCCATGCGGATAAGATGCCTGTCATCTCGACTGCTGGTGATACGAGGTCGTTGGGATCCAGCACGGCGTTCCGTATTACCCTGCTGAACCCACCGATTCCATATTCTGCTAAGAGTCATTGGATCTCGACCAACGCGAGCAGCAATGTCGCCATACGATAAACCGCAATTGCGATAGACTACAATCCGGCCTTTATCAAAGTCGGAAACGTGATGGTACGCATTTCTCCTCCTTAAACGAGGCATCACAGAAACGTTTCACCAGGCAACGCCGGTCAACTGCTGTTTGTTATGAGAAAGCGGTTGGAAACTTTCCTCATGTTAGCACGTTGTAGGTGTCGCCACCGGCGCCAACCTTGTGTGAATACTCTGAAAAGCTAATTATTTGCATATCACAGCATCTTCTTCCTGTCGGTTAAATTTCGCGTCTGTAGCACGTCATCCTCGTGGTGTAGCAATTTTAATGGCCAGTAGTGTATTTTTATTAATATGTGACTGGTTTCATTACCCATGCACCATCGTCATCTTTAAAATACTGTAACGATTCAGTTACATACGTTTTTTTTTATTCCCTATTAAAATACTAAATTTAAGTATAAGTTACAAAGACATTAATTAAAAAATTGTTGCTGAATCATAGAAGAAGGGCAAGAAGCGAGGAAAAATTCTTTCATTAATCTTTTATTAATGATTTGTGGAAAAAAATTATCATGTATGGTCAACGAATTTACGAACAGCTACTCAGCTGCGGAATGCAGTGTGCGCAAGACTGAAGTGTACTATTCATCATTTGCTGTGTTTGGATATGCGGTGAACCTGTTACGCCAAACATGGTTTTTACGAGCGGCGCTCAATAACTACTGAAACACATTGTTTTCTGAAAGCAGGTTGGTTTTATTCAGGATTCCAATACACTATATTATTTCCTGCGCTTTGGGCTATGAAACCCCAATTTTCAATATACTCTCTGCTGAATGCGACGGCCTTACGCCTTCTTAGCCATCCACGTAGTGCATCCCTCATTGGAAAGATGGTCCTTCGTTGTTCTTTATGGTCTTCTGCTGGGTGGTGAGGAATCCTGATGGCACACACCTTTGTGTACCCCCACATGGTGGATGAGCATGTCAGCATTACCAACGAGAACGTCCAATACTGCAGCGGAGCTGTTTCATTGCGATCTCTCCATCACCTCGAACGAGAGTGTCTGCACATTCCAACACTGCAGGAGTCACATATGTGTGAGGTCGTTCAGGATGCAGGGGATAGGATAAGTTTGCACGACCTTGTTGCGATGTTGACACACGCCTTGTCCAACGGCTCACCGTGCTTTTGTTCACTGCCAGATCTCCTTAGATATTCTGCAACCTCTTGGGAATATCTGCGATGCTCTGGTTTTCCGACAAAAGAAACTCAATGACAGATCTCTGTATGGAACGAACCTCCGTTACAGACGCCATCTTGAAAACTACTTATAGCACTACCACCTATCGGACGTGTATGAAACTACAGGTGGATGAAGAGGGAATATTGCATGATGTTCCACAACCAACTTGTGACCTCCCCCTCACTTATCGACCTTAATGACAGTGAAAAATTAAACCGCGTGTACCTAATGGAAATTTGGGAAAAGCAATCGTCACCGAAGTTAATCTGTCGGTAAAGAGGGAGGAAAGGGTTACATCTAAATGAAAGGAAAAATGCAAGTGAAACTGGTGGAAATTAATTTTGAAAAGGGGTAAAGTTAATGAAGAAAGTAAATGTGCGGCCGTTACGCTAACAATTAACTAGCAGTAATTAGATATTTGAGATTTGGGGGAAATTACGGTCGCCAGTCCTAAGGACAATTACTATAGTAACTGAAAAAGAAAGGTAATTACACATATAATTAGCACTAGAAGCGTGGCAACTGAAGGTTGACACGTGTAGTGTGAAAACTGAAAGTTTGTCAGAAGTAATAACTTTCGCTGCACTCTGACTTAATTTAGCAAAAGAATTAATAAAACCGGAAAACTGAAAGTTAATTTAGTGACTGAAATTAATAAGAAGCTTTCTTTCTTAAGCACATCGAAATTCAGTAAAATACGGTTAGTCTTGGACTACCTCAACAATCATTTCAAAAGCTACTTGAATCTACGCAATTTAGAAATAAGAGATTTAGCTTTGAACTTGAATTAAATGATTCTGAACAATTAACAATAGTAAAATTTAGTACGTACCAAGCTGAGCTGCAGTCACAGGTAAGCTAAAATACGGTAACAAAACTCGCACTCTTAATTTGTGCTTGTGTAATCTAAATATTGTAGCCAGCTATGAATACCTTAACTGAACTTTGAAATTAAAGCAGTGAAATGGAATGATATTCCATTAATGCTGGCGTATGAATTTCAACGGCACTCGGGTTCATTCCAGAAAAGGAAGGGGCTCTGCTTGGTAATGCAATTGGGACAATGAGCAACAAAGGTTCATGCTAAGTTGCTGTATTTTTGTGATGCAACAGTTTTAAAAGCTGAGGTCTGTCATACAGTTCTAAAACTTTACGTGCTTTTACTCTTCCTTGTTGGTTGATTGAAGGTTTGTAGTCGTCGATCGGGAAGGTGGCGACAGTCACTCATTGTCGGCCGTCGCTGTTGCAGAAGCTGGATGTTGGCACGCCTTCTTCTCCACACTGTCACCAGGCGAAACGAGCTCTTGATGTGCGCCAGCTAATGCTTCCCGTCCGCGACACCGTGTCAGAAACTATCATCGCAAGTCGAGCGCAATTACATGCTGCCAAACCCCGGAAGCGCGGCAACTCGTGGGAGCGTCACACAACACACCTGCTCCACTGCACTACCCGAGCCAGACTCCCTCTGCTCTGCCCGCGCTCCATGCGGCCGAGTTCCCACTACCAAAGATCCTAAACACTTTGGTTCTCCACACGACCTATCGATGTAATCGTTCGATATCATAATTTTCCCTAGGCAAGACCCAGCGTAAAAATACAAATAGTATTTATAAAGCAAACCAATTATACATCGACATATATATATATATATATATATATATATATATATATATATATATATATACACACATAGTAAAACAATTACAATATATAAAGACACAGAAATGTCATACCTTCAGGTAACAAAATAAGGAAAAAAATTTATAGTACAATAGATGGAAATAGGAGGATATGCATTTCCGGCGTTACAAACTGCACATTTATCAACCGAAACTGGCCCAAAAAAAAAAGTGTTGCGTTACTTATTGAAAGACCCTCGTATTTTTCGAATGATCCAAACACGGTGATATCGTCAGTTGGCTTTCTTTATCGGATCTGTGAAATGCAAACAGATCTTAAATTCTGCAAAATACGTGTGGTACTGGGTGGTTGTAGTTAGCCTGACGGTGTTCCGAGTGCTGCAGCGTGGGCTGTATACATGGAAAAACGCTGAAACATCGTAGGTACGTTCATTAATCGGTGGAGTCGTAGAATATACTGAAAAAAAACCAATAGCTCCACTTTCTGCCGTCAGCTGAAAATATGGCACTGTAAGTAGTCAGAGTGTGAAATGTTTTCTGTTTTGACGTCAGTATGCCGTCTGTCACTTGGGGACGCGTATTGATTTCTTTCGTGATGTGACTGTTGGTGTAGAAAAAGGTTGAAGTTTTCCGTACTAAATGCAATGGCTTTTGGAAACAAAGATCGTGCACTGCCGGTAAAGTCGTTTTATCGGAACGGCTGCAATAATAGCCCAGCATTGCGAGAATATCGCAGACAGAAACAACTACGAAGTGGCATCACATCAATACATGGGCAAAGAATATGATCGAGAAATTCGAACAAACAGGCGGATTAGGTGGTGCAGCTGGGAGAGGGAGGCGGCCTAGTACCGTGGCAGTTGATGATGAAGTTGCTGTAGCTATAGCCGACGATGCACCACAAGCCTCAAATTCTGCAACCAGTGCTCGAGCTGAGTCACTGGAAGTTGATCAGCATTTCAAGAGATTTTGCGGCGCATTTTACAGTGGAATTTCTACAAGATTCAGAATGTGCACCAAATGAAGCCTGAAGATACGTTAAAATGCCGTGATTTGGCCTTCGTTTTCTGGCGCACATGGAAATGGATGACTTGACCACGGACTATTCTTTGGACGGACAACGCACCTTTTCCCAAAAATGATTCAAATGGCTCTGAGCACTATGGGACTTAACATCTGAGGTCATCAGTCGCCTAGAACTTAGAACTGCTTAAACCTAACTAACCTAAGGACATCACACACTTCCATGCCCGAGGCAGGATTCGAACCTGCGACCGTAGCGGTCGCACGGCACCAGACTGAAGCGCCTAGAACCGCTCGGCTACAGCGGCCGGCCACCTTTTACTCTACACGAAGTTGTGAATGCACAGAATTGACGAATATGCGGTTCTAGTCAGTCACATGTTCTTCATCAACATCCACTGCACTCAGCTTATGTGAGTGTATGGTGTTGTTTCACAAAGTTCTTCATTCTCTGTCCGTTTTTCTTCGAGGAGATGGTACCTCGTGGGCCTTTTATACGTACAATGACATCTGTACTTTATAAGGACCTCCTTGAAGAACAAGAGATTCCAGCTTTCCAAGAATGCAACTGAGTCCACAATACTATTTTCGTGCAAGATGACACCACACGTCGCTTGCGAGGTGAAAAAACTGCTTCGAGAAACCTTCAGTAACGACCGCATCGTCTCTAGGCAACTTCAAAGTGTGGGGCCTCACAGATTCCCCAACTTAAATCCTTATGACTTCTGGTTGCGGGGATACCTGAAACATAGTGTTTATCAGGGATGTATGTGGACTATCCTGACCTGAAGGATAGCAAATGACAACCTATCGCAGTAATTACATCTACATCTACATCCATACTCCGCAAGCCACCTGACGGTGTGTGGCAGAGGGTACCTTGAGTACCTCTATCGGTTTTCCCTTCTATTCCAGTCTCGTATTGTTCGTGGAAAGAAAGATTGTCGGTATGCCTCTGTGTGGGCTCTAATCTCTCAGATTTTATCCTCACGGTCTCTTCGCTAGATATACGTAGGAGGGAGCAAAATGCTGCTTGACTCCTCGGTGAAGGTATGTTCTCGAAAGTTCAACAACAGCCCATACCGAGCTACTGAGCGTCTCTCTTGCAGAGTCTTCCATCTATCATCTCCGTGACGCTTTCGCGATTACTAAATGATCCTCTAACGAAGCGCGCTGCTCTCCGTTGGATCTTCTCTAACTCTTCTATCAACCCTATCTGGTAGGGATCCCACACCGGTGAGCAGTATTCAAGCAGTGGGCGAACAAGTGTACTGTAACCTACTTCCTTTGTTTTCGCACTGCATTTCCTTAGGATTCTTCCAATGAATCTCAGTCTCGCATCTGCTTTACCGACGATTAATTTTATATGCTCATTCCATTTTAAATCACTTCTAATGCCTACTCCCAAATAATTTATGGAATTAACTGCTTCCAGTTGCTGACCTGCTATATTGTAGCTAAACGATAAAGAATCTTTCTTTCTTTGTATTCGCAGCACGTTACACTTGTCTATATTGAGATTCAATTGCCATTCCCTGCACCATGCGTCAATTCGTTGCAGATCTTCCTGCATTTCAATACAATTTTCCGTTGTTTCAACCTCTCGATATACCACAGCATCATCCGCAAAAAGCCTCAGTGAGCTTCCGATGTTATCCACAAGGTCATTTATATACCTGGTGATCATAAAGTCAGTATATATCTGAAAACTTAATAAACCACGGAATAATGTAAATAGAGAGGTAAAAATTGACACACATGCTTGGAATGACATGGGGTTTTATTAGAACTTCCCCATATTGCTAGACGCGTGAAAGATCTCTTGCGCGCGTCGTTTGGTGATGATCGTGTGCTCAGCCGCCACTTTCGTCATGCTTGGCCTCCCAGGTCCCCAGACCCCAGTCCGTGCGATTATTGGCTTTGGGGTTACCTGAAGTTGCAACTGTATCGTGATCGACCGACATCTCTAGGGATACTGAAAGACAACATCCGACGCCAATGCCTCACCATAACTCCGGACATGCTTTACAGTGCTATTCACAACATTATTCCTCGACTACAGCTATTGCTGAGAAATGATGGTGGACATATTGAGCATTTCCTGTAAAGAACTTCATCTTTGCTTTGTCTTACTTTGTTATGCTAATTATTGCTATTCTGATCAGATGAAGCGCCATCTGTCGGACATTTTTTGAACTTTTGTATTTTTTTGGTTGTAATAAAACACCATGTCATTCCAAGCATGTGTGTCAATTTGTACCTCTCTATCTACATTATTCCGTGATTTATTCAGTTTTCAAATTTATATTGACTTTTTGATCACCCAGTATATTGTGAATGGCAATGATCTTACGACACTCCCGTGCGGCACACCTAAATCACTCTTACTTCGGAAGACTTCTCTCCATTGAGAATGACATGCTGCGTTCTGTTATCTAGGAACTTTTCAATCCAATCACACAATTGGTATGATAGTCCAAATGATCCTACTTTGTTCATTACACCCAGTTTGTTGCCAGCAACTGCCGATCATGCCGCATTACGGATGAAACTTTTTGCTGAGTGAGGAGACCATACCGAACACAACCTCTGTTGATCCATTGCGTATAAGGAACAGCAGCTGGTAAAATATTTACCAAGGAAAACCGCCAAAACAGCTGTATGTTTTGAGAAGTTATCTGATTCAGACAGCCAGTTTTGGCGTCTTAGAAATAAAAGACTACAAAAACGAATTGACGGAATCCAGATATCGAGAGCTCCAGTTAATGCAAGTATTGATACGTCTGATTTTCTATTCATGGAGTGCACAGGGGCCTGAAGATGGCATTATTGAGGTACCGAAGCTGATTGCCTAAATAAAATAACTTCTTAAAACATACGACTGTTTTGGTGATTTTCCTTGGTAAATACTGAAGACTTGTTGTAGCTTGTGACCATATCCCAATAAACGTGCCAGAACCACCGTTATCATGTGTTTGGTCGTTCCTGCCCTTTTCCTGCACCTAAACCAAATTCTGACTGCTTACAGCGAGCGCCATGTTTTCACCTGGTGACTGAAAGTGGAACTATTATTTTTTCAGCATACTACGTGAGCACCCCGATTAATGAACTCACCTACCATGCTTCAGCGTCCTGCGATGTATGCAAAATGCAACGACATCCGCGGGACACCGGCAATTTGATTATAACCCCCTGGAATTTGTACGTGTTCCTCAGTAGCTTTGCTAGAAATGTGTAGGAAGTATGGAAAAAAGTGGAACAAGCAAATACCAATGCACTGGAAAAACAGGAAGATGCAATGAAGCGAGTACATACATTACCACAATACTAAGTAGGCAAATGGGTAACGCTATCAAGTTTGTATATGACGAAGGTGACAAGTTAGCAGGGCCCAAATCAAGTAATGAAGATTATGTCGCCAGTTAATGTGAAACTACAATTACCAACAAAGACAACAACTTTGCATGTTCGGCGTCTGCGGCCATTCGCAGGAGCTCCAGAAGTGATACTATGGGAAATGGGAATGAAGTCAAAGAAAAAAGCAAAGAAGAGGAAGCAAAAGCATGTACGACAAGAAGAAGATCCTTGGGTATTTTGTTTTTCTTGTTTGTAGTATAGAGTATGTTGCTGAACGCAAAAGGGATAGATGAAGAGATAACACGAAAAGTCAGAAAAATGTATGAGGGAAGTGAGAGTTGTGTGAAAGTGGGGAGGGAACGTACTGCATGGTTCAAGCTGGAAAATGGGCTGCGACAGGGAAGTGCACTTTCGCCTTTATTGTTTATTATTGTTATGGATGAAATCCTACAGCAAGTATCAGATGCAATTGGAGATCATAAAATGAAAGCAGTGCTTTTTGCCGATGACCTGATGTTATGGGGAAATTGCGAGAAGGAGGTGCAAGAGCAGTTAGATGTATGGGAGGCAACGGCAGCACAATATGGAATGCATTTCTCTGCAAAGAAAAGTGAAATAATTGTCACAACAAGGAAGAAGAATAGGCCAAATGTGGATATAACTTGTGGAGGGGAAAAACTACAAGTGGTAGAGAACTTCAAGTACCTGGGAAGCATGATTGAAAGTAAGGGGGGAAACGCGATGGAAATAAATGAAAGGTGCAGAAAAGCAGGGCAGTTCTACAAATGCATTAGGGGGCTTATTTGGAGCAAGGAGGTGCCACAGAAATCCAAGGGAATTATATACCGAACCTACTTTGTCCCCATATTGGCATACGGAAGTGAGACATGGGTAATGCACAAAAGCGACAAAAGTAGAATACAGGGTAGTGAAATGAAGTTCCAGAGGAGCAGGTTGAGTGTAACAAGACGAGACAGATTGCGAAATGTGTATGTGAGGGAAAGACTAAAGGAGGAACCAGTACAGGACAGGATAGAAAAATCAAGACTGCAGTGGTATGGACACATGAAGAGAATGGATGAGGGAAGAATTCCAAAGAGGATGTTTGATCTGCAACTGGAGGGGAAGAGGCCCAGAGGAAGACCAAGAGATAGATGGGTGAAGGGAGTGAAGGAATGTGTGATGAGAAGAGGAGAGAACTGGACGAAGGTGGAAGAGGGGGAATGGTGGAAAGACAGAACACGATGGAGAGGCTTGTGTTCCCGACATACCCAGCCAGTGGCTGGAAACTGTCCAAGATGATGATGACGAGTATAGAGTATGTTGCGTTGTTCTGTTAGGATTGTGTATCTGAGTAGGGCAGAATTTATTTGTATAAATATTATGGTGAATTACGCTGTTTTGAAACAGTGGGCTTCCAAGGAGAATGGAGATAATGGTGACGCCTATCCTCGCGTTGCTATAGGGAGAAGGCAAGAAGAAGAAGAATGCTTGTTTTGGCAGTGCTGTGCCTCTTTGCTGGATGCGGGGTAGGGGCGCTGGAAAATCATCTCCTGGACGACGGTTGTAAGTAGGCTGTTTATGTTTTCTCTATGTAAGTAGGCTGTTTATGTTTTCTTATTGGCAACGTTACGTAGCGCTCAATATGAAAATCACTGGCTGTGCTGTGTGCAGTCTGTCGCTAGTTTGCATTGTTGTCTGCCATTGTAGTGTTGGGCAGCGGCAGCTGGCTGTGAACAGCGCGTAGCGTTGCGCAGTTGGAGGTGAGCCGCCAGCAGTGGTGGATGTGGGGAGAGAGATGGCGGAGGTTTGTAATTTGTCATGAACTGATATATATATTATGATTTGTGATGATATTAAGGTAAATACATTGTTTGCTCTCTATTAATATCTTTCATTTGCTAACTACCCCTATCAGTAGTTAGTGCCTTCAGTAGTTTGAATCTTTTATTTAGCTGGCAGTAGTGGCGCTCGCTGTATTGCAGTAGCTTGAGCAGTGAAGATTTTTGTGAGGTAAGTGATTTGTGAAAGGTATAGTTTAATGTTTGTCAGGGCCATTCTTTAGTAGGGAATTTTGAAAGTCAGATTGCGTTGCGCTAAAAACATTGTGTGTCAGTATAAGCACAGTCCTGTAGAATTGTTCAAAGGGTACGTTTCACGGTGTCCTATTCTCCAGCCAACAGGAGGTAGTTTTATCAAGTCACAAACGGTACTTGAACCTCGTTTTTAACGTGTGGGAGTTGTGGAATTGGGTAAGAGGATATGAGGAGGTGTTTTCTGGTGTGCAGCAGTTAGCAAGTAAAAACAGAGTGTTTGGGGATGTCTGAAAGGAGCACAGGAAGCTATTCGGGGCATATGCACTGTTAAGGGAGCAAATGGCAAAAGTGATCGATGTCGTACCTCAAGAACTCGGGAAGATGGAAAGATAATGAACTGATGTAGGTGGTAGGATATTGAGACAGTATTCAGAATGGTAGATGCGAACAACGTAAGCGAATAAAATACAACAGCAGAAGCCACAAAGGAGCTAGTGGAGGCGAGCAAGACAGCAGTGAAGCGGCACTCTACACGATTCGTAATTCTGGAAGGTGGCGTACTGAATAGTACATGCATACTCAGGCGGCTAACAAAAGAAGTTATGGACTACGCTAAGAGATCAGTTAGTACTCTGAATCGAGATTTGGAAGCGGTACAGGCATGGATGCAGGTATTAGATGTAAAAATAACGCTGTCACGTTTATCACAATTTCTAGCGGATAGCACTCGGGATGCAAGGGTTGAACTGACGGTCTTACAGGAAGCCACGGATCAGTCATTGCATAGGCAGCTAAGTCCAGACTTGCCTACACTTGAACAATATTTGGTAGGCTCAAAGGCTCAAAGGGAACTGCCACCGGAGTTACAATTGGTAGCTGAACCGAATTGCCAGACCTTGTCATTTTGCTATCATACTGCAACAATAGAGGTGTCAATGAATAACACACGACTTTATGTAGTAATATCGATACCAGTAGCAGCGAAGTATGCAGTATTCATATGCCGCACGGCGTACACCAGGGCCGGTCGTGGCGTGCCCAACTTCACACGTGCGGTGTGTGCAGGCTGCGGACGAGTCAAGGCCCTCGGCTTTGCTGGGTCTTCCTCGAAAGCACCCCGTGCAGCGCGACATTTCATTTAGCATTACGGTGCAGCATTTTTCCACTGGCACAACTCTCTGACTTCAACAAAGTCATGCTGTCGGTGCTGTTTAACCTTCCCTATTCGCTCACGGTATGAAGGACTTTCATTGCCCCAGTTCCTGTTTGCAGTCTACCAATCTGTCATTGCAGTCCTTTAAAATGAATGCGAATCACGGAAGAGGGGATGACAATTCTCAGTTGGCATGAGCGACAGGTACTGCATATTTGCTATTAAACGACATAAAAATACTATGCAGAAAGAAAAATGGCTCTGAGCACTGTGGGACTTAACTTCTAAGGTCATCAGTCCCCTAGAACTTAGAACTACTTAAACCTAACTAACCTAAGGACATCACACACATCCATGTCCGAGGCGGGATTCGAACCTGCGACCGTAGCGATCGCGCGGTTCCAGACTGTAGCGCCTCGAACTGCTCGGCCACACCGGCCGGCTGCAGAAAGAATTTATAGATTTATTTGATAAAGAAAGAGCAAAAAATTATAACAATCGACAGGCGGAATTCATCGTTCTGTACATCAAGAAGCACTTTGTGCTAAATTTGCAGGGCTGGTGCACGTGAAGCAATCATTGGTACGAACAGTAAAATTTCTGAAGACGCACGCATTATTCCATAGCTAGTTGCAACCTTTTTCAGATCAACTGACAAAGAATATGGGGACTTCTTATATTAGTGCAAAGTACGTTGGTTAAGTCTAGGGACATGAATAGAACGATTATCCGACTTGAAACTCGCTGTTGTTGAATTTGTTATGGAAAAAGGAATGTAGGAACGAAAAGTAGAACCTCCGGAATGTACTACAGTCTTCGCATTTTAAGTGGACTTGACTGCACACTGCCCACATAGAGACGGTGCAAGGTAGCTTCTTTATTTGATGGAGATGCATTTAACTGCGGCGTGTTCGCAGTTTTCCCTCTTTCCCCTCTTGGCTCTTGGCCTGTGAGCCAAAATCTTCGCTGCCCCTGGAGCACAATTACCCAGTGAAGTTGGTAGTGATTGGGAAATTTAGATGAATAAAGGAAGAAGCAGAATTGTTAGTAGGGGAAGACAGGGGACAACACATGGTGATGCCCGAAGAAGAGCTTCAGCAACGCCAGAGTGGAAGGATTGCCATATGCCCGACGCATGAAGCCATAACAGGGTGTAGTATATGTATTATGCAGTTATTTTGAAGTAAAATTGACTGGTATCCATGTCACAAGGGGGTAATTGTACCTAAACCGTATTTCCAGATTTCAGGTCTACATTGCTTACGCTCGGCATATGACATTGAAGTGGTAGCCGCTAGTTGCTACATATGAGATAAAATCGTGGGAGCAGTACATTTAGAACTAGAGGCTAGTGGATTGGTAATTAACGGGACTAAGTGTGTCATAAGGGGACTCACAGTTCATTTACCAGCACCATGACACAAGTTACTCTATTGAATGTGACAGCCACAGCTATTCTGGCCAGACGAACCGTTGGAATTGTTATTCAAGTAGAATCCTGCGTCCCTTAACGACACTTCGGAATCGAGCATCAGCACGGGAGGGGAAGATTAAGACCGAGCAATTGTCGCAGCTTGTGAAACAGTATTGTGATGAAAGATGTCGCGTGGCAGTGACTTAGGTTTCACTGTTCCAAGCGCCATAGCGATTCTTGTCTCGCTTGGCCTACCTTTTACTTATCTGAATCGACAAGCTGGACAGAGAGGAGATCTAGAGACGATGAGAGATTGCAGGGCACTCTCACTTCTGATTCGGTATTATGCTTCTTCATGTTCTTAGGGAAGATGATATTTATTACGATTTGACTTCATACATCATGATGAAATGGTGGGCAGTAGTTAATGCTCTTGCTTGCATGCTCTAGGGAAGGAATAACGGTAAGCTTCACCTGCATTCAAAGGAATAGGGTGCTGATTTAAACGAATACAGTAAAAACGCACGGCGACTGTGGGCCGAGGAAAGCGCGTTTTTTCTGCAGAACATTTCCAGATGGCCGAGTTCTGTAGTCTCATTGTGCAGACACGTTGGTTGATGCCAGTCGGTCGGCATCCGTGTCCAGGTAGACTGACTAGCGCTGAGAAGTTGCCGCTGCAATGGCCAGCACATTGTAGATCGGCAGTAAAGCAGAGGGTGGGCCCTTGTTAGGCAAGAAGCCGATGAGACAACTGTGAGCGTTCTGCGAATTTCCGTGGGACAGGTCACTGCTTCCCAGACGTCCCGACAAAAAACATATTCATGAAAGCATGAGGCTTTTAGCGAGTTTATGGCTGTTCTTTGGAAACTACGAAATTGACATAACAGGGGAGATAACAATCTTTCAATGGAGTAGTGTGGTTCCATCCTGGTCATGTGGTTAGCAAAAGGACACGGCATAAACGTGTGGGAAAGAGGCCGCGAAGCTGAGTCATTTATCCTATTCTTCCAATTAACTTTAAAGTCTCTGATTGGTCAAATCAGTGTATGCAGAGCAAGGGGCACTCTCCGAGCTTCGAATGCCGTGCTCTAGGTCGTTATTGGCTTGTGCTAAAGTGGGGGAAGTCTAAGATGTAAATGGGCTTTTGCTACCGAGCTGAGGAGGAAAGCGGACAGAAGAGAAGATTACTCTTGTACTGGCACTTCGCTAGTAAAGAGCTGTTGGTCTCTACCTAAATAGTGAGACTCGTGTCCTTTGCTAGTGTGTCACTTAGAGCCTGTGCCAGTCACCTTCTGAACCATCAGAGGTACTGCTTCTAGCATCATGCACACAACAAGTGATATGTGGGTGTATTTATTTGTCTTGAGTCAGCCGTCTAAATATTTGACATATTCCGTCACGCATAGTCGTGGCACAGAGTCAAATTGGTTTGGCAGACCAGCAAATGGGTCCACCTGCACACTGGAATCCATCGGAGTATCAGAGGCTCATAAGGAAGTAACTGCGTTCCGAATTAACCAAAAGTGAGACCGCGTACTTGCATTTTTCGGTCGCACCCCGTTAATAACAAATTGCAGCTGTCCATGACTTCAGTCGCTGAACGCATCATGGTGTAATGCCCTGATGAGCAGAAGGGTAAAATATTCGCTGCTAAGCCGTAGGGATCCGATATATGTTTCTCAGCACACTCTTCTTTCGAGCCATGTTTTTCTTTTTTGGAATAGTAGAGTATAGACGCTAGATTGTGGGGTAGTTTTTGTGCCATACTCCGGATTCACGTGTATGAAGTCAGATAGAGCGATCAGTGTTCTGGTTAGTGTCATGTGTCAGTCGCCAGCTGATCACTTTGTACACCATAGACCCCATATTAGTGAAAGCGTTTGTGGAATGAAAATGTTTGTGTGACGTTTCTTTAGTCATTTTTTGTCTTGTGATATTAAGAAAGAATAAACCTATTGTCATTCAGGTCACAGCTTCTCCCTGTGTTCTGATTAACATTACCTTGCCACCTTTATTACAGTCCTGATTTCAAAAGAAAGTAGTTGGCCTGCAACGAGTCGAGGCAGACAGATGGCGTGCACAGCAAAGTTAGCCAACCACAGCAGAAAACAGCATAGCGAAGCAGTAGCTGCCACAATGTGTGATATGATGTCACCATATCAGGGCTGGTGTCTGTTACGGTGACATGTAGGACAGTATAAACAGATAGGCAAGCGGGTTGCATAGCGAAGGCGGCCGACTTCAGTAAGAAACAGTGTAGCGCAGCAATAGCCACCGCAATGGGCAAGGTGATGTCAGAACACCAGGGCTCGTCTCTGTTATGAACAATGTGACTAGCCGCGAGTTTTAAGGAAAAAAATGTGCTAGAGACAGGTATGAACGGTGCTGCAGGACGACATGGCATCATCAGCAGCAGCCATGGGTCGAAATCCTGGGTACATCCAATGCCTTCAATGGTTGATTTGGGTGAGGGGACCAAACAGCGAGGTAATGGGTCCTGGTAGGACTTGGCACCCCAGCACTGCCAGCCTCCCGCCGTCGCATGCTGCCTCCAGCATTGAGTTCCAAGAGACACATAGTGCCACAGTGCCAGCCGCCATCCAACTCTTACCCAGGGGCAGTAGGGCGAATCTCGACCGGGGAAATCTTTGTTTCCTGCCATGGTGAATATGTGAGGACCAACGGGGGCCATGCAGAATGGCAACACCATTGCTGAGAGTTGGGGCATGCTGCTAACATCACGGCTGTGGGCTAATGGGCTGCTGACTGAGCATGGGACTTCTGTTAGCATTTTTGGGCGCTGATACAACATTCCATGTTCATACTAAAATGTAAACTTTCACGGCCGGAAATATCATGTCCATTATAATTATCCGGGCTGTTATGCCGTGGTCGGTTGATGAATTCTGTGGTGATTCCCAACGTTTCGTCTCCGACTGCGGGAGACATCTTCAAGGGGGTCCGTAGCTTGATGGAAGGTCCAACACACACACTGGCTCGCTACTGACTGCCGCTAAATTCCATGTCCGCGCGCCCCCGCGCCGCGGCGTGACGTCACGTGTTTTGAAAACGTCAGTGCAATTGGCCGCTGTCCGTCGCCGTCGATCGCCGTTGCCATCACCCAGTAGTGGACGAGTGGTACACATCTTCTTTAACACCGGCATCCATATACCGTTTAATTTGACGCCCTCCTCCTTTCGGTTGAAATTTTCTTTGTTTCGTATTTTTTTAAACACCCCTTTTCGTTTAGTCACGACGAAAACTATCAGTGGAAACACAGAAACTAAAACACGGCTAGTGGATAACTGTTGTTGTCAAACACAAACAAATGTACAGTTCAAAGAGTTTACTGCGAAGTACAGTCAGTGTAGGCAACTTATGAAACGGACAGTTCTCTTGTAAGCTCCCCACGGAAAATTACCCTCTACCACGCAATAATTAATAATGGTCAACCAAATCATCCACATGTATTTACGTTTGAAAAGTATCTGATCAGATTTTCTAGTAATATATGCGCCGACAGCTCGTCGACGCCAAGGTATTTTTCTAGTACGTTTATTCTTTGGAACAACAGAGGTACAGAAATGTATGCTCCATGGTTATTATAGTGGGAGAGAGGAACAGCTTCGGAAGTATCGGTTGGAAGATTGTCGGATTGCTAAAGGAGATTTATTTACTCTTCTTCGCGCTAAAGCGAGCTAGGAAAGTTTGTGCCGCTAGCGTGATAGATAAAGGGAAAAAAAAACCTGTAAAAGAAAATTACATGAGACTTGGAACCAACAGAAAACGGAACATGTACGGAAATGGATTCAATATACAATTTTCCTCAGAAATAAGGTTTGTGACCATTTTATTCTAGAGTGAAGGACGAATGAGTTCTCTGTCTGAACCATTGATGATTGTCTGGGCCCTGTAATTAATTGGGAAGTTTCAGCTGTGACGAAGAGAGCCTGCAATCTCTGTGTTTTTTGAAATCGTCCAAAAAGGCTTCGTCCACATCTGAAATTTTAGATCTGTCGTAAACTGAACGAATTGTTCAAACGATCGATTTTCCCAACTGAATGCAGCGCTTAATAATAATAACAAATGCAAAGATCTTTTCTAGCAAGCCAGCCGCTGAATATTAAGACGAAGGGCTCCACCAGAGATTCTACTAGGCTGATTTCACGTAATTAATATATTTAAACTGTACACAGATAAAGGACAGAGAGAGAGACAGAGAGTGAATGGAATTCGAGAAATTACTCAGAATCCTCCATTAGCATAATTGTTTGTCTGTCTTTTCACGGATCAGCCTAATAAGAAAACAGGAAGCCCTGACTTTATTGTACCGATTTATGTGTGAGGGTGAAAGAGCGATAAAGGCGACAGATACACTTCTGTACAGACAAAACATTACACCAAGTTAGCGGCAAGCTGCATTCATATAGACTTTCATCATTTACAGAGTAGAATTCATTATAATGGCCAATCCGTGACAGGACACGTTTTTGGACGTTGTTAAAATAATTTTGTTCTCTGTTTCATGTGAACTACGACGAGACAACTTAACTTGGAAAAGAGAAGAAATACTCGCAGGCAAAATAAAGTGGATCTACAAATAAAAGCAACACTCTGGGCGCAGAAAAAGGGCCAGATCTATAATTTTTAATTTAAGCTTGCTAGTATTGAGGAAGTAGACGTAGATTTGAACATTTACTAATTGTGTTCATGCCAGACGTAGTTTGATTGACCTGCCCTAGTTGCATTTACATGTATAAGTAGTATAAGAAAGTAGCCACAGAAGTATTCTTGTGTGAAGGGAGATATATATACATATTGACTGTAGAACATTTATATGGTTTTAACTAGGGCAATGTTTAAGATGAGTCAAGGAGAGCAGAGCAACACGCAACAGCCTTCAGCTGTTAGCACTGATGGTAATGATGTAGTAAGAAGTGTTGTAGAACCGATCGCTACAGATAGCGCAATAGAACGCCCTGTAGACACGGCTGGAGATGTAACAGCAGGTATGCAACATGGATTAGATCCATTAGTATTGAGGAAGTAGACGTAGATTTGAACATTTACTAATTGTGTTCATGCCAGACGTAGTTTGATTGACCTGCCCTAGTTGCATTTACATGTATAAGTAGTATAAGAAAGTAGCCACAGAAGTATTCTTGTGTGAAGGGAGATATATATACATATTGACTGTAGAACATTTATATGGTTTTAACTAGGGCAATGTTTAAGATGAGTCAAGGAGAGCAGAGCAGCACGCAACAGCCTTCAGCTGTTAGCACTGATGATAATGATGTAGTAAGAAGTGTTGTAGAACCGATCGCTACAGATAGCGCAATAGAACGCCCTGTAGACACGGCTGGAGATGTAACAGCAGGTATGCAACATGGATTAGATCCATTGGTCATTATCATGAGACAGATGCAGATGATAACCGAGAGTATGAATAATATGAAAACCGACATTAACGCGAAATTAGCCTCAGTTACTGAAGGGCAAAATCATTTGAATACAAAATTAGCCTCAGTTGCTGAAGGGCAAGAAAATCTGAAAATTGACATTAATGCGAAGTTAGCCTCAGTTACTGAAGGGCAAAACCATTTGAATACAAAATTAGCCTCAGTTACTGAAGGGCAATAAAATCTGAAAATTGACATTAATGCGAAGTTAGCCTCAGTTACCGAGGGGCAAAATGATTTGAATTCGAAGTTAGCCTCAGTTACTGAGGGCCAAAATGATTTGAACGCGAAATTAGCCTCAGTTACGGAGGGGCAGGAAAATCTGAAAGCTGAGATTAAGCAGCAGTTACACGACAATTTTTCCGAATTAGAGCAGCGGATAGAGGCGAAGACAAAGGAACTTAAAGATCAGGCCGAAGAGACGGAACGAAAATTAACTGCACAAATAGAATTGGTTAAAGCTCAATGTGAGGAATCTACTCAACGCGTACGCGTAGAAATGAAGGAGTATGTGGCTATTAAGATAGATACCGTACGGGAACAGGTGGAAATGGTTCCGCAATTAGTACAAAAGCAAGATGCCATGTCATGTGCAATTGCGCAACTTCCTGAATTGGCACGTACGCAGATGAACCTAAAGGAAAGTGTTGAACATCTGACAGAACGTCAAGACGTTATAGACCACCAAATTAATGTATTAACGGGTAAATTATCCGAAATCACATTAGAAAACAAAAGGCTAATGTGTGACAACGTTGAGCAAAATGTTAAAGCAGCATTCCAGAGTCTATGCGGCAAACAGGAAGAGAATTTGTTTGCGAAAGGACTTGAGGAAGTGCGACAGCAGTTAGGTGCTGATTTCGAGCACAAACGATAGAAGAGTCGATACGCGTTTCACAACAAGGCTCAGAAGAAATGAATACCGGCCAGCAGCAGAAGTTGGCAGCGTCGGTAGAGCCAGTTACTGCACATTCGCACACAATACCGACTTGTGTGAGTAACTCGAATATTAAATTGCCACGAGCTAGTTGTTCGCGTGAAGTTTTATCTGACGGTGATTACGAAAGTCTTTGCCATGCCGAAGAAAAAATGATAAAGCATCGGCAATTCCAGATTTGTAACACTGACAAAAGGGGGGTCCATCCGATTGTTTTTATTCGAAGTTTTAGAGGAGTGCTACCCAGAAATTGGTCGGAGTGGCAGAAGATCAGTTTCGTTACAGGATATATACAAGGTTCGGGGGCGATCTGGGCATCGGACATGACTTCTGTTTGCTCGACATATGACGATTTTGAGAAAGCGTTTTTAGCAAAATTCTGGTCAGAAGGGGTACAGGAACGCCTAAGGCAGGAGGTGCTCTACCCAGAGCCTTTCTCTTTTTCAAAAGGAAGCCTTAGGAAGTATTTTGAAAAATATGTAAATAAAACTAGATATTGGGACAGACCTATGCCTTTGCCAGACATAATAAACATACTTAAGGCGAGATTACCAACTAACATCCGGAATCGATTAATTTACGGCAACGATAAAGACCTGGAGTCGTTCCTCACGACGTTAGATCATATAGACATTATAGAAGAGAACAACCAGAAAGCCCGTAACAACAGATTCCAATATAGGGAGATAGAACCTCCGCCAAATGGTAGGCAAGGGAACGCACAGAGATCGATAAATAGTGGAGAAACCCCTCAAAATCTCAACAATAATACCGGCAATAGTCTTGCGAGGGGCTATCCAAGGAACAACAGGAATGGGAAAAGATACAATCCCGTATGGGGAAACGAAAGGAATTTCAGACCGCAAGCCTGGAATAATAACGGTAATAGAAAGTGGAATCAACCGGGGGGAATAAACTCAAATAACCAACATCAGTGGGGACGGACATCTACGAATCAACCGGTAATTACCGAAGTGACGGACGATGTCAACCACCAGGCGAATCAAAATCCAACAAACTTGTAAGGACCCACTCGTGCCCCGGAGGAGCGGTCAACAATTGGTTGAGGGGCAACAGGATATGTGTACCCATGCTAACGTATAATGATGGACGATTACTGGCAGATGAATTGACTGAGGACTTAGAACTCCAAGATGAGGATAAGGAACAGGTGGCAGTAGCCGAAGTGCAAGTCATTTTGGAGACTGTACCTATAGTGGCGGTTTTGGACACAGCTGCAACCACGAATGTTATTTCGGAGGCTCTATTCAACAAGATCAGAAATATAAGACGAGTACCAATTTTTCCAGTTCAAAATTGTAGAATAATAGGCGCCGTTGGGGCTAGATCGGCTAATGTAAAAGTGCAGTCACTACTTAGTGTAGAAGTCGGAAATGTAACAATATTAAGCACATTCCTTGTTGTGAAAAATTTGGTGGTAGACTGCATTATCGGAGTCGACAGCCTACGTCAATACGGATGCAGAATAGATTTTAAAACAGGAAAAATTTGGTTAAATGTAAATAAACAAGAAATTGAGTTGGACTTGTTGAAAAAGGAAAGCCTTACCAGAAAATATAATAGTGGGATCAGTGTGCAAGTAATCAGGACTGCACAAAAGTCTAAACAGCACGTAAATAATGAGTTCCAAGTCAAAGGAGATTTCGGTCAATTAGTGTATGAGAAGTTAAATGAATCCGACTGTATTACTGAAGAGCAGAAGAAGCAGCTCAAAGAATTATTATTAGTGTATGAAAACGTGTTTGACGAAAGGCCAGGAGTTATTAAGGGATACAGATGCCATCTCTACGTTAAGCCACACGAAACGTATTGTAGAACTTTCTATCCTGTTCCCTGGAGGTTAAAGGCTCAAGTTCAAAAAGAAATAGATCGCATGTTGAAATGTGGTTTGATCGAACCCTCTACAAGCCCATACTGCTCCCCATTGTTGGTCGTGCCAAAAGCAAATGGGACTGTGAGACTGGTACTCGACGCCAGGGAAATAAATAAAATTATAATTCCAGTGAGAACACATCCGGAAAACATAGACGAATTGATACAACGGTTCCAGGATGTCAAATATTTGACGAGCATCGATATGCGGAGTTCGTATTGGCAGGTCAAGCTGGATGAGTTATCAAGGAAATATACAGCTTTCATTTATGCCGGAAGAAGTTACCAATTTACTGTAGTTCCTTTCGGACTCAACATTAGTGCTGGAATCTTTATAGCAGCTCTAGATTATGCACTAGGCCCAGAACTAAGAAGCAGGATAACCGTATTTGTTGATGATATGCTTGTTGCATCGAAGACCTGGGAGGAGCATATTACCTTACTGAGTCGGGTGTTGGACGTGTTCAAAACCATGGGAATAACTGCTAACCTACAGAAATCACATTTTGCACTAAACAGAATCAAGTTCCTGGGGCATATAATTGACGCAAAGGGAATTTTACCAACCAAGGAGAAGCTAATTGCGATTAGTAAGTTTCCAACACCAAGAAATAGGAGGCAATTAAAAGGGTTTATGGGTCTTGTCTCATTTTTTAGAAGATTTATAACGAATCAGGCCATGAATGCAGCAGCTCTCAATAGTTTGCTGAAGAAGGATGTGCCCTGGCTCTGGACATTAGAGTGTCAAGAAGCATTCGAAGAGATAAAGAAGCAACTAGTAAATGCACCGCTTTTGTACCATCCGGACATGCAAGAGGAATTCTACTTGTCAACAGATTCGTCAAATGTGGGTCTTGGAGTGTGCCTTTTCCAAGTACGCAAGATAAATGGACAGCTTACCTTTTGTCCTATTGCGTTTGCTAGTCGTGTTTTGTCCAACTGTGAACGAACGTACACGACGACAGAATTAGAGGCTCTTGCGGTCGTCTGGGGATTTAAAAAATTTCATTATTATTTATATGGGTCGAAGACTATCGTATATTGCGATCACCAATCATTAACGTTTTTACAAACGTGTAAACTGTTACACCCCAGGCTGGCTAGATGGACGCTCGCTCTGCAACAATACCAGTTTAAGATCGTACATGTCTCAGGGCAGCAAAACATTATTGCTGACGCTCTATCAAGGTCACCGCAGGGTTTAACAAAAGAGATTGAAGTAAATAATTCCTCAGAATTCCCTGTATTGCTGCTGCAGGAAAATCCATTTAAGACGTACTACGTCAATTTGTGTGTGCATATGGCCCAGTTACAGAAAAACGATGCTCAATGGAGAAGTGCCATTCAAAGGTTACAACAGCAACCTTCGGATCAGATGGCAAAGTATTACAAGCTGGTAAATGGCGTATTATTTTTCCGCTGTGGAAGGCCAAACAAAGTCCGTTGGTGTGTTTGTATACCTGAGGCACAAATAGAGAAACTTGTATGGTTCACTCATTTAACCTGGGGACATTTCGGTGCGACAAAATGTGCAGACAAAATAAGTGGGTACTGTTATTTTTCCAACATAAAGCGCAGAGTGCATGAAGTCTTAAAGAGATGCATAATATGTCAAAAAACAAAGCCGGATTCAAAAGGGACTAAGCACCCATTATGCTCAATATTAGTACAAGAACCAAAAGAATTAATTTCATGCGATCTGTGTGGACCGTTACCTACTTCAAGAGGTGGTGTTAAATATGTGTTGGCATTTCTCGATGTGTGTACGAAATACGTAAAGCTATACCCGATAAAGGCGGCTACAGCCAAAGTAATTGTATTAAGATTGATAATGGATTATCTTCCACATGTTGGTACACCTAAGGCGATCATAACAGACAATGCTAAAATATTCACGGGACTCTGATGGAAGCAGACTTTGTCTCAAGTCGGTGTGAAACACATATTAACATCATTTTACCACCCACAAGGCAATTTGGTTGAGAGGATTTTTAGAGAATTCAATCGATTTATGACGACGTATTGCCATAATAAGCAAACTGCGTGGGCAAATTATGTGGAAGAGTTTGAGCAAATATACAATAACATGCCCCACTCCTCAACGGGATATACACCTAGTGAATTGATGTTCGAAACAAAAGAGGAAAACTTCTGGACTGACCATATCCCCAAAACTCAGGAAACTGAGATGCCTTGGGAAGAAAAAATAAGACAAGCTATCATAAATATGACGAAAAAGGCTGATCAAAGAAAACAACGATATGACAAATTAATCAAAAGGGTCCAGACATACCATGTCGGAGAGAAGGTACTAGTCAAACGACATACCAAATCATCCGTAATAAAGAAAAGTATCAAGAAATGGGAGTTACTATATACTGGACCATACATTATCCTACAAATTCCGAATCCGGGGGCTTATCTGTTAGCATACCCGGGATCGAATAAAATAAAAGGGTTATTTTCTCATAACGACTTAAAAAAATATAATGAAGATTAGAAGATAGTGAGGAATGGTGTTCCGAGTGACAGAAATGAACGCTCGTAAAAAACATAATAATAAACTGTGTGTGTGTAGTGATAGAAACCTTTAAATTGAAATAGTTAATCAGTGACATAGAGTATAGAAATAGTGACTAACTATTATTATCGAGTGTTGTAAAGAAAATAGTGGAGATAGGCTTCACCTGTGTTGGGGTGAATATAGAACTTTAGCATTGCTAATGTCATCAAGAATGATTAAGGATCTAACTGACCTTCAAGAAGAATGAAATGTTTCCCGCAAATGACGCTGAATAATCAAAAGAGGTTCCGAGTGAATATTCATATATAATCTCATGTGAACGCTTAGATGTGTAAACGTGTGAAGGGATGTGTTGTGGTAGTGAATCGTGAGTGACGGTTAACGCCGCAAAGATAATTTCCCGCGCAAAACAGTTGACGTCGGCGCGAGAATTAAAATCGATATAGACGATACAGATATTCTTCGTAAGAGACTCACACCAAACGCGAGGATAAACTGATTCATATTGAACTTTAAAAGGAATAGGTGTTATAATTAGAAGTTAAGAGTTTTTAATTTATTAATGAATGATTAAAGAAAGTAATATTCATAGATTCAGTAGTAATTTAATGGTTCGTGTTCGTTTGGGAATTTTGTGTGAAAAATCCATTTCCATATATGAGCATGGATGAACGCCGTATGAATCAGAGAGTAAATGAAAGAAGTGAATCCGCATTCCTCAATGCTAATAAATTGTACATTTCAGCACTCAAGCGTAAAAATATATGTATTTAGAATAAAAAGTTTTGAGTATAGCTAAATTATATGACTTATCAAGGAAATATGGACGATGTCTTGGTATAAAATGAACTACACTTTCCATTATTCGATGATTTGAATCCAAAATCTATAGTAAGTTGCATGAATCCTTTAAATTACGAAGAACAAATCAGTGATAGAAAATGTGTTAGAACTTTTGGACTTATAAGCACAAGTGTGGAGGCAAAGTCAAAAGGAGTATTCAAAAGGGAGTAAATCGGATGATGCTTTTGGCAACATCATGAGTTAATGGTTGAATTCCTTGAAGTACGTCGTAACAAAAAGGATCCATGAAGCCATAAGGATTTTGCTTTCAAAAAGGAGAATCTTGGACGGTGCAACCTAATCAGTTCTCTTACAGGAAGAGTTTCCCTTTTGGTCATTGCTAATCCTTTTGGAATGAATGTTGCATGTGAATTCGAGTATCCCTGTTCCTTCTACTCTTCCCATTGTGGGCCGCGTAGAAGATCAACTACAGAGGGGGGCCGCGTAGAAGACCGACTACAAATGTGGACGTCGGGGACATGCAAGACCCGGGGGAGTTAGCACCGCAAGATATTGTACCAGGAGCAAGATTGTAAAACGAGAATTCACGTTATTTATTGTAAAACGTTTTTTTTGCTAGAGGCACAAACCACTCTTCTCCAAATCGTGATACAAATTGATCCCTGTCTTTCCATTAGAGATCTATTTCAAAATTATATTTTTTTTTCTTCTATAGGCTTTCCTATCTTCTATGTACCGTAGGCTGGGGGTCTAGGCTTAAGAGGTTTTCCAAGGTTTCCCTGCTTAAGAAAGTTCCCGAATGGGTAGACCCTGACATCAGTTCATGAAAGATCATCTTCCTTGGTTGTGCACAGCAAATATAACACCTAGATGCACATAAAAGCAATACAGCCGCGGTACCGGTCTCTTCATTTCTTCTGTCTTCAACATTTCTTTTCTTCGTCTGTCTCAAATATAATATTCTTTTTCAGTCGGAGGACTGACAATCATCACTTCCGGGATATCCACGCTAATAGATAGCTCGTGAAGTGTGTTCGGTGAATCAAAATTGAGCTCACAAACTTCGCTCGCTGCGAGGGGCATTGTAATCTCCCCACGGAAAATTACCCTCTACCACGCAATAATTAATAATGGTCAACCAAATCATCCACATGTATTTACGTTTGAAAAGTATCTGATCAGATTTTCTAGTAATATATGCGCCGACAGCTCGTCGACGCCAAGGTATTTTTCTAGTACGTTTATTCTTTGGAACAACAGAGGTACAGAAATGTATGCTCCATGGTTATTATAGTGGGAGAGAGGAACAGCTTCGGAAGTATCGGTTGGAAGATTGTCGGATTGCTAAAGGAGATTTATTTACTCTTCTTCGCGCTAAAGCGAGCTAGGAAAGTTTGTGCCGCTAGCGTGATAGATAAAGGGAAAAAAAAACCTGTAAAAGAAAATTACATGAGACTTGGAACCAACAGAAAACGGAACATGTACGGAAATGGATTCAATATACAATTTTCCTCAGAAATAAGGTTTGTGACCATTTTATTCTAGAGTGAAGGACGAATGAGTTCTCTGTCTGAACCATTGATGATTGTCTGGGCCCTGTAATTAATTGGGAAGTTTCAGCTGTGACGAAGAGAGCCTGCAATCTCTGTGTTTTTTGAAATCGTCCAAAAAGGCTTCGTCCACATCTGAAATTTTAGATCTGTCGTAAACTGAACGAATTGTTCAAACGATCGATTTTCCCAACTGAATGCAGCGCTTAATAATAATAACAAATGCAAAGATCTTTTCTAGCAAGCCAGCCGCTGAATATTAAGACGAAGGGCTCCACCAGAGATTCTACTAGGCTGATTTCACGTAATTAATATATTTAAACTGTACACAGATAAAGGACAGAGAGAGAGAGACAGAGAGTGAATGGAATTCGAGAAATTACTCAGAATCCTCCATTAGCATAATTGTTTGTCTGTCTTTTCACGGATCAGCCTAATAAGAAAACACGAAGCCCTGACTTTATTGTACCGATTTATGTGTGAGGGTGAAAGAGCGATAAAGGCGACAGATACACTTCTGTACAGACAAAACATTACACCAAGTTAGCGGCAAGCTGCATTCATATAGACTTTCATCATTTACAGAGTAGAATTCATTATACTCTACAAAACAAAAGAAACCACAGCCTTCTAGACTATATAGTTCCAGAGAAAAATGCCAATATGCGAAATGATGGAACACGAAATTCTCGGAAATGTCATTCCATGATTATTTTGAAATATTTATTTAATATAGTAAATAATCGAGTATTTCAATAAAACCAACACCAAATTAAGCATAAACATCCATATTTTGATAATTTGCATAAAAGTAAAAATGTAAATGTTGTTACTTTTGGCGATACGACTCCCCTTAAAGTAGAACAGACCAGAGTACCAGAAAAACAAACACGTGGCTTTATTTGCCGAAAAGGGGAGTACATGTTCACCGACAGAAGGTGCCATGTGTTTGGCGAGAGTTTTCACAGTCCATGTGTTAGGATAAGCCATCAGGATGGAATGGAGAGGACGTGTTAACAGGTCAGAAGCCAGTGAAAGAGAGCATCTCGTCAATATCTTACAAGGTCGGCTGTGGCTGACTGACGTCACAGCGACTCTCAGCTGAAGGAGCAGGTGAAGGCTGGAAGGGAATGGATATGGATTTGCTGGCTCAGGTGACGTCCAAGTAACGGTGGCTCGAGGAGTGGGTAGGGGAGGTGAGGGGAGTGTGGAGAGGTGTCGGCAGTGTCCACACCCCACCATAGGAAACAACTGAGTGCGGTACGGGCAGGCGAAAGCTTAAGCTCCGACTGTCAAAGATGGCGTCCCACACACGTGGCCGACTGGCAAATTTTACCAGCTGTCACGTGTCAAGCCCACGCGCATCTTGTTGGCTGATGTTAATGGCTAATTCACAAACAACTACAAAATCACAAGAGTTTAACAAGTATTCCCGGCTGTTTCCACTAAGTGCTGCCTTCTAAGTGGCTTTAATAGATCAAAAGTGTTGACATCAAAGAGGTATTCATTGCACAGGGTTATATGTGTACTCAGTCTGAGTTCACCGTGTGTCCTAATTTCACTTTCATATTCATATTTATACACTTTATCGTGTTTTACTACATAACAGCATATAAATAGTGATCGGGAAACTCCGCTGCTAGAATGGACTGTGGTATCAACGTTCGATACCACACTTGTTAGGGGTTGCAGTTACCGACCGCGGTCCGTATCCGTATCGCTGGACCCGCCAGTCGAGACTAGCGCCGCTAGCGACGCACCGCGGCTTGTATCAAGTTTCTAGGGAGCGCTCGTCCACTCTTGCTCGGGACGTCAACTAGGAATGTAGCATAACCTTCAGCTGATAGGAAGCAACCCCTAACAAGGCAGTTAGTCAAGTAGGGCATTAGTAATGCCTCTCTAGATATCTGTATGTCAATATACGAGGGCAGTTGAATAAGTAATGCAACACATTTTTTTCTCGGCCAATTTTGGTTGAAAAAACCGGAAATTTCTTGTGGAATATTTTCAAACATTCCCGCTTCGTCTCGTATAGTTTCATTGACTTCCGACAGGTGGCAGCGCTGTACGGAGCTGTTAAAATGGCGTCTGTAACGGATGTGCGTTGCAAACAACGGGCAGGGATCGAGTTTCTTTTTGGCGGAAAACCAGGGCATCTCAGATATTCATAGGCGCTTGCAGAATGTCCACGGTGATCTGGCAGTGGACAAAAGCACGGTGAGTCGTTGGGCAAAGCGTGTGTCATCATCGCTGCAAGGTCAAGCAAGACTGTCTGATCTCCAGCGTGCGGGCCTGCCGTGCACAGCTGTGACTCCTGCAATGGCTGAGCGTGCGAACACACTCGTTCGAGATGATCGACGGATCACCATCAAACAACTCAGTGCTCAACTTGACATCTCTGTTGGTAGTGCTGTCACAATTGTTCACCAGTTGGGATATTCAAAGGTTTGTTCCCGCTGGGTCCCTCGTTGTCTAACGGAACACCATAAAGA
This sequence comes from Schistocerca serialis cubense, assembly GCF_023864345.2. Taxonomy (NCBI): domain Eukaryota; kingdom Metazoa; phylum Arthropoda; class Insecta; order Orthoptera; family Acrididae; genus Schistocerca; species Schistocerca serialis. The sequence goes on from NC_064642.1 coordinate 39,989,914, forward strand.
GCAAAGGAGAACCATCTGTGCGGAATTGCTTGCTCGTCATGTGGCTGAGGGTGACAATTTCTTGTCAAAGATTGTTACAGGCGATGAAACATGGGTTCATCACTTCGAACCTGAAACAAAACGGCAATCAATGGAGTGGCGCCACACCCACTCCCTTACCGAGAAAAAGTTTAAAGCCATACCCTCAGCCGGTAAAGTCATGGTTACAGTCTTCTGGGACGCTGAAGGGGTTATTCTGTTCGATGTCCTTCCCCATGGTCAAAGGATCAACTCTGAAGTGTATTGTGCTACTCTTCAGAAATTGAAGAAACGACTTCAGCGTGTTCATAGGCACAAAAATCTGAACGAACTTCTCCTTCTTCATGACAACGCAAGACCTCACACAAGTCTTCGCACCCGAGAGGAGCTCACAAAACTTCAGTGGACTGTTCTTCCTCATGCACCCTACAGCACCGTCGGATTTCCATATGTTTGGCCCAATGAAGGACGCAATCCGTGGGAGGCACTACGTGGATGATGAAGAAGTTATTGATGCAGTACGACGTTGGCTCCGACATCGACCAGTGGAATGGTACCGTGCAGGCATACAGGCCTTAATTTCAAGGTGGCGTAAGGCCGTAGCATTGAATGGAGATTACGTTGAAAAATAGTGTTGTGTAGCTAAAAGATTGGGGAATAACCTGGTGTATTTCAATGCTGAATAAAACAACCCCTGTTTCAGAAAAAAATGTGTTGTATTACTTATTGAACTGCCCTCGTATGTATGCATCATATGAAGAAGCCTATACCACAAGTTAAGTACAATATATATTATTTTTTACCAGAGACTACTAATTATTTCAGTCGTTGCAGATATGAACTATGCAGCCAGCTCCTTACCGACTTCACTGGCAAACTTGCAATATGTGTTTCTATTTAGCATTGGCCACCTGTCATCATAACAACTGACGACGAGAATCATAACATGGACAGCACATACTATCCTTATTACATGTTTCTATGCAGCAAACACTTTCGTCCTCAATGGCAAGTTACCACAGAATATAATACCAGAATACAATATTGAATAGAAAACGGAAAAGCAAGTCTAGTTTTTTACATACAAGATGGCCGCCGAGTGAGATCACAGATATTATCTTCGTTCGCTAAAAGAACTTATTTAAGAAGAAATAGTGACAAATTTAAATTTTCTTTGTTTTGTATACTTGCTGTAGTGTCCGTTCTTGTCACAACTGAATATTAGCGTCCCAGCAGAGCTTGTTTTTGAAAAAACCTGTTCTTTAGCTGAAGTCCAGATAATCGTGACATAACCCGAAATTTTGCGTGACATAAAGACAAAAAATTCTATTCAAGTTCTCTTGATAGTGCAAAATTCGTTTAAGAACTACAGCTACTTGTGTCATCGGTGTCTATTGTTGCAATAAAAGTATAATTAAACGTTTCTAAATCGTATTTAACTGACACATTTCGTATTGTTTTCTAGTTAGATAGACGCGATCTAGGACTAAATTTTCCGAGTCATAAACGTTTAAAAACCTGACCAATCACGCCTGATAACGTAAATTCTCTAAAAGCAAAGTAATTACAAATTCATTCTTCTGTCATTGTATCTCTAAATCAGTACAAAAACAACAACCACCGTGCATAAGACCTTTGTGTCGTTTCTTGTTTACACACAGCCAATCTCGCGTCTCTGACAAATGTAAAACATGCTTTCGAAACTGACCATGATTGAGAAATATGGGAGCTGTTGTAGGGTAGTGAGTAGAGATATTTGTCGCCAATCTTGTATGAAATATTTTCACTGGGGGGGGGGGGGAGGATGCAACGGGAAGAATGTTGGAAGAACAGAAGAGGCTCTCTCCTGGAACTGCAGAGTATGCAGTAGGAACATTTTGATTGGGGAACAGGAAAGAAAAATCTGTGCCCTTCAGGCACAGTTGGAGGAAGCAAGGAAGGAACTGATAAGGATCAAAGAAGATATGGGGGAGGAGGGAACTGGCAGCTGGTAGGAGGATAGGAAGAAAGAGAACGCGATCTGACAGTTTTATCATCAACACCAAAAACAGGTATCTACCACTGCCAGAGTTAAGTGGAGAAGAGCCTCAGGTGGAACGAGGAGCAGGAAATGTGGAGCACACTTTAACCGAGGCCGAGAGCCGGCTGGTGAGACCGTGCGGCTCTAGGCGCTTCAGTCTGGAACCGCGTGACCGCTACGGTCGCAGCTTCGAATCCTGCCTCGGGCACGGATGTGTGTGATGTCCTTAGGTTAGTTAGGTTTAAGTAGTTCTAAGTTCTAGGGGACTGATGACCACAGATGTTAGGTCCCATAGTGCTCAGAGCCATTTGAACCAACCGATTCCGAGAAGCCTAGGAATGTAGAAAGTGTTAGGAAGTTGAAAGTGCTGCTGCTAGGTCGTAGCCATGGGCGAGGTGTAGGCACTCAGTTACAGGAAAGTTTAGGGGCAGCGTACGAGGCCACCAGGATCTTCAAGCCAAATGCAGGGCTAAGTCATGTGATAGGGTCTTTATGTAAGGACTTTACAAAAGAGGACCATGTAGTGATAGTGGGTGGGGCGGGTAACAGTTTGGACAGCGACGGGGCATATGACATAGGTACGACCTGGACAAGATAGCTCCTCTGACTTGTGGCACCAACGTATACTTTATTGAGCTGTTCCGGCGTCATTATCGACCACACCTTGATGAAGATGTGAGGCGAATCAATGTGGGGTTAGGGATGGCTCTGAGAACAGCCAACTTTCCTCACGTTTCTGTGGTGCCCGTCGGGACTATCAAGAGATGGGATTTCACTAGGCATGGCCTACACCTAAACAGGACTGGGAAGGGAAGATTGGTACAGCTGATTCATGAAAGTATAGGGGTGGATCTTGGGCCACACATGGTCAAATATCTGGTGTCATAGGCAGAAAAAGTAGGTATTTTTATGATGAATTCAGACAACAGGTTCCCATGCCTAAAGACTATCTCTATCAGTTTAAAAAGTACTGAAACAATCATTCACAAGACAGATTTTAACACTTCAAATATCACACATACCAGATGTCACACAGAAAAACAACCCATTGGAAAGAGTAACATGGGGCATTTTACAGACTTAACAATCCTCCATCAAAACATGCAGTCAATAAAAAATAAAATACAACTATTAGAAGTTGAGTTCCAATCTTTGAACTGCACAGTAGTTTGTATTACTGAGCACTGGTGTAGAGACACAGAAATCCAACATGTAGTATTATTATTGTATTAAAGGCAAACTTTTACTGCAGAACTACTTCAAGGGGTGGAGGATCATGCATTTATATCAGAAAAGGAACACAGTTCAAATCAAGACATGACCTCAGTATAGTACGTGAAGACAAACACTTTGAAATATCAGTTATTGAATTAACAGGTCTTGATATCACCGAGAAATTAATCGTTTAGTGTGTGTATAGATCTCACAGTGATAGTGTGGACACTTTTTTCAATAAATTAACAGAAGTTCTAGATAAAGGAGATAGCACATACAAAGTAGATAGCACATACTTCAAATAGATCTAAGCATTCAGTAAAACACGTATCAGATCCTAAATATATTGTGCAAGGTAGCATATTAGGATCAATACAATTCCTGAGGTACAGTCTTAGACAATAAAACTGACCGCCGGCCGGCTGCCACAGAGACTAAGTCCGAGTCATTCACTTAAGGTTGCCAATAAAACTGACCGCCCCTGACAACTCTAAGTCCGGCAATCTGCACAATATGGCAACACTGTAAGATGCGGAAGTGCCAGGAGAAGTGTTATCTACTACCGAGATGTTGTCGGACTACATGAGGCCGTGGTCTAGTAGCAAGCGTCGTGCGTTCTAATTTATAGTCGCCTGTTCGCGTCCAACTGTATACATATATATATATTTTACCACAGTCGGTCTAAAGTTACGAGTCTGACTGAACGTCAATGATAATTCGCTTAACATTCTACCCACCAGCAATAACAAGTATTCCAGAAACAATTCCGCAGGATAGCTCGTGGCTGCGCCGCGATCATAACAGCTTACGCTCGAGCGTTTCCTCGCGCTGCAGCGGCTACCGGCCACTGGCCAGACGCCACCCGCCGCCTGAAATCCGGCGCCGCCCAGGTGAACGCGTCGCGACGCTGTCAGTGTGTGTCTCAACTGTCATTTTCGAGTTTGAAGTTCTAGTTATCATCTGGCAGTTAAGCAATGGATTTTGCAAGCTTGAAAATCATGAACTACAGTTAAGCATTGTAAAATTGAGTCGTAAGTGGAAATAGGTGTAACATCTGCAACACAACGTTTACTTTTGGTACAACAGAGGGGTGAATGCAGAGGAAGCAGCTAGAAAGATTTGAATTTTGTGTGGAGCGACTGATTTTGGTAAAAATACGCCAGAAAAAGATATTCTTGTTTCAACAAAGATCGTTCTGGCATGAATGATTTTCCACATTAAGGAAGTCTCGACTACTGATATATGTGATAGATTACCATTTTACCATCATGCGACATTTGCATTCAACATGCAAAGTTCAGAAGTCTAGTGTATGAGTACTGCATGCTCTAATTCCAAACAACAAAAATTAACGGAGTGACTATTATTGAACGTCATCAGGTCGCTCATTGAGCATTCGTATGCAGTACAGTTACTGGTGACGTGTTATGATGCCTTTATCGTTAACTTCCTAAGAAGAAATGAAAGGCTGAGCCCCTCCAAAAGACATAAACTCGAGCAAAGAGTAGTATGAACATAATATTTTACATCTGATAGCTCCAAAAGTGTGTTTTGGCCAACGTATTCTGCCCCAAGGGCTGTGTGCAACACAGCTGGAATTTGTTGCCAACAACTGAGACACCTTCCGGTCTTAGCGTAAGAAAATCGAGCAACACAACTACATCACATGTGCTACTGTATGATAACGCACTTCTTGATTTGAGAAACAAAACTATCCAGGAGATTGAAATTAAAGTCGTCTCTCAAGCACTTGTATTGATAGAGAAGTCCTCTCTCAAGCACTTGTCCCTCTCGTCATATATTCGTAAAGATTTACCTTTCCCGCTCTTGATCGATCGACCGTCAACGCAATTCATTTCTAGACGAAAATACTCTTAAAACTACTCTGATATAATGATATCGTTAGAACCAGTAGGTTTCTACTGGCGTAGAATTTGTAAACAACTTTAGCATTGTCAGATCGTTTTAGATATCGTGAAAGAAAATTCTTTTGCTGATTAATTTCTCTTTTATGATTACTGTTGCGTTTAGTAAACTAATGGAAAATCCAATTAAAATATTCACTGTACTAATGCAAATTAAATTCAGCTTACTACAGAAACATCACGACGGCAGACTATCTTAATAAAGCATTAAGTATCTGTAAGACGATTGAGCCTATTTTAACACGAATTAGTAGGACATTACCGACTTTTGACTTCGAAAAGATCTGTATTTACTTCATCTCCTGTATCGTTCGCAATTATTATGAAAATGTGGCATTTCATAGATAAAATTATGTATTCACAACAGCAAAAAACATGTCGTCATTATGAATTTGGCAGTACCGTAAGGTTTTCGCTCTGACACTAAGGGTTACTGAAAGTAGCAAGGCGCATTTTGCTCGAGCGTTGTCTTACGATTCCCTTATTGCGTTTGTATCTGCCTGCTTGTAGCTCTGCTACAAAAGAATTAAAAATCTGGCTCTCAGCGAGTCTCGAAAGGCGATCGAAAGCAGCTTGCACCTGGTAGCCAAATATGTTTCTTGGGAACAGGCTACTTCCTAAAGTGGGAAGACATTCTTTTGTGGTTGAATTGTTGGCAGATGTCAGTCAGACGTGTGCCGTTGGTCTAAGCGTTTCGGTGTGTTGAATTTGTACCAATTATTTTTCTACAGGTTTTTTCTGTCCCAAATAGAGAGTTGAAGTCTCCCATTAGTATTTTCACATCATCTTGGTGAATTTTGCTCATAGTATTTTCGAGTGTATATCTTTTATAGGGGCTCTGAATGAGCATAGTCATAAGTCGATTGTTGATGGATGCGATTTCTTTGACAGAGTTGATGATGGATCTGTGTTCGAGAAATGCAGTGCCGAAGATTGGTACGCCTTTCGGTACCTTTCGTTATATTTTTTGGCGGACGATTTCTTTTGTGAGATTATTGAGGTTTCTTGTTTGGGTCAATGTATCGATGTTTAGTTTTCAAATGAATATTTTCTGCTTGTAGGGAAATTTACCAGAGATCTTCGATATTCTCTGCCGTGCTAACCTGGACTCCCCAGAGTGCGAAAATCCAACTGCCGCCTATCGGTGGCCAGGTTGTGTACCACCTGGGGTAAAATTACCTTTGCTTGCATAGTTCATGTTTTCTTGTGTTTCATTGGTTTGGCATGGGTGATACCAGGACCGGACAGGACCAGAGGATGTTGAAGCCTTTGGAAGCAAATACTTTCAGCCAAGCTCATTGAGATAACAGACGGTGAGTAGCCGTTCAGGATTGTGTTAGTATTTGGTTCACCCCAAGTATTTGATTTCCTCGGTACCACCCATATGGGGGACAGTTTCCCCTATCGGCCACACGGGATTTTTATTATTATTATGTCATCAGCAAATCTGATATGGAGTATCTTCCCTCCACTGAAATAGATGTGTATTGTTCGATTCAATATGTCCATCAGATAAATATGGGTTATAATTACGTTACAATGCTGCTAGTCGACATATTTCTCCCTTTTTCTTAGACAGTTGCTAGCTGTTACTCCATCATAGGAATTTATGTGCGCAGAATTGTTGCAATACAGATGTTCAAATTATCCGATTTCTGTAATTTCATTTCGATACAAGATCGTCCTAATCGGATTCAGCCAGTCAGTCTTAATGTGGATATCCGACTACGACTCTCATCATATGATAGACTGGATGAACCACATTCTTAATCGGACTGTTGAATCCAGATCACTTATCTATGACAGGGCCTGAATTCTTAAACACTGTGGAAAATAATAATCCAATGTGATTATTGCAAATACGTTATTTAAATATAAATATATGAACTAACGAGATAACAGTTTATTTACAGGAGCAGAGACCCATCCATCATAGCAGGGCAGTGTGAGATTCGTTTCAGGGCCAGATAGACAGCTGAGGAACTGACTGGTGCATGTGTTGTTCAACACACAGTAGTTGTCATCCTCACTTGGACGAATATAGAAAACGTATGGTGGGAAGTAAACCATCACGCTACACTGTCGACGACTTAATGAAATCAATTCCCCTACGCCCTCGAGAAATCTTACGTAATGATCGTGGGTGGGTTGGTTACTAAAAGTATACTAGCCCACAAGGCCCATGTGGACAATTATCTGATAATCGGTCAAGCTTTGCTTTGTCGCAGCTCTTTAGCATACAAGAAGTCCATTTACGTTCACTCCCCTCCTTACAATTCTTGCAATGCAAGGTAATTGAAAAATGTCATCAACTCTACGCCAACTGAGGAACTGACTGGTGCATGTATTGTTCAACCCACAGTAGTTGTCACCCTCACTGGAATCAATGACTGTTTGTGTTTGTGTGTGTTTGTTAGCGCACATGTGTGTATTCAGCAATGACTGCCAGCTGCCACAACACTTCACAGAATCCTTGCGGCAGGCAACACTACTATGCGTGCACTTCAGACTTGATTCAGTGAGACGTCAGGAGACGGATGAAAACGTCAAATTAACGTCGCTTTCCGCGCGCTCGCGTATGTGTGTGTGTGTGTGTGTGTGTGTGTGTGTGTGTGTGCGTGCGTGCGTGCGCGCGTGTGTGTTTTCGTGTTAACGCACAATCTGAATCAATACTATTAACATTAGAGAGACAACCAACAATAAATATTGCATCAAATATGACTGTAAAGTATTTTAATGCGATGGGAAGTTACAAACTGAATTTTTATCCAACCCACGTCCTGCGTATTACTTTACGTAAGATGTATTAACTCCATAGTATCGTTAGCAGAGACAGTGCGCTCTTGTTGTCGAGGCTCGCGACAAGTGCAGCGATCAGCAGTGCCCAATGCCGCCGCGATTTGTTTATGTTGGCTGAGCGTGGACACTGCAGCAGACGCTTCGCCCTAAACAGAGAGAAATCACCTTTGCTCTGACTGCAGTGAGCGAATATCACTGCCTGCGTGTTCTTATAGTAACCAACGTGAGACTCTGCTCACAGGTGCCATGGAGCAATTGCAACGGGTATCATGTCATTAGTCATCAGAATATTAACCAGTGATGAAATGTCCACTCTATTTGAATCCCAAGAAAATAGGAACCTTCTCACAAAGGAATGTGAGGTGATATCAAAATATATCCAACATACAAAAATTAATTGGAGGGCTTTCATGTATGCAGTAATAACACACAAGGAAATATTATATCTTGTAAGCGTATATTTCATTTCCTCTTCTCATATTAACGCCCTTGTTTTAATATGCAGTGAGAAAATAAACACGAAAAACTAAAGCTCCTGAGAAGCATATAAGTCATTTCCTCTTCTCATATCACAACTTTTGTTCAGTATGAAGTAAAAAAATAAACAGTTTAGAGTTCTGAAGCATAATATGACACCAGATTCTTATCGTAGGCGCTATCGGAAACGCCAAAAGCAGGGAGCTGTCCATTCTTTTGTCCAACAGTCTGTTTCCTTTCATGTATTACTCCCGCTAGGAGATTCTTATTTAAGGACTTGTGGGCATCAAGTTCTTCAGCAGAACAAGCCTTATGTTATAGTGCTAATTACGGTATGGAAAAAATGCAACAAAGACGAGTTCCGCTAGAGCAGTGAGGATATTTGCACATGTGTGTATTCAGCAATGACTGCCAGCTGCCACAACACTTCACAGAATCCTTGCGGCAGGCAACACAACTGTGCGTGCACTTCAGACTTCATTCAGTGAGACGTCAGGAGATGGATGAAAACGTCAAATTAACGTCGCTTTCCGAGTCGTATTCAATCCAGAATGAGGTGTTACTAAGGTAGTTGAGCGTTCTAGCAATTACACTTTTATGATTCCCATATGAGTATTTCGAAAGCCAAAAGAACCCGTTAGTGTGAAACTATCGGGAACTGCATTAATATAAAACTGCAAGAACTTGAGACAATACGTGGACTCTTCTCTTCGCTGGGTGACCTATTACTGTTATTTAGCATTCTCTCCGTCCTAGTCGTAATGCAAATGGAACTTCAGAGGCGCTTTCCGCTATTCTTGATAAACATCAGCAACCTGTAACCACTGAGAGTCACAACTGCGTGATGATAATGGTTCAGGTTGTCAGTAGTTGTGGTGGTGTTATGCTGTCAAACTGCTTACAGTAACGTTAATGGTGGCGCACATAATTTAGCGCTGACTACCTACTTAAGTAAAGATAGTGTTGTGGCGTCATCGCTTGTCTTTATTTGGCCTCAGCTTGAGTAATCCGATTCAACTAACATAGTACTCCAATCGCGGGCTCCTAACACAGTATGACAGCAGAGATTATCGTGCGGGTATTATATTATTTCTGCAATGAAATGCTTAACAAATCTTACCCTCAGCTATGCAGCTGGAATGACTCATTACACAGGTACTCCATGTTGCACTTGGTTAAGTCATCAGTTCGCTGCAATCCTGCTTGTACTGTTCGTAAATACTCGCATGCTTCCGAAATGGTTCAAATGGCTCTGAGCACTATGGGACTTAACTTCTGAGGTTATCAGTCCGCTAGAACTTAGAACTACTTGAACATAACTAACCTAAGGACCTCAGACACATCCATGTCCGAGACAGGATTCGAACCTGCGACTGTAGCGCCTGGAACCACTCGGCCACCCCGGCCTGCATACTTGTATACTGACCATTCGTTATTTGACTAAATATGAACTACAATCTGATTCGCATATATATGACATCGGCTAGCGTTGGCACAAAGGTATGACTAAGGGTTGGATGGTGTTGAAGTCCTGTTACATTGATGGCAATACAAATGTTCGCAAATCGCCTCTATTGCCTCAAAAAGAATTGCATCTTAAATATAGAGGGACCGACGACCACACTGTCACAGCGCGTTGAAATACAGCAACGACGGCAGATGAAAATTTTTGACCGACTGGCCTTCGAACACAGACCTCCTGCTTACTAGACAGACGTTCTGATAACTGGACTATTATTTTTTTTTAATGTTTGAGAAGACTTTCAGCACCAGGTAGGCGGAGGCAAAGAGGGCAGGGGTCGAAGATCCGGTCCTGTCATGGTCCTTCAACAAGATTCCGCTTCCAGTTGTTAGTGGCCATGCGCTTGTTATTCGCCCTTAACCACAGTCGGAGTTGGAGACTCTCTTCAGTTACATCTAACCAGTGCGCATCTATTGCTCTATTGTAAGAACCGAGGTGCGGTATTTTGGTATTAAAATTTTGTAAATTTGTGGTAAGAACTTATGAGACCAAGCTGCTTAGGTCTTCGGTCCCTAAGCTTACACATTACTTAGATTAGATTTAGATTAGATTTACTTTCATTCCAATTGATCCGTAGTGAGGAGGTCCTCCAGGATGTGGAACATGTCAGAAAAACAACAATACATGACAAATATTTAAACTAAAACAAATAAGCTAATGTACCATTCCACAGGTCCCAAGTGGAATGATCGTCATTTTTTAATGAACACTAAGAGTCATTTTACAAATACTATTGCACTGAATTTAAAATAAAAAAGTTTTATATTTATTTATAAGGTAAGAAACATGTAATACAACTACTGTAATACTTATTTACAATGAACACATTACTGCACTGAAATGGTGCAGAAGTTAGATTATACTTACACACACACACACACACACACACACACACACACAAATTTTCAGTGAACACATTACTGCACTGAAATTGTGCAGAAGTTATGTTATACTTATATACAAATCAGTTGGTTTTCCTCAGAAATTCATCAATGGAGTAGAAGGAGTTGGCCACCAATAAATCCTTTAGGCTTCTCTTAAACTGAATTTCATTGGTTGTTAAGTTTTTTATGGCTGCTGGCAAGTTATTGAAAATGTGTGTTCCTGAATAATGCACACCTTTTTGTACAAGACTAAGTGACTTTAAATCCTTGTGAAGATTATTCTTATTTCTAGTATTGATTCCATGAATTGAGCTGTTGGTTTGAAAAAGTGATATATTTTTAATGACAAATTTCATTAAGGAATAAATATATTGGGAAGCTGTAGTTAGTATCCCTAGTTCCCTAAACAGGCTTCTGCAGGATGTTCTTGAGTTCACACCACATATAATTCTTACTGCACGTTTTTGTGCCCGGAAAACTTTAGCTTGGCTTGATGAATTACCCCAGAAAATAATCCCATATGACATTATGGAATGAAAGTAAGCATAGTATGCCAGCTTTTTCATTTTTATATCCCCTATGTCTGACAAAATTCGCATTGCAAACAGAGATTTGTTAAGACGCTTCAGCAGTTCTGTGGTGTGCTCCTCCCAGTTGAATTTATTATCAAGCTGTAATCCCAAGAATTTAACACCGTCCACTTCTTCTATCTTCTTGTCATCATATGTTAGACATATACTCTTGGGACACCCCTTACAAGTTCTGAATTGCATGTAGTGTGTTTTTTCAAAGTTTAGTGACAAAGAATTGGCTAGGAACCAGTGATTAATGTCTACAAATATTTTATTGGCTGATCTTTCTAAGACTACACTTGATTTGCTATTTATTGCAATGTTTGTATCATCAGCAAACAAAACAAACTTGGCATCTGGTAATGTTACTGATGAAACGTCATTGATATACACAAGAAAAAGTAAGGGCCCCAAAATGGAACCTTGTGGGACACCACATGTAATTAGTTCCCAGTTGGATGATGCCTGATAGCTTGATACATGTCTCTTTCCTAATAACACCCTTTGTTTCCTGCCAGAGATATAAGATTTGAACCATTTTGCAGCATTTCCTGTTACACTATAATATTCTAGTTTACTTAAAAGGATATTGTGATTTACACAGTCAAATGCCTTTGACAGATCACAAAATATACCAGTTGCCTGCAATTTTTTGTCTAATGAATTAAGTACATTTTCACTGTAAGTGTAGATAGCCTTCTCAATATCAGAACCTTTTAGAAATCCAAACTGTGACTTTGACAGTATGTTATTTGAGATAAGATGGTTATAAAGACGACTGTACATTACTTTTTCGAAAATTTTTGAGAATGCTGGCAACAGTGAAATTGGACGGAAATTTGATGCTATTTCTTTATCTCCCTTCTTAAACAGTGGCTTAACTTCAGCATATTTCAGCCATTCGGGAAATATTCCACTGATAAACGACTGGTTACACAGATAGCTTAATATGTTACTTAGCTCAGAATCACATTCTTTAATTAACTTTGTTGATATTTCATCATACCCACTAGATGTTTTTGATTTTAAAGATTTTATGATGGACATTATTTCTGTTGGGGTAGTGAGGGTCAAATTCATATTATGGAAGTTACTTGAAATGTCTGGTCTAAGGTAATCCATAGCAGCATCTACCGAACCTGACAACCCCATCTTTTCAGTAACAGTTATAAAATGTTTGTTAAAAAGTTCTGCAACACTATACACATCTGTCACCAATGCATCATTTACTCTTAATGCTATTTGTTCCTCTTCATGTCTGGTTCTACTGGTCTCCTCCTTCACTATATCCCATATTGTCTTTATTTTGTTATCTGATATGACTATCTTTTCCTTGTAATATATTTGCTTTGACATCCGTATTACAGTCTTTAATATTTTGCAGTATTTCTTACAATGTGCTATAGCATCAACATTGGAAATGTTTCGGATTGACAGATACAGTTTTCTTTTTGTTTTACAAGATACCCCTATTCCTCGAGTAATCCATGGCTTCTTTGTAGACTTTGCTCTAACCTTGGTAAGTTTTGGGGGAAAGCAGTGTTCAAATAAGGTAAGCACTTTATTAGCAAAAATGTTATATTTTTCATTCATGCCATGAGCACTGTAAACATCAGTCCAGTGAATGTCTCTGAGGAGTGTCCTAAAATAATCAATTTTTGGCTTACTGATTACCCTCTTGAGCTCAGATTTAACAGATTTTATATCCTGTTCAGTATTAACATTTAACAGAAGGAACTGCATGTCATGGTCTGAGAGGCCATTGACTATTGGTTTTGTAATATAATTTTGTTCATTTGACTTTTCTATAAAGATATTATCAATGGCTGTTTGTGAGCAAGTGGTTATCCTAGTGGGGAACTTTACTGTGGGAATTAAGTTGAATGATAGTGTTACTAACTCAAATAGGTTCTTATTGGGAGAGTCTTTAATGAAATCTACATTGAAATCACCAGCAACCACTATTTCTTTGTTTTTGGTTGTTAAATGGGCCAGTACAGCTTCAAGGTGGTTTACAAACAGATTAAAGTTACCTGCAGGTGCTCGATATACACTTAATATTATGAAAGATTTTTTGTGAAAATCTAATTCTGTTGCACATGCTTCCATATGCTGTTCTAGGCAAAATTTATGAATGTCTATGTTCTTAAATTTATGACAGTTCCTGATGAATGTGGCAACTCCTCCTTTCTCCATTTCTGATCTACAATAGTGAGATGCTAACCTAAACCCTGTAACACTTAAAAGTTCTATACCAGTGGTCACATGATGTTCAGAGAGGCAGATTATGTCAGCTGGGTTTGAAGACTCTAATTCATCTATGCAGATAGTTAATTCATTAATTTTATTTCTCAGTCCTCGAATATTTTGATGCAATAAAGATAGCTGACATTTCACATTGACTGACTTAAAATTGGATGGAGTTAAAATATCTGCTGACAGTTGAAAATTCTTAACCAATGGCTGTTTATGTTCATGTAATAAGCTGGAATTATGTTTTTTGATTTCTTTCTCAAACTGAAGGTTTGTCTCAGTTCTAACCTCTCTTAAAATTTGTTTTCTTTCAGTCCTCCCTACCCTAAAAAAGGGTCTTTTCTGAATCCTATAACCACTGGTATTTTACCACTCATGACAGTGCCTCCCCCCTTTAACTTTCCTGCTATTTCCCCAGCCAATTTACCCTTCAATCTAACTTAAACTAAGTTACGCTATGGACAACACACACCGCCATGTCGGAGGGAGGATTCGAACCTCCGACGGTGGATACTATGATGACACAGCAGTCAACCTCTCTGCAGCACCTATCTACACACGCTCCTCGTCAGACGCGAATTCCCATTTTTGCCGCATACCACATGCGCGGTACCCCCCGGCCATTGTTCCACTAACTTGCGTCCACACTGTATTCCCGCCAGGGTCGGACGATGTCGTGCGTCTAGCACTGAAAACTTTCGATGACCCGTGGAGACCCAAATAATTATACAGGATGTTTCAGGAGGAATAGTAAATATTCTAGGAGATGCTAGTATAGACACATTGTTGAAATAATGACATATAATATGCGTCCAATTTTTATTGAACATACAGGTAGCTGGGTTCAATGCATTTCCGTTTCGTATGTTGGTCCTTACAGAACCCAGTTGTGTACACTTCCTTGAAAATGAGCTTCCAGCGTCATTGGAAGAGGTTCATTTGGCTACAAGAATGCGTATGTTCCTCCAGCATGACGGGGCTCCTGCACATTCTAGTCGTCAGGTGACACATTATCCAAACCCAACATTTCCTGGAAGATGGATCATTGGATATGGGCACTTTTCTTGGCCTTTAAGGTCCCCGGACCTTATCTCTTTCGATTTTTGGTTGCGGGGATGGTTAAAGGCGGAGTCTACAAAGAAAAAGTAAACCCAAGTGCCGATTTGATCGTTCGGATTATGAATAGTGCAGCCCTCATAAAAGAACGCAAAGACGACCTACACGTGGTGTTATCAAGAGAAGTCAAATGTGCATTGAAGTTGGTGGGGGAATTTTTGAAAATCAACTTTGAATGTCCTCGTTGCCTTTGCTTTCAGTTTGTTAGGGTTACGTACTAACAGCCGTATCTCTGTACAAAATAAAAAGTGGACGCATTTATATGGAATTTTTTTATGCAATTCGTCTGTACTACCACCTACTAAAATATCTAATATTCCTCCTGAAACACTCTGTGTATGGATATATGTGTGGTGTCTGTTCTTTCGGACATGTCCGAAAGAAAATGCTTCATGGCATTCTGCAACGACCTTCGGTCGCAGGGGCTGATAGAGATTTCAGAGCTGCTTGGCTGTCTGAATAAAAGTAGATTCTACGATTTTTGTAGGGTCTACTCTAATTCTCCTCCGCGCACATGCTGATAGAAGATACTATGTAATACTGTGGCCATCTTCCCTAAAGAGATTCTAGGCAGTACGCCAGACCCGGTGGTTTCATCTGTTTTCGACCTGTCAGTATACAACTATATTATGTCTCCTGAACGGTGTAGTGGTTCGTTCTTCCACTGCTTCCTGCTTCCAACTGTTACATGGCAAGGTTTATTGAAACAGCTAGAAGTTACTGTATAGTTAGTCGGCATTTCCCCAGCCATCGCCATACTGATTTGGGATTCCGTATATTCTAACTATATCCAGTTATTTACAATTTTTAGCCTTTATGTCCCTGCTGTGGCCTCCATTTTAAGCCACAGGTGTAAGGCGGGCATGTCTAGCCTAATATCCATCCCAAGAGTGGATGTCCTGCTAATTCCGTCTGTTTGTGAAAGCAGGCCAGTCTCTGCACTTTGCGAGACTCCCTAGCAGCCACCTTCTGTTCGATTTTGTTCATATTATATGACAATAAATTATCATTGGTATTTTTGCAGAGGTGTATATCCAGTACGTACTGGATTTAGACCCCAGTTTACCATACAGCAGCTTCTAGTGCTTATAAGATTATCTTTCGCAGTGGAATATATTCTTTATGTGAGGTGTTCATAATAGTTTTCCATCCAGGGCTACCTCTAGATACACTTCAACCCTCTCTAAAGTTTCATCGAGAAATATAATTTTTCATTATATGTGCTGGACATGCTTCCCCATAAATAATACTACACTAATTTTCGTGTGGCTTGTCTTTAAATATTTTTTCACAATGTTCAGTGCACATAGGTTTAACAATACTATCAAATTTTCTAAGTCTTACTGTGAATAAATCGTCTACTTATTCTTTTCAAGAGTAGTCTCTCGCATTCAGCTCATCTATGAGTTCATTCACCACTAGGTTCTTCATCTCTAACCATTTACTCGAAGGTCGTATTACTAGAACCCCCTCGACATCCAGGAAGATACAGAGAGCATCCAGAAAGGGTAGTGCTTTTTCCACCTTCCCGACAAGTTGGTGAAGTGTTACCTCACATGATTTGCTTCGTAAGTATTATGAAAATGTGGCAGTTCATAGATAAAATTACGTATTCACAACAACAAAAAAGTATGTCGGCAGAAAATAAAAGTGGCATTATGAATTTGGCAGTACCGTAAGGTTTTTCGCTTTGACACTAAGGGTTACTAAAAGTAGCAAGACAAATTTTGCTAGAGCGTTGTCTTACCATTCCCTCATTGAATTTGTATCTGCCTGCTTGTAGTTCTGCTACAAAAGAATTAAAAATCTTGCATTAAGCGAGTGTCGAAAGGCGAACAAAGGCAGCGTGCATCTGACGGGCAAGCACGTTACCTAGGAGCTAGCGAACAGGTGCGGGTCTTTGACGTACTTACTGGCTCAGTAGCCGCTATGGCAAATAAATCGCAACATAAGAGACGAGAGTAGTTGTATTTCCCGTGTGAAACCACTTTCGTTGAATCAAAAGCATTAACTGATATCCTTATGTCACGTCTCAAGAGAAAATCACTTACAGTATTCAATTGAAATGACACGATAATATCAAGTGAATTTAGCAGGATAGTTCTGTGCCATCAAGGAAGTAACTCGTCGGTCACAGAGTTGCTAAACATATTCTGCGCTGTTGCCAAGTTTCAGTTATAGTGCCAGGAAGGATACCAGCTGATGTGTTCTGTGAGTGACCTCGGAAGTGACTACAGCTTCATCTCAAAGTTGCGGGTGGCAAGGGCCGCAAGATCCTCATTATATGCCCATGAGTCTTATTCGCATTTCTGTAACTAGGTTTAGAGGCTAGAGTGCAATTACTTGTAATACATCGATGCACTGAATGCAAAGTAAATGTCATATATTAATAACTGCGACAATTATTTGTGTTTTACTGTCTTAATCGGATCGAAACCTTGAAAGCGTATTCACCATACGCGATTCACAATTTTGGAGCTTCTCTAGTGGTTGAGTTGGCAATGCCTCTTTGCTGTACAATCACTGTCATTGGCACATCCACCAGAAGACAGGCATGGCCTGGCTTATTGTTGTCAGCTTTCCTGATGGATATTCTGCCTTTGCTCGAAACGTGAAGACTTAAGGTGAATTCGAACATTCCATATGGCGAAAATTTTATGTTTCTATTCTTCCAGCTCTAACATACAAATAACAGTTACAATAAGCGGCAGAAAAGCGCCTGTGAACCAACAGTTAATGATGCAATCATAATTAGTGGAATCTGACAAGTTCCATCTGATGGATATTCTGCCTTTGCTCGAAACATGAAGACTTAAGGTGAATTCGAACATTCCATATGGCGAAAACTTTATGTTTCTATTCTTCCAGCTCTAACATACAAATAACAGTTACAATAAGCGGCAGAAAAGCGCCTGTGAACCAACAGTTAATGATGCAATCATAATTAGTGGAATCTGACAAGTTCCATCTGTCATCTGATAATTGTGAAAACTACTTTTTCATCTTCACAGCACCGCAGTATGAACTCAAGGGTTTCATAGAATACCTATACTTAATTTCGTTGTGATCGTTTTCAATCACAGTAGGGGAGGAGCAAAACCATCTGACTTGAAACATACTTTTCCAGTGGGATTTGAATCTTTGGTTACGGTTGCAGTAGCACGTCCAGTGTGGTATCAAGAATGTGAGCAATCACTCATTGCTATAGTATAGGCTAGGGCAGAAAGAAGCAGGTTTCCGACAAAGTAAACGATGAGAGACACTGTCGCTGTCACTTATTAAACAGGAATTGTTCAGAAAATTACAACTATATCTAGTGAAATGAGTAGGTTGATGCAACCGCAGTCCGGCACTATCACTGAGTTGCCAAACGTTTTCCGAATAGCACTTAAGATAAAAATGTGCGTGTGTGTGTGTGTGTGTGTGTGTGTGTGTGTGTGTGTGTGTGTGTGTGTCTGTGTGTGTGCGTGTATGTCTGTTCTTAGGCCGTTTCCGAAAGAACAGACACTACGAATCGAAATAGACAGACTTCTTAATCAATTAAAGATTGAAGGACAGATGTCCAGGCTGTCGTGGGCATTAAAATAGAACAACAGCGTCAGATGAAAATTTGTGGCTGACCAGATTCGAACCCGGATTTACAAAATTTTAATACCAAAATACTGCATCTCGGTTCTTGCAATAGTGCAATAGGTGCGCACTGGTTGGATGTAACTGAAGAGAGACTCCAACTCGGATTGTGATTAAGGGCGAATCCCAAGCGCAAGGCCACGAACAATTGGGAGCGGAAACTTAATGTCATCAGAACCTTGTTGAAGGACCATGACATGCGATCGTTGGACCGACTGCACAAAGTTCAGATTATAAATACACACATACTTAGAAAAATATATTACGTCGGAGCAGTCTTACCGATACTGCAGGTCACTGCACATAAAAATATAAGCTGCAGCCTCTTGGTATCTGTGGAAACAAAATATCATCAAAGTATCCTTCGACACAGCGACTTTGCAGAGGCAAAACGGAGGACTTGGAATTAAAGACGTGCTTTTAAACTAATACACGCCACTAAGACAGGCATCACGAAACTTCTGTTCCTCTCGTTAGATCCTGGGGATAGGAACGCTCCTGTTAATGTAGCACGCCAGTACGTCCGAAAGTACTATGGCGTTTGGAGCTGTACAAGACTTCCACGATTACAGACCAACACTAGAACCGTTTATGATTATATTACCAGACATCGTCTTCACAAACCAATTCCGGTAACTTAACCTACAAAAAACTGGAGAAACTTCTGGAAAAATATCAACAATAAAATTATACCAACTAGAGTAAGTGTCGTA
The DNA here is from genome assembly GCF_023864345.2 of Schistocerca serialis cubense. Classification (NCBI taxonomy): domain Eukaryota; kingdom Metazoa; phylum Arthropoda; class Insecta; order Orthoptera; family Acrididae; genus Schistocerca; species Schistocerca serialis. The sequence goes on from NC_064642.1 coordinate 40,009,058, forward strand.
TGGTGCGACTTTGTAAACGAAACCATACCCACAGCGGAACGATTATGTAAAATCAAATTGAGACCATCACCATACGGCGACAAATGACGGCTTGTAGAAACTGTAGCGCACATCTTCTCATGTGAAAATAGAATCAGAATTTGGAACTGGACTTCGAAGAAGTTAGCACTGTCAATAGAACCGCAGAAAGACAAATACCGATAACTGAAGCTTTACAACCCGACTGGAAATGTTACCCGTCCGCAAAGAATAACAGTTATTCGTGGCTGCTGGGACAGTTTGTGTTTTACGTCATAACAAACAAAACCTAGTAGAGTATATGTTCTATATTGCAGTAGAACATTTCAAGCTGAAGAAGAATAACAAATATAAGGAATGGTTTAAAATTTTTTATCTACAAAGAGGTGGGCACTTTTATTCATTAGAAGAGGAATACTATTCTTTCACTTTTTTTATTCCTGGAATACTCTTTTACGTTGGATCTAAAATCAGAACTGTTCTAATTTGGTAAAACCCTACCGGCTCCGAAATTTCTTTTATTTGTTGAAAAATATATGGCTTCCTTACAGACCTCATATGCATCCAGTGCATAATAAATTAAAATATGAATATATTTCTGAATGAATGTTGTTATGGATTTTTCCGTCACCCTTTCCATTGTTATAAGTTATGTTCTACAAGGAACGCACTCCACTGGAGGCGGCAATCTGTAATTTATTTTACCTAAATTACTACTTCAGTTTTGTTCTACAATTTAAAGGAATATACGGGTGCAAGCATGGAATACGTGGGAATAATAGCAGCTGCTCAGTACAGGTATGGGAGAGGCATTGTGGCCAGGCCTCAGATCTTCGACCCCTGCCCTATTTGCCTCCGCCTACCTGGTGCTGAAAGTCTTCTCAAACTTTAAACAAAAAAATAATAGTCCAGTCATCAGAACGTCTGTCTAGCAAGCAGGAGGTCTGGGTTCGAAGCCCAGTCGATCACAAATTTTCATCTGCCGTCGTTGCTGTATTTCAACGCGCTGTGACAGTGTGGACGTCGGTCCTTCGATATTTAAGATGCAATTGTTTTTTGAGGCAATAGAGGTGATTTGTGAACATTTGTCTTGCCATAAATGTAACAGGACTTCAACGGCATCCAACCCTTAGTCATACCTTTGTGCCGGCGCTAACCCATGTCATATACATGCGAATCAGATTGTAGTTCATATTTAGTCAAATAACGAATGGTCAGTATACAAGTATGCAGGCCGAAGTGGCCGAGCGGTTCCAGGCGCTACAGTCGCAGGTTCGAATCCTGTCTCGGACATGGATGTATCTGAGGTCCTTAGGTTAGTTAGGTTTAAGTAGTTCTAAGTTCTAGCGGACTGATAACCTCAGAAGTTAAGTCCCATAGTGCTCAGAGCCATTTGAACCATTTCGGAAGCATACGAGTATTTACGAACAGTACAAGCAGGATTGCAGCGAACTGATGACTTAACCAAGTGCAACATGGAGTACCTGTGTAATGAGTCATTCCAGCTGCATAGCTGAGGGTAAGATTTGTTAAGCATTTCATTGCAGAAATAATATAATACCCGCACGATAATCTCTGCTGTCATACTGTGTTAGGAGCCCGCGATTGGAGTACTATGTTAGTTGAATCGGATTACTCAAGCTGAGGCCAAATAAAGACAAGCGATGACGCCACAACACTATCTTTACTTAAGTAGGTAGTCAGCGCTAAATTATGTGCGCCACCATTAACGTTACTGTAAGCAGTTTGACAGCATAACACCACCACAACTACTGACAACCTGAACCATTATCATCACGCAGTTGTGACTCTCAGTGGTTACAGGTTGCTGATGTTTATCAAGAATAGCGGAAAGCGCCTCTGAAGTTCCATTTGCATTACGACTAGGACGGAGAGAATGCTAAATAACAGTAATAGGTCACCCAGCGAAGAGAAGAGTCCACGTATTGTCTCAAGTTCTTGCAGTTTTATATTAATGCAGTTCCCGATAGTTTCACACTAACGGGTTCTTTTGGCTTTCGAAATACTCATATGGGAATCATAAAAGTGTAATTGCTAGAACGCTCAACTACCTTAGTAACACCTCATTCTGGATTGAATACGACTCGGAAAGCGACGTTAATTTGACGTTTTCATCCATCTCCTGACGTCTCACTGAATGAAGTCTGAAGTGCACGCACAGTTGTGTTGCCTGCCGCAAGGATTCTGTGAAGTGTTGTGGCAGCTGGCAGTCATTGCTGAATACACACATGTGCAAATATCCTCACTGCTCTAGCGGAACTCGTCTTTGTTGCATTTTTTCAATACCGTAATTAGCACTATAACATAAGGCTTGTTCTGCTGAAGAACTTGATGCCCACAAGTCCTTAAATAAGAATCTCCTAGCGGGAGTAATACATGAAAGGAAACAGACTGTTGGACAAAAGAATGGACAGCTCCCTGCTTTTGGCGTTTCCGATAGCGCCGACGATAAGAATTTGGTGTCATATTATGCTTCAGAACTCTAAACTGTTTATTTTTTTACTTCATACTGAAACAAAAGTTGTGATATGAGAAGAGGAAATGACTTATATGCTTCTCAGGAGCTTTAGTTTTTCGTGTTTATTTTCTCACTGCATATTAAAACAAGGGCGTTAATATGAGAAGAGGAAATGAAATATACGCTTACAAGATATAATATTTCCTTGTGTGCTATTACTGCATACATGAAAGCCCTCCAATTAATTTTTGTATGTTGGATATATTTTGATATCACCTCACGTTCCTTTGTGAGAAGGTTCCTATTTTCTTGGGATTCAAATAGAGTGGACATTTCATCACTGGTTAATATTCTGATGACTAATAACATGATACCCGTTGCAATTGCTCCATGGGACCTGTAAGTAGGGTCTCACGTTCGTTACTATAAGAACACGCAGGCAGTGATATTCGCTCACTGCAGTCAGAGCAAAGGTGATTTCTCTCTGTTTAGGGCGAAGCGTCTGCTGCAGTGTCCACGCTCAGCCAACATAAACAAATCGCGGCGGCATTGGGCACTGCTGATCGCTGCACTTGTCGCGAGCCTCGACAACAAGAGCGCACTGTCTCTGCTAACGATACTATGGAGTTAATACATCTTACGTAAAGTAATACGCAGGACGTGGGATGGATAAAAATTCAGTTTGTAACTTCCCATCGCATTAAAATACTTTACAGTCATATTTGATGCAATATTTATTGTTGGTTGTCTCTCTAATGTTAATAGTATTGATTCAGATTGTGCGTTAACACGAAAACACACACGCGCGCGCACGCACACACACACACACACACACACACACACACACACGCGCGCACGCGCGCGCGCTGAAAGCGACGTTAATTTGACGTTTTCATCCGTCTCCTGACGTCTCACTGAATGAAGTCTGAAGTGCACGCACAGTAGTGTCGCCTGCTGCAAGGATTCTGTGAAGTGTTGTGGCAGCTGGCAGTCATTGCTGAATACACACATGTGCGCTAACACACACACACAAACACAAACAGTCATTGATTCCAGTGAGGGTGACAACTACTGTGGGTTGAACAACACATGCACCAGTCAGTTCCTCAGTTGGCGTAGAGTTGATGAGATTTTTCAATTACCTTGCATTACAAGAATTGTAAGGAGGGGAGTGAACGTAAATGGACTTCTTGTATGCTAAAGAGCTGCGACAAAGCAAAGCTTGACCGATTATCAGATAATTGTGCACATGGGCTTTGTGGGCTAGTATACTTTTAGTAACCAACCCACCCACGATCATTACGTAAGATTTCTCGAGGGCGTAGGGGAATTGATTTCATTAAGTCGTCGACAGTGTAGCGTGATGGTTTACTTCCCACCATACGTTTTCTATATTCGTCGAAAGGTCGCTTGCATTTGTAGGGACACATGGCAATGACCTTGTTACCTCTGCGTTAACACGAAAACACACACACACACACACACACACACACACACACACACGCTCGCACACACACACGCAAATAGTCATTGATTCCAGTGAGGATGACAACTACTGTGTGTTGAACAACACATGCACCAGTCAGTTCCTCAGCTGTCTATCTGGCCCTGAAACGAATCTCACACTGCCCTGCTATGATGGATGGGTCTCTGCTCCTGTAAATAAACTGTTATCTCGTTAGTTCATATATTTATATTTAAATAACGTATTTGTAATAATCACGTTGGATTATTATTTTCCACAGTGTTTAAGAATTCAGGCCCTGTCATAGATAAGTGATCTGGATTCAACAGTCCGATTAAGAATGTGGTTCACCCAGTCTATCATATGATGAGAGTCGTAGTCGGATATCCAAATTAAGACAGGACTGGCTGAATCCGATTAGGACGATCTTGTATCGAAATGAAATTACAGAAATCGGATAATTTGAACATCTGTATTGCAACAATTCTGCGCACATAAATTCCTATGATGGAGTAACAGCTAGCAACTGTCTAAGAAAAAATGAGAAATATGTCGACTAGTAGCATTGTAACCTAATTATAACCCATATTTATCTGATGGAAATATTGAATCGAACAATACACATCTATTTCAGTGGAGGGAAGATACTCCATATCAGATTTGCTGATGACATAATAATAATAAAAATCCCGTGTGGCCGATAGGGGAAACTGTCCGCCATATGGTTGGTACCGAGGAAATCAAATACTTGGGGTGAACCAAATACTAACACAATCCTGAACGGCTACTTAATCCATTAAACCAAAAATCCAGACACATTTGAGTGAAAATCACCGCTACTCTGGTCACCGTCTGTTATCTCAATGAGCTTGACTGAAACTATTTGCTTCCAAAGGCTTCAACACCCTCTGGTCCTGTCTGGTCCCCGTATCACCCAGGCCAAACCAATGAAACACAAGAAAACATGAACTATGCAAGCAAAGGTATCTTTAATCGAGGTGGTACACAACCTGGCCACCGATAGGCGGCAGTTGGATTTTCGCACTCTGAGGAGTCCAGGTTAGCACGGCAGAGAATATCGAAGATCTCTGGCAAATTTCCCTACAAGCAGAAAACATTCATTTAAAAACTAAACATCGGTACATTGATCCAATCAAGAAACCTCAATAATCTCACAAAAGAAATGGTCCGCCATAAAATTCTCATCATTGCTCTTCAAGAACCACGATTAATTGACAATTAAAACTTGCATTACGGAAACCATGGCATCTTCAAGAGCAAAACACAACGAAAGATAGCGAAAGGCGTCCCAATCTTCGGCACTGCATTTCTCGAACACAGATCTATCATCAACTCTGTCAAAGAAATCGCATCCATCAACAATCGACTTATGACTGTGCTCACTCAGAGCCCCTATAAAAGATATACACTCGAAAATATTATGAGCAAAATTCACCAACATGACGTGAAAATACTAATGGGAGGCTTCAACTCTCTATTTGGGACAGAAAAAACCTGTAGAAAAATAATTGGTACAAATTCAACACACCGAAACGCATAGACCAACGGCACACGTCTGACTGATATTTGCCAACAATTCAACCACAAAAGAATGTCTTCCCACTTTAGGAAGTAGCCTGTTCCCAAGAAACATGTTTGGCTACCAGGTGCAAGCTGCTTTCGATCGCCTTTCGAGACTCGCTGAGAGCCAGACTTTTAATTCTTTTGTAGCAGAGCTACAAGCAGGCAGATACAAACGCAGTAAGGGAATCGTAAGACAACGATCGAGCAAAATGCGCCTTGCTACTTTCAGTAACCCTTAGTGTCAGAGCGAAAACCTTACGGTACCGCCAAATTCATAATGACGACATATTTTTTGTTGTTGTGAATACATAATTTTATCTATGAAATGTCACATTTTCATAATAATTGCGAACGATACAGGAGATGAAGTAAATACAGATCTTTTCGAAGTCAAAAGTCGGTAATGTCCTACTAATTCGTGTTAAAATCGGCTCAATCGTCTTACAGATACTTAATGCTTTATTAAGATAGTCTGCCGTCGTGATGTTTCTGTAGTAAGCTGAATTTAATTTGCATTAGTACAGTGAATATTTTAATTGGATTTTCCATTAGTTTACTAAACGCAACAGTAATCATAAAAGAGAAATTAATCAGCAAATGAATTTTCTTTCACGATATCTAAAACGATATGACAATGCTAAAGTTGTTTACAAATTCTACGCCAGTAGAAACCTACTGGTTCTAACGATATCATTATATCAGAGTAGTTTTAAGAGTATTTTCGTCTAGAAATGAATTGCGTTGACGGTCGATCGATCAAGAGCGGGAAAGGTAAATCTTTACGAATATATGACGAGAGGGACAAGTGCTTGAGAGAGGACTTCTCTATCAATACAAGTGCTTGAGAGACGACTTTAATTTCAATCTCCTGGATAGTTTTGTTTCTCAAATCAAGAAGTGCGTTATCATACAGTAGCACATGTGATGTAGTTGTGTTGCTCGATTTTCTTACGCTAAGACCGGAAGGTGTCTCAGTTGTTGGCAACAAATTCCAGCTGTGTTGCACACAGCCCTTGGGGCAGAATACGTTGGCCAAAACACACTTTTGGAGCTATCAGATGTAAAATATTATGTTCATACTACTCTTTGCTCGAGTTTATGTCTTTTGGAGGGGCTCAGCCTTTCATTTCTTCTTAGGAAGTTAACGATAAAGGCATCATAACACGTCACCAGTAACAGTACTGCATACGAATGCTCAATGAGCGACCTGATGACGTTTAATAATAGTCACTCCGTTGATTTTTGTTGTTTGGAATTAGAGCATGCAGTACTCATACACTAGACTTCTGAACTTTGCATGTTGAATGCAAATGTCGCATGATGGTAAAATGGTAATCTATCACATATATCAGTAGTCGAGACTTCCTTAATGTGGAAAATCATTCATGCCAGAACGATCTTTGTTGAAACAAGAATATCTTTTTCTGGCGTATTTTTAGCAAAATCAGTCGCTCCACACACAATTCAAATCTTTCTAGCTGCCTCCTCTGCATTCACCCCGCCGTTATACCAAAAGTAAACGTTGTGTTGCAGATGTTACACGTGTTTCCACTTGCGACTCAATTTTACAATGCTTAACTGTAGTTCATGATTTTCAAGTTTGCAAAATCCATTGCTTAACTGCCAGATGATAACTGGAACTTCAAACTCGAAAATGACAGTTGAGACACACACTGACAGCGTCGCGACGCGTTCACCTGGGCGGCGCCGGATTTCAGGCGGCGGGTGGCGTCTGGCCGGTGGCCGGTAGCCGCTGCAGCGCGAGGAAACGCTCAAGCGTAAGCTGTTATGATCGCGGCGCAGCCACGAGCTATCCTGCGGAATTGTTTCTGGAATACTTGTTATTGCTGGTGGGTAGAATGTTAAGCGAATTATCTTTGATGTTCAGTCAGACTCGTAACTTTAGACCGACTGTGGTAAAATATATATATATATATATATACAGTTGGACGCGAACAGGCGACTATAAGTTTAGAACGCACGACGCTTGCCACTAGACCACAGCCTCACGTACTCCGACAACATCTCGGAAGTAGATAACACTTCCTCCTGGCACTTCCGCATCTTACAGTGTTGCCATATTGTGCAGATAGCCGGACTTGGAGTTGTCAGGGGCGGTCAGTTTTATTGGCAACCTTAAGTGAATGACTCGGACTTAGTCTCTGTGGCGGCCGGCCGGCGGTCAGTTTTATTGTCTAAGACTGTACATCAATGACTTTTCCAGTCATGGTGAAAAAATTCTGCAAATATTTTAAGAAATGTTAAAAGTTTTTGAATTAGTAGATCGCCAAGAGGCTGAAGAATTCGACACGCCTACCAGAGTTGTAGCTGACTGCGCATGCGCCACACTTCAGGCGCATATCCTTGGTTGACGGCGCATCGGTAAACATATTACGCGACTCGGCGCTGACGTAATTTGTAAAGAGAATTTCACTTTTCGTTGATAGTTTCTCTGAAACAATTGTCTGCAGTTACTGTTCAGTCAAATTCGCAACTCATTTAATAACCATTATGATTGGTAGTTGCTTTTATGGTAGCACAAGTGTTAACGATGGTGATAAAACTGAATTAAAATAATGTTTATTAATGTTAAGCAGTGTGCAAACCCACTTTTTCTTCGCAAGATCTGATCTTGAACTGCATAACAGGAAGAAAAACTTACAAAAAGTAGTAAATATGCACCAAAATGGAACTTGCAAAACTTTGTAAGAATAACTATCCCAAAAATATACTGTACAGAGCGTCCACAAAATGCTGTAACCCCCAGTTGTAACCGACATAAACCGTTACACTTGATCAAGTAAAATGAAAGACAGTTTCTCAGAGGAGATTCCTTGAGATATGAACCATGTATAGTTGTTCGAGGGAGGCCGATGGACATCTACGAGACTCAGCCCTCCAAATCGCAATCCAGCTGAACATTGCTGATTTCAAATCTTCTTCGATTTGGTTAAGCTGACTCAAGAAATCATACAGTACAGGGGGTCGCAAAACGACGAAGTTTACATCGAGTAAAAGAGTAGACGAGATGTGAAGACGAAGCTTGCTGTCATTGTCACATCTGTTGTGCGTAATGCCAATCAGTCAGGTTTGTGCTGCTAGCAAACCGCATTTTATCATTTCTAAGCGAAACAAGACAGTCTCTTGTGCAATTGGTTAGTGATATGACACAATTATGAACAACCATGACTGTGCTAAATATGAGTGGGTTACTGTTTCCGCAAATTTATATGTGTCTTCAGGGGCCTCAAGGCATATTAGGACAAAAAAAGAAAGAAAGGACTGTTAAGTGGCAAAAATCTTATAACAGACCTATCAGAATCTGGAAAAATAGGAAAACGTAATTTATAATATTTCATTAGAAACGGTTTCTCAGCAGTTGCAGAAATTGATTCATTGATTTTGTTGGACTATTGGCCTGGACATAACGAGTGGCCGATGACGTAGATACTGTTGATATAATTCAGATACTACCCGGAACAACAAATGTGAGTCTCAATAAAGAATTTTTTCGTCTGTGGAAAGTATTTTTAAGGAAATTATTGGACAATATAATTTCCGATAACTGCGTGCCTTTTGATGTTTATCGGGAGAACAGTATTCTTAAATTTCACTCATTTGTGCGTTGTCTCTATACATCGGCACATCCTACGGACTGCTTCATGTATGCTCGGAATGCAGCTCAATAAACTGAGCATCGACTAGCAACATTTCTTACTCCGCCGCAATTTTGTGTAAATAAGCTTAATAACTACTGTGACTTGTCTGAAAGCATTAATTTTTCTTTCATCGGGTGTGCGCGACGTTGGTAGATGTTTGGTTTCGTCTTTTAAATGGCACTTCGCCTTGTTGTGACGACTGTGGGGAATGTACAAGGAACTATTTCATTGTTACTGAAACGAACATAATACGAGGGTAAGTCAATTATTATCCGCAATTTAGTTATATGTTTGTTTGTTTTGGTAGTAATGTCGTTTTACGTTGATTACGCATGCTTTGTTTATTGGTTGTTATATCTTTGCAATTTTCAAGCTGCGAGGTTAGTTTCGTTTAACGCTGCCGTGCTGTTAATCATGGCTGCTCCGCTGTCTATTTGCACCAAAGAAGAGCAGCGTTCAGTGATCCGTTTTTTGTGGTCGGAAGACGTATCAGGGGCCGTAATTCATCGAAGACTTTCGGTACAGTACTGGAACAGTGTTTTGCCACAAAGAAGTCTCTACGAATGGATTGAAAAATTCCTAAATGGTCCCACAAGTGTTACGCACGATGAAGGAGCCGGACGACCGTTTACCGCCACAAGTGAAGAAACCACTGAGCGTTCACGTGAAATGATTCTCTAAAACAGACGATTAACTATTGACGAAGTGGCACATCGTCTGCAAATTAGTCGCGGTTCTGCCTGCGAAATCATCCACGACAGACTTGGGTTTCATAACGTTTGTGCAAGATGGGTCCCAAAACAACTCACACAGCTGCATAAACAAATGCGCTTGGACATCTACAAAAAAAAATTTGGATCGCTATGGTAACGAAGGAAACACTTCTTAGAGAGGATCATTACTGGTGACGAAACATGGACCCATCATGACGAGCCGGAGAGTAAATGGCAGCGTATGGAATGGAAACATCCAAATTCGCCGTGCAAGAAAAAGTTCAAGACCCAACCGTCCGCAGGAAGAGTGATGCTTACGGTTTTTTAGGACGCACAAGGTCCAGTACTTGAACATTATGGGGAAAGGGGCACAACAATAAAGAGTGCATGTTACAGTGAGATGCCTACTGCCAGGCTAAAGCCTGCAATTCGAAGCAAACGCTGAGGATTGCTGTCAAAAGGTGTTGTGTTGTTGCACGACAATGCCCGATCGCATACAACTACCCACACTGCTGAAACGCTCCAGAAGCTTAAATCTGAAGTACTGGATCATCCTCCACATAGTGCCGATCTCGCCCCTTCTGACTATCACTTGTTTGGTCCTCTCAAACAGGCATTAAGGGGCTATCGGTTTGGTGAAGGAAGCGGTGCATTCCTGGCTCGCAGCTTAGCCGAGAACCTTCTTTTATGAGGGCATCAGGAAACTTGTACAACGATGGACCAAGTGTGTTGAAACGCAAGGAGACTATGCCGAAAATTGATGTTCTTGTAAGTTTCCTATTTGATTACAATAAAATTTTACAACTGCTTTGCGAATAATAATTGACTTACCCTCGTACAAAAATTATCATAACAATGATGTATGTGTAAGAAATATTTCATTTCGATAAATTAATGTCACGATTGAAACAGTGCCTTGATTTATTTTCCTCTGCTATCACCTCTGTAAGAATTACATGTACAACAATTTAGCTGTCGATACGAACTGCCTCTTATTCAAAACATTAATGATACGTAACGTTATTTGTATGGTTTAGATACTTGAAATTCGCTTGTATCACGCCGAATATCAACACGGTGCTGCGCTATAGCCGACCGCGGGCTGGGAACCGTTGTTATATGCTGTTCCTTGTGCGACAAAACCGAATAACTTCATCAATTAAAAAAAAAAAATTGCCTTGCGACTTAGCAGGTAAATTTTGACAGGGCATTTCTTTCCTTGTATTCTTACCGTATAAAAAATTTCAGAGTGGATTTCGACGTGTCGGATTGGACCATTCCCTTGAGGGTGCGAAACGATTCTACTGCCGCCAATGTGTAACTTCGCGTAAGGACCACTAAGATAAGAAGAGAAATCAGAGTTTGCGCGGAGGCATTTGGACTGTGTTATCCTCGTAACATTTACCAGTGGAACAGGAAAGGATATCAGTAGTTGTACAACGTACAATCCGCTGTGCTCAATACAGTGACTTGTGGACATGTAAGTAGATGTCTATGAACTCGTTTTTAAAAACGTTTTATTTAGAAACCCAAAATTGTAGCACTGCTGCAATGGCAAGTTGATACACAGGTTTTTCCCATCGCTAGGCCACTATGTCTTTATTGGTAAGTATCGGCAGGTTGTAATTACAGTGCAGCTCATCACAGAGGTCCAGTACAGGCTGTAATTATCTTAGGCAGCGAAACTTGATTAGATATGCTAATGTGTTAATGTGGAAGTGATTTACGCTGGAAAACATATTAGTTCCAGTTTTGGCCACCAGGGTGAAATACGGCTCTGTGATTGCGAAAAAGACGTGTAGAAATGTTTCCATTTGTAATGGATTAAGAATAGGCTGTGGACAGAAAAGGTCAAAGAAGCGAGAACGGCATACTGTTGATTTTGTTATTAACTCCTTCTTACACAAATTGTGCAGTATGAGTTCTGGAGATGTTGACGAGATGCTGCATCTGTAAAACGACGTGATCAACAGTTACTTGCAGCAATTCTAGTGGAATCTGAGCACTGCGTTCCTGTAGACTAGACTTCAGATCAGGTAAACGCGTTTTCTGGGTATCTGCAGAGCGAAGAGTCTCATGGATTCACGGATCAGGTGATCTTGCAGGCCGCGTATCTGGAAAACCTCTGGAGATAACACTTTAGTGGAAGGTTGCATTAAGCACATCTTACACTGGGCGAGAGATATGACGTGTTGCCCCATCTTGCATGAAAGTAGTGCTGTTCACACAGCTGCTTTCTCTCAAAGCAGGTATCACGTGCTGTACAATGAGGTACGGATAGCGCGTAGGCGTCACAGTACACATGGCAGGCCCTCTAGGTGTATTCTCTTCAAAGGAGAACGGACTCAGAGTAAAGGTGCTCGTGAATCCACACCACACAGTCACATATGGCGAATGCAGTGGCTTTCTGTGTACAAAGCACGGGCTGACAGTACCCCAGATTCGGCAGTTCTGTGTATTCACTTCACCTTTTAGTGTAAAATGTGCCCCGTCACTCCAGAATCATCCGCTCCCAAAAATGAAAAACAAATTCAGAACATTGCTACAGACCATGAGGTTTCAGCTGATGTACCGTCTGGATCCTGTACAGGTACCAGCGTAAAACAGACCGTAAAACTTTCCGCACTGTTTACCATGGGAAGGACAATTCTCTGTACGAGCACTAGGACTACGCAGGGCAAGTGCTCTTTGGTGAGTTACAGTAGCAGCATCTACATTGTAAGTAGGCTGTTTAGGTTTTTTTATTGGTAACGCCACCTCTGTATGAAAATCACTGGTTGTGCTGTGTGCAGTCTGTGGCTGCTTTGCATTGTTGTAATACTCGCCATTGTAGTGTTAGGCAGCTGGCAGTGAACAGCGCGTAGCGTTGCGCAGTTGGAGGTGAGCCGCCAGCAGTGGTGGATGTGGGGAGAGAGATGCTGGAGATTTGTAATTTGGCATGAACTGCTATATTTATATATGATGATATCAAGGTAAATACATTGTTTGTTCTCTACTAATATCTTTCATTTGCTAACTATCCCTATCAGTAGTTAGTGCCTTCCATAGTTTGAATCTTTTATTTAGCTGGCAGTAGTGGCGCTCGCTGTATTGCAGTAGCTTGAGCAGCGAAGATTTTTGTGAGGTAAGTGATTTGTGAAAGGTATAGTTTAATGTTAGTCAGGGCCATTCTTTTGTAGGGAATTTTGAAAGTCAGATTGCGTTGCGCTAACAAAATATTGTGTGTCAGTTTAAGCACAGTCTTGTATAATTGTTCAAAGGGGACGTTTCATACGTCGACCCTTAGCCGAGGATACCTCACTGGAATCTTCTGATTTTTTTTCTTGTAGTTTGTGTAATTAGTGTAGATTTTGTTTATTGATAGCGCGTAATCATAGAGAGAATTTCCTTTGTAGTTGTAGTTTTTCATTGTTGTACAGTAAAACAGTTGTGGCATGCATGTAGATTTGCACCAAGTATTTCGCAGCTGCGCTGGCAATTAAGTAGACATTATTTCCATTGCTATGTTATTTTATTTTGCTCTTCAAATTGTGCTTTTCTGTGTTATCGTGTGAAATATTGTGACAATTATGGCGTGTGAAAAACGTAATACTAGGCTCCAAAGTAAACTGAGAAATGACAGTGAAGACGAAAGCAGTGTGTTAGCGCCACAGAGTAATGAATTAACTAATGTTCAAAGTAGTAATTTGGTAATTGCGCATAGGGAAATGGAGCGGGCGGCAAACAATGGTGTAGACAGTGAAACAGGTAGTGAACAGGGAAGCGTTATCGATCGATTGGTCGGCAACAGCTCGCCTCAGGAATCGGGAATGACAGAACACAATATTGCAAATACTGCAGACTCAGGTTTTGGGTTCTCACCGTTTTCTCAAATGAGTCAAGACACATTTTCCGCTTGTCAAAATGTGAATGTTGCCGGTGCAACTTCACTGCCGAAAAGCACTGAGGAACATGTTTCAGACACCAGTGCATTGTTATTACAATTAATGCAACAAATGGGACAAAAGCTTAAAAAGTTAGACACAATGGAACAAAATCAGAGACAAACACAGCAACAGTTAGACACATTGGAACAAAATCAGAGACAAACACAGCAACAGCTTCAGAAGTTAGACTCATTGGAACAAACTCTTGAACAAACGCGTGAAGATTTAACTACTGAGTTACATAACATTGAATCGAAATGTCAAAAAGTCTGTAATGACGTAAAAACTCAAATTTGTGAGCATTTTCAACCTATTTTTTCGCGGCATGAAAAGGCATTACAGAATCACGAAGCAGCCATAAAAGAACTGCAAATTATTGTTCATGAAAATCATGAGACTTGCAAGCTAAATTTGACTCAGTTGCATCTACCGATTCGGTTACGCAACTTGCAAAAACTCAGGAAAACTTAAAGAACACAGTAGATTCGATTTCAACACAAATGGACACTCTGAAACTTGGTTCAGAAAAACACATTGAGGAAATGTGTTCACTATCGGAGAAAGTAGCCGAACTTTCGGATCAGTTCACTAACTTATCTACGAAGGTAGATGATAATCTGAACGACACAAAACCGATAGTCTTTAATGACACAGAAGAGTGCGAACAAATTAGGAAATTCAAACAAAATCAAAATCAAATCAATACACAGTACAAAAGAGAAATCCGGGAAGTGCAAGATTAGTTGGCACAAGTAGTACAAGAATTACGTATTTCAGACGATACTCGCGCCCCAATACGGGAAGAGGGACACAGAAATACGGAACAGCCACAAAATAGTAACACAGGGCATTTCGGAAGTTATGAAAGAAATTGGCAATGTGCACCGAATTTTGAGATGGAACGGCCGACACGACCTAACAATGACCGATATGCGACTCGCCGACATGATGATTTTGACTATAAGCTGTTCATTACTACACGTCAATTCAAAACATTTCAGAGTTCTGGCAACGACATTCATCCACAAGCATGGCTCCATCAATTCTCGCATTGTTTTCCTCCCAACTGGTCGTTAGAACACAGAATAGAATTCATGTGTGGCTACTTGGAAAATGAACCAGCTGTAAGAATGCGATCGGTAATTCACGATTGCCACAGTGAAGGAGAGTTTTACCATGCCTTCCTCTCAGCATATTGGTCTCAAGCCACACAAGACCGAGTAAAACATTGCATCATAATGATGAAACGTTTCGAACAATCTGAATTTTCCAGTCTTATGAAATATTTTGAAGACATGTTGCATAAGAATGAGTATCTTTCAAACCCATACAGCCCCTCAGAACTCATCCGCATTTGCTTAATCAAACTGCCTGAACATTTACGACATATTATTTTGGCAGGACGTTGCAAAGACGACATTGAAGCATTTCAGGGACTCTTACAAGAATTAGAAATTGACACTGACAATCGCGGAACGCGAAACCAGGAACACAACAATTACAGGTCACATCCGTCGCAATTCCGTGATGAAAGAAGTAATAACTTGACACGACAAGGCTATTCTCACAACACCAATCGTGACCAAAACAGACACCACCCGTATGACAACCGTTGGCAGAATAGTAATAACTACAGGGAAAGATCACCTCTCCGTGGTAATGACTATCACAGAGACAATAAGAGAAACAGACAATATGGGAACC
Source organism: Schistocerca serialis cubense (assembly GCF_023864345.2). Classification (NCBI taxonomy): domain Eukaryota; kingdom Metazoa; phylum Arthropoda; class Insecta; order Orthoptera; family Acrididae; genus Schistocerca; species Schistocerca serialis. The sequence continues at coordinate 40,024,606 of NC_064642.1, forward strand.
AAAATAAATACTATCAAGGGAGACAGAATAACTTTAGACGCAACAGACCAGCGCGCAGTTACGATTCAGGGAGAAATTCTCCACCATGTGACAGACAAGAAAGAAACTATGGAATCTACCGACATGACGACAGACGATATGATCGTAACGACAGACCTGAATTGCATCAGAACTGGCGGGATTCAAACAGAGCAGGGCCCTCTCGTCACGGTGAATTTGTAGAAGTTAGGTCTCCAAATCCCAATAACGACGCGCGCCAACAAAGAGACAATAGGCAATGACTCACACCGCTGGCAGCAACAAAACGTACTTATGAAACTGATGACGCAGCTGCCGTAGCTAGTAATTACGTAAAAATGGAAGACATTAGGGACATCTTACTCCAGGAACACGACGTAAAACTTAACAACATTGCATATCCTGTGATTCGCATTACTGTAAGTGACGTAAAATTTACGGCAGTACTTGACTCTGGCAGTCCCATCTCAGTAATTAGTGAAACAGCCTTTAGCAAATGCAACAAATCGAACGATTGCCCCACACTTCCGTTACGTAAGATTAAATTACAAGGTGCAATCTTTGGAAAAAGTGTAGATGTACGCCAACAAACCAACTTAGAATTCTTTTGTCAAAGCCACAGCTTCTCTATGAACTTTCTTATTGTTCCATTATTGTCGACGGAAATTATACTGGGAGTAGACTTTTTGAATGAATACAAAGCAATCTTAAACTTTCACGATGCTGAAATAACTTTAGAAAAAGAAGGTAAGTCAGTAGCTTTGAAATTTGAAGATTGGCTCTCAAACCATGACGAAGAAATTAATCGGCTTTACCTCCTGTTAGACAACAGTTCGGAATTTTCGACGGAACTTGACGCTAACAATCATTCTGCAAGTACTGACAGGGATGATATCGACAGCGCATTTGACACTAATAAGTTAATTCAGAATAAAATTCAAACAATTGAGAATTGTAATGACACTGATAGGCAGGACCTTTTTGAGATTTTACAAGCACATTCCACAGTTTTTACTCACAAAACAGGAACAATCAAGGGATTTCAATACCAATTTCTTGTTCGTGAGCATACTAAATTTTGTGTTAGACCATACGTAATTCCGGCGCATTATAGGGACCATGTTAGAACAGAAGTACAATCTATGCTTGATGAGGGCATTATTGAGCCTGCAGTAAGCTCATACAACAATCCATTACATGTTGTTGAGAAGAAAAATGGATCGATCAGACTTGTCTTAGATTCGAGACAAATCAATACTATCATTATTCCTGAAACAGACAGGCCGCAAACGTTGGAAGAACTTCTTCAAAATTTTAATGGTGTAAAAGTGTTGTCTTCCATTGATCTCAGATCCAGCTTTTATCAGATCGAACTTCATCCAGAATGTAGAAAATACACAGCTTTCCTTTGTTTCGGCGTTTGTTATCAGTTTCGGAAACTTCCCTTTGGTTTGAACATTTCTTCAGCAGCATTCATTCGCGGGTTAAATTCCATATTGCCTGAGTTCTTAAAACGTCACATCACCTTATATGTGGACGATATTCTAATAGCAGAAGCTTCATGGGAACAACATAATCGCATCCTCAACAGTTTGTTACGTATTTTTGCAGAATCTGGAATTACAGTTAACTTGGAAAAGTCTGAATTCGGTCGGACAAAGGTGAAGTTTTTGGGACATATTATTTCGTCTAAAGGCATTCAGCCGGATCCTGAAAAGTTAGAAGCAATCAGAGCCATTCCAGTTCCATCCACAAAAAGACAAATCCGCAGTTTTCTAGGTCTCGTAAATTTTTACCGTCGTTTTCTGAATATGCAAATTCTTGTTACACCAAAACTTTGTTCTCTCACTGGAAAAAATACTATTTGGAACTGGGACGAACAAGCACAGTTGGAATTCGATTCTTTAAAAGAAGCGTTACTTCATGCGCCAATATTAGCTCATCCAGATCTATCACAAGATTTCTGCCTTAGCACGGATTCTTCTAAAGTCGGTCTTGGTGCCCATTTATTTCAAGAAGCCATAGAAAATGACATTACTGTTCAGAAAACCATTGCTTTTGCTAGCCGAGTGCTAACAAAATCTGAAAAAAATTATCCCGTTACTGAATTAGAAGCTTTAGCAATCGTTTGGACATTTAACAAATTCCGTTTCTTTCTTTCTGGTAAGCACGTAAAAGTATACAGTGATCATCGTGCATTACAATTTCTTATGTCTTCAAAATTAAATCATGACAGGTTAAAACGTTGGGCATTGTTTCTGCAAGAATTCCGCTTGACAATAGTCTACATTCCCGGCAAGGAGAACATTGTTGCAGACGCACTGTCACACGCACCGGCTGGGCTTGAGAAAAGCAACAAAGAAGGCAACCTCGAGAAAAATTTCAGTATTCTTTACATTCAGAAAGTCGCCTTTGAAAACTTCATCACCACATCTTTAAAAGACATTGCTCATGAACAAGATAAAGATCCGATTTGGAGAGACATCAAAAGTAAATGGCATGAAAAGACACACACTCAGATTCGGCATTATTACCTGGTTAGAAACAACATACTCTTCAAACGCTGCACTGTTGATGACAAGCTATGGGTACTTTGCATTCCAGACGATTTTGTTAATAAGCTCATTTGGTACATTCATTTCAGCTACGCACATTTTGGCCCACGAAAATGTTATCATATTCTTCGAACGACTTGTTATTTTAACAATATGGAAAAGAGAATTCGAAGAGTCTTGTCTATTTGTAAACTTTGTCAAAAGGCGAAACCATCTACTATCTCCCATAGTGCTCCGCTGTTTCCTATCATTCCTTCTAAATTAAAAGAATTTGCTGCTGTTGATCTCTTGGGACCGCTTGTCAGAACATCTAATGGATTTTCGTACGTTCTAGTCGCTGTTGAACTTACTTCAAAATTTGTTTCTTTCACACCGTTACGTAAAGCCACTGGACGGTCTGTATCCAACGCCTTTGTTAAAAATTTCTTACGTAAAGTCATTTCAGATAACGGACCGCAATTCAGATCTGCTGTTTGGTCACGCATGCTTCGCAACCATAAAATCAAACCTGTTTTTATTTCATTGTACTCACCACATTGTAACCCGTCTGAACGGATTATGAAAGAAATCAATAAGCTTTGCAGACTTTATTGTCACAGAAAGCATCAGCATTGGGACAGATATTTACACTTATTTCAAAATGTGCTGAATGAAATGCCTCATGATTCCACTGCTTTACCACCTACTCTTGTACTGAAGAATGAAGAACCACCGAACAGAATCAGAGAGCTTGTACCTTTCCCAAATACACGTAAACTTCGACACAAAGACATAATTGATTTGGCTCTTAAAAATATAAAATCTGCAGCAGACAAAAGGAGAAAACTACACGGTAAAGCAAATGCAAAGAAATTGTATATTGGTCAGAAAGTTTTCATTAAAGCTCATTCATTGTCACATAAGAAGAAACACTTGAGTCACAAATTCTTTCTAGTTTATAATGGACCTTACAGAATCTGACGTATACCACATGATAATTGCGTTGAAGTTGAAACTCTGCGTACTAGGAAGAGTAAAGGTTTACACCACATTTCACATGTAAAACCGTTTATTGAAAGATAATCTGCTTTTTAACTTTGTCTTTGCCATAAAACTTTTCACTTCACATTTCTAGTATGCTTTGTCAGATTTAGAATCTGTTAACATGTAACAATGTTTGAAGTTAAATATCCAATCAAGAACCAAGAGAACTTATTTAAACAGAAATGACGAATGCATTGTTATAGTGAACAGACGTCACAGTGTTATTGTGTGTGTACATTCTTGCTTGTTTGTTGCACGATTACGTAACGACTATAAGGCTCACATACTTAGAACATTTACCAGTACTGCTAATGAGATTTTAATGCAACATTTTGGTTTATTTGAAAATACATTCTAGATTTAAAGTACTTTCAGTGAGATACCAAATGGCACAGTGGTTAGTTTATGTGACAGCTACACGATTTTATCACGACGCTACTAATGAGTTACAATTTACAATGTTGCTTTTGCAGTGTTTCTGTTTTATATCTGCACAGTTTTTCTGAATTCTTCTGGAAAGTAAAACATGTTTTAGTAGTAACTTTTGTGGTACAGCTACAATGAGACTGCCTTTTCTGTAGCACAACAATACGTTACAGTACAGTACTTTCTTCATTACAACAATAAGCGTAATAACTAAGATATCTATACATAAAGCACTTCACTTTTGTTTATCATGAGGTAAGTACATTGACTTCTGCAGAACTTAGCTTTCGGAGGACGATAACTACGACACTTCCACAAAGATTATGTTGCGACAAGACGCACAGTTTAGCGCTACAGTACTCGCATTTGAGTGATTAATCTTATACTTAAAACACTTATTTTTAAAGATTTTTTTTAATTACAAAGAAAGTTTTCCGTGATACATTTCATTCCATTGCTGTAATTTGTAACACCTGAGGGTATAATTACATTAATCCTCAGGGGGGTATACGCCTACTTTGTGTACCATGTGTTTGGCAACCACAAGGAACCCTAGCTAATATGGTATTTGCTTATACAACTTTACACATCGGTACCATATTTCTCTAACACACAAATTACACAGCTATCTGATCATGTAACTGAGAGATAAACTTTTTTTATTACATCAGTGACAGATGTTTACGCAATTACACAGCTGGATAACTTCACACTTATGAAATTGTATTTTGTCTGTACTTTGTGAAATGCTCATATTTTTTCGGAACCATTGTGATGCTATGAGAGCTTTGAATGATGTATTTGGTATGGATTCATGATTTTTAAAGTACGTTTGAGGCAGATGACACTTTTGACATGAGCAGAGAATTTTTTTAATTATTGGAGGAAGCTACGACGATTTTGAGATTTGACTGAGGTGTTATGATGTTATTTTTACGACGACGATGTGTATTATGCTGCTGAGGTATGTTTACGATTAATAGGCTGAGGCTATATGAGTTATTTGATTATGCTTCATATTTATAATGACGAAATATTGACGAGTGTCGATGGATACGTATATGTGTAATAAGGTAAGGAGTAATGAATAGTTGGTAGGGACTCTTGACTTGTGAAACAGTATGTTGGAAACTAAGAATCGTACTTTAAGAGTTATGAAATGTGTGTGTATATGCGTGAATGTATTACAATGCAGACGAAAATTTTTTTGGACACTGTTATATCAATAGCATTTTGTTTCTACAGATTTGTAACGCAAATTCTTAACCTGTGAATTTTTTTATATGAGACTGCCACTGTAGCGGAAACTGCTGTCGTAAATATTTCCATAAGAAAATTAAGTGACCACCTGCACGTAATGCGTCGTGGGCACCCAGCTGTGTCAGACGCCTGGAGAAAAAGCCATTAGCGCGTGCCTTTTCAGAGCACAGGAAGAAAAAAAAGGGAGGCCATTACTTGGAAAGATACTTACATCTGCAAACCTGATAATGACAAATGTCTTTCTATGATTGTTGAGAGCTACTGACTTACGAAATGCCACATGACTACTGAATGATATTTTTATGCTTTGCTTTTCGTAGTTGCTTATTTCACTTGATATCTGGTTTCCAGCTGTGTTGCAGCATTGCTTTTATAAAATAAAATGCATTTGCTAATGTGAACACTTTCTGTCAACAGATCTATTAAATAATTATTTTATGATCCACATTCTTTAAAAAAGGAGCACTTGGAAAGGAAAGAACAATAAGAAGGAACTAGTAACAGTAACACATAATTTTCTTTTCAAGTACATGGTAATATTTCTTTTTACAATCAGTTGTTGTGGTGCACCACTTTAATTACATAGATATTAAGATGTGAATATACATTTCCCTTATCTGCATTGTTGTTTTTACTGTAATATTTTTTCTGCTTGAGCTTTGTCATGTATAGATATAAGTTTTATATTTTTTATATTTGCTGCTGCTGTTTGCCAGGCATAGTGCTACTGAATTTTAAATTGTGTTACTCTGTTAAGCTAATTTTACTACTGACTTATTTTTCTTGCTACTGTACATTGGCTCATATTAGTTGTAATGTTGCATTGCTTGGTAATTTATATTTACTGTAGCTTGCTTTGCAATTTTCCATTTTTTTTGCATTGCTGTTTGTGTTAATTTGTTATGTGCTGCTGCATTGCCTCGTCCCTTAGTTTAGTATCTGAGCTCAGTAGATTTAAGTTAGCTTAAGAGGAGACTATATAAGAAACTAACTATTATAAATTTATAAGAAATGCATTGAGAAGCTATCAGATAATGGTCTGGCAAAATAAAAAGGATACTGTACTGTGGAGAAAAACTATTATTGACAGAGGATGTGAACAGAATACAGAAAGCAGAGAGAAAGACTATTTTTGACAGAGGATGTGAACGAAATACAGAAGGCAGGCTTAGATAGGACTTTTGGGAATAATGATGAATGAAGGGAGATCTCCAAGAAGCAAAGAAAGTTTTGTTTGCAAAATACTGCAATGAAACAAACCCTGTCCTTTCCTTTTGTGTTATCCCACTATGTGTTTGGGTACCCTTGTGTATATATGTTCTTCCTGTCTTTATATGTTTACCTCATCAGACTTTTGTTGTAGAATTTTTCTCATACTCAGCTACATGAACTATGATGAGGAATACTGTTATCCTCAAATATAATTTGCGTTAATAATATGTTATTTACTTTGTAAAGATGTTAGACATTATTAATTCTGTTTTGTTTTAATGCTCATGTGTAAAGTTGATGTTTCAAAAGTTATTCTGATCTTTTATGTATTTACTTATGTCATAATTCCTGTAACACTGATGTATATGTCTATTTCTATTCTTTTGTAAAGCCTGTACTACAAATGTTATCTGTATTATTATGTTCTTTAATGATGTATTTTGTACCTTTGTAATTGTATTTTCATGTTGTAAATTTATAAAATTGTAATTGACACCAGTTCATCTTATTATTAACTTGTAAGTTACATTTCACTGCACACGTTTCTGTTGGTCATAGTATATGGACGATATGTGAGAAGTAGGGACTGATAGTGTTTGCACGTGTGTTAATGATTCAGCAAGGGACTGGATAACAGCATTGCTGGTTCCAAGGACAATTTCAAAAACTTTGTGAGTGCACAAGTGGTGGTTTATGGATTTGCTATATTCTCCGCAAGACTCTTCGATGGTGAATGTGCACCTGCACAATCGCAACAGATGGCTGCTGGCCATCTCTACAAGGACTACAGTGGGTCTGCACCTCTGGTGGCCCACCAATACCATTATCTCTATAAGGACTACAGTGGGTCTGCACCTCTGGTGGCCCGCCAATACCATTATCTCTACAAGGACTACAGTGGGTCTACATCTTTGATGATCCATCAATACCATTATTTCTACAAGGACTGCAGTGGGTCTGCACCTCCGGTGGCCCACCAATACCGTAATCTCTACCAGGACTACAGTGGGTCTGCTCTGTGATGACCTACCTACCAATACTCTTCAAAATTTCGACTGACTCTGCTGTGGGTTTGCTCTGTTGTGGCCCATTACCTGTCTGCATGTCGAGAGTCAGCACTGTCTTTCCATTGGAAGGACAACACTACTTCTTCAAGACTGCATGGAAATCCACTACTTCCGTGTGCATTTTCTTTTACTGCTCAGACTTTGAGAAAAACACTGCTATTCTCCTGTTATGTGCGATTAGGACTGTCTTTATGGACTGTGAGACAATTTTAGCTTTTACCAACATTGTATCAATAAGTGTGTGCATTTGATTTCTTTGTTATTGTAATTATGAAAAAAATTTTTCAAATCTGTATTGGCCACTGCCCAATCCAATTTGTAAAATTTTTTGTGGGGAGCATGGGGGCTATGTAAGTAGGCTGTTTAGGTTTTTTTATTGGTAACGCCACCTCTGTATGAAAATCACTGGCTGTGCTGTGTGCAGTCTGTGGCTGCTTTGCATTGTTGTAATACTCGCCATTGTAGTGTTAGGCAGCTGGCTGTGAACAGCGCGTAGCGTTGCGCAGTTGGAGGTGAGCCGCCAGCAGTGGTGGATGTGGGGAGAGAGATGGCAGAGATTTGTAATTTGGCATGAACTGCTATATTTATATATGATGATATCAAGGTAAATACATTGTTTGTTCTCTACTAATATCTTTCATTTGCTAACTATCCCTATCAGTAGTTAGTGCCTTCCATAGTTTGAATCTTTTATTTAGCTGGCAGTAGTGGCGCTCGCTGTATTGCAGTAGCTTGAGCAGCGAAGATTTTTGTGAGGTAAGTGATTTGTGAAAGGTATAGTTTAATGTTAGTCAGGGCCATTCTTTTGTAGGGAATTTTGAAAGTCAGATTGCGTTGCGCTAACAAAATATTGTGTGGCAGTTTAAGCACAGTCTTGTATAATTGTTCAAAGGGGACGTTTCAACATCTACATCTACATCCATACTCCGCAAGCCACCCGACGGTGTCTGGCGGAGGGTACTTTGAGTACCTCTATCGGTTCTCCCTTCTAATCCAGTCTCGTACTGTTCGTGGAAAGAAAGATTGTCCGTATGCCTCTGTGTGGGCTCTGATCTCTCTGATTTTATCCTCATGGTCTGTTCGCGAGATATACGTAGAAGGGAGCGATATACTGCTTGACTCGTCGGTGAAGGTATGTTCTCGAAACTTCAACAAAAGCCCGTACCGAGCTACTGAGCGTCTCTCCTGCAGAGTCTTCCACTGGAGTTTATGTATCATCTCCGTAACGCTTTCGCGATTACTAAATGATCCTGTAACGAAGCGCGCTGTTCTCTGTTAGATCTTCTGTATCTCTTCTATCAACCCTATCTGCTACGGATCCCACACTGGTGAGCAATATTCAAGCAGTGGGCGAACAAGTGTTCTGTAACCTACTTCCTTTGTTTTCGGATTGCATTTTCTTAGGATTCCTCCAATGAATCTTAGTCTGGCATTCGCCTTATCGACGATCAACTTTATATGATCATTCCATTTTAAATCACTCCTAATGCCTACTCCCAGATAATTTATGGATTAACTCCTTCCAGTTGCTGACCTGCTATATTGTAGCTAAATGATAAAGGATCTTTCTTTCTATGTATTCGCAACCTTAACTTCCACTGGGATAGGATGCCTTCCTCCTCCAAGTGTCACACAATACTCACACGTGTTTTCGAATTTCATTATCACCTTCTTTAAACCATATAATGACATCAGGTCTCCTCGCATAGCTTTCAGTCGGCAATACTCTCCCAACAGAACACTGCAATTGGTGCTGTCCACGTAAAACAGTTTCACTAATTGTGCACGGCCTCTCTTCTCGAGTTTCGATGCCTTACGATAGTTATAGCCCACACTGGATTGTAAGCACTCGGTATCTACAAACTGTGGAGCCCCAACTACTGACAAGGAACCTCACCATCGCACCCTCCATGATTTAGTTTTAAGTTGGCACAGTGGATAGGCCTTGAAAAACTGAACACAGATCACTCGAGAAAACAGGTAGAAGTTGTGTGGAACTATGAAAAAAATAAGCAAAATATACAAACTGTGTAGTCTACGTGAAACATATACATCAAGGAAAATCTGACGTCGTAAGTGCCGTGGTCCCGTGGTTAACGTGAGCAGCTGCGCAACGAAAGGTCCTCGCTTCAAGTCTTCCATCGAGTGAGAATTTTAACTTTTTTTAATTCCGTTCGTTCATTGACGTCTTTGTTTACTGTAATAAGTTTAGTGTCTGTGTTTTGCGACCGCACCGCAAAACCGTGCGATTAGTAGACGAAAGGACGTGCCTCTCCAATGGGAACCGAAAACATTTGATCGCAAGGTCATAGGTCAACCGATTCTCCCACAGGAAAACACGTCTGATATATTCTATAGGACACTGGTTACAGCATGTGCGTCACATGACAGGAATATGTCGACCCACCTAACTTGTACACTTGGCGAATGGGTAAAAAGATTCTTCTACCTTGCCCGATTTGGGTTTTCTTGTGGATGTGATAATCACTCCCAAAAAAGTGATGAAAACATAAGAGTTTGTCACATAAACTACAACAAATGAATGCAACAGTCTCAGAGTCGCACAGTTTTCCCTGTGCTCTGTCAAAACATATGTTTTTAACGTTTTCAAATTTTTCCGTGTGCAGACCGTCAAATCCTGCGTATGTCCAAGCAAATCTGAAAATGTCCTGGAATTTTGGAGAGCGAAGTTGATTATGTGTGAGTGCCTGAACTTTGATAATTGACACACGATCACGTAAACAATACTGCTCTGTGTACCTGTGCAGCTTCGCAAAATAATTGTCTGAAAATAAACAATTAAACTTGTCACTCGAGGGAAGACATGAACCAAGGACCTCTGCATCAGCAGCCGCTCACGCTAACCACGGGGCCACAGCCCTCCTTAGGGCAGGTTCTCCTATCATGCGCATGGACTACTCAGTTTGTATATTTTGCTTATTTTTTTCATATTTCCACACAACTTCTTCCTGTTTTCTCGAGTGATCTATGTTCAGTTTTTCAAGGCCTATCCACTATGCCAACTTATAACTAAATCTGAGGGGGGTGCGATGGGGAGGTTCCCTTGTGAGAGTATTTTAGAAGAGCTTGTTGTTGGCTAGGCAGTCAAGACCAGCGGCAGCGAAAACTGTCGCGTCGCACGTCCTACTGGAGACGAGTGCTGCGTCCCCGGAGCAGTGGCCCTGCGTTTTCTTTAGGGTAGTGGTGGTGGGGGGTGCGGGTGGGGGGTGAGGGCGGAGCGTGCCGCTGCTCGCTTGTTAGCGGGCGCTCAAATCGAGTTGCGCTGCGGTGCGGCGCGCGCCCTCACCAGGAAACTCGATTGCCGCCGCTTCCGGCGTGCCGCTGCGCTTCCGGCGCGCTATCTGCTTCCACCCGAATTACGCGACCGGGACACCCGTCTTCGTCGCTGCCTCCGCTATTTAATGCTGGCCGCCGAAAGCGCGCAGCCATTGTGTTCGACGCGAAGGAAAGGCGCTGTGCGAGCGAGCGGAGGCACGGCGACGTTCTTCTGTTACAGCTCTGTCTTCCGTTCGAGACCTCGATCCTTCTATCGATCGGGTCTGGGCAACTCGACTGTCGGCCGCCAGATATCGCCATGGTTGTGTTACGCATTGCTGGTGTTTCTCTTACACTATGGCCTCGCATTACACCCTCAGACGGTCTGTTATACGCACATCAAAAACAGTTTTGCATCACCTCGGTTCCAAGAGGTCCGGAACCTGTGCAGAAAATTGGAATGCGGACCAACGTAAACATCATTTCCGCCCTTTTTATTGCTCATGAAAACCACACTTTGACTGTTGTACCGCCCTACAGCGAGCCCTTCGGAGATGGTAGTCCAGACTGCTCTACACACCGGTACTTCTAATACCTAGTAGCACGTCCTCTTGCATTGATGCATGCCTATATTCGTTGCGGCATACTATCCACAAGTTCATCAAGGTACTGTTGGTCCAGATTGTCCCACTCCTCAACGGTGATTCAGCGTAGATCCCTCAGAGTGATTGATAGGTCACGTTGTCCAAAAACAGCCCTTTTCAATCGATCCCAGGCATGTTCGATAGGGCTCATGTCTGGAGGACATGCTGACCACTCTAGTCGGGTGATGTCGTGATCCTCAGTGAAGTAATTCGCAAGATGGGGGCGCGAATTGTCTGTCCATGCCTCACCAATATGCTGCCCATATGGTTACACTATCGGTCGGAGGCCGGCATAGGTCACTAGGTAGCCCCTAGCAGTTTACTGTAGGTCACTGTTTTTTTCTTTAGTATTCACTAGATAACCCCTAGCAGGAAAATAAGCACCAGATCTAGCTTCTACCACACATTTTTATCGTTTTCCATTGCTGAGTGTCCTTTCTGCCAACCAGCTGTTAACCTTGTGTGGCAGTAGGTTTCCTTATGGTAAATCACATATTAGCTAGATGGATAGGGACTGTGTCTGTTGTGTGTGTACGGAGGAGAAGTTGGCCACAGTCCAAAGGCAGCTGGAAGCTTTGTTCGCCACAGTCATCAGGCTCCAGAGTGCCACCTTGAGGTGCAGTGGGGATGGGGTGCCAGGGGCAGTCTCTGCTGTACTAGATGTGCAAGGGGGACGGGGGGGGGGTCATGTCACAGCACTCTGTCACTGAGCCAACCTCAGGTGCGACTGAGCCGGCCGGCCCACTCTCACCTCAGTGTGGGTGGTGGACTGTGTTGAGGTCTCGAGCCTCAAGGCCAAGGCTGCATGGGGGACGCAGGCTCCTGCCAAATCCCATGCACTTTGCTAATAGATTCAGTATGCAATCTGATGCTGGGGGCGAGGCTGAGCCAGTTCAGAATGCACCTTCTGCCAGGATAGTGGCTGCTCCTTCAGCAAGATCCGGACAGGCACCTGGGGGGTTTGATAGTTATTGGGAGCACCAATGTTAGGTGTGTAATGGAGCCCCTCAGGTACATAGCGGCTAGGGCGGGGAAGAAGTCCAACGTTCACTCAGTGTGCTTGCCGTAGGGCTTTGTCCAGGATGTGGAAGAGTCTCTTCTGGCCGTTATCAAGCATGTGGGGTGCAGCCACCTGCATATTGTTGCACATGTCGGCACCAACGATGCCAGTCGTCGGGGTTCCGAGGAAATTCTTGGGTCCTTTCGACGGCTGGCTAAATTGGCGAAGGCGGCCTCCATCTCTCAAGGAATGGAGGCCAAGCTGACGGTTTGCAGCATCGTAACTAGGGTGGACCGGGGTCTTCTGGTTTGGAGTCGAGTGGAGAATCTAAACCAGAGGCTACGTCGACTCTGTGACGAAAATGGTTGTAGATTCCTCGACCTACGCTATGGGGTGGAAGGTTGTAGGACGCCCCTCGACAGATCAGGGGTGCACTACACACAGGAAGCAGCTTCGTGGGTAGCACAGTACCTGTGACATGCATATGGGGTTTTTTAGATTAGGTTCCTCTCCACGGGAAACAAACTGTTGGCCTGAAAAATTACCAGTTCATGACAATGATGTGGGTGTGCCAACTGCACAAATTGTTAGTTCGCCTAAACAGGTCATTCCTAAGGATTTAAGTATGCTACATCTCATGTTAGTAAACTGTCTAAGTGTCTATGGCAAGGTCCCCGAGTTACTCTCCGAGACTGAGCGAGGTGGCGCAGTGGTTAGACACTGGACTCGCATTCGGGAGGACGAAGGTTCAATCCCGCGTCCGGCCATCCTGATTTAGGTTTTCCGTGATTTCCCTAAATCACTCCAGGCAAATGCCGGGATGGTTCCTCTGAAAGGGCATGGCCGACTTCCTTCCCCATCCTTCCCTAATTCGATGAGACCGATGACCACGCTGTCTGGTCTCTTTCCCCAAACAACCAACCAACCTTACTCTCCGAAATAAACAGTAGTAATGCTAATACTGTACTAGATACCGAAAGCTGGTTGAAACCAGACATAAACAGCAGTGAAATTTTGAACTCAGATTGGACAATGTTTAGGAAGGATAGGGCTGATGCTATGGGAGGTGGTGTGTTCATTGCAGTTAAAAGCTGTTTAAATGCAGTTGAGATCGATACTGGGTCGGACTGTGAAATAGTCTGGATAAGGCTGTCAATCACACAAGGAGTGACCATTGTATTAGGATGTTTTAGAGACCACCATCATCCGCAACAAAAGTTGCAGAACGTTTCAGGGGAGTTCTTGAGTACATAGGAAATAAATATCCAAATTATCTATTAGTTACAGCTGGAGACTTTAATCTGGCGTCCATTGACTGAGAAAATTACACGTTTACCACAGGGGGCAGAAACAAAGACTCGTGTGAAGTTATTCTAGGAGCGCTCTCAACATACAAACTTGAGTAATTGCGTAGAAACCCAACTCGAGATGGGAACGTATTAGATGTCTTGGCGACGAACCTACTCTTTTTCAAGAAGTTAATCTAGAAGTAGGTATTAGCGACAGTAATGTCGTTGTGGCTTCTACGTCAGTGGAAGATGCAAAAAAAAAGCACCAAAGAAACAGCGTAAAGTTTTCTTGTTTGGGAAAGCAAATAGGAGTGTCATTAATGAATATCTTCATAGTCAACTCCAAGCATTCACCGTGGTGGGACACAGATATTGACCATCTTTGTTTGAAATTTTAAGGTACTGTCTACCACATGCTAGAGAAATATGTGCCTAGCAAAAATGTAGGGGAGGGAAAGGATCCACCTTGGTTCAACAAACATATTAGGAAGTTGCTGAGAAAGAAGAGAATTTTGCGCAGTCGTTTTAAACGCAGTCACTGCCCCGGTGACAAACAGAAATTATGCGAAATGACAGCAGCTGTCATAAGGTCAATGAGAGATTCTATTAACGAATTTGAAAGCAATATTTTATTTGCAGATTCTAAAAATAGCCCCAAAAAATTTCGGTCGTACGTAAAATCTATGAACGCTACAGATAATTAAAAACCTTCTCTAGCTGACAGTACAGGCAATGTAACGGATGGTGATAAACAGAAGGCCGAAATTCTAAACCTAGCTTTCAAAAACTTGTTTATGGTAGAGGACTGCAGCACCATTCCCCCTTTCAACTATCGAGCAGACGCAAGGATGCCTGACATAGTATTTAGTGTATCTGGGATTGTAAAACGGTTAAGATCTTTAGACGCCAGGAAGGCATCTGGCCCAGACGGTATCCCCGTAAGATTTTATGTTGACTATGCTACAAATATAGCACCATTCTTACTCATAATTTATCAGAGCTCATTGGAACAGCAGAAAGTTCAACGGGACTGGAAGAAGGCCCAGGTCATAGCAATCTATAAAAAGGGTAGAAAATCGGATGCACATAATTACCAGCCAATTTCACTGACATCGATTTGTTGTGGAATCATGGAACATATTTTGTGTTCAAATGTAGTGACATTTCTAGACTCTGAGAAGCTCATCTGCAGAAACCAGCACGGTTTTAGGAAACAGCTGTCATGCGAGACACAGCTGGTCCTCTTTGTGCATGATATACAACGGGCTCTAGATACCGCCTCCCAGGTTGGTGCCATATTCCTCGACTTTCGAAAGGCGTTCGACTCAGTTCTGCACTGTCGCTTGCTCCAAAAAGTGCGCGCTTACAATGACATATGCGGTACGCGGTTGGATTGAAAGTTTTCTAACAGACAGAGAGCAGTATGTCGTTCTGACTGGGGAGACTTCAACAGAAATAACCGTAACTTAAGGTGTGCCCCAGGGCAGCGTAATAGGTCCTCTGCTTTTCACGATTTACATAAATGATCTGGTTGATGGTATTCACAGCGGCATTAGACTGTTTGCCGATGATGCTGTAGTCTACAGGAAAGTAGTATCACACGAAAGTAGCGAACAAATCAATGAGGATTTGGAGAAAATAAATGTGTGGTGTAATGACTGGCAGTTATCTCTCAATATTAGTAAGTGTAACCTACTGCGTAAAACAAAGCGAAAATCCCCATTAATGTACGAGTACAAAGTACATTCCCAGCCTTTGGAAGCGGTAACATCCGTCAAGCATCTGGATGTGACTATTCGAAATGATCTGAAATGGAAAGATCAGATTTCACAAGTAAGGGGTAAGACGAACTCTAGATTGCGGTTTATTGGTAGAATCCTGAAGCGATGCAGTCATTCAAGAAAGGAAATTGCTTACTGTACTTTAGTTGGTCCAGTCTTAGAGTATACTGTAGTTCGTCTGTATGGGACCCTTACCAGTTTGGTCTCATTCAAGAGATTGAGAAGGTCCAAAGTAGAGCGGCAAATTT
Organism: Schistocerca serialis cubense; assembly: GCF_023864345.2. Classification (NCBI taxonomy): domain Eukaryota; kingdom Metazoa; phylum Arthropoda; class Insecta; order Orthoptera; family Acrididae; genus Schistocerca; species Schistocerca serialis. Next base: position 40,040,405 of record NC_064642.1, read on the forward strand.
TGTGACTGGTATATTTAGCCATCGTGAGAGCGTTACAAATGTCATAGAAAGTTTGAAGTGGGACGCACTTGTAGAAAGATGACGCCCTAAACGGAAGGGGCTGCTCACTAAATTCCAAAATCGGATCTTCGCCGAGGATATAGAGCGTATATTATTACCACCAACTTTCAAATCGCGCAGTGATCGTCAGTGATCGTCAGTCAAAGGTAAGGGAGATTAGACCTCGTACTGAGGCGTTCAGACAGTCGTTTTTCCTTCGCGCGATCTACGAGTGCAACAGAGGCGGGGAAATATGACTTTGTCGCGAATAGTGCCCTCCGCCACACACCGCTTGGTGGAAAGCGGAGTATATATGCAGATGTACATGTAGATTCACGTATCGTACAGCCGTTACGGCGCCTTCCACCAGCGGCATACGTCAGCCCCATGTGTCGTTGCTGTCAGGGTTCCTCCGGGCCATAATCCGTAGGTAGTAGTCTATCCTCTGGGGCGGCCTGAGCGAGGCATGTCATCGTGTCTCTCTGTATCTCCTCTATGTCCTAACAAAGTCGCTTTGGTTCACTCTGAGACGCCTGGAAACTTCCCTTGTTGAGAGCCCTTCCTGGCACAAAGTAACAATGCGGACGCGATCGAACAACGGTATTGACCGTCTAGGCATGGTTGAACTACAGACAACACAAGCCGTGTACCTCCTTCCTGGTGGAATGACTGGACCTGGTCGGCTGTCGGACCCCCGCCATTTAATAGGCGCTGCTCATGTATGGTTGTTTACATCTGCGGGCGGGTTTAGTGACACCTCTGAACAGTCAAAGGGACTGTGTCCGTGATACGATGTTCTGAGGCATCAAGGGATCACCAATTTAGTATTGGAGGACAGCGTGGAGGGTAAAAATCGTAGAGGGAGACCAAGAGATGAATACACTAAGCAGATTCAGAAGGATGTAGGTTGCAGTAGGTACTGGGAGATGAAGAAACTTGCACAGGATAGAGTAGCATGGAGAGCTGCATCAAACCATTCTCAGGACTGAAGACCACAACATGTCCTACCAACCGATCCCTTCTTCTTGTCAAGTTGTGCCACAAACTCCTCTTCTCCCCAATTCTATTCAATATCTCCTCATTAGTTATGTGGTCTACCCATCTAATCTTCAGCATTCTTCTCCTTTTGTCCAAACTATTTATCGTCCATGTTTCACTTCCATACATGGCTACACTCCATACAAATACTTTCAGAAACGACTTCCTGACACTTAAATCTATACGCGATGTTAACAAATTCGTCTTCTTCAGAAACGCTTTCCTTCTCATTGCCAGTCTACATTTTATATCGTCTCTACTTCAACCATCATCAGTTATTTTACTTCCCAAATAGCAAAACTCCTTTACTACTTTAAGTGTATCATTACTTAATCAAATTCCCTCAGCATCGCCCGACTTCATTCGACTACATTCAACTATCCTCGATTTTTCTTCTGTTGATGTTCATGTTATATCCTCGTTTCAAGATATTGTCCATTACGTTCAACTGCTCTTCCAAGTCCTTTGCTGTCCATGACAGAACTACAATGTAATCGGCGAACCTCAAAGTTTTTATTTCTTCTCCATGGATTTTAATACCTGCTCCGAATTTTTCTTTTGTTTCCTTTACTGCTTGCTCAATATGCAGATTGAATAACATCGGGGATAGGCTACAACCCTGTCTCACTCCCTTCCCAACCACTGCTTCTCTTTCGTGTCCCTCGAGTCTTATAACTGCCATCTGGTTTCTGCACAAATTGTAAATAGCCTTTCGCTCCTGTATTTTACCCCTATCACATTTAGAATTTGAAAGAGAATATTCCAGTCAACATTGTCAAAAGCTTCCTCTAAGTCTACAAATCCTAGGAACGTAGGTTCGCCTTTCCTTAATCTTTCTTCTAAGGTGAGTCGTAAAGACAGCATTGTGATACGATATCCACAGTCAACGTCAATCTTCAGGAGTGCTGGGAACCGGGCTGATGCAAAACTTTAACCAGGGGACCTGTGCAAAACTTTATCGCTTTTATAGTTTCACATAAGGATAGTATTTTGAGTAGGTGTACTTTTTGGCAGGTGTGTAATTGTGGCACTGAAGAGAAAAATCGTTAAAAATTGTCTCTGCCAATGGCTACAATCCAGTTCTTATTGACCACATCTTGCACAGGAAACAGAAACGGAAAATTATACCCCTCCCTATGTCCCAACTGCTCTCCTATCCACTGTCTGCAAGAAATGGTGTACTCTACCATTTCTAGGTCAGGTATCACAGTCTGTAGCCAAAGCACTGAAATCCTGCAAGTATAGGGTTTCCTACTATGTCAGGAACACTACAGCCCAGTGTGTTTTTAATAGCAAAGACAAGATCCAGTTATTAGCCAACAGTGGGGTATACAAAATCACCTGTTCTGACTGTGACAAATTTTACATTGGTCAGTCAGGCAGAGACATATCAACTAGGCTAGCTGAACATGAACGCAGCTGGAGGTTGCAGAATTCAGACTCTGCATTTGCTGAGCATGTACTGAGTGAGGGTCACAACTACCAGCCAGTGTCCCATGTACTTCACTTAGCAAACAAAGGCCATAAACTCAACCTGCTGGAAGCCTTGGAAATTAACAAACATCTTGCTCACAGTCCAGATCTCATCCTAAATGACCAGACACAACTCAACACTTCCCCTCTCATCTTCGTTGTTCATTACTTCCCACACTCTCTCTCCCTACATATTCCCATTTTCCTGTAGTCATTAAATTGTTTTATTTGTTGCAGTTGTCTTTGTATTCCACATATGCTGTATTTTCAATAGTTAAGGGTTTGCTTTTAACTTGTATTACTGTTCATGTTTAACTCCCCTTGTAGTTGTCTCATAAAATACTGTTAATATTTTACTTTGCTCATTTATTTAATGTAAACTGGTATACAGCCACTGCTTTGATTATAATGTTAATGTTAAAATGCAGTACCACCACACTCTCAAACTGTAGGTTCCCTCAGACACCTCAATTTTCCTGCATTTACTAATTTCTGTTTATCTTATTGATATTGCTTAAGTTCCTCGTGTATTCTGTATTTACATTGACAACTGTCTCTTCTTTTTTAATTGGTTGTGTATCACTCTCCATGTTTCATACCTCTTGATGCAGCCTTGTCTAGTACTAATTTTACCTTATTTCATTAGTTTTGTTTATTAATAGAAACTGTTATGTAGGCATGCTATTCCTATTTTGTGCTAAAGGTTTTCCTGTCAACTCCATTTTTATTTATGTACTGTTCAGTTTTTACTATTTCATTGCAAAGATGTTACTCACCGTATGTTTCTACTTCACTCTAGATGTGTTACTTCTCTTCCAATGTTGTCTGCTAACATTTAACTTCTTTGGTGATAATACTCAGTAAATGTCTGAAGATGGCCTTGTAAGCCGAAAACCGGTTAGCAATAAAAATAATATTGTAGAACAGTAGAACAAAAGCAAACTGGTGCTTTTCATTTATTATTAAAAATCAACTGAATGACATGAAATAACAATCATGAATTTATGAATGTTTCCTAGCGTATACATTTCCATGTGTTCAAAAGTATGTCCTGCATATGGAATGTTTGTCCCATCTTGTATGACGGACAGAGATCGCAGTCTGTAACTAGGACCACATAACCTATAATTTTAACTCGACAAACATTTTCAGTTACAGTAATCATGTCAGGCCATAGCAGCAACAGGCAAATCACAATTCAAGGCAAAAACGGCAAATATGTTAGTCGTTTCAGAAAGTATATTCGCTTGCAAAAGTCAAGTTGTACATTGGGATGAGATAAATGACTACTGTAATGGTCACAGTTATTATCTATGACAATGCTGTATACAAATCATCTACTTAATAACTACACCACTGGCCATTAAAATTACTACCCCAAGAAGAAATGCAGATGATAAACGGGTATTCATTGGACAAATATATTATATTAGAACTGACATATGATTACATTTTCACGCAATTTGGGTGCACAGATCCTGAGAAATCAGTACCCACAACAACCACCTCTGGCCGTAATAGCGCCCTGATACGCCTGGGCATTGAGTCAAACAGTGCCTGGATGGCGTGTACAGGTACAGCTGCCCATGCAGCTTCAACACGATATCACAGTTCAACAAAAGTAGTGACTGGCGTATTGTGACGAGCCACTTGCTCTGCTACCATTGACCAGATGTTTTCAATTGGTGAGAGATCTGGAGAATGTGCTGGCCAGGGCAACAGTCGAACACTTTCTGTATCCAGAAAGGCCCGTACAGGACCTGCAACATGCGGCCGTGCATTATCCTGCTGAAATGTAGGGTTTCGCAGGGATCGAATGAAGGATAGAGCCACGGGTCGTAACACATCTGCAATGTAACGTCCACTGTTCAAAATGCCGTCAATGTGAACAAGAGGTGACCCAGACGTGTAACCAATGGCACCCCATACCACCACGCCGGGTGATACGCCAGTATGGCGATGACGAATACACGCTTCCAATGTGTGTTCACCGCGATGTCGCCAAACACGAATGCGACCATCGTGATGCTGTAAACAGAACCTGGATTCACGCGAAAAAATTACGTTTTGCCATTCGTGCACCCAGGTTCGTCGTCAAGTACACCATCACAGGCGGTCCTGTCTGTGATGCAGCGTCAAGGGTAACCGCAACCATGGTGTCCCAGCTGATAGTCCACGCTGCTGCAAACGTCGTCGAACTGTTCGTGCAGATGGTTGTTGTCTTACAAACGTCCCCATCTGTTGACTCAGGGATCGAGACGCGGTTGCACGATCCGTTGCAGCCATGCGGATAAGATGCCTGTCATCTCGACTGCTAGCGAAACGGGGCCGTTGGGATCCAGCACGGCGTTCCATATTACCCTCCTGAACCCACCGATTCCATATTCTGCTAACAGTCATTGGATCTCGACCAACGCGAGCAGCAATGTAGTGATACGATAAGCCACAATCGCGATAGGCTACAATCCGACCTTTATCAATGTCCGAAACGTGATGGTACGCATTTCTCCTCCTTACAACAACGTTTCACCAGGCAACGCCGGTCAACTGCTGTTTGTGTATGAGAAATCGGTTGAAAACCTTCCTCATGTCAGCACGTTGTAGGTGTCGCCACCGGCGCCAACTTTGTATAAATGCTCTGAAAAGCTAATCATTTGCATATCACAGCATCTTCTTCCTGTCGGTTAAATTTCGCGTCTGTAGCACGTCATCTTAGTGGTGCAGTAATTTTAATGGCCAGTAGTATACTTTAAAACAAATATAATATAGATGTGTTAAGATAATGTGAAGAGGGAGTCTCTTATTCATGATTAATAAGTTAGCTTCATAAAGTACAGGCACAAAGCTAGGCATCCTTGATGCCCTTTAGTCTATCGTAGTTAAAACTCTCTTTTATGTTAAAAATCTTCACCAGTAGTAAGGTTTAGGACAAAATCGGCATGCAGTGTCAGGAGCTGGTAAAAAAAAACCTTAACGATGTTCAATTTATCCCTTTACAGTTAGTAGCCTATGTGTTGGAAAAAAGGGATACTGAACCGTGATAGATATGACTTGAAAATTTAAAATCCATCTACCACGTGGCAATAGCATACAAACATCTAGAGGTTTTAAAATCTGCAACATAGGGCTATTTCAGAAAGCAGAGGTCAATAGGGGGTAAAAGTTCGTTCTGGATCATTTCGTTCATCTGCATCTACATGGATATTCTGCATATCACATGTAAGTGCCTGACAGAGGGTTCATCGAACCACCTTCACAATTCTCTACTATTCCAATCTCGTATAGAGAGCAGAATGAATGAACACCTATATATTTCCGTACGAGCTCTGATTTCCCTTATTTTATCGTGGTGATTGTTTCTCCCTATGAAGGTCGGTGCCAATAAAATATTTTCGCAGTCGGAGGAGAAAGTCGGTGTTTGGAATTTCGCGAGAAGATTACGTCGCAACGAAAACGCCTTTCTTTTAATAATGTCCAGCCCAAATCCTGTATCATTTCTGTGACACTCTCTCCCATATTTTGCAATAATACAAAACGTGCTGCCTTTCTTTGAACTTTTTTGATGTACTCTGTCAGTCCTACCTGGTAAGGATCCCACACCGCGCACCGCGCAGCAGTAAAAGAGAACGGACAAGCGTAGTGTAGGCAGTCTCCTTAGTAGGTCTATTACATTTTCTAAGTGTCCTGCCAATAGAACGCAGTCTTTGGTTAGCCTTCGCCACAACATTTTCTATGTGTTTCTTTCCAATTTAAGTTATTCGTAAATATAGTACCTAGGTATTTAGTTGAATTTACGGCTTTTAGATGAGACTGATTTACCGTGTAACCGTAGTTTAACTTGTTCCTTTTAGCACTCATGTGGATGACCTCACACTTTTCGTTATTTAGAGTCAACTGACACTTTTCGCACCATTCAGATATCTCTTCTAAATCGTTTTACAGTTTGTTTTGATCTTCTGATGACTTTATTAGTCGATAAACGACAGATTCATCTGCAAACAAACCGAAGACGGCTGCTCAGAACGTCTCCAAAATCGTTTATATAGATAAGGAGCAGCAAAAGGCCTATAACACTACTTTGGAGAACGCTAGAAATCGCTTCTGTTTTACTCGATTATTTACCGTCTATCATTACGAACTGTAACCTCTCTGACAGGAAATCACGAATTCAGTCAGATAACTGAGACAATACTCCATAAGCACGCAATTTCACTAAGAGCCGCTTGTGTGGTACCGTGTCAAAAGCCTTCTGGAAATCCAGAAATACAGAATTGATTTGAAATCCCTTGTCAATAGCACTCAACACTTCATGCGAATAAAGAGCTAGTTGTGTTTTACAGGAACGATGTTTTCTAAACCCATGTTGACTGTGTGTCAACAGACCGTTTTCTTTGAGGTAATTCGTGATGTTCGAACACAATATATGTTCCAAAATCGTTAAAGGGGTTGCCTACATTCAGGCCCAAGTATGCATACAGGGGCAAACTTATTGTTGTCTTTTGATTGACAGGTCCTTAACCTATTGTCCCCCCACCCATCCCCTCCCCTGCTGCTCCCCCTCCACCTCCTCTTCTGCCATCCCTATGGGAACTCCCATTGCCAATACAGCACACTTTTGATATCAGTTTGGTTGACTGATTTGTAAGGTGGCAGAAAAAGTGAAGGTCAGATTCGCACCTTACATGTGAGGTTTATATATCGCAATGGGAAAGTGAATATGACACCTAACTTAATACGGCGGTAATGAGCAAATTTGCCTATCAGTATATAATGAAAAAAGGGATGACATTCAATTGACAGTAATTAACACACCGTTCCTAAAATGCATGTTTGAGCAGAAGGTGAAATAAGCAGCGAGAGGCGTTTTAGTTTGGAATTCAGAGGGACGAGGGCAGAGGCAAGCCAGTGCTACAGGGGGTACCACAGAAACCAATTGAAGGGGTGTTCCAGGCGGAAAGTCAACGACCGACCAGGTGAATCAGATGGGGAAAGCCAGTATGAAGTCCCATCTGAGGGAGGACAGGAAAGAAAGCTTTCAGAAAACTGCATTTTGGAATTCCAAAGGGATACGAAACAAGACCAGTGATGCAATTTCGATCACATGTCCAGCGAGTGGTACACACGTGAGAGAGTCAACGTACACATTTAGGTGACTGGAACGGGCACAAAAGTCCGATTGGTGGAAACGCGCTATGAATGAGAAAAGAGCCAAAGTTTTGACGTAATTTAATGGTAGGCAGCTTGCGATTGGTAGAGAGAGTTTCCACAAAATAAGAGGAACGCTCCTATTGGTCGACGTGAAGAGCAGAAGAACCGAGATGGGGAGACAGTTCGGCTATGAGTAAAACAAGAGGGAAATTTTCAGGGACTCTTCTCTGAATTGGCGTCAAGAGCAGAATGGAGCCCATAATGCTCTGTATGACGCAGAGGAGTAATTTGTGTGAACACTGTGTTCACAGCGGCTGATATCCAGCTAGAAATTAGCTGTAGCATCGTTTAGCTCCAGCTGTGGAGAAACGAACCGGCCAATTAATTAACTGTTCTTCCGAGAACTGAAAGGGCATTATAATATGCACGGTGCTCCAACAATGCACGTGTATTTCGCCACATTCAAAGACTAGGGATGAGTGCATGTTCTCTCGCATAACGAGAAACATAGGTAAAAGTTTCTGCTGGAAAATTCAGTAAGGGTGTAATTAGTTTTCGAGGAATTTCGGCGGAAGAGAGCAGCCTAGCAGACAACAGCTCATCGCAGCTTAAGGTAAATACCGCGTGCAGAGGCTTAAACTTGTTGGTTCACCAGCTTGCGTCCACTGTAAACTCGAGCGACCTTGGGTAATCTTTTGCTCAATTTATCACATAAGTAACCATCCAACGTAGACTTGATTTTCATCGTAAAAATAGTATGGAAATTTGAATCGGAATCTGACGATTTTCGTAGTACTGGCCAACATTTTTGTAAAGGAAGTTCTAGTTAAAGTTTAATATTGTCATATTAACCTTCTGAGATTTATTATTTAATATTGTTGTGTTTAGGATTATTTCAGTTTTTGATGGATATACTATTTATTTACAAAATTCAATTCGCAGAGGCTGGATCTCACTTTTATTTGGTGCGAAAAGCTCAATTCAGCAGCTGTATGCCTTAATTACATAAGTACACTGCTGGGTCGTCTTATTGGAAAATTGTCATGCATGCACTCACCTTGACGTGCAGGGATCGACCGAGGTACTGCACAGTGGTACCACCAGACGATGTCTCATCCCTCTACCCCTCGTCCCCTCCCTTCCTACCCCTCCAAGAAAAAAACTGGTAGGAAAAAGCTTCACTCTGTGCTGGGGAGGATGGATCTCACAACGCGAAATTCAAATCAGTGTCAATAATGTATTGATACATATTCTCTTCCCGGCGGAGTCAGGGATTTTCTCTACCTCGTGATGACTGGGTGTTGTGTGATGTCCTTAGGTTAGTTAGGTTTAAGTAGTTCTAAGTTCTAGGGGACTGATGATCATAGATGTTAAGTCCCATAGTGCTCAGAGCCATATTCTTTATTTAATCAGTTTGTGGGAAACAGGGTTTCCCACACTTGGGTAGACATCACGATGCACCCCTCCACCCATGCTCCCCTTCACGTAATAACTGTAATCAAAAGTGACTGGAATGAAGTGCGGTATAGTTGCCACCATTTGGGGTCTCCCGCGCGTGAGTGTATCGCCAGGGCGCCGCCACGGAGGTCAAAACAGCCCAATGTCTGAGTTACAGATCACGTTACCAATACCACCGACCATGGACCGGATATTGGCCTCCTTTCATCTTGCGGCCCCCAAACAAAGCATCAAGTGGCGGCGTTCTACTGATCGGCAAAATCCAGACTCGGTCCCTCTCTCTGTCTTTCTCAAGAGGCCATGTGAACCAACATCCCGAAACATGAAGACAGAGGTTTGCATCTCTCTCAGAACACAGGCGTCCTATTGGCTAATGCTGGAGACAATGGCAGAGCTGATGCAATTTCGATATAAAATATAGCGTCTTGCGGAACCTTTTCTGACACATTGTGAACATTGAACCTCGGTCTCAACATCATAACCATAGAATCACGTTTCACCCGCAGTTATGATTCTCTTAAGGAAAATCTAGTTCTCACTTGAGCGATCCAAAAGCTCTTCATAGGTTGCTATGCAGAGTCTTTCTGGTCTTGATTCATGAGCCGTGGGACGAACTTGGTGGCAACACGATGCATTCCAAGATGCTGTGTCAGGATATCATGACGTTATTCAGCTGAAATGTTACATTCTTCTGCAATCACATGGACAGTCAGTCTTCGATTGGCACATAAAATTTCATTAAGGTTCCTGACATGAGCATCATTGGTAGACGTCGAAGGGCGTCCTGAACGAGGGTCACCTCTAACTTCCGTCGAGCTATTTTTAAACCGTGTGAACTATTCGTAACATGGAGTTCGACTTAAGCACTCATCTCCGTAGGCTTTCTGCATCACTTGGTGCGTCTCTGTAAAGGTTTTCTTGAGTTTCACGCGTTGCTCCTCTGACTCTGCCATCTCGAAATTCGCAAACTGTGTGACACAACTTTCTGCCCAATACAGCACTGAATAATAACTAACAGGCATACAACAATGAAACTCCCGGAAGTTACACATTAAACACAGGCGTGTGCAGGGATGCCAACCGCATTTCGTTCTAACACATCATTGGCGCGAAATTACGAATGACGAGGATTTTTTTTTAACAAACCTTGTACTGCAGTAAAGCATGCAGGCTTTCTAATAAAATTAAATGTGATGTGGTGGTGTGGCCCTCAGCTACGCACCCTCTGACCCAGAGTTGAAATATTAAAAGTTTCGGCTGGTTTCGTTGTCTATGGACTGGGATACGTAGTTGCCGCATTACAGGCCAAATACTACTGAGTCTACAGTATACGATAAGAATACACACATGAATCGAATGGTCGAAGGTTTCTATCACTCGGCAATTGCGAATTATAAAAGCAGCATATACATTTATAAATGAAAGATTGCAATTCAATAAAATCTGCAAGTACTATCTTAACGACTTTAAATGATGCGTGCGATAGTAGAAGTACTTTTGAGAATGAGGTATATTTCTGCAAAACACTTATTGATGTCGATGGTCCATCAGTTAAATAAAATATAAGTTGAATAATAGGGAAACAATAGATTCCCACTTAACGTAATTAGTTGCTGCTACCTCGAAATGATCCTCCTCCCCCACTTCCATACAGTATCACCATTAACGAGCACTGTGATTGGCTAGAGCGCTCCCTCCATGTCTCCAAGCCAATGTAGACTCACAAGCATATTTAAGCACATACGAAATACTAGATTTACATTTAAATACTTGAAAGTGCATAACTATTCCTACGGCTGGACCATACACACGCTCTAACACACATTATTAAATACATAACCAAGTTAAATAAACATATGTCAAAGGAATAGCAACAAAAGGTAGGTCACTAGCTTAATGTCTCTGTGCTTTCTAAAACACAGCCAATATTTTACGAATTTCTTCATGAATAGTATATATCGGATATAAACAAAGACATAAATGAAGAAATATATTTATAAGCATGCTGCTACTGGTTTTTTGTGTAACTGTGGAGTACTTACGGTCTGACGCGATAGATAGTAATCGGCCACTTTGACCTCCAATAACTCATGTAATATTTAAGTTACATGCCTGTAATTAATACCGATTTAGGTTTACACTAATAGCTTTCTAAAGGCACGGCGATTGACAAAATCGGATGAAGCGTTTATATTTTGGAAATTCGTTGCTGGGTGTTACTTGTATAATTTACAGTCAGATACTAAACTTTAAACTAATAAAGATATTGACAATCGGATTACACCATCAGAATCGTTGAGCAAATAATAATAATGTACATGTTTCTTTTTGAGGTATCATGATTCATCTACATCTACATCTACATGATTACTCTGCAATTCACATTTAAGTGCTTGGCCGAGGGTTCATCGAACCACAATCATGGTTCATCGAACCACAATCATTCTATCTCCCTACCATTCCACTCCCGAACAGCGCGCGGGAAAAACGAACACCTAAACCTTTCTGCTCGAGCTCTGATTTCTCTTATTTTATTTTGATGATCATTCCTACCTATGTAGGTTGGGCTCAACAAAATATTTTCGCATTCGGAAGAGAAAGTTGGTGACTTAAATTTCGTAAACAGATCTCGCCGCGACGAAAAACGTCTTTGCTTTAATGACTTCCATCCCAACTCGCGTATCATATCTGCCACACTCTCTCCCCTATTACGTGATAATACAAAACGATCTGCCCTTTTTTGCACCCTTTCGATGTCCTCCGTCAATCCCACCTGGTAACGATCCCACACCGCGCAGCAATATTCTAACAGAGGATGAACGAGTGTAGTGTAAGCTGTCTCTTTAGTAGACTTGTTGCATCTTCTAAGTGTCCTTCCAATGAAACGCAACCTTTGGCTCCCCTTCCACACAATATTATCTATGTGGTCTTTCCAACTGAAGTTATTCGTAATTTTTACACCCAGGTACTTAGTTGAATTGACAGCCTTGAGAATTGTACTATTTATCGAGTAATCGAATTCCGACGGATTTCTTTTGGAACTCATGTGGATCGCCTAACACTTTTCGTTATTTAGCGTCAACTGCCACCTGCCACAGCATACAGCAATCTTTTCTAAATCGCTCTGCATCTGATACTGGTCTTCGGATGACCTTACTAGACGTTAAATTACAACATCATCTGCGAACAACCTAAGAGAACTGCTCAGATTGTCATCCAGGTCATTTATATAGATCAGGAACAGCAGAGGTCCCAGGACGCTTCCCTGGGGAACACCTGATATCACTTCAGTTTTACTCGATGATTTGCCGTCTATTACTACGAACTGCGACCTTCCTGAGAGCACGAATCCAGTCGCACAACTGAGACGATACCCCATAGCCCCGCAGCTTGATTAGAAGTCGCTTGTGAGGAACGGTGTCAAAAGCCTTCCGGAAATCCAGAAACACGGAATCAACCTGAGATCCTCTGTCGATAGCGGTCATTACTTCGTGCGAATAAAGAGCTAGCTGCGTTGCACAAGAACGATGTTTTCTGAAACCATGCTGATTACGTATCAATAGATCGTTCCCTTCGAGGTGATTCATAATGTTTGAATACAATATATGCTCCAAAACCCTACTGCAAACCGACGTCAATGATATAGGTCTGTAGTTCGATGGATTACTCCTACTTACCCTTCTTAAACACTGGTGCAACCTGCGCAATTTTCCAATCTGTAGGTACAGATCTTGAAAGGTGGCTACACTGAGCCACGGCGCCAGAGATTGCGCCAAAGAGTATTATTCAGCCGCCTCCACAGTGCCTGTCGAGGTCTCGTAGTAGTCAGTGCTTGTTAAGAACTCGTAGCAGAGAGTGCTTGTTGAGATGTGCTAGTGAAGAGTGCTTGTTAAGAACTCGTAGCAGTGAGTGCTTGCTGAGATGTGGTACTGAAAAGTTCTTGTTGAGATGTGGTAGTAGCGAGTCGGTGTGGAGATATTGTAATGATTAGAGTGCCTTTCATTAATAGAAATTAAGGTAACAAACTACTTTTCTTTTCTCTCTCATTATTTCAGTGTCTTAAATAATGTGTCATTACAGGTTCAGTCAACAAAGCATCTGGCGTGTGTTCTTGTATTAGAGTGTAATTCTGGATTTTTTGCGCAATTATAGTATTCCTAGTTTTTTTTATCACGTCAGTATAAATGATATTTGAAATTTCCTGTCTTGTTGAAGAAGAACCGTGTCATATGTATACGTTGAGTCACACTCCCACACACAGAACAGCTACACTTGTGCTTTGTTGGCTTCGTAGATTTTATAGTTGCTGGGGACTTAATTAATTATTTGTGTTAACAAAAATTTTCTTTCATTCTTTGTTGTTGTTCTATGCAGTCAGATTGCGTAATAATACTAGTCAGGGCCAACCGTTTACGAAACAGCGTAATCGGACTTACAGCTACTAAAAATTTAAAAAGTATTTTCAATCATATTTAATTAAGCCCCCATGCACGTGGCGACCGCTGCTTCGGATCGTCCCTTGGAATCTTCTGATTGTAAAAATAGTAGACAGTAGTATTGTTGTAGTAATTTGTAGTTTAGTAATTGTAGTCTATTTTGCATGTGTAGATTTGGTAATTGGCATTCTTCTAATGGTATTTTCCAAATTTAATTTTTAATGCCTTGTATACGCGTTTGACAATTTAGTGCAATTATTTCAATTGTTCGATTGATCGTGTTTGAGGGAGACATTTCATGTAAATGGTATTGTTGGAGATAAGGAGGCATTGTGTGTAATTTTCGCACAGTGACGAGTTTTGTATGTTTTGTAAATAATTACGCGATCGATGAAAAAGGCAAAAATGATGGATAGTGAGAATGACGAAATTGTTAACATGGCGAACTCGCCAACAGAGGAAAACAGTATGATGGATAATGAAGTGGAAAACAATGTAATAAGTCGGGAAAATAGTCCGGAACCATTTCAAAAAATTTTTCTCAATTAGAAAATTCACAGAATACGAGATTAACGATAGAAGATTCTGAAATAGTATCGAACACAGATAACTTTACAGCTATGACGAAAGAAGTTGGTTTTGTGGGAAATGTTAGGGGCGAAAAGAATTTCGAACAAGTTAGTACGGAGCAGTTGATGAGTGCAATTTTAAATTTGGGATCACAGTTACGATCTGAATTAAAAACACGGTTAGACTCACAAATAGGAACAATTAAAACAGAGATGGGAACTTTGGCAACACGGTTAGACTCACAAATGGGAACAATGGATACTCGGTTAGGATCTGAATTTAAAATAGAGATTGGAACAATTAAAACAGAGATGGGAACTTTGGGATCTGAATTAAAAACAGTGGCAACACGTTTAGAAACAGAGATGGAAACAATGGAAACACGGTTAGACTCACGAATAGGGACATGCTTCAAAAACATGAAAGATGAATTAAAGAAAGAAATCAGAGAAGAAGTACAACCGATTTTGAATTCTCACAATAATAGATTAATTGCAGTAGAGATTAGACAAAGGGAACAGGACAGAGAACAGGAAGAAAGAGATCGCGTGATAGTACAGAAATTTTCAGAGTTAAATTTACAACGTGCAAAAGATAAGGAAGAAATATTTGAGAGAATCGAAGAACCCGTACCAAATGACAGATTAAATAATCTAACACAACAATATGAACAGTTAACTACCAAATGTGTCAATACTGAAACCCGAGTCACGACACTTACGGAAGACGTAAATAAACAGAAAGAACAATTAGGTGACTTATCGGAAAGAGTTGAGGAAATTTCAGATAAACTGACAAATCTTAGTTTACATGGGGACAGAGATTCGGATGATACAGCACCATTGTCATTTGCAGAAACCGAAGAGTATCAGAACATAAATAAACATGTTGAAAATCAAGGAAAATTTAATGAACGCGTTAAATGGGAAGTTGAGGCATTACGAAAGCAAGTCAAACAAATTGAAGGTGAAATCGTGGGAAAAGGCAGTAGAAGAAATTTAGAATCACAGATAGCAGAGGTCTTTGAAGAAAGTAATTTGTTTCATGTACGGGATGCAACAAGAGAGCGCCAGGCGCGTGAATTTAACAATAATCGTCATTGTGACTGGGACAGACGCGGTAGGTCTTTGTCGCCACGAGGCGAAAACTTTGACTATAAACACTTTTTGACTGTTCGGAAATTTAAGATCTTCCGCAATTCTAAGAATGACATACATCCACGTGCATGGTTAGATCAATTTATGTACGCACTTCCACCAAATTGGCCACTAAGTCACAAACTGGAATTTATGTGTGGATATTTAGAAAACGAACCGGCGGCGCGGATGCGCGCACTCATTAGAGATTGTAATAATCTAAATGATTTTTATCATGCATTTCCATCGGCATATTGGTCCGAAAACACACAAGACAGAGTCAAACATAGTCTGATTATGCAGCGTAATTTTAAACAGTCTGAGTTCCGCACGCCGGCAGAATACTTTGAAGACATGATTCGAAAGAATCAGTTCCTGTCCAACCCTTATAGCCCGACTGAATTAATTCGCATTTGTTTAACTAAGCTGCCACAATCCATAAGACAAATTGCTTTAGCCGGAAGATGTAAAGACGACATTGAGATTTTTAAGAGTTTGCTACAAGAACTCGAGTATGACAATGACGACGGGACTTCCTGTAATTTTTTCAGTAACAGTAATTACAATAGATTTTCAGAGAAAAGGGATAGTGATCGGAACGGGCGTTATATGGGTAACTTTGAGAACGACAGACGAAAGAGACAGGACAATAGATACCAGCCTTATGACAATAACAGACGTTCTAACAGAAATTACACAGAGAGTTATAATAACGGTAATTCCTACCGGAATGATCAATCATACGGAAACAGTAATCGGTACCATCAAGACAGAAATTATTCATACAATAACAGAAATTCTTTCTACAGAAATAACCAGGGTAGTAGATACAACAATAATTTCAGAAGTGACAGTAGAAATTATACAAGGAGTAGTCATGCAGACAGACAGGAAAATAGAAATTTTTATAACAGACACAACCAAGAATTTGCATCTAGCAGACAGGAGGGACCTAATTGGCATCCTCCACGTGACAGAACTTCAGAGAGACAAGTGCAAATCGTAGAAATTGATCCGCGAAATGAAGCGAATAATCAAAGACGTGACGCAAACAATCGACAATGACTTGCAGCTTCGGCTTCTGGCAGCAATATAGACGGTTCAGAAAGTAATGACACTACGACTTTACACTACGTACGCCTGGAAGACATGCGAGACATTTTGCTAGACGAAAAGGAAAATAATGTAGACGCATTTTTACATCCTGTTATTGAAGTATGTGTGGGTAAGAATAAGTTCACTGCAGTTTTAGATTCTGGGAGCCCATTGAACGTCATTAATGAATCAGTTTTTCGTATATGTGAAAGAACTATTGCCTGTCCTGTGTTACCTATTTCAAAAACTACAATTCGAGGAGCGATTTCTGGAAAAAGTGTGGAAGTTAAACAACAGACCAACTTAAATTTCATTTGTCAAGGATACGAATTTTCTGCTAATTTTATTATTGTTCCATTACTCAGTACACAAATTATATTAGGTATGGAGTTTCTTAACGCACATAAGGCAATTTTGAACTTTAAAGAAGGAAGTGTGAATTTGACTGTTGCCGGAATGCCGAAATGTTTGAAATTTTTCGAGTGTTTAACAAGATCTGAATCAGATACAAAATGTTTAAGGTTTCTTACTTCTGATGTTTTCGTTGAGCATTATGACGACAGTGTGTTTATTCATGACAATGACAATAGATACAGAGATGCGATGGATGGTATAATTAATAGCGAAGAATTAATTAATGAAAAGGTTAAGAAAGCTGAAGTGCCAGATGACGTTGCAAGAGAAGAGCTGCACCACATTTTGACTTCACATGATACAGTGTTTAGTCATCACACAGGAACTATACAAGGCTTACAATATTTATTTAAAGTAAAAGAACACACACCATTTCGCGGGAAAACGTACGCTATTCCTTTGGCTTACAGAGACAAGGTTAAGAATGAACTTCAGTACATGTTAGATCAGGGCATTATTGAGCCTGCAGTCAGTCCTTATACCAGCCCATTACACGTTGTTCTTAAAAAGGATGGGTCAGTTCGTTTGGTTCTGGATTCCAGACAGATAAATAACATCATCATTCCTGAAACTGACCGCCCACAAAATTTAGATGAACTTCTTCAACATTTCCATGGAATTAAAGTTTTATCCACGATTGATATGCGCGCAAGTTTTTGGCAAATAGAACTCCACCCTGATTGTAGAAAATATACTGCCTTTTTAGCCTTTGGCAACTGTTACCAGTTTCGGAAATTGCCGTTTGGACTTACTGTATCTTCTGCAGCATTCATTCGTAGCTTAAATGAAATTTTACCTGTTTATCTTCGTGATAATATTACTTCATATGTTGACGACATTCTTATTGCTAAACATTCTTGGAGTGAGCGCAACAAAATTTTGGATTCATTATTACGTATCTTTGCAAGAGTTGACATTACAGTAAACTTGGAAAAATCTGAATTTGGTCGTTCTGAGGTGAAATTTCTCGGTCACATTATTTCTACAGAAGGTATTCTTCCTGATCCAGAAAAACTTGACGCTATTCGTAATTATGCTGTTCCTACCACAAAACGTGATGTTCGTAGTTTTCTTGGTGTCTGTAATTTTCTTAGACGCTTTGTTAAATTGGACGATTTGGCCACACCTCGTTTATGTGAACTATCTGGAAGGAAATCTAATTGGTGTTGGGATGAGGAAGCTCAATCAGAATTTGAACAACTCCGTGATGCTTTAGTTGCTGCTCCACTTCTTTCACATCCGGATTTATCTAAAGATTTTTGTTTGGCGACGGACTCATCATACAAAGGCCTAGGTGCACATTTATTTCAAGAGATAGAAGAAAACGGCGTTGTAGTACAGAAAACTATTACATTTGGAAGTCGTGTTCTTTCTAAATCAGAAAAGAATTATTCGATTACGGAACTTGAAGCTTTGGCGGTTGTATGGGCTTTCACAAAATTTCGCACATTTTTGTTTGGCAGACATACTAAGGTTTACACCGATCATCGAGCTCTGGAATTTCTTATGTCGACAAAATTAACTCATGGCAGATTGTCACGATGGGCGTTGTACTTACAGGAATTTGATTTTAGTATTGTTTACATACAGGGTTCTTCAAATATTGTTGCTGATGCTTTATCACGTGCACCTATGGGTTTGAAACAAAGTGCTGAAGAGGACTGCAAGGAAAACAATTATTGTTTGATGTATATTCAAGGTGTTGCGTTTGAGAACTTTATTTCGTCTTCGCTCCAGGACATCGCTAAGGAGCAAAATAAGGATCCAATCTGGAAGGACATTAAGGAGAAGTGGAGGAGAAAGGAAAGCGTAGCGATTAGACAGCATTATTTAGTTCGCAATGACATTCTTTTTAAACGAAAATCGGTCGACAACTCTGTTTGGTTAGTTTGTATTCCTGACAAGTGGGTTAATAAGCTGATTTGGTATACGCATTTCAGTTATGCGCACTTTGGTCCCAGAAAATGCTTTCATAAATTACGGGAAAATTGCTACTTCAGTAATATGGAAAAACGTATTCGATCTGTTCTGGCCAAATGCAAATTATGTCAAAAGGCTAAGCCGCCAACAATTTCTCACAGAGCACCGTTGTTTCCTATCATTCCAGCGAAATTAAAGGACATGGCTGCAGTCGATTTGTTCGGTCCAGTGGTTCGTTCTACTAATGGTTTTGCGTACATTTTCGTAGCAGTGGAGTTGACATCAAAATATGTGTGTCTTACACCTTTACCCAAAGCAACAGCTCGTTCAGTATCTAACGCTTTCATCCAACATTTTCATAAAGAAGTTGGTCATGTTGATAAGGTTATATCAGATAATGGATCACAGTTTCGCTCTAAAATTTGGCTTCGTACTCTACAGCGTCGTAAAATTAAACCAATTTTCATTTCACTTTTTCACCCTCAATCTAACGCTTCAGAGAGATGGATGAAGGAAATCAATAAATTGTGTCGTCTTTATTGTCATCAGAATCACAGAACGTGGGATCAGTATCTTCATATTTTTCAAAACATTCTGAATGAACTTCCTAATGACTCAACTTCTTTACCGCCTATATTGATATTAAAAAACAAAGCACCGACAAATCGCATATCTGAAATCGTTCCTTTTCCGCCTACACGGAAACTGCGGCATTCTGAAGTTGTGAACCTGGCTCTGCAAAATATTGTGTCTGCGGCTGCTAGAAGAGAGAAATCAGCTAAGCGTCCTGGTCGTTTAAAAACTTTTTCAGTTGGCCAAAAGGTATTAATTAAGTCTCACCGTTTGTCTCACAAAGGAAAAGGCTTGTGTCGCAAAATTTTTCTGCTTTATAACGGTCCATATAGAATTCGCAAAATTCTTCATGATAGCGCTGTCGAAGTAGAAACTCTTAAATCACGACGCTCTAAGGGAATACATCATATATCAAACGTAAAAATTTTTGTGGAATGACATACTTTTGAGAAACTAACAGCTAGATGTAAACATGCGGAGAGTACAAGGATACCGCGCTGTGTTTTGGCGGCGGCATATACTCAAAGCAACAGTCAAGTCTGCGCGCCGCACAAGGCAGTCGTTGACCGCAAACAATTGCTTCCTACGTCACGCGCCTACAGCTGATCGAGCGCTCAGTGCGAATGCACTGACAGCCGTAAACAAATACACAGTTTAATTTCTCCGATTAAATTCAGTATAAAGCTATAGTGACTTGATGAATTATGTTATTAACGTTCAGTATTTTTCAGGACACGGTTCTATAAAATATTTAAGAACTTCAGGTAAATTCTGTGTGTGTCCGACGTTAAGACGACTTGCTATCGAGAAATTTTCAGGAAGAATGAAATTTCGAAGAAGAAACTAATAAACTAAAAAGGGTAACTATTAATTGAGTTCATTTTTCAGGTGACATATTTCCACTTAGGTACGTACTTTAGACGTAATTTGCTGCTCGCAATTACGTGATTCTTACTTTGTGCTAAATTTCATGTTCTATGAAATTACTTGTGAAGCGACGTGCTTGCGTACATTAACTGATTTTGACAATGATTGATGATTGAATAGGGTTGTTATTTGTATATATTATGCATCGCTTGGCTGCACTACTTTTTCACTGATGTCATATTTTTTTAATTATGTGCCTGGTGTGCTTATTTATTTAAATTATAATTGTCACCTGATTTATTGTGCTGATGTGGTTAGGTATGTAAGTTATACTTTGTGATTTATCTGCTTGCGCCTTCATGTTTACTTATTAAGATTACATATGATCATTTATTTGCTTATGCTGATATGATGCTGATGACCTGTTTGCTGCTATGCGTATGGATTGCATATTTATACATTTCTGTTTTGTTGTCATAACTATTCTTTAATTTGGTATATAGAAATGCTGATATACTGTGTACAAACATAGAGTTTAGGTCACACTATGGTATTAATTATAGATTGTTCGCTTGGCAGAGCCTCGTTGTAGGAATTGTGCTGCATCCACTTGTTGACATTCTGTTCACTACTGGTATATTTACTCGCTATTGCATGTTTTGCTTACGCTCAGTGCCTTATATTTTTAAGATAAGAAAATGAACTGCTGTAATCCGACGAACGACATTAGTACAAGAAACTTCATAGAAGTCACATGAGCTGGAGGTTTTATGAAAGCTGTATAAATTTATGCTAATAGGAAGGAAGCTAACGACATGACATACCAAAACTAGGTTTAGACCATTGACAGTCATTACACTGCATTTTTCGTGAGCAATTGAAATAGGAAGTGACACTTGACACAAGAAATACTCCACATGTTTGCTTCTGTTTGCCATAATTCTTGAAGTGGTGTACACACTGTGAAATATTATGATCATTCACACTCCGTAATCGTACTTAATTACTGAGAGTTATTCGAACTAAGTCTGTTAGAGGTCATGTATGCATTTCTTTTGTTTATAATTCATGATGAGTAGAAGATTTGGGTCAGATGGATTACACAGAGGTTGTGTGTTGACAGTGTGTCTTCGGATTGTATGGGATGATGAGGTTTGCATTAGGATTTTATCTGTACTTGTTCGAGGAGACTGACTAGAGGAAAGAGTTGTTATGGAAGTGAAATGATATTGGTAATAAGGTTTATATGTATCGACGTATTGAAGAGGTATTATTGAGGTATTATTGAGATTATGTGAAGTTGATGATTATTGGAGTTTTGGTGGACAAGAGGTAAGGTAAATGCTATTAATGATAAGGTTTATATGTATCGACATAAGAGGTATTATTGAAGTATTGAGATTATGTGATGCTGATGATTATTGGAGTTTTGGTGTATAAGAGGTAAAGTAAGTGAGGAGCATATTTTTCTTGTTGGTCTATATGGAACAAGGAGGATGAAGATAGCAGACTAGAACACTAAAGTGGAGGGAAGATTGTCTACACACACTTTGTTAAATCAATAAGCAGTACATACTTTTTTTTGAAGAGAGGAAGTATTTGCATATCTTGGCACACTGACAGTTGTTCAGCAGCAGTACATTTTGATCTGGCTTGGCAAACATTGGTCTTGACATGATGACTATGACGTTGACTTAACTATTATTGACTGTTATACATTGCTGCCACTACTATTTGATACACATGATGAACATCAAATTTTGACAGAATTGCATTTACACAGTTAACACTATTCAATTACACAGTAGTACTTAATGTGGATGAAAGATGAGTGAGTGTGTTTTGTGTGTTTTCCTTTCCTACATCAAATTTTGACAGAATTGCATTTACACAGTTAACACTATTCAATTACACAGTAGTACTTAATGTGGATGAAAGATGAGTGAGTGTGTTTTGTGTGTTTTCCTTTCCTAATCCTACCCACCTATCTGCTAAATATTATTTTATTTGTATGTAGTGGCTTGCACTGACACCCATAAATATTATAGGTTTACTGATATTTGTGTATTTGTAATAGTTAATATGACGATTATCTGATATCATTTGTGTGTTTATTAGAATTTATATGTTTAGTTTGTAAAAGCATTTGTATGTGTATTCAAACTATTGTTCATGCCTGAACTGTCTGATTAGTGATGGTGAATATTATGAACTGTTACCTGCACTTTTTTAACATAATGGGTGCCACTTAGAAATGATTAATTTCTGCTGATGAACTGTGTGATTAGGATAGTGAATATTATGGACTGTTACTTGTACTTTTTCTACATGATTGGTGCCACTAGGACATGTTTAATTTCTGCTTATAAACTCTGATGAACAGTGTGATCAGTGATAGTGAATATTATGGACTGCTCTCTGGACCTGCTCATCATTGCTAGGTGCAACTGATGGACTGCTTCTACTGAAATGAAGTCACTTGTTGGTGTCTGCACCTGTCAACATTGCTGGGTGCCACTGTTAGAACTGTTTCTACTGAAATGATGTTACTTCTTGCTGTCTGCACCTACTCAACATTGCTGGGTGCCACTGATGGACTGCTTCTACTGAAATAATGTCACTTGTTGGTGTCTGCACCTGTTCAACAATGCTGGATGTCACTAAAGGAACCGCTTCTGCTGAGAAATGTGACTTGTTGCTGTGTGCACCTGTTCAACTTTGCTGGGTGCCACAGATGGAACTGCTTCTACTGAAATAATGTCACTTGTTGCTGTCTGCACCTGCTCAACATTGCTGGGTGCAACTGATGGAACTGCTTCTACTGAGATAATGTCACTTGTTGCTGTCTGCACCTGTTCAACATTGCTGGGTGCCACTGATGGACTGCTTTTTACTGAAATAATGTGACTTGTTGCTGTGTGTACCTGCTCAACATTACTGGGTGCCACTGATGGACTGTTTTTTTACTGAAATAATGTGACTTGTTGCTGTGTGTACCTGCTCAACTTTACTGAGTGCCACTGATGAACTGCTTCTACTGAAATAATGTCACTTGTTGCTGTGTGTATCTGCTCAACACTACTGGGTGCCACTGATGGACTGCTTCTACTGAAATGATGTCACTTGTCGGTGTCTGCACCTGCTCAACATTGCTGGGTGCCACTAATGGAACTGCTTCTGATGAATGATGTCACTTGTTGGTGTCTGCATCTGCTCAACATTGCTTGGGTGCCACTGATGGACTGCTCCTACTGAAATGATGTCACTTGTTGGTGTCTGCACCTGTTCAACATTGCTGGGTGCCACTAACGGAACTGCTTATACTGAAATAATGTCACTTGTTGGTGTGTGTACCTGCTCAACTTTACTGGGTGCCACTGATGGACTGTTTTTTTATTGAAATAATGTGACTTGTTGCTGTGTGTACCTGCTCAACTTTACTGGGTGCCACTAATGG
Source organism: Schistocerca serialis cubense (assembly GCF_023864345.2). Lineage (NCBI taxonomy): Eukaryota > Metazoa > Arthropoda > Insecta > Orthoptera > Acrididae > Schistocerca > Schistocerca serialis. Next base: position 40,064,029 of record NC_064642.1, read on the forward strand.
AACTGCTTCTACTGAAAAGATGTCACCTGTTGGTGTCTTTTTTGTATAAACTGATTTTTGGTGTATTGTGTGAACTCTTATGTAAAGTCACATGTATGAAAAGAAGTTGTATTGCTTACTGTATTTCTTATATTAGGTTATTGAAAGGTCAGTGCAAAGCCAAAAATTTTATCTAATTATGTGATATTTAGGTATTAATATTATCTTTTATTTTTGTCTGTATTCTTGTGGACGAATTTGGTGGTATTTTCACCACCAATGCTGGCAAAAATACCATAAAATTCTGGCCCGTGGAGGAGGGGCATATGAAAGGTGGCTACACTGAGCCACGGCGCCAAAGATTGCGCCAAAGAGAATTATTCAGCCGCCTCCACAGTGCCTGTCGAGGTCTCGTAGTAGTCAGTGCTTGTTAAGAACTCGTAGCAGAGAGTGCTTGTTGAGATGTGCTAGTGAAGAGTGCTTGTTAAGAACTCGTAGCAGTGAGTGCTTGCTGAGATGTGGTACTGAAAAGTTCTTGTTGAGATGTGGTAGTAGCGAGTCGGTGTGGAGATATTGTAATGATTAGAGTGCCTTTCATTAATAGAAATTAAGGTAACAAACTACTTTTCTTTTCTCTCTCATTATTTCAGTGTCTTAAATAATGTGTCATTACAGGTTCAGTCAACAAAGCATCTGGCGTGTGTTCTTGTATTAGAGTGTAATTCTGGATTTTTTGCGCAATTATAGTATTCCTAGTTTTTTTTATCACGTCAGTATAAATGATATTTGAAATTTCCTGTCTTGTTGAAGAAGAACCGTGTCATATGTATACGTTGAGTCACACTCCCACACACAGAACAGCTACACTTGTGCTTTGTTGGCTTCGTAGATTTTATAGTTGCTGGGGACTTAATTAATTATTTGTGTTAACAAAAATTTTCTTTCATTCTTTGTTGTTGTTCTATGCAGTCAGATTGCGTAATAATACTAGTCAGGGCCAACCGTTTACGAAACAGCGTAATCGGACTTACAGCTACTAAAAATTTAAAAAGTATTTTCAATCATATTTAATTAAGCCCCCATGCAATCTATCGGTGAGCGAGCGGTTGTATATGATTGCTGAGTAGGGAGCTATTGTATCAGCGTAATCTGAAAGGAACCTAATCGGTATACAATCTGGACCTGAAGACTGGCCCGTATCAAGCGATTTGAGTTGCTTCGCAACCCCTAAGGTATCTACTTCTAAGAAACTAATGCTAGCAGCTGTTCGTGTTTCAAATTCTGGAATATTCCATTCGTGTTCCCTGATGAAGGAATTTCGGAAAACTGCGTTCAATAACTCCGCATTCAATAACTCTGGCTACTATTAACTTCTATGATGATGAAGATGAGTCCCATACTTCTTTACAGAGAGTAGGGGAGCGACGCGGGAGAATCGCGCCGCCTTACTAGGCAAGGCCCTAGTGGAGGTGGTTTGCCATTGCCTTCTTCCGACCGTAATGGGCATGAATGATAATGATGAAGACGACACAGTAACACCCAGTCATCTCGGGGCAGGAAAAATTCCTGACCCCGCCGGGAATCGAACCCGGTACCCCGTGCTCGGGAAGCGAGAACGCTACCGCGAGACCACGAGGGGTGGACATTAATTTCTATATGAACTGTGAAATGTCTGCCATTATGGTTTCACAAGGTCCGAGATCTTTGGCCCTCCCAGCATGTCTCCTTCATCAACACAGCGTCACCATGGAATTCCCAGCCATGTCGCTGGACCAGCCGTTGTGCGGCATCATGCGGTTGCTAAGCTGACGTTCAGCGCCACGTGGTCGCTGCCGGGCCGCGGCTTTGACGGGCGTCCTGTGCGGCCGCCCCAACGCCGAACATAGAATATTTCCAGGGCGCCAAAACTCGACCATTACCTCACAAGCAGATAATGGACAGCCTGAAAGTGAACGTGTGGTGTGGCTTAATGCACAACAAATTATCGGACTGATCTCTTTCACCGAGCCTACTGTTACTTAAACATATTACTTGGAAATATTGGAACTTTACGTTGCACTTCAATTACAGGAATTTCAACGATTTATGCTTCAGCAACACTGGGGTCTGTTTGTTTGCCAGTTCTTGGGTGAAAGATTTCCAGACAGACGGAGCAGTAGAGACAGTCCAACATCATGGCTACCACATTCATCTACATAACCTCCCTTGACTTTTTCTTGTGACGCTATGTTAAAGATGAAGTGTTCAGTTCATTAGTACCTGACGTTGAAATTCTTACGACTTCAGTACAAGATGCTGTAGAGGCGACGATGAAAGAGATGTTGTCGACGACATGTAGAGAAATTGAGTGTCACCTAGACGGAGCACTTGTGGAAGTGTATCAATAGAAAGCTTTGAGTTAAGCTGGCGTTTGCAACAAACCGCTTAGCTGTATCTAGTATAGTACGTCAGAAATAAGTGTTTGTAATCAGGGAAAGACTTTACGCTCACCCTGTATTTCCCAGTAGGCTGTTGACCATATTGCTAGTTAGTCTTAGCCTTTAGCTCCTTGCTGTTACTATCAGAAAAGTTGATGACAATCGCTGCTTGTGAGTTAGGCAATGTGTTTTTCCATCAGTGGCCACAGGAGTTCGTAATGTACAGCGTTCTTATGAAACGATAATAAAGGAATTGTTAATTCAGAGTGCTACCTTTCTGATTTGGGAGGCCTGGCCGGTGTGGCCGAGCGGTTCTAGGCGCTACAGTCTGGAACCACGCGACCGCTACGGTCGCAGGTTCGAATCCTGCCTCGGGCATGGATGTGTGTGATGTCCTTAGGTTAGTTAGGTTTAAGTAGTTCTAAGTTCTAGGGGACTGATGACTTCAGAGGTTAAGTCCCATAGTTGTCAGAGCCATTTTGATTTGGGAGGAGCGGGGGGGGGGGGGGGACGGCTATGACCTGCATTTTCCTCCCCTCAGGATATCCCGTTTGATTTTTAGATTCACTATTTGCCGTATCCTGCACACAGTGTTAGAAGCACCACGTAAGACACAGCATAGCGTAGTAACGCCTCGTGCAGATACGAGAAGCAGGCAAGAGCACACTCATACCTCAGGTGAGTACGCCCATACTGTTGATCGATCTCCGTGCTGTAACTCTAAGAAAGTACATAATTTCCCTAAAAACGGCAGTTAGGTGAAAAGAAAATAATGTAAAATATCATTCCAAAGGGTACAAAATTGTTAAGGCTTTCGTGGCCACTTGTTGACCAACTGCCTATTGGCTTCTGTCTTGGGTTCTTCGGCCGACGTTCATCTAATGATTATACTGACGTTTCGCCAGCACGAGTGGCCGGCATTGTCAAAGATTCACCCTCCATTTCCGTACTGCAGCCAAAGACCGTAGCAGGTAGCACGAGGAGTACCGCACCGGAAATGACCACGGAGAAGCCCTCGGACGTTGCGCCAGGTACATATAGTCTGCGGCCGCGAGCTCGGCTCCAGTTCACCACCGGAAGTGGAGGATGAAGCTTTGACAATGCCAGTCACTCGTGCTGGCGAAACGTCAGTAAAATCATTAGATGAACGTCGGCCGAAGAACCCGAGACAGAAGCCAATAGGCAGCTTGTCATTCCAAAGGGTGTCTTCACTGTATTCCACAAAGTAATCCTCAAGCAATCTTCTTATTGCCGTTTTAAAGTGGGATTTATGTAAACAATAACGAGAAAGCAAAGCAGTATCCTTCCTACAGAAAAATTATCTTCTAGTGAAAGGTTTCAAGAGAAATATGAAGTACGTCAGAAATTTTCTGTCAAATTTTATGGTGAATACAGGAATGTAACCTATGTTTACCACTGTATTTTTTCGTTGCCTCTTCCTGCAGGTCTGTTTTTCTAAGGAAAACCATTACTCAGCGTCACGCGTGCTTCCCCCGGCACCTTCCTGCTTTTGTCAGTTGTTTGCTCGCATGCGTTGCGGGCGCAGGAAGGGAGAAGTGCGGTATTTGCAGTGGGATCATATATTCTGTGCTTAGGCAGACCGCGGCAGACTTAAGTCGACCGACGTCTTATTTTGAGAAAACTCTTCGTACAACGTTGAAACACGTGCTTTACGACTCCACGCTGCTGTCTGGCTAAAAGTAATTTATCCAGAAAGTTTGACCTGTAGTTCCCAGAATAATCAGAAGAAAAACTAAGTAGAGCGGGCGGGGAGCATGAAAAATGCCTTTAGCTTGGGCCTTTACGTAGTCTGGAAAAGAGTCTAACATGCTTGGCTCCGAAACTGCTGAATAACACCACAGCATTATGTCTGAATTAAGTCCTGGCTATGACATCGATGATATTCAGGAGCTGTGTTCGAAAACCGTTTGCACGTTGATGTTATCAATTACCGCTGCATAAAATCAGGCAGTTTTGGTTAATGCTTTTTTCTTCGTTTTACGGACATGAAACAAAATTTAAACACGACTGACTGAGAGCAAGTACACTGCTCACCATGATGCTTGTGTTCGTTCCGGATACCAGACGCAAGTAATCTTAATAGCGCATCACAAATTAATAAGTTCAGATTTCCGCGAACGGCTGCTTCCTATTTTGCTCGACGGTATTCCAATACCATATCAGAAAACAGGTAAGGTCTTGTGTGTAACTTTGGATGAGCATCTCAACTGGGCGGAGAATACAGTCGTAGTCTGCCGGAAGGCGTCCACTTGTCTCTATGCTCTCAAAAAGTTTCGGAACGTATTTCCACAGGACTTGAAACGCCAGCCCGTGCAAGCACTCGTTCTACTTAACCTCCACTATTGTGATGTAATTCAACAAGGCATGAGTAGTGAAAACAACCGACGGCTAGAACTAACTATGAATGCCTGTGTGCGTCACACCTGCAACATTCGCCGATATGATCATGTTAGTGCTTCATACTCCCAGCTAGGGTGGCTGCGGCCGGACAAATTGCCTGGCTACCACACTCTGTGTCTACTTCACCGACTCCACGTCGCGCAAGCACCCCAGTACCTTGCTTCAGAGATTGAACACCTTTCATGCCATCATAATCGAAACACGAGGCTACTCTTATTTGGTATCCTAACTGTGCCCACTCACCAAACAAAAACTTTTGCAAACTCCTTCTCAGTTACCGCTGTCCGCCTCTGGAACAAACTGCCCTTTACCTTGCGCAAAATTCAATCCCCTGCTATTTTTAAGAAGAATTTGAAGCATTTCCTACTATCATCCTCATAGCGTTTTCCACAAAATTGATGTACAAGGCCAATCCTCTCTCCTCTGTCAAATAGCAAAGCTAGTGTCTCCTATCTTGCTCCTTTCTCTTCTTCCTCTTCATCTATCTCTATTAACCATGCAATCTTCTTTTCCTTTATATTTCCTTAATTATGTTACATCATGCCTCTATTCCTCTCCTCCCTTCACCATCAGCCTCCCTCATAACCCCTGCTGCTAGCACTCCTATCTAAAATCTGTCTATTTTAGAATGTCTAATTATAACAGTACTTATCATCTACGAATACAAACTCTATATGTATGTATTTTTCCAAGTGTGCCTTTATAATTGTTTATTTCACTCTTTGTACTAGATGTAGTTTAACATGCCTACCGAAACATATGAATGTAAAATAAGTAGAATGCTTGGTTAGATGTAAGAGAGGGCCTGATGGACGTAATCTTGCCAGGTTAAATAAATCAATAAATAAAAAAATAAAATAAATAAATTTATCAGTAAGAGTAATGTTTCATTATTTCGAGAGACTGAAGCTGTAGTAAGAGCATCGGAAGGTATTCAGACTGCTCGTTCATGCCTCGGTCGAACCTGATGTATCTTCTATGGCAGAGTAATATATATAGCCTGCACAGCCTTATGAACACACAGGTAATACGACGAGCGTACAGTAAGTAACGCAACACATTTTTTTTCCTGAAACGAGGTGCCGGCCAGGGTGGCCGAGCGGTTCTAGGCGCTACAGTCTGGAACCGTGCGGCCGCTACGGTCGCAGGTTTGAATCCTGCCTCGGGCATGGATGTGTGTGCTGTCCTTAGGTTAGTTAGGTTTAAGTAGTTCTAAGTTTTAGGGGACTGATGACCTCAGAACTTAAGTTCCATAGTGCTCAGAGCCATTTTAACCATTTTTTGAAAGGAGGTTGGTTTTATTTAGGACTCCAATATACCATATTATTCCCCACTCTTTTGGCTACAAAACCCTATTATTCAACATAATACCTATTCAATGCTACTGCCTTACGCCACCTTACTGGAAGAGTTGTATGCCCGCATGGTACCATTCCAATCGTCGATGTCGGAGGCAATGTCTTGCTGCGTCAGCAATCTCACCATCTTCCACGTACTGCTTCCCGCGCTTGCTTCATTGGGCCATGAAGATGGAATTCGGAAGATGCGAGAACCGAACTGTACGGTGGATTAGGAGGAACAGTCCAGCGAGGTTTCTTGAGCTCCTCTCTGGTGTACAGACTTGTGTGACGTCTTGCTTTGTCGTGGAGAAAGGAGAAGTTTGTTTGCATTTTTGTGGCGACTAGCACGTTGAAGTAGTTTCTTTAGGCAGCACAATACACTTCAGAGTTGATCGTTGCACCATGAGTAAGAACAAAAATAGAAGAGCCCGTTGAGCGTCTCCGTAGACATTCAGCAAGCGCTTATGAATATCTGCGATGCTTTGGTTTTCCTTCAAAATTAACTGAGTGACAGCTCTCTCTATGGGACGCATCTCCGTTAGAGACGCCATTTTGAAGGCTACATATAGCACCACCACCTACCTGAACTTCATCTCTACATCTACATCTACATCTACATCTACATCTACATCTACATCTACATCCATATTCCGCAAGCCACCTGACGGTGTGTGGTGGAGGGTACCTTGAGTACCTCTGTCGGTTCTCCCTTCTATTCCAGTCTCGTATTGTTCGTGGAAAGATGGATTGTCGGTATGCCTCTGTGTGGGCTCTAATCTCTCTGATTTTATCCTCATGGTCTCTTCGCGAGATATACGTTGGAGGGAGCAATATACTGCTTGACTCCTCGGTGAATGTATGTTCACGAAACTTCAACAAAAGCCCGTACCGAGCTACTGAGCGTCTCTCCTGCAGAGTATTCCACTGGAGTTTATGTATCATCTCCGTAACGCTTTCGCGATTACTAAATGATCCTGTAACGAAGCGCACTGTTCTCCGTTGGATCTTCTCTATCTCTTCTATCAACCCTATCTGGTACGAATCCCACACTGTTGAGCAGTATTCAAGCAGTGGGCGAACAAGTGTACTGTAACCTACTTCCTTTGTTTTCGGATTGCATTTCCTTAGGATTCTTCCAATGAATCACAGTCTGGCATCTGCTTTACCGATGATCAACTTTATATGATCATTCCATTTTAAATCACTCCTAATTTATGGAATTAACTGCTTCCAGTTGCTGACCTGCTATTTTGTAGCTAAATGATAAGGGAACTATCTTTCTATGTATTCGCAGCACATTACACCTGTCTACATTGAGATTCAATTGCCATTCCCTGCACCATGCGTCAATTCGCTGCAGATCCTCTTGCATTTCAGTACAATTTTCCATTGTTACAACCTCTCGATATACCACAGCATCATCCGTAAAAAGCCCCAGTGAACTTCCGATGTCATCCACAAGGTCATTTATATATATTGTGAATAGCAACGGTCCTACGACACTCCCCTGCGGCATACCTGAAATCACTCTTACTTCGGAAGACTTCTCTCCATTGAGAATGACATGCTGCGTTCTGTTATCTAGGAACTCTTCAATCCAATCACACAATTGGTCTGATAGTCCATATGCTCTTACTTTGTTCATTAAACGACTGTGGGGGACTGTATCGAACGCCTTGCGGAAATCAAGAAACACGGCATCTACCTGGGAACCCGTGTCTATGGCCCTCTGAGTCTCGTGGGCGAATAGCCCGAGCTGGGTTTCACACGATCGTCTTTTCCGAAACCCATGCTGATTCCTACAGAGTAGATTTGTAGTTTCCAGAAAAGTCATTATACTCGAACATAATACGTGTTCTAAAATTCTACAACTGATCGACGTTAGAGATATAGGTCTATAGTTCTGCACATCTGTTCGACGTCCCTTCTTGAAAACGGGGATGACCTGTGCCCTTTTCCAGTCCTTTGGAACGCTACGCTCTTCTAGAGACCTACGGTACACCGCTGCAAGAAGGGGGGGGGGGCAGTTCCTTCGCGTACTCTGTGTAAAATCTAACTGGTATCCCATCAGGTCCAGCGGCCTTTCCTCTTTTGAGCGATTTTAATTGTTTCTCTATCCCTCTGTCGTCTATTTCGATATCTACCATTTTGTCATCTGTGCGACAATCTAGAAAAGGAACTACAGTGCAGTCTTCCTCTGTGAAACAGCTTTGGAAAAAGACATTTAGTATTTCGGCCTTTAGTGTGTCATCCTCTGTTTCAGTACCATTTTGGTCACAGAGTGTCTGGACATTTTGTTTTGATCCACCTACCGCTTTGACATAAGACCAAAATTTCTTAGGATTTTCTGCCAATTCAGTACATAGAACTTTACTTTAGAATTCATTGAACGCCTCTCGCATGGCCCTCCTCACATTACATTTCGCTTCGCGTAATTTTTGTTTGTCTGCAAGGCGTTGGATATGTTTATGTTTACTGTGAAGTTCCCTTTGCTTCCGCAGTAGTTTTCTAACTCGGTTGTTGTACCACGGTGGCTCTTTCCCATCTCTTACGATCTTGCTTGGCACATACTCATCTAACGCATATTGTACGCTGGTTTTGAACTTTGGCCACTGATCCTCAACACTATCTGTACTTAAAACAAAACTTTTGTGTTGAGCCGTCAGGTACTCTGAAATCTGCTTTTTGTCACTTTTGCTAAACAGAAAAATCTTCCTACCTTTTTAATATTTTTATTTACGGCTGAAATCATCGATGCAGTAACCGCTTTATGATCGCTGATTCCCTGTTCTGCGTTAACTGTTTCAAATAGTTCAGGTCTGTTTGTCACCAGAAAGTCTAATATGTTATCGCCACGAGTCGGTTCTCTGTTTAACTGCTCAAGGTAGTTTTCAGATAAAGCACTTTAAAAAAAAATCACTGGATTCTTTGTCCGTGCCACATGAAACAATAGGAGCTGTCCGACAATACATTCCGCATTTTTTCGACAGAAATTTGCCGAGAAAAAAAGAATGTGTTGCATTCCTACTGAACACCCGTTATATTATAAACATTTGTGAAGGGCATATACGCTGGATAATCGTTATGTTTTTGTTTAAAAGATAAGTGACGGATAAAACTTAGTTTCGTGCATCACTCGCTTATTGCGCACCTCCTATCGCGACGGCTAATGCAGTATAAGGTGCTTACATTCTAGTTCTTGTAATTTTTAGATTAATAGCATCAACTTGAAAGACCCGATGCAATTATTTACGCTGAAGAGCCAAGGAAACTGGTACACCTGCTTCATATCGTGTAGGGCCTCGTGAGAATGCGTAACTGCAGCGACACGACGTGGCATGGATTCGACTAACGTCTGAAGTAGTGCTGGAGAGAACGCACACCGTGAATCCTGCAGGGCTGTCCATGAATACGTAAGAATACTGTGGGGTGGAGATCTCTTCCGAAAAGCACATTGCAAGGCATCTCAGATATGCTCAATAGCGTTCACGTCTGGAGAGTTTGAAGACCACCGGATGGGTTAAACTCAGAAGAGTGTCCCTGGAGCCACTCTGCAGCAATTCTGGACGTGTGGGGTGTCGCATTGTCCTGCTGGAATTGCCCAACTCCGTCGGAATGCACAATGCTCACGAATGGGTGCATCTGATCAGGCAGGATGCTTACGTACGTGTCACCTGTCAGAGTCGTATTTAGACGTATCAGGGGTCACATAATACTTTAACTGCACACGTCCCACACCATTACAGAGCCTCCATCAGCTTGAACAGTCAGCTTCTGACGCAGGGTACACGGATTCATGAGGTAGTCTCCAGAGCCGTACTCGTCCATCCGCTCCATACAATTTGAAACGAGACTCGTCCGACCAGGCAACATGTTGCCAGTCATCATCAGTCCAATGTAAAGCTTTGCGTCGTGCAGTCATCACGGACACACGAGTGGGCCTTCGGTTCCCAAAGCCCATATCGATGATGTTTCGTTGAATGGTTTCCTTTGCCGACACTTGCTGATGTCCCAGCATTGATATCTGCAGCAATTTGCGGAAGGGTTGGAATTCTGTCATGATGAACGATTCTCTTCAGTTGTCGTTGGTCCTGTTCTTCCAGGGTCTTTTTCCGGCCGCAGCGATGTCGGAGACTTTATGTCTTACCGGATTCCTGATATTCACGGTACACTCGTGAAATGGCCGTACGGGAAAATCCCCACTTCATAGCTACCTCGGAGATACCGTGTCCCATGGCTCGTGCGCCGACTATAACACCACGTTGAGACTCACTTAAATCTTGATAACCTGCCACTGTAACAGCAGTAACCGATCTAACAACTGCGCCAGACACTTGTCGTTTTATATAGGCGTTGCCGAGCGCAGCGCAGTATTCTGCCTGTTTACGTATCTCTGTATTTGGACACGTATGCCTATATCAGTTTCTTTGGCGCTTCAGTGTAATATTATCATGATTCCTTTTCCAACATAGATTTTTACCTACTACTGCAGCTTTTTGTGGAGGTGAACAACGAATTACGCTGGACGACGCTAATATGGTGATGACATAGGTCGGCCTCCATTTACAGTAGCTTTAAATACACATCACATGGTCGATAACTGAATCTGCATTTTTTTTAGATTTATCGAAGTCTGATACCTTATAAAGAATAATTGCATTGTAAAGACCGTATACGCATTAAAATACCGATTCACATTCATAAATCACCTTCTTAGGAATGAATAAGCGAGCATTGACTGCGACGATTTCTTCCTTAGCTCACGTTATTAAGAAAATTGCGCTCTTTCTTCTTGCTACTAATCAAATAATTAACCCCTTTTATTTGAAGTGAAAGTGGAATTTAACTTCCCCCCTCGTACCCTCCACTGACCCATGCACTGACCCAGTCACCCCCTCCTTCCCCCACCCCCCCATACACACACACACAAACACACACACACACACACGCACACACACACACACACACACACTAATGTCGAATCCGGCCTCTCACGCACACCGCAATGTTATGTGGAATCTTGTCCTGGTGTTGGTTTCACCACTGCCTCTTCTCCATGTGGAACCTAGTCTAGAATCTAATTGTTTCTCCGGACGTGGTATGTGGTCACGATAAAATACATTACGCCATGTTACGGTGCCTGAGAGAGTCAGCGAAAGAACACCTTCTTCCCTAATTCAACCAATTCTGGGAAGCAAGTGTGGTTTCTGGGGTTATCTGTGAATACATTGATATGCAGCCGCAGTCGCAGAATCGAATGGACACGCCAGGAGCACCAGCAGTTTCTGTTTCTATAGAAGACTTAGTTCTGTTTTTGTACCTACCCGCTTCTGCGAAGGAGACAAAAGTTGCAGTGCATACTGGTTTATTCTAAGTTTTTGCACAAATTTCAGTACATTTGCACTGTCTAAGCTGTCTTCGGAGTGTAGCAAAAACCAGAAGCAGCGTAGCAACAGATCTTCGATTACACCTAGTCACTGCTCGGCTTGGAGTTACATCTCTTGTGGTATAGAGGAAAAAATTGGTTGTTGGCCACGGTCGACGGGTTCCAGACTGGTGCCCTGGGCTGCGGTGGCGTTGGGATACCTGAGAGGTTCAAATGGTTGAAATGGCTCTGAGCACTATGGGACTTAACTTCTGAGGTCATCAGTCCCCTAGAACTTACAACTACTTAAACCTTGAAAAAACTACTTAAACCTTACTAACCTAAGGACATCACACACATCCATGCCCGAGGCAGGATTCGAACATGCGACCGTAGTGGACGCGCGGTTCCAGACTGTAGCGCCTAGAACCGCTCGGTCACTCCGGCCGGCATACCTGAGAGGAATGTTTCGCCACATCTGATGCCTGTAGTACCTCCTGGCAGTCCTGATGTTGTAACTCCATCCATTTCGCTCGTCCTTGTTGGTCATCGCTCCCCTGACAGTAAATGGCGAACAGTAGTTATTGTTCTGGAAACATCCCCCAGGCTGTGGCTAAGCCATGTCTCCGCAATATCCTTTCTTTCAGGAGTGCTAGTTCTGCAAGGTTCGCAGGAGAGCTTCTGTAAAGTTTGGAAGGTAGGAGACGAGGTACTGGCAGAAGTAAAGCTGTGAGTACCGGGCGTGAGTCGTGCTTCGGTGGCTCAGTTGGTAGAGCACTTGCCCCCGAAAGGCAAAGGTCCCGAGTTCGAGTCTCGGTCGGGCACACAGTTTCAAATCAATATCTTGTTTAGCATAATTTATGTCCTTTTTTTTTTTTAGAAAAAATAAATGTTGTTTGAACACTAAAATAATGTCAACACAATCAATCATTTAAACAGTCCCCACAAGGGTTACCTTTCACATTATGAAATTTAGCCAGCTTAAAACTGACGTGCGTGGAAACTTTTTCTGGGATTCACGCATACGTATATTGGTTTTGGATCTGTTGAAAACGGTACCGATGTTTAGTGCTCCTCTGTAACCATTATCTTTTACAAGCCGCTCAACATAGTAACATTTTTTAGAGGCGCTTCACGCATATAAAATGCTGGCATAGAATCCTGCTCATTGTCTAAACCATGAAAGGTTGCGAATACATTTGTCTTAAGTGGCTTTTGTAGAATTTGGCACTGTATGTGATAGTTCGCTGCTGCATCCGAATGGTTACTACATGCTTTCTATAACATACCCCGCAGAACCATGCTAGATAAAGCCAACAGGTCAATAGATTATCAATTGGTTTTGTGCAAAAAAATGTGTAGAATTATTTTGAGCCTTTAACTGTGTTTAGTGATGAACTAAATCTTCTTGTTAAAATATAGCAATTCACTCTCGCCTATAGCATTTAAATGCCATTACCTGTAAGAGATTCTCCTTTTGTAAGGAATTGAGCAATATAATCATATCAAAGAAGTAAAGATCGTAGGTTCACGAAGTCCCAGTTCAAATCCATGGCAAAATTCTAGCTAAAGAAAAGCACGTAGCTTTCTCTGACCACCCCCAATTTCCTATTTTTGCATTTTACGTTACGTGTTTCTAATAATATCCGTGGTTACGCATTAGTACCAGTGAACAACTTCAATCGAATGTAGATTGAATTAACATAAAGGTGGGTCAAATTTCCTTCCATTTATCGGCATAATAAACACACACATTACGGTGTTATGGTAGGACTTAGGTGGACGGTTTGATAATGAATTTGAATGCTCCGAAACTGGTCACCGTTTAAATAAAAGCCAACTTCTGTGCAATTTTGACGGTTTTGTAATTTTATTGAAATATTTATCGTTCTCGTTTCGTTTCTGTTCATCGCTGTAATCCAGATAAAGGCCTACAGAAAAGACTTTGTACCACTTAAATTGACACGAAATGTTATCAGATTTCTTTCTCTTTTTTCTTTCTATAGTCAGAATTCGTTTTATAACCTCTCCACTCCGCCATTGCCAGTTACTTTGCTACCCAGATAACAAAACTCATATACTGCTTTTAGTGTCTAACTTTTTAATCTAATTCTCTCAGCAGTGCTCGATCTGATTAAACCGCACCCCATTACCTTCGTTTTACTGTGTTCATATTCATCTTGCAACATGCTTTAAAGACACTATCTATACGGTTCAACTGACTTTTCGAGTCCTCCACCGCTCCCGACAAAATTACAGTACCACCGACAACCATCAAGGCTTGTATTTCTACTACCTGAACTTTGATTCCTTCAAAAAATTCTTTTTTTATTTTCCTGTACTCCTTGCTCAATGTGCAGACTGAATACCATCAGGGTTAGGCTACAGCCCTGTCTCCCCTCCTTCTGAACCACTGCTTCCCTTTCATTTCCTTCGACTCTTGTAACTGCAGTCTGGTGTCTATACAAATTTTAGATAACGCACACTCTCTGTATTTTATCCTTGCTCTCCTGAGAGTTTCTAAGAGTATTATGCACCCAACATCGTTACAAGCTTTCTGTAAAGTTACAAATGGTGTAAACGTAGTTTTGTCTTTCTTCAGCCGTTCTGCATCACTTGGTGCGTCTCTGTAAAGGTTTTCTTGAGCTTCACGCGTCGCTCCTCTGACTCTGCCATTTCGAAACTCGCAAACTGTGTGATACAATTTTCTGCCCAATATAGCGCTGAATAATAACTATTTGTTTTTCTATTTGCGAAGCAAAATAACTGATGATGGTCTAAGTAGAGAGGATATAAAATGTAGACTGGCAATGGCAAGGAAAGCGTTTCTGAAGAAGAGAAATTTGTTAACATCGAGTATAGATTTAAGTGTCAGGAAGTCGTTTCTGGAAGTATTTGTATGGAGGGTAGCCATGTATGGAAGTGAAACATGGACAATAAATAGTTTGGACAAGAAGAGAATAGAAGCTTTCGAAATGTGGTGCTACAGAAGAATGCTGAGGATTAGATGGGTAGATCACATAACTAATGAGGAGGTATTGAATAGAATTGGGGAGGACTTTGTGGCACAACTTGACAAGAAGAAGGGATCGCTTGCTAGGCTTACACGCAATCTAACTTAAACTCACTTACGCTAAGGACAACACACACACCCATGCCCCAGAGAGGACTCGAACCTCCGACGGGGGGAGCTGCGCGAACCGTGGCAGCCTTGCCCAATACCGCGCGGCTGATTTTTAAAGTGAATGAAATAATGTTCGCCAAAACTCCAGCACTACCGCACGCTTCTTAGGTTGCCAGACATGAAATCATAAAATGCTCTCGTTCTCACCTGTCATAGTATTCTAATTAGAAACAAGTGTGATGAGCATTCCTATCTTAAACACAGAGTATTTTTTTCTGAACGAGCTATGTGTGTTGCAAAAGTATACTGCAGGGATTTCACCGAACTGTTGAATTCTGAAGGTTTACAGTCAGTCTTAGCTCCTTCCTTATGCGAATCTAGAAATACATTTCAGTTCTGGAACTGTCATCTGCTACAGTTGATAACGAGTCGATCAGCAACAGAATCCTCGAAGCCAACCAGGCGCCGCATTTTCTTGTCCTCTTTTATCATGTGTCGTTCTATATACCGCCAGCGTTCGGCAGTGACACGTGAAAAAGTTGCAGCTTTAACATTCTTGTTACTTCTCGGACCAAATCCCTTAACTTGGCTCCAGATGAGTTCTGTTGGGTTCATATTGTAATGTTACAGTGGCAAAGGTAAAAATGCAGCATTTATATGGTGTGTTCGTATTGTGAAAATGATTGTTTTCCATGTTACTACGACACTTACCTACAACTCTATAAAACAATGGACATAGTCCAAATAAAGAGTATTTGGTTTTTCATTTTTGCCTTAAAGAATTAAACTGTTACGTCTTCTTAATTTAAGCAACCTTTATTAACAGTCTTTCATAAAATATCGATAATTAAGAATTTATATTTGAAATGAAAACAGGAATTTCGATTGCAATATGCAATTAGAAACAAGAAGACGTGCATTATTTATAAAAATGATGATGAATTTTACAATTACGAGATGTAGGTACTTCAAATTGAACGAGGAAAAAATTGACGGATGTGAGATATGAACGAACGACCTATTAACTACATTAAATTACCAATCTACTACGCTACCGATATGCCCATACACATTTTGCACGCTTGTGTCTCAACTGTATATAATAGTCCCTCGGAAAACTTCAAAGCAGATTATCTCTGTAAACTTATGAAAAATATTAAAAACAACCTATTTCTGCGCACTTTTTAACCGTGTTCCACACGCCTGTTTCACTACGGAACAGGAAGCAGCCTCAGCCATTTTCATACTGCGTATTAACAGCGCGGCAACCAGAGCGCAACAATGCAGAGCCTGTGACTGCACACGATTTTTTGAAATAAAAGCTACATAGCTAAAACGTGATTAAGAAAAACGTTGATGGCTGTTAATACATCTGAATATCTTAAAGTTTCCTTTAACGTAACTTAGTAGTAATATATCTTATACATAAGTAGGACCTACTTCCCAGACCGTAACAACACCAGTGTACGTGTGCTGCAGCTTCTGACCAATCGTCGCGTTTGTGTTTGTTAACATCAGTTTTATTCTATGATGAACGGAGTATAGGTCGATTTTCCCACTTCGCTAACGCAAGTTGCAATCGTCTGCCACTACAGGGTGGTCCATTGATCTTGACCTGGCCAAATATCTCACGAAATAAGCGTCAAACGAAAAAACTACAAAGAAACAGATTTGGCCCCAGCCGATTTTTCTCTGTTTCCAAAACTTAAAGAACACCTTCGTGGACTTCAGTACGATAGTGATGAAGCGGTGCAAGCAGAGGTGATGTTGTGGCTCCGTCAACCAAGTCAAACATCCTACAGTGACAGTATCAACAAACCGATCTCTCATTTGGAGAATTGTGTTCCTCGCCAAGGTGACTACATCGAGAAATGAAATGTAGACACGAAGACTAAAGATCTAGAACGTTAATAAAGACCATAAGAGTTTTCACACAGACACAGATAATCGGAGGCATTACTTTTCAGCAAGCTCTCGTAGAAAAAACACGTAGAAAACGGCTTATCAAATTGTCGTACCAAATCTATTAATAAAGAAGTGAGCAACAATGGTGTTGTGATGGACGAAAGCTGAAAGCAACAAGAATAGATTTTCTTAAGGAGGAAAGTTGATGTCTGATTATTGGTAAAGAATCATACACGAGGTAATTAAAATGAGTAAAGAACGAGTCTGAAGAAGACAGCTGTGGAGCAACTAGAAAAACATGTACATCGTGTTCAGTCCTAGTCACACGACCATAAACAGCTAAAAACTATGATGTGGGAACCTCATAGAAGATAGAGAGCAAGCCCCTCAGAATAACAGGGGAAGCAAATGACAATGAAACTGGGGTATAGGATGGGGTGTGGAAAAGACAGAAGCCTGGAAAACAGGATGCGAGACAGAGGACGATTGATGATGATTAAATTCCGTACTCCTTGACAGAGCGTAGGGATGATAAGGGAGACTCGCACCGCTGTACTAGGCAAGATCCTAGCGGTGGTAATGGGGATAAATGATGATGTTGAAAACGACACAAAGACACCCAGTCATCTCGAGGCAGGTGAAAATCCCTGACCCCACCGGGAATCGACCCCAGGACTCCGCGCGCGGGAAGCGAGAACGCTACCACGAGTAGTAAGTACAGTAAATGAAGGACGAGTCTGAAGAAGAAAAACATGTACATTGTGGTCAGTCCTAGTCACATAAATTTGATTACAAAAAGCAAACGTTGTGCACTTGACTTACCAGTCCTAACAAATATATTAAACAGGCAATACATTAAATATAAATTTAGCTAATTCGCTTCTAATTGCTTCGTAAACGGAAACAACCAAAGGCCAGCGAATAGTCAAAGCGCCAATGTGTCACAAGTCTCGTGTATCGTTAATATTATACCGCGTTGAACTCGCAGCACAAAACACACATGTTCTTCCTCTGGTCAGAAAAAAAAGCGTCACACGTTAATCAGGAGCCGCAGCATAGGCAGCGCATTCCGCCAGATAATGATCCGATCGTGGAGGGCAGTTTCCTGTGGTCGCCACAACATGGCCGATTGAATCGCCATCTGTGATCAAGCGACCACAACTAACACGACCGCGCGCGGCGCGTTGCGATTGAGCGAGCCGCCGCGCTGTGGCGCCATAAGCCGCAGTGTCCAACGAACTAATTACACAAGGGGGCCGGCGGGAAGGGGCAGGGATGGCAGCGTGTTGTCCTTTTTCATCTGTTTTATTCCCGCTAATCCTCTTGATATTGCAGCAGTTAGTGGAAGGGATTAAACACGGATGCGCTGAGGCGCTATTTTTTTAGCGAAATTTGGAATTAATTTTCAGAGGAAATACTGCTGCGAAATTTCGTTTGTTATCGCTAATTACGTGGTACGGGTGGGCAGATCAGAAAGTAACAACAAAAGCAACCTCTGTACCTGCCATAGAGGAAAGGTGAACGTTTAAACATTCAAGTTGTTTATCGTACGCTTAAACATTCAACTTGTTTATATCTACCTATTGGGACTACAGGCCTAATCTTAATTTACGAGTATTTATAGTTATTTCGAAAAATTCAAATGTGGGAAATATTTAGTAGCGTGTGCATTGCAACTAGATGCAATTATATTCATGTAGCTATACACACAGAATGCAGTTTTCCGATAACTTTAACAAAAATAATATGTTAACATTAAGCAGTCTCTTAGTTGTGCCAATCGCAAATCAACCTCTCCTTTATATGGCCTTTTATTATTATTATTATTATTATAGTCTTGTGACTGGTTTAATGCGGCCCACCACGAAAAATTCCTATACTATACCAACCTCTCCACCAAAGAGGGTACAGCTTTGGAGAACCTCCTCATTCCAAACTTCATGAGACCACATTCTTCTGTAGCACCATATCCCCAATGCTTTGATTCTCTTCTTTTCCGGTGTTGCCACAGTCGATGTTTCACTACCGTACAGTGCTGTGCTACACACATACATTCTCACAAATTCCTTCCTCAAATTATGGCTTATGCTTGATACTAGTAGACTTCTCTTGGCCACGAAGGCCCTTTTATTTCGTTCTTGCTACGTCCCTCAAGGGTTATTTTGCTGTCTAGGTAGCGGAATTCCTCAACTTCATCTATTTCGTGATCGTCAGTCCTGATGTTAAGTTTCTTACTGTCATCATTTCTGTTACTTTTCATTGCTTTCGTCTTTCTTCGATTTACTCTCAGTCCATATTCTGTACTCATTAGACGATTCCATTCAGAAAATCCTATAATTCTTCTTCACTTTCACTGAGGATAGCAATGTCATCAGAGAATCTTATCATTGATATCCTTTCACCTCGAATTTTAATTTAATTGTGTCATTGATTCTTCGATGTATAGATTAAACAGTAGCGGCGAAAGACTACATCCCTGTCTTACACTCTTTTTAATCCGAGTAATTCGTTCTTGGTCTTCCACCTTTACTGTTTCCTTTTGGCTCTTATACGCATCTTTCTTTAAAACCTACCCCTACTTTTCTAAGAATTTCGAACATCTTGCACCATTTTACATTGTCTAATGCTTTTTCCATGTCGACGATCCTATGAACGTGTCTTGATTTTTCTTTAGTCTTAGTTCCATTATTAACCTCAAAGTGAGAATTGCCTCTCTGAGCCTTTACCTTTCCTAAAGCCGAACTGATCGGCGTCTAACACATCCTCAGTTTTGTTTTACGTTGTTCTATATGTTGTTCTGGCCAGCAACATGGATGCATGAGCTGCTAAGCTGATTGTGCGATAGTTCTCACACTCGTCGGCTCATGCGATCTTGGGAACTGTACGGATGTTGTTTGTCAGAAAGTCTGATGATATATCGCCAGATCATACAGTCGACATACCAATATGAAAAGTCTTTTTGTTGCCACTTCCCCCCACGATTTTGGAAATTCTGATGGCTTCTTATTATGCCTTCTGCCTTATTAGATCTTAAGTCTTCCAAAGATCTTTTAAATTCTCATTCTAATACAGGATGCCGTCTCTTTTGTACATCGACTCCTGTTTCTTCTTGTATCGCGCTATCAGAAAATTCAATTTTGACTCTTGTCTACTAGAAGGTACCAGATAGATTATATAATAGTAAGACAGAGATTTAAGAACCAGGTTTTAAATTGTAAGACATTTCCAGTGGCAGATGTGGACTCTGACCACAATCTATTGGTTATGAACTGTAGATTAAAACTGAAGAAACTCGAAAAAGGTGGGAATTTAAGGAGATGGGACTTGGATAAACTGACGAAACCAGAGGTTGTACAGAGTTTCATGGAGAGCATAAGGGGACAATTGACAGGAATGGGGGAAAGAAATACAGTAGAAGAAGAATGGGTAGCTCTGAGGGATGAAGTAGTGAAGGCACCAGAGGATCAAGTAGGTAAATAGAAGAGGGCTAGTAGAAATCCTTGGGTAACAGAAGAAATATTGAATTTAATTGATGAAAGGAGAAAATATAAAAATGCAATAAATGAAGCAGGCAAAACGGAATACAAACGTCTCAAAAATGAGATCGACAGGAAGTGCAAAATGGCTAAGAAAGATGGCTAGAGGACAAATGTAAGAATCTAGAGACTTATGTCACTAGGGGCAAGATAGACAGTGCCTACAGGAAAATTAAAGAGACCTTTGGAGGAAAGAGAGCCACTTGTATGAATATCAAGAGCTCAGATGGAAACCTAGTTCTAAGCAAGAAGGGAAAGCAGAAAGGTGGAAGGAGTATATAGAGGGTCTATACAAGGGCGATGTACTTGAGGACAATATTATGGAAATGGAAGAGGTTGTAGATGACGATGAAATGGGAGATACGATACTGCATGAAGAGTTTGACAGAGCACTGAAAGACCTGAGTCGAAACAAGGCCCCGGGAGTAGACAACATTCCATTAGAACCACTGACGGCCTTGGGAGAGCCAGTCCTGACAAAACTCTACCATCTGGTGAGAAAAATGTATGAGACAGGCGAAATTCCCTCAGACTTCAAGAAGAATATAATATTTCCAATCCCAAAGAAAGCAGGTGTGAAAATTACCGAACTATCAGTTTAATAAGTCACAGCTGCGAAATACTAACGCGAATTCTTTGCAGAATAGTGGAAAAACTGGTAGAAGCCGACCTCGGGGAAG
Source organism: Schistocerca serialis cubense (assembly GCF_023864345.2). Classification (NCBI taxonomy): domain Eukaryota; kingdom Metazoa; phylum Arthropoda; class Insecta; order Orthoptera; family Acrididae; genus Schistocerca; species Schistocerca serialis. The sequence goes on from NC_064642.1 coordinate 40,084,796, forward strand.
ATCAGTTTGGATTCCGTAGAAATGTTGGAACACGTGAGGCAATACTGACCTTACGACTTATCTTAGAAGAAAGATTAAGGAAAGGCAAACCTACGTTTCTAGCATTTGTAGACTTAGAGAAAGCTTTTGACAATGTTGACTGGAATACTCTCTTTTAAATTCTGAATGTTGCAGGGGTAAAATACAAGGAGCGAAAGGCTATTTACAATTTGTACAGAAACCAGATGGCAAGTATAACAGTCGAGGGGCATGAAAGGGAAGCAGTGGTTGGGAAGGGAGTGGGACAGGGTTGTAGCCTCTCCCCGATGCTATTCAATCTGTACATTGAGCAAGCAGTAAAGGAAACGAAAGAAAAGTTCGGAGTAGGTATTAAAATCCATGGAGAAGACAATGTAATTCTGTCAGAGACAGCAAAGGACTTGGAAGAGCAGTTGAACGGAATGGACAGTGTCTTGAAAGTAGGGTATAAGATGAACATCAACAAAAGAAAATCGAGGATAATGGAATGTAGTCGAATTAAGTCGGGTGATGCTGAGGGAATTAGATTAGGAAATGAGACACTTAAAGTAGTAAAGGAGTTTCGCTATTTGGGGAGCAAAATAACTGATGATGGTCAAAGTAGAGAGGATATAAAATGTTGACTGGCAATGGCAAGGAAAGCGTTTCTGAAGAAGAGAAATTTGTTAATATCGAGTATAGATTTAAGTGTCAGTAAGTCGTTTCTGAAAGTATTTGTATGGAGTGTAGCCACGTATGGAAGTGAAATTTTTCTCTGCCACGTGATGACTGGGTGTTGTGTGCTGTCCTTAGGTTAGTTAGGTTTAAGTATTTCTAAGTTCTAGGGGACTGATGACAATAGATGTTAAGTCCCATAGTGCTCAGAGCCATTTGAACCCATTTTTTGAAGAGAAACATGGACGATAAATAGTTTGGACAAGAAGAGAATAGAAGCTTTCGAAATGTGGTGCTACAGAAGAATGCTGAAGATTAGATGGGTAGATCACATAACTAACGAGGAGGTATTGGATGGGATTGGGGAAGAGTTTGTGGCACAACTTGACAAGAAGAAGGGACCGGTTGGTAGGACATGTTCTGAGGCATCAAGGGATCACAAATTTAGCATTGGAGGGCAGTGTTGAGGGTAAAAATCTTAGAGGGAGACCAAGATATGAATACACTAAGCAGATTGAGAAGGATGTAGGTTGCAGTAAGTACTGGAACGGAAGAAGCTTGCACAGGATAGAGTAGCATGGAGAGCTGCATCAAACCAGTCTCAGGACCGAAGACCACAACAACAACAACAACTACAACAATGTGCTGAGTCAGTCGTTCCGACCATCTTTATCGATTTCTTCACATCTTTCACGTAACCATTTCGCCTTATCTTCCCTACACTTCGTATTTATTTCATTCCCGGAGTTTTGTTTTTCTGTATTCCTGAATTTCCCTGAGCGTTTTTGTATTTCCTTCTTTCACCGATCAAATGAACTATTTCTTCTGTTACCTATGGTTGCTTCGCAGTTACCTTCATTGAACCTATGTTTTTCCTTACAACTTCTGTGTTTGCCCTTTTTAGAGACGTCGATTCCTATTCAGCTGAACTGCCTAGCGAGAAGTTCCTTGTCGCCATCTACAGCTTCAAGAGTATCTCTTCATTGTCTAGTGCTTCCGATTCCCACTTCATTGCACATTGATTCTTCCTGACTAGGCTCTTAACCTTCAACCTATTCTTCATTACTGCAAAATTTTGGTCTTTGTTTGTATCTGCTGCTGGGTACGCCTTACGTAATAGTACACTATTTCGTTTTTAGTCTTACAATTATTGGTACAACATAGGTTTCAATTCTTCTGCAGTGGTAGATTGTAGCCCTGATTTTGATTTTATTTGCTAACTGTAGTACTACATGTTTTAGGTGGCTTTTCGCGAAAGGCCAACGGAGAAAAAAATGTTTTAAAATATTTTGTTCTTTTTGCATAAGGTAGTTCTTATGGCAATAATTAACACCCGTATCAAATGGCTGTTGTAAAAGTATTAAGAAGAATGCTTTGGTTTCTACTGAATAATTTTAATTAAAATATGTGAAAGTCTTTAAAGTATAGTAACATAGCACTTATTACATATAACGTCTGTAAACCAAAGGCACTCTACAAAAGTTTGGATGCAATGTAACGTTACACAACCGCAGGTACTGAATTGTTTTATAAATGAATCCATGGACCCTGCATGTCAGCAGGAGACTGTCCAAGCTGGTGGAGGCTCTGTAATGGTGTGGGGCGTGTGCAATTAGCATGATATGGGACCGACTCTGACGGATGACACGTACGTAAACATCCTGTCTGATCACCTGCATCCATTCATGTCCATTGTGCATTCTGACAGACGGGCAATTCCAGTAGGACAGTGCGACACCCCACACATCCAGAGTTGCTACAGAGTGGCTCCAGGAACACTCTTCTGAGTTTAAACATTTCCGCTGCCACCACACTCCCCAGACATGAACATTATTGAGTATATCTGGGATGCCCTGCAACGTGCTGCTCAGAGGAGATCTCCACCCTCTCGTACTCTTATGGATTTATGGACAACCCTGCAGGATTAATGGTGTCAATTCCCTCCATCTCCACTTCAGACATTAGTCGAGTCCATGCCACGTCTTGTTGCCGCACTTCTCCGTGCTCGCGGGGGCCTTACGCGATATGAGGCAGATGTAACAGTTTCTTTGGCTCTTCAGTATATGTATTCATTTTGTGTGTGGTATTTGTGTTTCGTGTGCGCTACTTCGGTCAAACGAGTTGACGAAGTACACGGAAATGACGCATGCTTGCCTGCTTGTAGGTGCCTGTAGAATAGGGCGCATAGCTGGGCTGTAACAATATAGTTTTAACTGAATAGCAACAACAATATGAACCAGTTAAAGGAAATTAGAAGCGGTTACGAGTGTAATAGCTGTACACCTCTTTTCACAAGGCACAGAATGCCATTAAAATTCGTTGTGTCTGAGAATGCATCTTCAAATGGGACATGATTAATAGGTATATTTACTTCCCATACATTTGTTTCCTTATTGTTTTACGTCACAGGTAGAATATATCGACCTTTACAGCAGTGGATGAAGAAGCAAACCCTTGTGGCGTGCGATAACATGTATTTTGTCACAGCGTTTGAGCTGGGCGCAGTTGGTCATTGTGCAAAATTTTCTGTGGGTGGCATTCGTAATGTGTGGGTGTATTATAAGTAATATTTAGGATGTTGATAGGTAACGGGTTAACGGTTTTTTGAGGCTCACGTTGGAATAAGAAATGTGGAAAAGCCTAGAGATACTGGTAGAATGAAAGTATATGTATTTGTTCACGGTAATGAAATATAAAGATTCTGTGAGAAAATACAGACAGAAATGGTGACACTTTGAAGACTGCTGCGCGTGTGAGTTCAGTGTAATATATCTTTGGAGAGTAAATAATCATTGATCATGTTAATTGTCTTTCAAAATTATCAGTTGGATCTTTGATGAACGATATTTCTTTCAAGCCATCCTAGCGGAAGAAAGAAATGTAGCAGATAGACAACAATGAGTGATAACTACAATGCCGGAAAAAATTAGCACTTTCTTTAATCGGTTTCGAATTTAGTCAAGATTTCTTGTTGCAACAGCGAATATGGAATAAAGAAATGATTACATCCACAGATGACTAGCACAAGCGGTTCTGAGGTACCATATATTGACCTATGCAGAAACACCCGTGGTGTTGCCTCCACGGGCGATAATGCAGGAGCTGACTCTGGCATCAAGTCGATCGTACAGATGGCGAATACTGTCCTGGGATACATTATTCCACGCCTGCTCGACCCATTCACTTAGTTCTGTAGAAGTTGTTGGCTGACATGTCGCAGAGTCACTTCTCGTCCCATCATGTCACTCACTCGCTCAGTTGCAGGCTGGTCTGGAGATCGTGATGGCGAAAACTTTCCTGCGATACATTATTCCACGCCTGCTCGACCCATTCACTTAGTTCTGTAGAAGTTGTTGGCTGACATGTCGCAGAGTCACTTCTCGTCCCATCATGTCACTCACTCGCTCAGTTGCAGGCTGGTCTGGAGATCGTGATGGCGAAAACTTTCCTGCGATACATTATTCCACGCCTGCTCGACCCATTCACTTAGTTCTGTAGAAGTTGTTGGCTGACATGTCGCACGAGTCACTTCTCGTCCCATCACGTCACTCACTAGCTCAGTTGGAGGCTGGTCTGGAGATCGTAATGGCCAGGGAAGTCGCTGCACTTCGTGCAGAGCACGTTGAGTGTCACGAGCAGGGTGTGGGAGCTTTATCCTTTTGGAACAACACTTGAACCTCATGTTGCAAAAAAGGCAAACGGATGGGTCTAACAACATCCTGCTTGTACTGGGCGCTGATCAGCGTCCCCTCAGGAAACACGAAGTATACGAGAGTTGTATCTTTTGGAACCCCAGACCATAAGACCTGGAGCTGGACCAGAGTGTCTTGGACGAATACACTCTACAAGATATCGCTCACCAGGTCTATATCGTACACGCAAACTATCATCACTTGCGTGGAAGCAGAATATGTTTTCATCGCTGAAGACCACAGTGCACCATTGCATCTTTCAAGTGACCCTCTGATGGCACCAGTCGTCCAGTGCACGTTGACGCTATGGCGTGGACGGAAGACGAGCTAGGGGTGTGTGTGTGTGTCTGTAGTCCCAATAAATGCAATAATACACTACTGGCCATTAAAATTGCTACACCACGAAGATGACGTGCTACAGACGCGAATTTTTGCCGACAGGAAGAAGATGCTGTGATATGCAAATGATTAGCTTTTCAGAGCATTCAAACAAGGTTGACGCCGGTGGCGACACGGACAACGTGCTGACATGAGGAAAGTTTCCAACCGATTTCTCGTACACAAACAGCAGTTGACCGGCGTTGCCTGGTGAAACGTTGTTGTGATACCTAGTGTAAGGAGGAGAAATGCGTTCGGTCACGTTTACGACTTTGATAAAGGTCGGATTGTAGCATATCGCGATTGCGGTTTATCGTATCGCGACATTGCTGCTCGCGTTGGTCGAAATCCAATGACTGTTAGCAGAATATGGAATCGGTGGGTTCAGGAGCGTAATACGGAACGCCGTGCTGGATCCCTACAGCCTCGTATCACTAGCAGTCGAGATGACAGGCATCGTATCAGCATGGCTGTAACGGATCGTGCAGCCACGTCTCCATCCCTGAGTCAACAGATGGGTACGTTTGCAAGACAACAACCATCTGCACGAACAGTTCGACGACGTTGCAGCAGCATGGACTATCAGCTCGGAGACCGTGGCTGCGGTTACCCTTGACTCTGCATCACAGACAGGAGCGCCTGCGATGGTGTACTCAACGACGAACCTGGGTGCACGAATGGCAAAACGTCATTTTTTCAGATGATTCCAGGTTCTGTTTACAGCATCATGATGGTGGCACCCGTGTTTGGCGACATCGCGGTGAACGCACATTGGAAGCGTGTATTCGTCATCGCTGTACTGGCGTATCACCCGGTGTGATGGTATGGGGTGCCATTGGTTACACGTCTCGGTCGCCTCTTGTTCGCATTGACGGCAGTTTGAACAGTGTACGTTACATTTCAGATGTGTTACGACCCGTGGTTCTACCCTTCATTCGATCCCTGCGAAACCCTACATTTCAGCAGGATAATGCACGACCGTATGTTGCAGGTCCTGTGCGGACCTTTCTGGATACAGAAAATGTTCGCCTGCTGCCCTGGCCAGCACATTCTCCAGATCTCTCACCAATTGAAAACGTCTGGTCAATGGTGGCCGAGCAACTGGCTCGTCACAATACGCCAGTCACTGCTCTTGATGAACTGTGGTATCGTGTTGAAGCTGCATGGGCAGCTGTACCTGTACACGCCATCCAAGCTCTGTTTGATTCAATACCCAGGCGTATCAAGGCCGTTATTACGGCCAGAGGTGGTTGTTCTGGGTACTGATTTCTCAGGATCTATGCACCCAAACTGCGTGAAAATGTAATCACATGTCAGTTCTAGTATAATATATTTGTCCAATGAATACCCGTTTATCATCTGCGTTTCTTCTTGGTGTAGCAATTTTAATGGCCAGCAGCGTATGTGTTGACACATCTGGGCTCAGAAACCCTCTTACCTATGCTATAATAGCTGTACGATCTGCCACCACTGTCCTCCCAATACGACGATCCTGTCATGCGTCTGTGTAGCGTGGAAGTTCTGAACCTCGTCTACAGGTGTGAGAACGTTCACGTGACCAGTGACACCACTATTGTTGCACAACCGACACAGCCTGTCGAACTTGTGTGGCAGTTCTCCGATAAGATCATCCCGCCACTAGGAAGGCCACAATTTGACCCTTTCAAACTCGCTGTAGGAAGCACGATTGCGTCTCCGTGGCATTTTTGCCTGCTTGCTTTACACGTCTGCACGACACTGTCTTCCAGCTGTAAGAATTCCCTGTTAAAGGGTAGACACAAACGGCGCCCTGGCAGCTAAGCCACTACCCTATCTGTTGGCAGACAACGTTGATACCATTATCAATATATCTACTATCCCCCAAGTGGCGTATGATATCATTGGATCAAAATCGACGTCGTCTTTCCAGGTTTACTAATTTTTTTTTTCGGCAGTGAATATGCAACGGTCGAGAGTACAGAGCAGAACGGTAATCCAAGTCAGTTATAAACCTGAGCATTAATTAATGGATGTCATATATATTACAGCCTGTGATGAGGGATTATCATAACAGACCAAGCACGGTGGTAGGACAGCGAGACAAGCTTGTAACTGTTCCACTGAATAAGTTCAGTCCCTATGTATTTCATTATATAAAATAATTAGTAACAATACCCTCACAGTAAAATACATGCCCTTTTTCAAAAACTTTGAGTCGAATGTGAAATATCAGAGATATTATCCCGGACGTGATTCATTATGTACAGAAGCGGAGATCTTCGCTTTTAGACCGCTAAAAACTTCTGTTTTGATTCCGAGTATCGCTCTTTAACGCATCAGACTGCGGTTATTGGAACCGTTGGCCGGCTCCCTTCTCTGTGGCTACCTGGAAATGAAAACAGCATGCCCGCCGGCGGCACGGCCTGCGAGGCCAACGCCTTCCAGAGGCCGGCTAGGCCACCCGCAGCACAGCGGGTCATTACGCTGTGTGGCCCGGCTGCGGGCTGTTTGAGCTCAGGCGCGCTTATTGCCGCCCGCTGCCACGCATATTGCGTACCAGCACCACGCATCGCGCTCTGTCTACTGTGCCTGTGTGTGTGTTGGGAGGGGGGGGAGGGGGGGAATGCCACTTTTGTTTCCGCGGACGCTATTTTTCCTTTTTTTTTTTTTTTTTTTTGCCTCTGCCAAGCGACTGCAGCCCTATACACATGATCGTATCGGCTACAACATAGTGCCATTTCAAAAAATTCGTGCGATCTTCGTAGCCCTTCCATTGACGCGGGAAATCATTCACGTTGACTTGTGGGCACAGAAGGACAAGAAAGAGTCTGGTCTTTACTAGATGTAGAAGTATGAAACCGGAATTTGGTTGCAATATCTACACGTCTGTCGTTTGAAATTGATAAACAATATTTTATTCAAAATAATCTCCATTGCTAATTATACATCCCTCCCCTCTCTCCGGCATGCTATGAATGGGACGCCAAAAAACAGTTCTTCTTTTGAAGTGAACCAGTCAGCGAGGCATTTTCGTATATTTTCATACGAACTGAAGCGTTGTTCAGCGAGAGCAAACAGATAATCGGAACGAGCCAAGTCTGGAGAATAAGCCGCAGCCCTAGAATGTCCCAACTGAACGACCCGATCGTTTCCCCTACCCGCTATGGTTCAAATGGCTCTGAGCACTATGGGACTGAACATCTATGGCCATCAGTCCCCTAGAACTTAGAACTACTTAAACCTAACTAACCGAAGGACATCACACAACACCCTACCCGTTATGTTGTGTGTTATGGGGCGTTATCATTGAGGAATTCAAAATGGTTCAAATGGCTCTGAGCACTATGGGACTTAACTTCTGATGTCATCAGTCCCCTAGAACTAAGAACTACTTAAACCTAACTAACCTAAGGACATCACACACATCCATGCCCGAGGCAGGATTCGAACCTGCGACCGTAGCGGTCGCGTGGTTCAAGACTGTAGCACCTAGAACCGCTCGGCCACTCCGGCCGGCCATGGAGAAATATGACTTTTTGTTGCCTTTTTCCATATTCCGGTCGTTTTTCACGTAATGCTCGATTTACGTTGATCATATGCTGTTGGTAGCGATCAGTGTTAACGGTTTCGCCACGTACCCATCTTTTTAATTTGCAGTTCACCAAGTTTTAGTAGCTCATAATAGACGACGCCCTTCTCATCCCACCAAACACAGAGCACTGCTTCTTTCCAAAGCAGTTTGGTCTTTCAGTGGATGTCCATGGTTTACTTGCATTCACCCGTCATTTACGACGCTTAGGATTCTCAAAATATATCCGTTTTTCATCACCTGTAGCTATTCGATGGAGAAACGACTTCCTTTTGTATTTGGCGAGCAACGTTTCACAAGCGGTCTTTCAGTTTGCTTGCTGTCTTTTATTCACCTCATGCGGAACCAATTTTCCCATTTCTGCAACTTTCCTATAGCTTTCTGCGAACAGCTTTCTGCATCACATTCAATTGTTCGACGAGTTCCTATTAAGTTTGAGTATCATCTTCATCCAATAAGGCTTACAATTCGTTGCCTTCGAACTTCGTCGGTGGTTTCTCGCACCCGTCGTTTCTTATGTCAAAATCACCACTTTCGAATTTGTGAACCACCCGATACACTGTGTTTTCTGAAGAGCATGCTCGCCGAAAGCTTCGACAAGCATTCGATGCGATTCTGCTGCAGTTTTCTTCAAACGAATGTTGTCCCCAAAACGTTGTGCGTAGGTACAAAATTCGACAATTTTACTGTTCTGAAACAGACACCGATGAATGGAACTTGGGTTACGGTATGTTGACATTTGTTGTCAGCCGTTACAGGCAGCGGATGCCGCTGCAGACGCGGTCTCACTAGAGAGCCTGTACAGGGAGAGAGTGGCCAACCGGACGATACGGCGGCCATTTTTCTGCCAAACTGCGGGCGGGACTTTTGAATGGCCAGTAGTGGAGTAGTGGAGTACACACTCACCGAATCAAAAGCTCAAGACAATACGGCGAAATCATTCGTTAAATCCCTTTCTTTACAGCTATAATATACTCATAATAGCCTGCTACGTACAGCAGAGGAAAATTTGATACAGTGGCTGTAAAACTTATTCGTTACTTGCATTTATCTCCTTTAAAGTTCGTTTGCTAGACATATTGCATTGAAAGTAACGTAAAATATATATATATAGTGTATAGCATTTGTTTTGTATCGGAAGTGCATAACGCTAAAGATTTAACGTACCTGTATTACGTCAGATGAATGAAAGTCGTAAGCAGTTGTTTACTTGTGGCATGCAAAAAGTGTGAGACGTATTAGTACTTCTTGTAACGCCTTCAAACTTTTTGCATGTCACAAGTAAACAACTGCTTAAGACTTTCTTTCATGTATATATATACACTCCTGGAAATGGAAAAAAGAACACATTGACACCGGTGTGTCAGACCCACCATACTTGCTCCGGACACTGCGAGAGGGCTGTACAAGCAATGATCACACGCACGGCACAGCGGACACACCAGGAACCGCGGTGTTGGCCGTCGAATGGCGCTAGCTGCGCAGCATTTGTGCACCGCCGCCGTCAGTGTCAGCCAGTTTGCCGTGGCATACGGAGCTCCATCGCAGTCTTTAACACTGGTAGCATGCCGCGACAGCGTGGACGTGAACCGTATGTGCAGTTGACGGACTTTGAGCGAGGGCGTATAGTGGGCATGCGGGAGGCCGGGTGGACGTACCGCCGAGTTGCTCAACACGTGGGGCGTGAGGTCTCCACAGTACATCGATGTTGTCGCCAGTGGTCGGCGGAAGGTGTACGTGCCCGTTGACCTGGGACCGGACCGCAGCGACGCACGGATGCACGCCAAGACCGTAGGATCCTACGCAGTGCCGTAGGGGACCGCACCGCCACTTCCCAGCAAATTAGGGACACTGTTGCTCCTGGGGTATCGGCGAGGACCATTCGCAACCGTCTCCATGAAGCTGGGCTACGGTCCCGCACACCGTTAGGCCGTCTTCCGCTCACGCCCCAACATCGTGCAGCCCGCCTCCAGTGGTGTCGCGACAGGCGTGAATGGAGGGACGAATGGAGACGTGTCGTCTTCAGCGATGAGAGTCGCTTCTGCCTTGGTGCCAATGATGGTCGTATGCGTGTTTGGCGCCGTGCAGGTGAGCGCCACAATCAGGACTGCATACGACCGAGGCATACAGGGCCAACACCCGGCATCATGGTGTGGGGAGCGATCTCCTACATTGGCCGTACACCACTGGTGATCGTCGAGGGGACACTGAATAGTGCACGGTACATCCAAACCGTCATCGAACCCATCGTTCTACCATTCCTAGACCGGCAAGGGAACTTGCTGTTCCAACAGGACAATGCACGTCCGCATGTATCCCGTGCCACCCAACGTGCTCTAGAAGGTGTAAGTCAACTACCCTGGCCAGCAAGATCTCCGGATCTGTCCCCCATTGAGCATGTTTGGGACTGGATGAAGCGTCGTCTCACGCGGTCTGCACGTCCAGCACGAACGCTGGTCCAACTGAGGCGCCAGGTGGAAATGGCATGGGAAGCCGTTCCACAGGACTACATCCAGCATCTCTACGATCGTCTCCATGGGAGAATAGCAGCCTGCATTGCTGCGAAAGGTGGATATACACTGTACTAGTGCCGACATTGTGCATGCTCTGTTTCCTGTGTCTATGTGCCTGTGGTTCTGTCAGTGCGATCATGTGATGTATCTGACCCCAGGAATGTGTCAATAAAGTTTCCCCTTCCTGGGACAATGAATTCACGGTGTTCTTATTTCAATTTCCAGGAGTGTATATATATATATATATATATACCTTTTAATCGTTTTCAAAAGTCCTCTGATCTTCAATTCAACTCAAAAGCACGGCGAACATAGGAAGCGCGAGAGAGACGTTTGGCAGAAAAATGGCGCGAAAGCTAATCGACCAATCACGGGCAACTTCACCTATGGCCACTCTCTCTGTATACAGACTCTCTAGGTCTCACGGCCACTACACTGACGGCTAGCACCATCTGTAAGAAATTCCGGTTTCATACTTCTACAGCTGGTAGTTGTTCCTTGTGCGTCACACTCATCAGCACAGTCTTGGTTCGAGACCCCACTAGACCAACCTGATCGAAATTTTTGTTTTCATTATTTTGAGAGGGCGGGGGGAGGGCGGCAGTGCGAGAGAAAGTTTGGCAAAAGTTTGAAACTGGCAGTAGCTAAGTGATCTCTTTCTCAAATGCTAGGGTAACAAATGAATATCTGACATTGTCAGCTGTGTTCGAGGCGATCTCACGGTTGTTCCTCCTATTACGGAAGTTTATTCTCCTGGATCGCACAAAAATACACAAAGATTACTACCTTCAGCGAAATTAAATCACCATCTTAAAATCATTTGTATAGAAAATTTTTTATAGGCCCAATCCATTTCGTTGACTGTTCACGTTAATTGGACACAACTGTCATGTATATAATGGTACAATTTTGCAATATTCTGATTTCAAACTAACACAAAACGCATACAAATTCAAAGTAAACATACCTTATGGAGATGACATTGCATAGTACCGTCTCTTGTCCCACTTTTATTTCTCGTTTTCTTTTATGGATACACGTATGGCAGAGGGGATTTATACAAGTATCAGTCTAACGACATATTCACAGTTTGTTTTCCACTCTTCCTGATTTGACATTCTAATATTTTATTTTTCAGCAGATCATCAGCAGCCACACTGATGAAAGTCGTACATATGTATATGTAAATGAAAAAGTATAAAATTCTTTACATTGTATTTCGAAGAAGTAATCTTTTGTTGTAAAAGACTGCTGCCATTAGGTGGCGCCTCAGAACTCGATGTATTTCTTTGATTGTCTAATAACAGTTTCCTGTCAGATGTCAACAAGGACACGACATGAAAACCATTTGACACACGTCTTATCAATTTTATTTGTAAGTACTCTGCACTGTATTTACAGTTATTGTCTATTGTATGACAAGAGACGGAGGTCCTATGGAATGCTGTGTATGTAAGGTACGCTTATTTTGCGTTTTTATCATTTTTATATTGGTTTGACGTTAGAATTTTCCGTAATTGTACCGTAATATACATTGCAGTTGTGTCAAATTAATGTGAGCATTCGACGAAATGGATTGGCTCCATAAAATTTTTTTCTATACAAATGAACTGAAGACGGCGATTTAATTTCGCTGAATCTAGTAATCATTGTGTATTTTTGTGGGACCCGGGCAAATAAATTTCTGTAACAAGAAGAATAACTGAGTTTGGACCAACACAGCCCGAGTATCTGCATGCCATGAGTTATGCTTCCTCTAGACATAAACTCAGTTTCTGACTTTGTTACTTGACTCATAGTGTTAAAACTGAAAAGCAAAATTATACCTCTTCATTGGTATGTCATGGCAGAATTTTGCATTTTTAAATTACGGCAACAAACATATGAAATACTGAAAATCAAATCTTTATTACCTTGGAAGCTGCAGGAAACAATGACTGCAACTGGGACCAGGTGGCCCATTTAGTAATACGGATACCCCAAATTCATGAACGAACGGTTCTCCAATCACTTCAAGGTTGATTCACTCTCTTGTAATGGGAAATTCGCATAAAGGTTTTGCAAGAAGGAAAAATATCCCACGACTTCTCCTCCCACTTCTGGCCGGATTCAAAAAATGTCAATGTGTTTTATCACCAGGACTTTTACCAGCTATAAAGAGGCTCACTGACACTAATTCTGACCGTGCTCCAATCAAAAATTATGAGGAAGGACATGGAGGAGGAGGGAAAGATTTGAACCATAGTAGTACTGTGGACAGAGATATGGAGGGGGGACGGGCAAGATTTGTTACCATAATACTTGGAAACTACTCGTATTAAGTTAACGGTACATGAAATGTGATGTACTGTAGAGTTTGGATGCAGGTATACAAGTGAAGGCAGAGCGGATTTATGCAATAGCAGTCTAACGACACATTCACAGTTTATGTTCCACTCTTCCTCGTTTGAAACTCTAATATTTTATTTTTCAGCAGAGCATCAACTGCTCTGCTTGATATGCTGTCACACTAATGGAAACTGGATACAAAATAAATGTATGTCGCGTATGTAATCAATTTTCGCTCTGATATATCGGAATTTGCGGTTAAAGTTAAGCCTCTTAGTCAAAATGATTAATAATATTCTCCGCGTGAAACTGGCTTGTAACTTTCATGCAGGTAAGAGCTGTTTTCAGTTTCTAGGAACTGGAAGCTGTTAGCTCCTGCTTCTAATTGATCTCTAAGTGGATTTCACTGTTAAAATTGAGTAATCGGTGAGCCGCTTCATTCTTTTACGACTTACTCGGTATGCAGTATTTAATTTAAAAAACAAAAGACTGAGCTTGAATAATATCTGTGCTTAATGATCGTTAATCAGTCACGGCAGTCTGAAAAGCGGGACAAAATACTCTGTGGGTTGCCTTTAAAACACGTGTACGGATTGTCTCCAGCTGATTGATAGGCTGTCAGTATTAATTGCTGTGTAATGGGCTTTCTCGTAATATTGATAATCGCTGGGCTGTGCCAGGAACATTGTAATATTATCTCTGTGACGATAAATTATTCCAGTCGGTATCGACGTACTGCTAACAACATTTCATCCCCATCGTTTAACACCAGGTTACTAATTAAACTCGTATATCGATTACAGATTGTCTATTTATCTGTAGAGGGTGATTATCATTAAACTTTCGCTACTTGAGAGGTCCCACTTGATAACACAGTGGTCGTAGGGTAATCAGACTTTATGGAAACATTTGTACAGACGTACTGATGAGGAATAACGAGTGAACCATTGAAAGAAATATATTTTAATTTCCACATGAGAGGACAGTATTTGTTAATTACGTTCCATCTTTGCGTTCGAGGTTACGAAAGTTGCTTAATGTGACGGTCATCTGCAGCCTCAACAGTTGGTACTGCGCTGGAGATACCATTTCACATTTGTTCGAAGCACTCTTTGTTCTGATACATGAGTAGGATAACACACCAGTGAGGAAAAGAGGATTTCATGAGGATAGAGAAAGCGCACACAGTGTACAGGATTCCACTGACAGCTGTAATGAAATTTACGGAGGACACCTGTAATCAACCCCACACGGAGTTCAGACCGCTGTACTGGCTGGTTAAAAAACTGCATAGGGGATATGCCACTAGTCCTCAGCTCTCGAAGGTAAATTTAAGTAAAGCAGTAATACTGCAAGGAGAATATCTCACTAGTCCACACAACTCGAAGGTAAATTTAAGTAAAGCAATCGTATATGGATGTGTAAAATGTTGGTGTTTTGTTTTGGATCTGTCCACAGAAACGAGATAGCTATGCTGGATCTACGATACGCAAAAAGGGACAGGCCTACATAAAATACCATGGATAAAACGGAAATAATGCGACTGCATGACATAAAAGAGAATGGAGGGGAACTGCAAATGATGCACATAAAAGAAAGATACTAAGGTTGACGATTAAAGGATAATTGTATCAGGTGTTGCTATTACATTATCACATGGTTATAGCTGATGAAAAGGGAGATTGAGCAACTAAAATGGTGTGAATGGGAAGGGAGTTGCAAGTAAATAAATGATGGATGGTACCACCACATGGCATAGCATACTAGACCATAACCGAATTACTAATGCATAGCATAATTATGAACGAGATGTGTGGTGGGATAAATTCGAATAAAGATTAAGTTAGAAAGAATTGTTGTAAATATCATTAGGGAATAAATATAAAAAGCAAGCGTTTTAAAGGCATAATAATGATGTTTAGATTAAATAAGATGTAAAATGAACATTAAAACTGTACAAATGTATGTTGACACAGAGAAAAGAATAAAATTTTGGTATTAGAATTATAAAATGTATCTAATAAGAAGGAATTGTTGAACAGTCCTATGAGAACAATTAAGTAAATATTGATATCATGAGTAACGTTCAGACTGTAGCTGGTGGGGACCACTTAGATTGAGCATGGGGTGGCACAGCCACACGAGGGAGGCACGGAGAGGTGAACTTTGAGGCAGCTGACGGCCTAATCCCAAGGCGATCGCCCGCTGGGTGGGCTCGGCTCTGAAGATGGCTGAAAGTGGTTGCCAAATAAAATAAGGTTGGAAACTTGACGGCTGAAATTTGTTTAATTCGACATCCTCTAACATACTTTTTGCTCCTGTGTGTGAGGAAAGTGTCCTCTAAGTTTGGACATGCCTTTTGGTTACATCCCCTGTATAGTTAATACTAAATTTGTAGTTAAATATACTGTAAATACATGCACTATCTAGAATGAGATTTTCACTCTGCAGCGGAGTGTGCGCTGATATGAAACTTCCTGGCAGATTAAAACTGTGTGCCCGACGAGACTCGAACTCGGGACCTTTGCCTTTCGTGGGAGAGTGCTCTACCATCTGAGCTACCGAAGCACGACTCACGCCCGGGCGTTCTTCACGTAATGCTCGATTTAAATCGGTCATTTGCTGTTGGTAGCGATCAGTGTTAATGGTTTCACCAAGTTTTAACAGCTCGTAATAGATGACACCCTTCTGATCCCCCCAAACACAGAGCACTGTCTTCTTTCCAAAGGGATTTGGTCTTGCAGTGGGTGTCGATGGTTTACCTAGATTCACCCATGATTTACGACGCTTAGGATTCTCAAAATATATCCATTTGTCATCACCTGCCGTTATTCGATGCAGAAACGACTTTCTTTTGTATGTGGCTAGAGCATTTCACAAGGAGTCTTTCGATTTGCTTGCTGTCTTTCATTTAGTTCATGCGGAACCCATTTTCCCACTTTCTGCAACTTTCCTGTAGCTTTCAGCATGGAACTTGGGTTACGGTGTGTTGACATTCGCAGTCACCGTTACAGGAAGCAGATGGCGCTGCAGACTCGGTCTCACGGGGCCTACACTGACGGTTAGCACCATTTATAGGGAAATTCCGATTTCATACTTCTATGTCTGGTATATTTTCCGGATTTAGCGTTTTTTAAGTGCAACGTTTTCTTAAGTGCAATAAAGGGACCACACTGTAACTACGAAAAAACGGCCCACACCGTAAAACCACCGCCTCCGTACTGCACTTTTGGCACCACACGTGGTGGCGGGTACTTTCTCCAGGCATTCGCCAAATCCAGACCCTTCCATCTGACTTCCACTGGGTACAGCGTGACTCATCACTCTAAATCACTCGTTCCAACCAGTCAAGAGGCATCGATCATTACCCCACCTCAAGCGTCGCTGGCCACTGCCTACAGAAACTTGTTGCTTACGAGGATCTGGTCGACCACTGCACTACACTGTCTTTAACTCTCGAAGCCCAGTCCTGACACTGAACTGCTGGTAGCACATTGGAAGTCGCGAGCTATTCCTCCTGCTGATTTCACGCTATTTTGTGGAAACACCTTCCGCATCTCTCCACGATCGCAGTCTGTCAGTGCACAAGGTCTTCCTGGTCCCAGCTTAGCTGTGCTTGTTCTTTCGCATTCCAGATTCACAGTCACACAGCCAACAGTCGACTTGGGCAGCTTTGGATGGGGTGATATAGCCCTGGTGGATTTGTTATCTGAGGCGATATCCAATGACTACCCCACTCTTCTCTACTGGGAACACTGTACTTCTCGCTTTTTGTACTGACCGTCCCGATTCTCGTGACATCTAGTTGTGAATTCCGCGTTACATAGTGGTGGCCAGATACTTTTTATCAGGTACGGTAGCTAAAACCGGCGGATAGTCTCATAACTTTTGAATTATAAAGTTGTAAAACAGTGCTCAGTAGGCAGTACACTTGAAGAGGACTGGAATTCTCTAAAAAGGGCCATCTCAGAAGTTGGAAAGAAAAATATTGGCACAAAGAAGGTAACTGCGAAGAAACCATGGGTAACAGAAGAAATACTTCAGTTGATCGATGAAAGGAGGGAGTACAAAAATGTTCCGGGAAACTCAGGAATGCGGAAATACATGTCACTGAAGAATGAAATAAATAAAAAGTATAGGGAAGCTAAGACGAAATGACTGGATGAAAAGTGTGAAGAAATCGAAAAGAAATGATCGTCGGAAGAACAGACTCACGATACAAGAAAGTCAAAACAACCTTCAGTGACATTAAAAGCAAAGGTGGTAACATCAAGAGTGCAACGGGAATTCCACTGCTAAGAGCAGAGGAGAAAGCGGATAGGTGGAAAGAATACACTGAAAGCCTCTATGAGGGGGAAGATATGTCTGATGTGGTACAAGAAGAAACAGGAGTTTATTTAGAAGAGGCTGGGGCTCCAGTATTGGGATCAGAATTTGAAGGGCTTAAAATCAAATAAGGCACAAGGGATAGATAGTATTCCATCAGAGTTTCTAAGTACACTGGTGGAAGTGGCAACAAAATGACTATTGGCGTTGGTGTATGGAATGTATGAGTCTGGCGACATACCATCTGACTTTCGGAAAAATGTCATCTACGCAATTCAGAAGACTGTAAGAGCAGACAAGAGCGAGAATTACGCACGGTCGGCTTAACAGCTCATGCATCCAAGTTGCTGACAAGAATAGTATACAGAAGAACGGATGTGCTAGAAGACCGGATTAAAAGGGGTGTGAGACAGGGATGTAGACTTTCGTCCCTGCTGTTCAATCTATACATCTAAGAAGTAGTGATGCAAATAAAAGAAAGGTTTAGGAATGGAATTAAAATTCAAGGTGAAAGGATTGAAACGTCCCCTTTTGAACAATTATAAATGCCTGTGCTTAAACTGACACACAATATTTTGTTAGCGCAACGCAATCTGACTTTCGAAATTCCCTACAAAAGAATGGCCCTGACTAACAGTAAACTATACCTTTCACAAATCACTTACCTCACAAAAATCTTCGCTACTCAAGCTACTGCTATACAGCGAGCGCCACTACTGCCAGCTAAATAAAAGATTCAAACTATGGAAGGCACTAACTACTGATAGGGATAGTTAGCAAATGAAAGATATTAATAGAGAACATCACAATATATTTACCTTGATATCATCATATATAAATATAGCAGTTCATAACAAATTTCAAAACTCCGCCATCTCTCTCCCCACATCCACCACTGCTGGCGGCTCACCTCCAACTGCCCAACGCTACGCGATGTTCACATCCAGCTGCCGCTGCCCAACACTACAATGGCAGACAACAATGCAAACTAGCCACAGACTGCACACAGCACAGCCAGTGATTTTTCATATAGAGCGCTACGTGGCGTTACCAATAAAAAAACCTAAACAGCCTACTTACAGGATATCAATTATATGATTCGCTGATGACATTGCTATCCTGAATGAAAGTGAAGAACTATATAAAGGGCTTATTTCAACAGTGGTACAAGTCCATTTTTGTTCATTCCAAGATACAGAGTCCTAAAGTTAAATGAGCGCTGAAACTCCAGATTTTTCAGCGCTCATTTAACTTTAGGACTCTGTATCTCAGAATGAACAAAAATGGACTTGCACCATTATTGAAATAAACCCTTCATATGATGTGCTGGATGGAATAATCAATGTAAAGAGTACAGAATACGGACTGAGAGTAAATAGAAGAAAGACTAAAGTAATGAGAAGTAGCAGAAATGAGA
Organism: Schistocerca serialis cubense; assembly: GCF_023864345.2. Taxonomy (NCBI): domain Eukaryota; kingdom Metazoa; phylum Arthropoda; class Insecta; order Orthoptera; family Acrididae; genus Schistocerca; species Schistocerca serialis. Next base: position 40,103,690 of record NC_064642.1, read on the forward strand.
ACAGCGAGAAACTTAACATCAGGGTTTATGGACGAAGTTAAGGAATTCTGCTGCCTAGGCAGTAAAATAACCAATGACTAATGGAGTAAGGAAGACATCAAAAGCAGACTAGCACTGGCATAAAGGGCATTCCTCACCAAGGAAAGTCTAGTTGTATCAAACATAGGCATAATTTGAGAAAGAAATTTCTGAGAATGTACGTCTGGAGTACAGCACTGTATGGCAGTGAAACATGGACTGTGGGAAAACCGGAACAGAACAGAATCGAAGCATTTGAGATGTGGTGTTACAGACGAATGTTGAAAAGTAGGTGGACTGATAAGGAATGAGGAGGTTATGCACAGAACTGGAGAGGAAAGGAATATGTGGAAAACGCTGATAAGGAGAGGGGACAGGGTGATACAACATCTGTTAAGACATGAGGGAATGACTTCCATGGTACTAGAGGGAGCTGTAGAGGGCAAAAACTGTAGAGGAAGACAGAGATTGAAATACATCCAGCAGGTAACTGAGGACGTGGGTTGCAAGTGCTACTGTGAGATGAAGAGCTTGGCACAGGAGAGGAATTCGTGGCGGTCCGCATCAAACCAGTCTGATGACTCAAAAAAAAAAAAAAAAAAAAAAAAAAAAAAAAAAAAAAAAAAAAAACGAAAGAAAGGAAAATGGTGCTGTGAATGTATGGCACTAGCCCGATTTAAAATAAATTAGATTTACTGTAACGAATAATGTCAACGATTCTGAAATGCATGAAATGCAGTGAAGTTCTATGATACCAGCAAAATCCGTTCCGAAATACTGACGTGCTACAATTGCGGTTACAGCCAGTCATTTATTTAACCAGCAACTTCGTTTAACTTTACTTTCAAAATTTAGTATTCCAGTATAAGTAGCTGCAAACTCAGTTTTTTTTGTTTATTTATTTTCTCGTGAACTGTTGTGTCGTGGAAAAGCGCGAAAAAATCTTCTGTGCCACGGCAGTGATTATTTGCTTAGTTATCTGCGCCTTTACGATTCTTAGGATTTTGGATATTCATTGCCCTAATGGGCTGACGACCGTTTAGTTATCCCCTTTTTTTACTAATCAGAATTTTTTGTATTACATAGTTTTTGGTACCCGTTTCCCATCTGTGTGGTTTTTGAGCGACTCCTCCTACATTCCACCATTTAAAAATTATCAGTATTAGGTTAGGTTTAGAACAGATTTTACCTTCAGAATCCGAAAATATTTCGTCGAGGCCCACCGACATAGGGAGAAATGATTATTGTAATAAAATAAACGAAATCAGAGCTCGTAGGTAAATTTTTGTGTTCGTTTTTACTGCATGCTACAACTGGAAACTTTTGCCTGGCCGGATGTAGAATGGACTTCTTACTGAATGCACTCGCCTTAGTGGTTGTTTCTAATTCTGTTTAGTTAATTTTTTATCTCGCGTTGTTGCTGTGGTCTCCGGTTCGGAAACTAATCTGACGCATCTGTATACGATTTCCTAAACTATTGCAGCCTGCATAACAAATAAATTATAAGCAGAGTCCATGTGAGCCTCTGGATATGTTTTGCAGCTTAAAACCTAAACTACAAGGCACGCGCGCCGCGCAAGGTTTGAATATCCTTTAGACGACTTACACCACTGACGTAATCAAATTTATAAAATTTATTATTTCCTTAACATTAGTAATTGAAGTCTCTCCGGGAGCGTAATGACAGAAAAAAATGGCTTTGCAAACGTTATGTAAGAAAAATTACCTGTTTAGTTCTATATAAACTAAACTACAAGAGAACTAATCATCTACGAGTAGTAAGACTGTCAGATAAGCAAAAGAATTGATTATTAAATTTACGCTGTTAAAATTTACCAACTTTTCAGGTAAAATTTAACATTACCCGGCTTGTAAGAGCACAAGCATTCCCTGTAATCTATATGACAGAGCACTCTGAAATTCACACTTCAATGTTGGATGGAGGATTCTTCAAACTTCCTTCAGACTATTTCTCTACCGTTCCACTCTCGAAGAGCATCCAGTAAAAACGAACGCAGATATTTACGTACGTGCTCTGATTTCGCTTATTTTATTACGATAGTAATTTATCCCTTTGTCGGTGGGTGTCAGCAAAATATTTTAGCATTGTGAGGATTGATAACTCGTGGCTGAAATTTTTTTATGATTGCCATCCCGACTCACGTAACATATCTGCAGCAATCTCTCCCCTATTTCGCTACAATATAAAACGAGCTGCCCTAGTTTGAACTTTATTGATATCGCCCGTCAGTTTTATCTGGTAGGGATACCACACTGCACAGTAACGCTGTAGCGGAAGATCGATAACCGTAGTGTGCAGTCTCTTCAGTAGACCTGTTGCGTCCTCTAAGTGTTCTGCCAAAAAAAAGCAGTCTTTGGTTTGCCTTTACTACAACAATTTCTGTCTTCGTTCGGTTTTAAGTTATTCGTAATTGTAATCCTTGGCTATTCGGTTAAACTGAGAGTCTTCGGATGTGTGCTTTATTGCGCAACCGCAACATAACGGATTCCTTTTACTACTCATGTGGATGATCTTACATATTCTGTTACTCAGCGTCAATTATCACTTTTCGCACCATACGTATATCTTGTCTAAATCATTTTGTAATTGGTATCGACCATCTGATAACCAAACAATCTACGAGGGCTACTTCGATTGTGTCCGAAATAGTTTATGTAGATTAGAAACAACGGAGGTCCTATTTGGGGAACGCCGGATATCACTTTTATTTTACTCGATGCCTTTCCACCAGTTACTACGAACTTTGAGCTTTCTGACAGGATATAACGAATCCAGTAGCACAACTGATACGATACTCCATAGACATGCAACTTGACGTGAAGAAACGGTGTCAAAAGCGTTCTGCGGATCTAGAAACATGCAATTAATTTCGGATCCCTTGTGGATAGAACTCATTTACTTCGTGCGAATAAAGATAATCAGAAGAACGAGATTTTCTGAATCCGTGCTGATTAGGCGTCAGTAGACTGTTTTCTTCGAGGTAATTCATAATGCCCGACACAGTATATGTTCCAAAATCGTACTCCAAGCCGACGTTAGTGATATGGATATGGAATTCAGCGGGTTACTTCCATTTCCTTTCACGAGTATTGGTGCGACCTGTTCAACTGTCCGATCCTTAGGTATGTGTATTTCGTCCAGCGAGCAGTTGTATGTAATTGTTAAGTATGAAACTATTAAGGTCAGTATATTCTGGACGGAACTTAATTGGTGTTCAATCTGGAACGGAGGAGTTAGGAAATTTGGAAATCTGTGGTAAGTCCTATGGGGCCACACCGCTGAGGTCATCGGTCCCTAGGCTTACACACTAGTTAGTCTAACTTAAACTAACTTATGCTACCGACGGGGGGGAGCCGCGCGAACCATGGCAAGGCGCCTTGGACGCGGAGGAGTTGCCTTCATTACGTTGTTAAAGTTGTTTCGCTACATCGGGGGTGGCTGTCATCGGTAACATTACCATCGTTATATCGCGATGAATGTATTGATTCTATCTTGCAGCTGGTGCGCTGTACATATGACCAGAATATTTTTATATTTTCTACTAGATTTCGAGACAGAGTTTCGTTGTGGAAACTATTAAAAGCGTCTCACATTGAACTCCGCGCTAAATTTCGAGCCTCTGTAAAACAATGCCAATCTTGAAGATTTTGTGTTCTTTTCAATTTGGCATGCTTCTTTCGTTTCTTCTGCAACAGTGTTCTGAAATGTTTTGTGCACGGTGGCGGATCTATTCCGTTTTCTTATCAACTTATTTGGTATATATCTCTGTTTCTTTTGAACTTTCAACACGTTTGTTCCGCTCTTACATACTATCAGCAGTGCCAGTGTCTTTCGACATACTACGCAATTTCCTTCAGACATGACTGATATCAGAACGAACAGACACTGGTGCGATCAACAGTGATACTGTATTTTCTCCCTGCGCAGGAATAGTTTAATTTGAGGTCAGGACCCACTCAGTGACAAGTGGAGGTTTAGGTCGGCCCTGGAAGCGTGCTTTGGTAGCCGAACAGTCGGCCTTAGGCTGTGGAGACGTCCCGGCCGCTCTGTGTAGCGTTTCCGGGTCTGCTGTTGTTTGCCGCGCCACCGCGCTAGTTGAGACGCCCTATGAATCACGCAGGGCTAACAGGTAATTAGGGTTGTGAAGGGCCAAGGGAGTTGCGGTCGGATTCACTTTACAATTGTAATTTATTATCATTTAGTTCACAAATATACTTTTGAAAGAATTAAATTTGCTTCGCGGCTGAAGGCCTCCAAACAGATGCTTTAGAATAAGTTAAATTTTGAAAAGACATGACACACAGTTAAATTTACGAATAAGATAGATCGCATACATATATGAGATCAGCATGCGGAGCAGCTGAAGGCCGCCGGATTAAATCTTCAAAATTCCAAATATACTGTGATGATTACTGAAGGCAGAAGGCCACAATGCTTTACGATGCTAAAACGCCTGATGGCCCGCAAGGTGCACAGAAAGAGATAAACAAACGCAATAAGATGGCTGAAGGCCGCAAAGTTAAATTCTGAAAATTAAGGAAATATATATATTGCAACAATCGGTAAAGCAATACATTAAGCTTACAAATTTCGGCGGAAGGCCGACAATAACTTGTAAAATCTTTCAGAGCAAATTACAATAACCTTCCAAGAGCAGAAGGCGATAATGTTTGGACTTGAAGGAAACTCTGAGAACATGTTTCCAGCGCTGAAGGCCCACAACTAACCTTGCCAAATCAAAAATATAAAATACAGTTAAATTACAACAACATTAAGACTGCCAAAAGGATAATTAAGAGAATGGCACTCAGGAGCCTCCAGGGGATCGGTCTTCCCTCCTTCACTTAGGCGAGACAGGCGGTGAGTCCAACTACACTCGATTCGTCCGAACCCAACCAAGGGACAGTCACGGACCGACCGACCAACCGCTTGCTTGCCAAGACGGAATACACGAGAATTCAAGGCCCCAAAAAGGTACAAGTATCACGATCCCCAAACAAACGTGTATGTCAACTGAGCTGCCAAAACTACACACCATGTTGGGCAGCAGCAACCGGTGAGGAAAAGACACTGCCTAAAAATTACGTTAGCGGCCAGGGCAGGTAACCAGAATGACTAACGACCACAAGGCAGAAAATTCCGCTGGTGCACTTAGCTATGGATAAATTAATTTAATCCGTTCCACCTGACGGCGGTTATCTCGGACACTTCACTCGCTGTTGCTCACAGGAAAACCTCCACAACAGCAACGCCGGAACCGACAACGAAATGCTCGAAACCACTCAACCTTCACGTCCTGGATCGGCGAGCGACGATGCTCGTACCGACCGGACAGCTCCAGACAGACTCCAACACTGCGCAGAGGCCGCCAGTGGCCCAGTCGACTACGCCGCACAGAGATGTCCTCGGACCAACCGACCGACCATCAATCCACGAAAGGTCAGGCCCGGCTTAAGTGATGCGGTGTCAACAAAATATTTTCACATTCGGAGGAGAAAGTTGGTGATTGGAATTTCGTGAGAAGATTCCGTCGCAACGAAAAAAGCCTTTCTTTCAATGACGTCCAGCCCAAATCCTGTATCATTTCTGTGACACTCTCTCCCATATTTCGCTATAATACAAAACGTGCTGCCTTTCTTTGAACTTTTTCGATGTATTCCGTCAGTCCTATCTGGTAAGGATCCCACACCGCGCAGCAGTATTCTAAAATAGGACGGACAAGCGTATTGTAGGCAGTCTCCTTAGTAGGTCTGTTACATTTTCTAAGTGTCCTGTCAATAAAACGCAGTATTTGGTTAGCCTTCCACACAACATTTTCTGTGTGTTCCTTCCAATTTAAGTTGTTCGTAATTGAAATACCTAGGTATTTATTTGAAATTTACGGCTTTTAGATTTGACTGATTTATCGTGTAACCGAAGTTTATCGAGTTCCTTTTAGCACTCATGTGTATGACCTCACACTTTTCGTTATTTAGGGTCAACTGCCACTTTTCGCACCATTTAGATATCTTTTCTAAATCGTTTGGGAGTTTGTTTTGATCTTCTAATGACTTTATTAGTCGATAAACAACAGGGTCATCGGCAACAACCGAAGACGGCTGCTCAGATTCTCTCCCAAATTGTTTATATAGATAAGCAACACCAAAGGGCCTATAACACTTCCTTGGGGAACGCCAGATATCACTTCTGTTATAATCGATGACTTCCCGTCAGTGACTACGAAATGTGACCTCTCTGACAGGAAATAACAAATCCATTCACATAACTGAGACGTTATTCCATAAGCACGCAACTTCACTACAAACCGCTTGTGTGGTACAGTGTCAAAAGCCTTCCGCAAATCCAGAAATACGGAATCGATCTGAAATACCTTGTTAATAGCACTCAACACTTCATGTGAATAAAGAGCTATTTGCGTTTCACAGGAACGATGTTTTCTAAACCCATTTTGACTGTGTGTCAATAGACCGTTTTCTTCGAGGGAATTCATAATGTTCGAACACAATATATGTTCCAAAATCCTGCTGCATATCGACGTTAACGATATGCGCCTGTAATTTAGTGGATTACTGCTACTACATTTCTTGAATATTGGTGTGACCTGTGCAACTTTCCAGTCTTTATGTACGGATCTTTCGTCGAACGAATGGTTGTATGTGATTGTTAAGTATGGAGCTAATGCATCAGCATACTCCGAAAGGTACCTAATTGGTATACAGTCTGGACCAGAAGACTTGCTTTTATTAAGTGATTTAAGTTGCTTTACTACTACGAAGATATTTACTTCTACGTTACTGATGTTGGCAGCTGTTTTCGATTCGAATTCTGGAATATCTACTTCGTTTTCTTTTGTTAAGACGTTTCGGAAGGCTGTGTTTAGTAAATCTGCTTTTGTGGCCCTGTCATCAGTGACTTCACCGTTGTTATCGCACTGTCTTCGATAGTATCTCCATTGCTATCGCGCAGAAAAGGCATTGATGGTTTCTTGCAGCTAATATACTTCACGTACGACCAGAATCTCTTTGGATTTTCTGCCAGGTTTCGAGACGAAGTTTCGTTGTGGAAACTGTTATAAGCATCTCGCATTGAAGTCCGCGCTAAATTTCGAGCTTCCGTAAAAGATCGCCTATCTTGGGGATAGTAATAATAATAATAATAATAATAATAATAATGTGCGTATGGCATTGGTGGCCGGGAGACCCCTCGCGGGGCGGTTCGGCCGCCGCTCCACAAGTTCTTTAACGCCACTACGGCGACTTGCGAGTGAATGAGTATGAAATGATGATGAAAGACATACGGGGAATTTGCGTCTGTTTAAATTTGGCATGTTTGTTTCGTTGTTTCTGCAACAGTGTTCTAGCCCCGTTTTATGTACCAAGGAGGATCAGCTCCGCCGTTTGTTGATTTATTTGGTATAAACCTCTCATTGCTGCCGATACTATTTCTTTGAATTTAAGCCACATCTGGCCTACACATAAATTATTAATTTGGAATGAGTGGAGATTGTCTCCCAGGAAGGCGTCAAGTGAATTTTTACCTGCTTTTTGGAATAGGTATATTTTTCGCTTATTTTTCGAGAATTTAGGGATTACAATACTCAATCTCGCTACGACAACCCTGTGCTCACTAATCCCTGAATCGGCTTTGATGCTCCTTATTAACTCAGGATTATTTGTTGCTAAGAGGTCAAGTGTGTTTTCACAACCGTTTACTATTCGCGTGGGCTCATGAACTAACTGCTCGAAATAATTTTCGTTTAGCACAATTTCGGATGATATTTTATGCGTACCTCCGGAATTAAACATGTATTTTTGCCAGCATATCGAGGGTAGATTAAAGTCACCACCAACTATTATCGTATGTGTCGGGTACCTGTTTGAAATCAAACTCAAGTTTTCTTTGAACCTTTCAGCAATTGTATCATCTGAATTGGGAGGTCGGTAAAAGGATACAAATGTTCAAATGTTCAAATGTATGTGAAATCTTATGGGACTTAACTGCTAAGGTCATCAGTCCCTAAGCTTAACACTACTTAACCTAAATTATCCTAAGGTCAAACACACACACCCATGCCAGAGGGAGGACTCGAACATCCGTCAGGAAAAAAAAGGATCCAATTATTAGTTCATTCCGGTTGCCAACAATGACCTCTGCCCATACGAACTCACAGGAAGTATCTATTTCAATTTCGAGACAAGTTAAACTACTTATGACAGCAAAAAACACGCCACCGTCAACCGTGTTTAGCCCATCATTGGAGTTGCCGCCGGCTGGTGTGGCCAAGCGGTTCTAGGAGCTTCAGTCTGGAATCGCGCGACCACTACGGTCGCAGGTTCGAATCCTGCATCGGGCATGGATGTGTGTGATGTCCTTAGGTGAGTTAGGTTTAAGTAGTTCTAAGTTCTAGGGGACTGATGACCTCAGATGTTAAGTCCCATAGTGGTCAGAGCCATTTGAACTATTTTTTGGAGTTGTCGTCCGGTGATGTCCCATATTTTCTCGGCTGGAGACAGTTCTGGTGATCGAGCAGACCAGGGCATCATGACGACACTCTGAAGAGAATGTTGGGCTACAACAACGGGCGAGCCTTTATCCTGTTAGAAACACCCCCCCCCCCCCCCACCCACCTTGGAACGCTGTTCATGAACGGCAGCATGTCGGGTCGAATCATCAGACTGACGTACAAATTCGCCGCCAGAGTGTGTGGGATAACCACGACAGGGCTCCTGCTGTCAAACGAAATCGCACTCCACACCACAACTACAGGTGTAGATCCAGTGTGTGTAGCACGTAGACAGGTTGGTTGCAGGTCCTCAACTGACCTGTTCCTAACCAACATACGGCCATGACTGGCACAGAGGTAGAACCAGTTATCATCACAAAACATAGCAGACCTCCACCTTGTCCTCCAATGAGCTCTCGCTTTACACCACTGAAGTCACAAATGGCAGTGGTTCGTGGCCAGTGGAATGCATACTACAGGGCGACTGGTCTAGAGCTATCCTTGACGTAACCACTTTGTAACACTTCACTGTGTCACTGCGGTGCGAACTGCTGGTCAGATTGCTGCTGTAGATGCAGTATGATGCACCAGAGTCATACTCCGAACACGATGGTCTACCCTCCCGTTAGTACCACACGATTGTCTGGAGCCCAGTCTCCTTGTGGTTGCACATTCTCATGACCAGGAATGGGAGCAGTCATGTACAGTGGCTGGTGGCTGCAGCATCGCAGAAGAAACATCCTGCTTCTCACAGTCCTGTTCAAAGATCTTGTTCAAACACATCTACATCTACATCTACATTTATACTCGGCAAGCCACCCAACGGTGTGTGGCGGAGGGCACTTTACGTGCCACTGTCATTACCTCCCTTTTCTGTTCCAGTCGCGTATGGTTCGCGGGAAGAACGACTGCCGGAAAGCCTCCGTGCGCGCTCGAATCTCTCTAATTTTACATTCGTGATGTTCTTGGGAGGTATAAGTAGGGAGAAGCAATATATTCGATACCTCATCCAGAAACGCACCCTCTCGAAACCTGGACAGCAAGCTACACCGCGATGCAGAGCGCCTCTCTTGCAGAGTCTGCCACTTGAGTTTGCTAAACATCTCCGTAACGCTATCACGGTTACCAAATAACCCTGTGACGAAACGCGCCGCTCTTCTTTGGATCTTCTCTATCTCCTCCGTCAACCCGATCTAGTACGGATCCCACACTGATGAGCAATACTCAAGTATAGGTCGAACGAGTGTTTTGGAAGCCACCTCCTTTGTTGATGAACTACATTTTCTAAGGACTCTCCCAATGAATCTCAACCTGGCACCCGCCTTACCAACAATTAATTTTATATGATCATTCCACTTCAAATCGTTCCGCACGCATACTGCCAGATATTTTACAGAAGTAACTGCTACCAGTGTTTGTTCCGCTATCATATAATCATACAATAAAGGATCCTTCTTTCTATGTATTCGCAATACATTACATTTGTCTGTATTAAGGGTCAGTTGCCACTCCCTGCACCAAGTCCCTATCCGCTGCAGATCTTCCTGCATTTCGGTACAATTTTCTAATGCTGCAACTTCTCTGTATACTACAGCATCATCCGCTAATAGTCGCATGGAACTTCCGACACTATCTACTAGGTCAATGAGGTGTTCCTTGTCACCTTAAATACATTCGTCACTAACGTCTACTCAGGACATGCAATCTCAAAAGTAACTCACGCTGATGACCGTTGCAAGTGCGTATTTACAGGAAAGCTGGTTTGCATCCCCGCAGTGTCGCTACTGGCGCGGCTCTTACGCGACTGGAGAGAAATTTGAACTGACGTCATTTTCAGATGTACAAACATCCTTACCAACTTTTGTTTATGCGACACAACCCTTTCTTGGCGTTCCCAACATTTTTTTTCCATCAGCGTGTAAAACCAAGGCGTATGCGCTACGACTGGATTGGCATTTAAATGCAGCGCCCCACCACGGAATACAAACCAGATTTCTTTGCCGATAAGCACGCCTCCGGTCGCCTAATCCTGAATGCAACAGATTACGCCCGCGGGCTGCCGCCGACAGCGCCGGAGTTGCGGGGCCGCTACAGATATCCACCTAACAGTCGTCACAATTCCTCGCGAGTGAGCAACCTGCGAAAAGAAAGGAGGAACCTACGTTCAGAAATTAAGACGATGTCGACAGCGCAGAGCAGGTGAGGCTAACAAGGGAACCTCCCCGTCGCACCCCCCCTCAGATTTAGTTATAAGTTGGCACAGTGGATAGGCCTTAACAAACTGAACACAAATCAATCGAGGAAACAGGAAGAAGCTGTGTGGAAATATGAAAAAATAAGCAAAATATACAAATATAAAAAAGCCAATGAAATATCTTAAAGTAAGAGACCAAAAGATCGAAATTGTTAAAGAATTCAAATATCTTGGTGAATGGATTAGCTGGAACGCCCTTGAGAAAAAAGCAATAGAATTAAGAAGAAACAAAGTTGAACTAGCCTTTCAGCTTACTAAAAATACTTATAATAAAAAGTCCCTCTCATGGAATTCAAAAATAAAACATTACAACACTGTCATTAAACCAGAAGCACTATATGCAGCTGAGACATTAACTATCACTAACCATGGCCCAATTGAAAGGCTAGAGATCAAAGAAAGAAAAATATTGAGAAAAATTTTAGGCCCCAAATTTCATAACGACAAACTAATTCATACCAAAAATGAAACACTCTACAAAACCACAGAAAAACTTTCGGATACAATGAGGAAAAGAAGAATTGAGTTTTATGGGCACATTCTCAGCATGAACCCAAATAGACTTACAAAAAGAATGTTTGACTACTTCAGGAATAAAAAATCCAAACCAAATTGGTTTATCCAAACAGAGAAAGACTTAAGAGAACTACACATCACAGAAAAAATGCTCACAGACAGGACCGCAAAAATGATAAGCAAAGACAGAAAAGAGGGATTCCAGCTCCAAAATAGAAAGAAAATAACGATTGTCATCTCTGATGAGGAAAGAAAAGCAAGATCAGAAAGAATGAAGCAGTACTGGGCGAAAAGAAAGGCACAGAACACACAGAAGTGATTGATTCAACGTACCCCAAAGTTGGGTGAAACGAAGAAGAAGAAGAAGAATACAAACTGAGTAATCCATGCCCAAGGTAGGCAACATCAGGGATGGTTGGAGCTCAGCAGCGCCGTGGTCACGTCGTTAGCGTGAGCTGCTGCGGAACGAGAGGTCCTTGGTTCAAGTCTTCCCTCGCGGGAAAAGTTTAACATTTTATTTTCAGTTTATGTGACGAACTCTTATGATTTCATCACTTTTTGGGAGTGATTATCACATCCACAAGAAAACCTAAATCGGGTAAGGTAGAAGAATCTTTTTACCCATTCGCCAAGTGTACAAGTTATTCCTGTCATGTGACGCACATGCTGTCACCAGTGTCGTATAGAATATATCAGACGTGTTTTCCTGTGGAGGAATCGGTTGACCTATGACCTTGCGATCAAATTTTTTCGTTTCCCATTGGAGAGGCACGTCCTTTCGTCTACTAGTCGCACGGTTTTGCGGTGCGGTCGCAAAACACAGACGCTAAACTTATTACAGTGAACAGAGACGTCAATGAACGAACGGACAGATCACAACTTTGCGAAAATAAGGAAAGTAGACCTTTCTGTCGAGGGAAGACTTGAACCAAGGACCTCACGTTCCACAACTACTCACGCTAACCGCGGCACCACGGCACTGCCGAGCTCACACTCTCCTTGACGTTGCCTATCTTGCGCATGGTCTACTCAGTTTGTATATTTTGCTTATTTTTTTCATACTTCCACACAACTTCTTCCTATTTTCTCGATTGATCTGTGTTCAGTTTCTCAAGGCCTATCCACAGTGCCAACTTATAACTAAATCTGAGGGGGGTGCGACGGGGAGGTTCCCTTGTTAGCCTCACCTGCTCTGCGCTGTCGACATCGTCTTAATTTCTGAACGTAGCTTCCTCCTTTCTTTTCGCAGGTTGCTCACTCGCGAGGAATTGTGGCGACTGTTAGGTGGATATCTGTAGCGGCCCCGCAACTCCGGCGCTGTCGGCGGCAGCCCGCGGGCGTAATCTGTTGCATTCAGGATTAGGCGACCGGAGGCGCGCTTATCGGCAAAGAAATCTGGTTTGTATTCCGTGGTGGGGCGCGCCGCATCGGCGGCAGCAGCAGCGTGGCTGGTGCGGGCATGTCAGCCGCGGGCTGTGGGGGCGGCAGGGGGGTGCTGGTAGGGGGGCAGGGGGGCAGGGGACAGGGGTGGAGTGGGGCAGGGGGGCGGAGGCACGGGGGCGGGGGGGCGACCTGACGCGAATCGCATTACCGCCGCGACGCCCGCCTTTCACCGGCCGCGGCGCTGATTCTTGCCAGAACACCAGCGAACGGTGGTGGCACGTGCCTTTCTCGTCTGCATACCCGTCTCACAACTACGCAAAGACTTAGTGCCCTGTAACTACACTACTGGCCATTAAAATTGCTACACCAAGAAGAAATGCTGATGATAAACGGGTATTCATTGGACAAATATATTATACTAGAACTGACATGTGATTACATTTTCACGCAATTTGGGTGCATATATCTTGAGAAACCAGTACCCAGAACAACCACCTCAGGCCATAATAACGGCCTTTATACGCCTGGGCATTGAGTCAAACAGAGCTTGGATGGCGTGTACAGGTACAGCTGCCCATGCAGCTTCAACACGATACCACAGCTCATCAATACTGGCGTATTGTGACGAGCCAGTTGCTCGGCCACCATTGACCAGGCGTTTTCAATTGGTGAGATATCTGGAGAATGTGCTGGCCTGGGCAGCAGTCGAAAATTTTCTGTATCCAGAAAGGCCTGTACAGACCCTGCAACATGCGGTCGTGCATTATCCTACTGAAATTTAGGGTTTCGCAGGGATCGAATGAAGTCTAGAGCCGCGGGTCGTAACACACCTGAAATGTAACGTCCACTGTTCAAAGTGCCGTCAATGCGAGCAAGAGGTGACCGAAACGTGTAACGAATGGCACCCCATACCATCACGCTGGGTGATACGCCAGTATGGCGATGACGAATACACGCTTCCAGTGTGCGTTCACCGCGAGGTCGCCAAACAGTGATGCGACCATCATGATGCTGTAAGCAGAACCGGGATTCATCCGAAAAAACGACATTTAGCCATTCGTGCACCCAGGTTCGTCGTTGAGTACGCCATCGCAGGCACTCCTGTCTGTGATGCAGTGTCAAGGGTAACCGCAGCCATGGTCTTCGAGCTGATAGTCCATGCTGCTGCAAACGTCGTCGAACTGTTGGTGCAGATGGTTATTGTCTTGCAAAAGTTCCATCTGTTGACTCAGGGATCGAGACGTGGCTGCACGATCCGCTACAGCCATGCGGACAAGATGCCTGTCATCTCGACTGCTAGTGATACGAGGCCGTTGGGTTCCAGCACGGCGTTCCGTATTACCCTCCTGAACCCACCGATTCCATATTCTGCTAACAGTCATTGGATCTCGACCAACGCGAGCAGCAATGTCGCGATACGATAAACCGCAATCGCGATAGTCTACAATGTGATCTTTATCAAAGTCGAAAACGTGAAGGTACGCATTTCTCCTCCTTACACGAGGCATCACAACAACGTTTCACCAGGCAACGCTGGTCAACTGGTGTTTGTATATGAGAAATGGGTTGGAAACTTTCCTCATGTCAGCACGTTATAGGTGTCGCCACCGGTGCCAACCTTGTGTGAATGTTCTGAAAAGGTAATAATTTGCATATCGCAGCATCTTCTTGCTGTCGGTTAAATTTCGCCTCTGCAGCACGTCATCTTCGTGGTGTAGCAATTTTAATGGCCAATAGAGTATATAGTCACCCTTACAGTCAGTTAGCTACTACAGGGTTTGGCAAAAAGAGCTCCCGTTCTTTGTACAGACCGCTGTGTGAGTCGTGGCGGGAATCCTGATTTGGAGAGGTATCGATCGATAGTAGCGCACGTGCAATTTTCATTAGGTACAGTGGCTTGCGTAGATGAGCTTCGTGCTTTTGTTGTGGCGAAATAGACTGATGCGACCAGATTCATGGGATAGCGATACACACGTATACGAGGTTTGGAACTTTGATAGTGGCAACTATTTATTTACAGCTCGTACAAAACAGATAAGTGTTTCAAAGTTTTACTGGCATTCAAAGTAGTCAAATGGTTCACTTGGGTCTAAGCACTATGGGAGTTAACATCTGAGGTCAGCAGTCCCCTAGACTTAGAACTATGCAAACCTAACTAACCTAAGAACATCACACACATCCATGACCGAGGCAGGATTCGAACCTGCGACCGTAGCAGCAGCGTGGTTCCGGACTAAAGCCCTTAAATAAACTCGTCCACAGCGGCCGGCTCAAAGTAGTCAAAAAATGGCTCTAAGCAGTATGGGACTTAACATCTGACGTCATCAGTCCCCTAGAACTTAGAACTACTTAAACCTAGCTAGCCTAAGGACATCACACACATCCATGTCCGAGGAAGGATTCGAACCTGCTACCGTAGCGGTCACGCGGTTCCTGACTGTAGTGCCTAGAACCGCTCGGCCACAGCGTCCGGCGCTCAAAGTAGGCACCAGCATTGTGTATAACCCGTTGCCAGCGATGTGGAAGTCGTAGGATACTCTCAGCAGTGCCAGTTGTGTTGACAGTTCGAGCGGCGCGGTCTTTTGCCCGACGAATTTGTAGTACACTGCTGGCCACCGTAAATGCAACACCAAGAAAGACAAGAGGTAGCACAACAAAATTTATTTTGTAGATAACATGTTGACCAAGTATCAAATGATTCCGTTTACAGACGTCTGTGACATGTGGTTCCTGCCAGAATCAGTAGCCAGAGTAGCCGCCATTGTTGGAGATCACCGCTGCCACACGTCTCGGCATTGAGTCAAAGAGACGTTGGATGTGTTCCTGGGGTACAGCAGCCCAAGCAGCTTCCACACGTTGCCAAAGATCATCTGGTGTGGCAGCTGGGGATGTAATCTGGGTTACTCGTTGAGCAACCATGGACCACATGTTTTCTATCGCCGAAAGATCCTGGAGAGCGAGCCGGCCAGGGAAGCAATTCAATCTGGTTATTGACGAAGAACCTTTGGACAATGCGTGCCACGTGTGGTCGCGCATTATCCTGTTGAAATATGGCTGTGGCCGAGCCCTGAAGGTAAGGACGGACAACTGGCTCCAGCACCTCGGATATGTAGCGCCGGCTATTTAAAGTACCGGCAATGCGTACTAGAGGCGTGCGAGAGTAATATCCAATACCGCCCCATACCATAATACCCGGTGCAAGACCAGTGTGGCGGTGCATAATGCAGCTGTCCAGCATCCTCTCTCCACGGTGTCTCCACACTCGAATCCGACCATCGTGGTGCTGCAGACAGAAGCGTGCCTCGTCAGTAAAGACAACGTCATTCCATTCTGCCATCCACATCCGTCTGTCATCACACCATTGGCGACGGAGACGTCTGTGGTTCTGCGTCAATGGTAGACGAAGCAATGGACATCTTGCGGACAGACCACTCTGCTGTAAACGGCGTCGAATGGTACGCGCAGACACTGGATGATGCGTTACAGACGCAATGTGCTGTGCTATGGTTCGGGATGTCACTGAGCGATCCGTCACTGCCATGCGCACAATTTGCCTATCAGCACGTGCAGTGGTGCACCGAGGTGAATGCGATCGACCACGTCGGTCCGTCGTACCCTCCTGCATCCAACGGTCACATATCCGCATTACAGTTGTTTGGTTTCGTCCAACACGACTAGCGATTTCTCTGTATGATAATCCACAATCTCGGTAAGCCACTATCCTTCCTCTGTCGAACTCGGGTACTTGATCAAAAGATGATCGCTGTTGTCTACGAGGCATAACTGATCGTCTTGTGAAACAACCACAAGGTAAACACACGTGCCGAATGTACACTCGTCGAAATCGCCAAGCTTTAAATGACGCTATGAGGTGGCGCCACAGGCGCGCGTGATGTGCGTCTGCGCTGAAATTCTAATCAGTTGCATATCTCATCGCTGCAAACTCATGGTGTAAATTTCACTTAATTCGGATGCTTCCTTCAGGGTGTTGCATTTACGGTGGCCAGCAGTGTAGATCTGAAGCGTGACGTGTTTCCTTCAGTTTAGAAATTTAGTCGAACTTACCAGGGCTTAAGGGGAGCCGGAGGTGGTCAAATCCAAAAAATTACGATTTTTTTTTTGCTATCGAAAATTAATTGGAACATTCCTCTTTAATGTAAACTTTGAATTATTGTTCTACTCGCCCTAGAAGTGGAGTTATTACCATTTTCCCCAACGCCTGCAGAGGAAATGGGCGGCCGCTGAATGCATCTAACACCCTCTCGTGACTTCCTGGCGAACTGCTTGGGATTTTCTCGGCCTGTTACGCATACAGCGTCTTATATGTTACGCTTACAGCGAGTGTGCAAGGGTTGGCTATATTGTTTTCTGTGACAAATGAAGCGCTAAGAGGGATTTGGTAGTGGCATTAGATGGTTCCTGGCAAAAGAGGGGTCATAAATCCCTCAATGGGGCTGTAACTGCTACTTGTGGTGATAGTGCAAAAGTGATAGATATTGCAATATAATCAAAACATTGTAGATGCAAAAATAAAATCAAAGGAGAGCACAGTGGAAACTGTGAGGCAAATTTTAGTGGATCAATTGGAGCAATGGAAGTGGATGGAGTGAAACAAATTTTTGAACGTTCAGTTCCCAGATACAACGTTAGGTACAAATACTACCTTGGGGATGGTGACTCCAAAGGTTTCGAGACTATAGAGGAACTGAAACCATATGGAAATGAATTTGTAGTTGAAAAGTTGGAATGCATTGGGCATGTGCAAAAGCGTATGCGTGCACGGCTTCGAAGGCTCAAACATACTTTGGGTTCAAGTAAGCTCAGTGATGGAAAGACAATAGGAGGGAGAGGCAGGCTTACTGATGAGGTGATTGAACGTCTACGGAGATACTATGGGTATGCTATAAGGCAAAATACTAGTAATATTAGTGACATGCGAAAAGCAATGTGGGCATAGTTCCTTCATAGTGCCTCTTCCAATGAATACCCTCAACACAGCCTGTGCCCAAAAGATTCCTGGTGCAAATATAATGCTAAAAAGGACTATGATCACAAACATGGTTTGCCAGCAGCTGTGATAAATGCAATAAAACCATTTTTTCATGACTTAGCACAGCCAGAATTGTTACACAAATGTCTACACGGAAAGATGCAGAATTCTAATGAGAGCGTAAACAATTTGATTTGGAAAGTGATTCCTAAAAGGGTGTTTGTAAACATAAAAACACTGCACTTTGGCATTTATGATGCAATAGCAAACTACAACCAAGGGAACAGTGTGAAGTGTGAAGTTCTGAAGGCATTAGGATTTACAGCTGGGGTGAACACTGTACGAGCACTAAGAAATATTGACAGAGAAAGGATAAGAGGAGCAGAAAGAAGAGAAAGGCATATAAAGTACGATGGAACAGCAGGCCAGAAAAGAAGACAGAAGAGGAAGCTTTTGGAGGATGAAGAAGAAGACCCTGATAATCCATCCTATAGTGCAGGAATGTATTGAGAAACTTTGATAGCCATTTCCCGTAAATTAGAATTTTTCAAATATAAGGAACATTTTCTCAAAATCCACTCAAGCTAGAGAGATGACATTTTTATACAGCACTCCTAGTGGTCAAACTTACATTGTAACACAGCCATTTGGCAATATGTTCAGTAGTTTCATTTCAGTTTAATTATAAAGCAATTATTTGTAAAAAAATTGGGTCATTAATAAAAAAAATAATTGGAAGGAAACTAGAAAAGATACTCCAAAACCCCTCTGTCATAACTGCAATACTAAACCACTCTATACGTAAAAAAAAATTCAAATTTTTCTATTTGATAGTTTATTCATAAATGTTCCTCGAACTTAGTGATTTTAACATGGGCAGCATAGGCACCTCCGGCTCCCCTTAAGTCAGGGGAGTGCAGTAGGTGGTATACCACTTAGCAGCCCCATCAGTCAAACAAATCAGTAACAGTCTGCACTGTACGTGCTTGAGCATTGTCCTGCAAAGTGATGGTCAGGTCCTGCAGAAAGTGTCATCACTTCTGTCTCTGTGCTGTTCATTTTTGGAACACAACCTACGACTAGCTTAGAGACATAAGTGATGACATTTTCTGCAGGATCTGACCATCATTTTGTAGGACAATGTTCAAGCACGTACAATGCAAGCTGTTACTGAATCGTTCGATTGATGGGGCTGCTAAGTGCTGTACCACCTACTGCACACCCCTGACTTAAGCCCTCGTGAGTTCAACTCCATTACTAAACTGAAGGAAAAACTTCACGGCATTCGCTTCAGAAGTGATACAAATTCGTCGGGCAATAGACCGCGCCGCTCGAACTGTCAACACAACTGGCACTGCTAAGAGTATCCTACGACTTCCACATCGCTGGCAACGGGTTATACACAATGCTGGAGACTACTTTGAAGGTCAGTAAAACTTTGAAACACGTATCTACTTTGTACGAACTGTAAATAAACAGTTGCCACCATTAAAGTTCCAACCCTCGTACGAGCGGTAGCATTGAGTACACAAGGGGTAAAAGGGCAGTGCGTTGGCGGAGCTGTTATCTGTACTCGGGTGACTGAAGGTTCCTGACGTGGTTACGACCATACGACAGGAAATAAGACTTTGAACGCGGAATGATAGTAGGAGCTAGGTGCGTGGGACATTCTATTTCGGCAGTCGTTAGGGAATTTATTTCAAACATTACGTCTCACCACGGACGGCTCAGTGACCGACGGCCTTTACAAAACCCATTAGCGCCGTGTGTTGCCATATGGCAACGTTTGTAACACTTCTTTAAAATCGTTGATTCCGTGACATCAACGAAGCGAGAGTGTTGGCAGCACTGGATTCCGTTCCGCAAGACTGTAAAGATCACTACAATGCAACAGTTTTAACAATACATTTAAATTCTGCGGCGTAAGCAGTGTTGGAAGTTGTTGTTTGCTGAACGACGAAGAAAAATGGAGTATAAGTTCGAGTAAGTATGTTTTACACAGTAGCTTACGATATATAATTTGGTTTTTTTAGTATGGTTGTGCTTTAAATACTCAAATATATATTCTTTGGAGGTTACTGCTTGCTGTGAAATAAATTACAGTTATTTAGGCCGTTTGAACGTCGGTGTTGCCATGTGGCAACGCTAGGCGCTTGTACTCAGTAAAAGGACGAATTTTCTCTTTTTTGTTTTTGAAGAGGTTTCTCGCTTGCTGAGGCGCTGGAGATTCATTATAATGACGATATTGAAGGTGATGTGTTTGTTGAGCCCCCATATTTTGAGACAGCAATAGAGAAGAATGATGGATTATTGTATGAGCTGTGGCTGGACGATTCAGTTGTCACAATGATCTCTTCTTCATGGGGTGCACAAGAAGTTGGCCAAGTCAAGAGATTCTCGAAACTAAGAAAGTGAAATACAATGATTCCCAGACCACAACAGGTAGCCAAATATAATATATATACGGGAGGTACTGATCAGATGGATCAGAATCTAGCATGCTATCACACTGCAATAAGAAGCAAGAAATGGTACTGGTGTCTCTTTACATGGATGTTACATGTCGCTATACAAAACAGTTGGATTTTGTATATTAAAGCAAGAAACCAAATTATTTCTCAGCTTGATTTCAAGAGAGAAGTAGCAACAGTGTATTCGCAAAGACACCAAGGTTTACCAAAAGCAGCCGGGGGACCATCGGGCATGTTTTGACAGCCGCATATCAGATTCAATTAGGTTTGATAAGACTGACCACCTCGTCCAGCACACAGAAGGAAAGAAGAAGAGAAGGTGTGCACACAAGGACCGTAAATCTATAATGAGCACAATGTGTTCAAATTGTACTGTGGGTTGGTGTATTGACTGTTTTATTCCATTTCATGTAAAATAATGCTGAGTTCAAGGTTTGATTTTTGATTATTAATTGTACTGTGCTAGAAAATATCAATTGTGTGATGAAGACTGAATAACAAATTTGCACAAAACTTGTATATGTAATAAAAAAACTTCAATAACCTACTTATTTTAGTTGAAGTTGTAATCCATATAAATTTAAGTAGTGAAAGCGCGTAGCGTTGCCATATGGCAACATCAAATATCTCGCTAATGGCGGTAATAACTTTCGTCGAAACAACTCTGTTGTGTAATTTATGCCTTTTACAGGCATAATAACGCAAATTTTTTTAAAAAAAATTAATTCCGGTGCTAATGGGGTAGACCGAAAGCAGCAGCAGCATTTGCGTTGAGTTGCCAGCCCTACCAGACAATCAACACTATGGGAAATAACCGTAGAAATCAGGGACCTAGACGAACGTATCCGTTAGGACAGCGCGGCGAAATCTGGCGTTAATGGGCAATGCCGGTAGGCAACCGACGCGATTGCCTTTGCTAACAGCACGACATCGTCTGCAGCTGCTCTGCTGGGCTCATGAGGATGGAAAACTGTGGCCTGGCCAGATGCGTCCCGATTTCATTTGGTAAGAGATGACGGTAGCGTTCAAGGGTGGCACAGACCCCAAGAAGCCATGGACCCAACTTGCCAACAAGGCACTGTGCAAGTTGGCGGCGGCTCCGTAAAGGTTTGGGCTATTTCCAGCCATTAATGGATTCGAACGGAAGATTTGGCCACCCAGATCGCCTAACATGAATCCCATCGAACATCTATGGGGCATAATCCAGAGGTCAGTTAGTGCAAAAAATCCTTCACCGGCAACACTTTCGCAATTATGGACGGCTGTAGAGGCAGCATAGCTCAATATTTCAGCAGGGGTCTTCCAACGGCTTGTTGAGTCCACGTCACGTCGAGATGCTGAACTACGCCAGGCAAAAGGAGATCCAGCACGATATTAGGAGGTATCACATGAGTTTTGTCACCTCAGTGCAAACGTGCAGGCGCGCTGGTGTTATCTAACAGGAGTGCAAGGAGAATCCTGCACAGAGACCTTCACATGCGACCACAGAAAATGGTAATTGCTCAAGGATTAAGTTCAGAGCATTCACCTGGCGCTGTTTTGATTTCTTCTGATGAGACCCATTTTCGAGTGACAGGTACTATAAATAAGCAAAATATTCACTACTGGGCAGCAGGAAACAGTCAGGAATTTCACCAACGATCACTTCACAGTCGGCGTGTTACATTTTGGTGCGCTGTTGCTGAATTTCGTGTGTGGGATCCGTATTTTTTCGTAGCAGCTAGCGTAACGATAACGGTTAATTCAAATCGCTACTGCCACATGCCAGAGACCTCCCTTCGACCTGCCGCGCGGAGTGGCTGCGCGGTTAGAGGCGCCATGTCACAGACTGCGCGGCCTCTCCCGCCGGAGTTTCGAGTCCTCCCTCGGGAATGGGTGAGTGTGTTGTTCTTAACATAAGTTAAAGGTAGTTTAAATTAGTGCGTAAGTCTAGGGACCTCTGACCTCAGCAGTTTGGTATCTTACTCATTCACACACATTTGAACATTTCCCTTCGACCAAACTTAAACCTGAATGAGATTTTCACTCTGCAGCGGAGTGTGCGCTGATATGAAACTTCCTGGCAGATTAAAACTGTGTGCCCGACCGAGACTCGAACTCGGGACCTTTGCCTTTCCCGGGCAAGTGCTTTACCATCTGAGCTACCGAAGCACGACTCACGCCCCGTACTCACAGCTTTACTTCTGCCAGTATCTCGTCTCCTACCTTCGAAACTTTACAGAAGCTCTCCTGCGAACCTTGCAGAACTAGCACTCCTGAAAGCTTCTGTAAAGTTTGGAAGGTAGGAGACGAGATACTGGCAGAAGTAAAGCTGTGAGGACCGGGCGTGAGTCGTGCTTCGGTAGCTCAGATGGTAGAGCACTTGCCCGCGAAAGGCAAAGGTCCCGAGTTCGAGTCTCGGTCGGGCACACAATATTAAATCTGCCAGGAAGTTTCTTAAGTTAAACCTGTTTGTTGGGGAGTATGAAGAGCGACAAGTCTGGTTTCATCAACACGCAGCCACAGCCCACCCTTCTCGGTGTTCTATAGAAGTTCAGAAAGTTGTTTCCAGGACATCTTCTCTCCTCTCATGGAGACACAGTCTGGCGCCAAAGATCACCAAATCTATCGCCTTGTGATTTTTTTATTTAGGGACGCTTGAAGGCACAAGTGTACAAACGGCGCTCCTCAGTCCTGGAAACACTTGAGGAGGCAGTCACCAGAAATGACACGAAGAACTGTGGACCACATCCGGGAAAGGCTTAGTCAGTGTGTCAACAATGGAGGATGTCATTTACTTCCACAATTTCAAAACCGAGCAACGTAAAATGGCATACTATCTGTTCTTCACAAATGAAAGTATTTTCTCTGTATCTTTGTCAGTGTGTCTGTAGGCATCTTTTGAAATATGGGAGGTCTATTTGCTGGACCCTTTACAACTATCTGGTTGTACAGTTCATGGGGGTGTCAAGTCGAATGGTCCTCATTCGTAGTGTAACCACAGTCTAATACATACAATCACGACACACTGTTTATTTTTTTTTTTTTACCCTGCAACAAATGGCTCTGGGCACTATGGGACTTAACTGAGGTCATCAGACCCCTAGAACTTAGAACTAAAACCTAACTAACCTAAGGACATCGCACACATCCATGCCCGAGGCAGGATTCGGACCTGCGACCCTAGCGGTCGCGCGGGTCCAGACTGTAGCGCCTAGAACCGCTCGGCCACCCCGGCCGGCTTACCTTGCAACAGCAGCGCTGCAAGCGGACATCAAGCTACGCCTCAAAACACTATATCAGATGAGTGGGAAAAGTATCGATTGTATTAATTGGTAACACAGAATCGATAACACCTAAGAAATGACATCGCATGTGTTTTTCTTTACTTTTCTCAGAAACCAGGAGCTACAAATAGCACATTACAGAACAATTTGTTTCCGATTCTCTTGGAAGGTACAGATATTTACTGAAGAATGACATTTTCTGTTAAGAAAAAAAAAATGCTAGTAAACAACAGAAGACCAAACATTTTACAGAAAAAGATCGTATAGTCATTCAACAAAGAGAAGTTTTGTTGGCTACATTTCCAGTTAAATCAGAATACAGAACGCAGGAAACTTGTATGGGATGCAATACGTACATTATTTAACGTATCAGATACTCCATAACAATTATTGCGGAAGGGAAAACCACACAGACTTGATAAAAAACGTCAAAAGCAATAGAACTGCTTCCCAAACACACAAGAAACAAGTAGGCCTACACATTTTTTGCTACATTTGAGCCACAAACGGCAAGACTCTTCAAAACATTCACTTTTCAAGCAAAAGAAATTACAATTACAAAAACATTCATGCATTGGAAAGCTGAGGTAAATGTAAGAAAGTGCAAATCATTAGACTTCATACAAAGTTGTTAGGTGCCAAGTAAAGTGCCTATCATAGGTTAATAAGAAAGATAACAACAAAAATATATGATGTATGTATACATGGATGAAATATGCCTTCACATTCCCTTGATTTCAGCAGCATAAGCTGCAATTACTCATACATTCAAATGTACTTCTTTATGAATAAGTTGTAGCTTATGTCAATGAATGAATGAGATTCGCCTGTTTTTGCACATATTTCACGATCATTCATGTCTCTCGATAATCTACTAATGCTTAGGATGCAAAACTGTAATAACTATTCGTTACTTACGTAGAAAGATAATTAAAAACAAAAGTTAATATTACGGCTGCTTTCTCGCCGATAGGGGCGCTGGTGTCCTTCCAACCTTCAGACGGTACCAGTTTCCACAGTGATGTGTAGCGACGGTTTATGTTGTCGCAGGGAGAGCCGTAATGTTGGGCAATATGGCTCGATGCACACGAGCGATTTATCGTCACCAGCCCGCAGCGTCATTTTCTAGCTCGTTTCAGCATTGTATGTGAGACAATGGAGTTGCGCACACTACGGCGGTGACACGGAGAGGGAATTGTGCTTGCTGACCATAGCTCAGTGTTGCCAACTACCTTCCAATGAAAATAGCAAAATGGTCTCGCGAAAAGGCCAGAATTGGCTAAGTTATAATTGATATATTCAGCACATAAAAAATTAAAAACACTCACCTAGCCAAAGTAAATATCATCCTTCTTGTCCTCCTCTGCCTCATTTCCTTAGCCATTGCGGCGGATTGCGCTGGCCTCCTTTGTGTATACGGCATTTAGCTTCATTGTCTCTTCTGGAACGTCGTATGAGTAACAGCACTCGATCCGTACCTTACACACGGAACAGCGGATAGTGTGTCCGTTTTAAGTATGTTTCAGAGTTTGTTTTTCACCAAATTTACATAGCTAAAAATTCTCTAGACGTCCGCATTGGAGTGTGCTGAAGTTAACACTGAAAATACGAGTGAGATTAACTCCATAAAAGGACTTTCGCCTCCGGCTTCACTGTACTGACCAACTTCTTGCCGGAATTCAGAAGTAGATGTTTGATTTATCCATTTTATGTAACTAAAGTTTGGCCACTGGTTTTCAGTTTTGTCGCATTTCCCTCAAAACTCATACCTAAAACCAAAACCAGTAATAGGTTGTTTCACTGTGTTCAACCATTCTTTGACACTTAGAAATGATATTTGCTAGAGAACTTCAAAATTATATGGTAGCCTATTTTGAAGTTCCTGAATCATCTTTTTTGTGAAATTCCCGCGTCTGTCCCGTAAAGTTTTCTTTGCATCTTCGGACAGATTTGAGAATTTTAGTTCATTTTCGAGCGTGCAGCCGAGATATGGGGATGGGTCAGTGATCTTGAGTGGATCAATTTTAACAATGGGGTTTATTACCGCTTGTGAACCGAACTAAATTGGCCAGACAATCTAACAAAAAAAAAAGTTTGAAATGGCTCTGAGCACTATGAGACTTAACTTCTGAGGTCATCAGTCCCCTACAACTTAGAACTACTTCAACCTAACTAACCTAAGGACATCACACACATCCATGCCCCAGGCAGGATTCGAACCTGCGACCGTAGTGGTCGCGCGGTTCCAGACTGCAGCGCCTAGAACCGCTTGGCCACTCCGGCCGGCCACAATCTAACAACTTGGCGGGATTCGCAGCCTCGGATTCAAAAAGTCTATTGGTATTTTGTAGTTCAGTCAGAATATTCTAAATGTAGCATAGGCACATCTCATTGGACATTGGACATTGTACAAATTGTATAAAAGTTCTGCAGTAAAGCAATGTGCCCTTTGGCGGGCTAGTTCAAAATGTAATGTTAGTTCCGTATACTGTAATGAAGTTCTACTGACAATAAGTAGCCAGAGAGAATTGCAAATTTCTGGAATATGATGTGGATCACGTACATGTACCTATATTCTAAGCGGCGCTGAGAAGAACACGAAAAACATATAGGGTTTTTACGAATAAGAAATTCGATGTTTCTGGTCAGAGTTTCCTCTGTAGCATGAGAAAGTGCGAGCTCTAGTGAATGACTGACTCAAGGCATCAGAACAATAGAACTACACTCCTGGAAATTGAAATAAGAACACCGTGAATTCATTGTCCCAGGAAGAGGAAACTTTATTGACACATTCCTGGGGTCAGATGCATCACATGATCACACTGACAGAACCACAGGCACATAGACACAGGCAACAGAGCATGCACAATGTCGGCACTAGTACAGTGTATATCCACCTTTCGCAGCAATGCAGGCTGCTATTCTCCCATGGAGACGATCGTAGGGATGCTGGATGTAGTCCTGTGGAACGGCTTGCCATGCCATTTCCACCTGGCGCCTCAGTTGGACCAGCGTTCGTGCTGGACGTGCAGACCGCGTGAGACGACGCTTCATCCAGTCCCAAACATGCTCAATGGGGGACA
Source organism: Schistocerca serialis cubense (assembly GCF_023864345.2). Classification (NCBI taxonomy): domain Eukaryota; kingdom Metazoa; phylum Arthropoda; class Insecta; order Orthoptera; family Acrididae; genus Schistocerca; species Schistocerca serialis. The sequence continues at coordinate 40,130,196 of NC_064642.1, forward strand.
GATCCAGAGATCGTGCTGGCCAGGGTAGTTGACTTACACCTTCTAGAGCACGTTGGGTGGCAAGGGATACATGCGGACGTGCATTGTCCTGTTGGAACAGCAAGTTCCCTTGCCGGTCTAGGAATGGTAGAACGATGGGTTCGATGACGGTTTGGATGTACCGTGCACTATTCAGTGTCCCCTCGACGATCACCAGTGGTGTACGGACAGTGTAGGAGATTGCTCCCCACACCATGATGCCGGGTGTTGAACCTGTGTGCCTCGGTCGTATGCAGTCCTGATTGTGGCGCTCACCTGCACGGCGCCAAACGCGCATACGACCATCATTGGCACCAAGGCAGAAGCGACTCTCATCGCTGAAGACGACACGTCTCCATTCGTCCCTCCATTCACGCCTGTCGCGACACCACTGGAGGCGGGCTGCACGATGTTGGGGCGTGAGCGGAAGACGGCCTAACGGTGTGCGGGACCGTAGCCCGGCTTCATGGAGACGGTTGCGAATGGTCCTCGCCGATACGCCAGGAGCAACAGTGTCCCTAATTTGCTGGGAAGTGGCGGTGCGGTCCCCTACGGCACTGCGTAGGATCCTACGGTCTTGGCGTGCATCCGTGCGTCGCTGCGGTCCGGTCCCAGGTCGACGGGCACGTGCACCTTCCGCCGACAACTGGCGACAACATCGATGTACTGTGGAGACCTCACGCCCCACGTGTTGAGCAATTCGGCGGTACGTCCACCCGGCCTCCCGCATGCCCACTATACGCCCTCGCTCAAAGTCCGTCAACTGCACATACGGTTCACGTCCACGCTGTCGCGGCATGCTACCAGTGTTAAAGACTGCGATGGAGCTCCGTATGCCACGGCAAACTGGCTGACACTGACGGCGGCGGTGCACAAATGCTGCGCAGCTAGCGCCATTCGACGGCCAACACCGTGGTTCCTGGTGTGTCCGCTGTGCCGTGCGTGTGATCATTGCTTGTACAGCCCTCTCGCAGTGTCCGGAGCAAGTATGGTGGGTCTGACACACCGGTAACAATGTGTTCTTTTTTCCATTTCCAGGAGTGTATTTTCAATTTCTTTTTTCCATCTGAACATACATCCCACTGTTAACACCGCACATCACGCTGGCATTGTCTGTTCCGAGCCTCTTAACTTTTTCTACGATTAAGTTCCAAACTTAGCAAAAGCTGTTTTATACCAAAAAGTATAGATACAGCAACACATTTTTCTAGCTCAACAACATCAAGAAATCTGGACACTAATACGTTTACTTGTATGCTGTAATATCGCACCGCAACTGCTAATAATTTGGCTATTGAAAAGTTAGGAGATTCATCTACAATAAGGCTGAATTTCTGTTGGACGGTATCTCACACTAATAGATCAGTGAAGTGTGGGGCGAGTATATTCGCAAAATATTCCCTTACAGTTTGTCCTTTGCAGACGAAGTTTCACTGTTTTACTGTCACTCAAACAAAATGTGTTATTGCAGAACTGTGATCCAGGATGAATGCACATTATTGCGAAACGTGTTGCAGTGTACAACGCTAATCTTGCTTCAGCCTTTTTGCTATCCGTCATTTCGTCAACTCTTTAACATTAATTTAGTTTGACGGTTGTTACTAAATGGAACAGTTGCTGAAATGTTTTTTTTAAATTACTTAATACGTTATTTAAGTCATTTAATATTGCCCTTATTTCTTCTTTGTGAAACGTACAAAATACTTTCGTTGTGTCTGTTACAACTGGTTGTATCCACTCCTCAAAGTGCAGCATACGCTCCCACTCTTTTCTGTATGTTTGTATATATTACGGACATAGAAAATGCTATCGATTGTTTTCACAGAATGGATTGGTAGTCAGGGGACAGTATTGTTAGCCAATCAACAGATTGTAATAATGCAATTTTGTCATATGATGACATGCTCGGACACCTTGGCTGTTATTCGAAGACAAATGTTGATGGTGTTGAGACAGCAACCAGCCACAAATTTACTTCCAGTTCCTTTATTCAAAGGGTACCGTTACCGGTTTCGAACCGTTACGATTCATCTTCAGACGGTTTTCATCTTTCATTACCACATTGGTGCGTTTTTTACAGATTAATTGTCCTAAAATATAAATAATACATAATTATAAGCACGTCACACAGATGATTGCGTTACAGATTTTCATTGGATGTGACTTACGTGGAATGTCGGTTTGGAGTGTTTGTTTTCATAACATTCGTCCAACAGATGTGAGTACATTCCCACTGCATTCTTATCGTTGTACACGTAAATTTTTCTCACTGAACACTTTGGATTTGTCACAGAATAGAATGGAAAAATGGCTCTGAGCACTATGGGACTTAACTACTGTGGTCATCAGTCCCCTAGAACTTAGAACTACCTAAACCTAACTAACCTAAGGACATCACACACATCCATGCCCGAGGCAGGATTCGAACCTGCGACCGTAGCAGTCGCGCGGTTCCGGACTGCGCGCCTAGAACCGCTAGACCACCGCGGCCGGCTCACAGAATAGATTGCCACAACACTTAGAAAGCGTATTTTTTGTGCAAACATGCATATTTTAAGAGGGAGAATGCCTATTGACATTAACTGACTATGAATGCCGGCAGCGGCAACACACGCTCCCATTCTGCAATGGAGCGAGTGCTGCACAAGTGCTAGGATTTGTGGGGAGATGTCCGAGCAGATTGCAGTAATACGTAGTCGCATGTCGTCGAGTGTAGTTGGTATGTCCTTGTAGTCATTCAGCTTATCCCACAGAAAAGTGTCTACGGGCTTCAAATCCGGGAAACGGGCCGGCAAAGGTACAGTTCCTCTTCGTCCAACCCAATGATTTGGAAACAATTCTTGAAGACATGCTGTAGTACTTTGTGGACTGTGGGCTGGTCACCCATCATGTTGGTACCACATGTTCCTCCTAGTCTGCAGAAAAAATGGTTCAAATGGCTCTGAGCACTATGGGTCTTAACATCCGGGATCATCAGTCCACTAGAACTTAGAACTACTTAAACATAACTAACCTAAGGACATCACACACATCCATGCTCGAGGCAGGATTCGAATCTGCGACCGCAGCAGTAGTGCGGTTCCGGACTGAAGCGCCTAGAATCGCTCGGCCACCGCGGCCGGCTAGTCTGCAGAGGAACGTCTTCTAGCATCCGTGGAAGATGCTATGTTAGCAGGCTGCGACACTTCTGCTCGTTCGGTGTTCTGTCTATGAGAAACTGGCCTAGGAGCTGATGGTTCATCATCCCACATCACAAATTTACACTCTACGGACGCTGGCGTTCCACCTGATAAAACTAACGGGGACACAACTAGCTCTTTATTCACATGAAGTGCTGAGTGCTGTTGACAAGGGATTTCCGATCGATTCCGTATTTCTGGATTTCCGGAAGGCTTTTGAAACTGTACCACACAAGCGGCTCGTAGTAAAGTTTCGTGGTTATGGAATATCGTCTCAGTTATGTGACTGCATTTGCGATTTCCTGTCAGAGAGGTCACAGTTCGTAGTAATTGTCGGAAAGTCATCGAGTGAAACAGAAGTGAATTCAGGCGATCCCAAAGGTTGTGTTATAAGTCCTTTGCTGTTCCTTATCTTTTAAACGATTTGGGAGACAATCTGAGCGGCCGTCTTCGGTTGTTTGCAGATGACGCTGTCGTTTATCGACTAATAAAGTCATCAGAAGATCAAAACAAACTGTAAAACGATTTAGAAAAAATATCTGAATGGTGTGAAAAGTGGCAATTGACCTTAAACAACGAAAAGTGTGAGGTCACCCACAAGAGTGATAAAAGGAACTTGTTAAACTTCGGTTACACGGTAAATCAGTCTAATCTAAAAGCCGTAAACTCAACTAAGTACCTAGGTATTACAATTACGAACAATTTAATTTGGAAAGAACATATAGAAAATGTTGTGGGGAAGGCTAACCAAAGGCTGCATTTTATTGGCAGGACACTTAGAAAATGTAACACACCTACTAAGGAGACTGCCCACACTATGCTTGTCCGTCCTCTTTTAGAATACTACTGCGCGATGTGTTATCCTTACCAGATAGGACTGACAGAGGACATCGAAAAAGTTCAAAGAAAGACAGCATGTTTTTCATTATCGTGAAATATGGGAGAGAGTGTCACAGAAATGATACAGTATTTGTGCTGGAAATCATTTAGAAGAAAGGCGTTTTTTGTTGCGACGGAGTCTTCTCACGAAATTCCAATCACCAACTTTCTCCTCCGAATGCGAAAATATTTTGTTGACACCGACCTACATAGGGCGGAACGATCACCACGATAAAATAAGCGAAATCAGAGATCGTACGGAAAGATATAGGTGTTCGTTCTTTCCGCGCGCTATGCGAGATTGGAATAATAGAGAATTGTGAAGGTGGTTCGATGAACCATCTGTCAGGCACTTAAATGTGATTTGCAGAGTATCCGTGTAGATGTAGATGTACATTATCAACAGATCAATCGTGCACGTTTCGGCGGTTTACCTGCCATAATTGATAAATGTGGCTTCCTCACTAAACAAGATATGTGATGCATCTGGAGTATCTCGTCTTACTGTCCATGTACAGGAGTTAACACAATTCTCATAATAGTTTCCATACAGCGCTTGATGGAGAGATATGTGATAGGAATGAGACCTGTGTCGATTGAGATTGCATAAGACATTTGCCTGCCGGATGCCAATTCCTCGTGCGATTGTGCGGGAGCTAATGTGTGGATCAACTGCAACAGCGGCAACAACATTAATTTTACTCTCTTCTGCCGTCACTTGCTTCCTTCTCTACGTCGTCTAGGTGATACACTACCATTTTCACGTAATCGGTCGAATAGGGTGCAAAGTAACTGCCGAGATGGTTGACGTTTATTGGGATATCATGCCGCATACACCACACAAGAACGAACTGCATTCTTCGTGCACTCCACATACACCATGAGCATATCCTATATTTCTGCGTTGGTAAATTCCATCGTCCACTTGTAACGCCGGAAATGCATATCCTCCTATTTTCATCTATTGTACTATTATTCTTTTTCCTTGTTTTGTTACCTCAAGATATGACATTTCTGTCACTTTATATATTGTAATTGTTTTACTGTTTGTATATATATATATTAATGCATTTATGTCGATGTATAATTGGTTTGTTTTGTAAATATTATTTGTATTTTTACGCTGGGTCTTGCCTAGGGAAAACTATGCTATCGAACGAATACATCGATAGGTCGTGTGGAGAACAAAAGTGTGTAGGATCTTTGGTAGTGTTAACTCTGTCGCGTGGAGCGAGAGCATGAGAGAGTCTGGCTGGAGTAGTGCAGTGGAGCAGGTGTTGTGTGACGCTCCCGCGAGTTGCCGCGCTTTCGGGGTTGGGCAGCATGTAATTGCGCTCGACTTGCTATGGTAGTTTCTGACATGGTGTCGCGGACGGGAAGCATTAGCTGGCGCACATCAAGAGCCCGTTTCGTCTGGTGACCGTGTCGAGAAGAAGGCACGCCAACATCCAGCTTCTGCAACAGCGACGGCCGACAATGAGTGACTGTCGCCACCTCCTCGATCGACGACTTCAAACCTTCAATCAACCAACAAGGAAGACTAAAAGCACGTAAAGTTTCAGAACTGTATGGCAGACCTCAGCTTTTCAAACTGTTCCATTTGCCTCGCAAAATTACAGCAACTTAGCATGAACTTTTGTTGCTCATTGTCCCAATTGCATTACCAAGCAGGGTCCCTTCCTTTTCCGAAATGAACCCGAGTGTCGTTGAAATTCAAACGCCAGCATAATTCCATTTCACTGCTTTAATTTCAAAGTTCAGTTTAAGTATTCATAGCTGGCTACAATATTTAGATTACACAAGCACAAATTAAGAGTGCGAGTTCGTTACCGTATTTTAGCTTACCTGTGACTGCAGCTCAGCTTGGTACGTACTAAATTTTACCATTGTTAATTGTTCAGAATCATTTAATTCAAGTTCAAAGTAAAATCTCTTATTTCTAAATTGCGTAGATTCAAGTTGCTTTTGAAATGATTGTTGAGGTAGTCCAAGACTAACCGTATTTTACTGAACTTCGATGTGCTTCAGAAAGAAAGCTCACTATTAACTTCAGTCACTAAATTAACTTTCGATTTTCCAGTTTTGTTAATTCTTTTGCTAAATTAAGTCAGAGTGTAGCGAAATTTATTACTTCTGACAAACTTTCAGTTTTCACACTACACGTGTCAACCTTCAGTTGCCATGCTTCTAGTGCTAATTATATGTGTAATTACCTTTCTTTTTCAGTTACTATAGTAATTGTCCTTAGGACTGGCGACCGTAATTTCCCCCAAATCTCAAATATCTAATTACCGCTAGTTAATTGTTAACGTAACGACCGCACATTTACTTTTTTCATTAAATTTACCCCTTTTCAAAATTAATTTCCACCAGTTTCATTTGCTTTTCTCCTTTCATTTAGATGTAACCCTTTCCTCCCTCTTTACCGACAGATTAACTTCGGTGACGATTGCTTTTCCCAAATTTCCACTAGGTACACGCGGTTTAATTTTTCACTGTCATTAAGGTCGATAAGTGAGGGGGAGGTTACACGTGGCGACCTGGTGACAGAACAATCTTCAGATTTGAGGTTGTTCTGGACACGAATTTTGCATTGTGCAAATCTCGTAACAAAGTACTAGTTACGAAATGGTCGATACGTCAGCGAGAATATTAGTGTGAGAAATCCTAATTAGATTTGAGATTTGGCATTTATATTGAAAAATATTAAAATGAGTGAAGGCAACAATTGCCAAAATTTGGTAGACTTGGATACGGAACAATCGGTCGAACGGTGGGAAACGCGCACCGCGGTACCCATTGTTCCGGGGCAGGCGGCTAGCATGAAAGACGCGACCGCCGAAACGCAACAAAGAGCAGAAATGGAATTCCAGACTTTAGAAAATGTTTCGGAATCGGAAGTGAAAATCAAATCTGAATCCCTTGATGACGAATACGGGGGGACAATTAAAGAGGAAGCCGCTGCGGAAGTAAAACCGGTAGTTTCCGGGAATTTAACTGATTTATTGTATGTTTTGATTAACGAAATCAAGAGTCAATCGGCAGAAATTAAAGCTCTGTCTGCCAAGCAAGACGATCAGGCTGCCAAGCAAGAAGCTCAGGCTGCCAAGCAAGAAGCTCAGGCTGCCAAGCAAGTAGCTCAGTCTGAAAAAATTGAACGAATGCTAGACAATCAGAACAAAGCTATTAATGTTGTTAACAACAATGTTGAAGTTGTTAACACAAAAGTTGATAAAATCAAAGACGATATTGTCGTGATTAATACCGAAATCGGTAATCTTAAACAGGAAATGATAGGCGTTCAGGCGGAAATTGCGAGCATAAATACTCGTTTTGATTCCGAAATTAGCAGAATCGAGAAAAGTGTAGGAGACGCAGTTGCTCCGATCATCGAGAATAAGGTGACGGAACAAATTCAATTAGTGAGAAAAGAGGATCAACAGAAGGTGGAAACTTTAAAGGCTTTAGTATCCGAAGTAGATACCAAAGTGACGAAGCAGGCTAATACCTGCGAAGAGAAAAAGAGGGAAGTGGAAACGCTTGCGACAACCACTTGCCAAGTGATTACGAGGGTGTCGGAATTAGAAAGGAAACTTGACGAAAAACAGAGCTATGTGCCAATCTGTGCACATAGTTCGGAGTTGTTGACGAAAGAGGAGCGGTTCGACCCCTTGAAAGAAGGCGGTATACACCCGACGGATTTCATTAAAAATTGTGAAAGAGTTTTACACAGATCATGGACTAATGAGAGAAAAATTAATGCGGTTATTGATGTGTTGGCTGGTGATGCCAAGCGTTGGGGCTTAAACCTCAACATTACGAACCTGACTTTTGACGAGTTTAAAAATTTGTTTCTGGCTGAATACTGGTCAGAGCAGAAACAGCAAGGTGTCTGGCGCGAATTTGTCGTAACGAGGCCTTTCGATGCGAATTCGCGCGGCTCGATGAAGGAGTTTTGTGAGGGCTGGATCCGCAAGTTGGAATATTTGCGTGATCGCCGCACGGAATCCGAAATAGTCTGGGCACTCTACAAGAAGCTTCCAGATGATACAAAACGCTATGTAGCAAGCAATTACAGGGCAATCAATGATTTCCTGGAAAGAGTTGAAGACGAGGACAATTGGCGCAATAATCGCGACAGTGGTAGAAGCCGTGGTAACAACAACGGGTACCACAGCAACCGCAACAACGACAACTATGGGAATAATGCATACCGCAATCTTGGCAGCAATAACAATAGTGGTTCGGGCCGTAATGACAATCGGTACAATGCAAATAATAACAGGAATGACGGAAACCAGTATCATACTAGCGTGATAAGGGCTTCGCAGAATAGTAATAACGCCAGAGGGTGTGATCAGCCGCCTCAACAGCATCCGGGGGGCGTATCTGCTGGGACGTGACAGGGAAACCATTAGCCACGCCGGTGAGGGGCCGACCGGGCGTGGAGAAATTTTGGCGGCCCAATAACAGGAGAAAACCCAGGTGTCGTCGTTATGAAAATTCCGTGTGGAATAATCAACGGCGGGAGAGTGTGCCAGTGTTAAGAGAAAGGAGTGCGCCCACAAGTAGTAGATCAGCCGTAGACACGGCAGTAGAAAATACATTCACTGTCAGTGAGAACAATTTAAGTAGTGTTCCGGAAATCGATTATAAAGTGGCAGCTGTAACACCCACAACGGAACTGGAGATTGAGTTTAAGAATGATTCGCAAGTGTTGAGAGAATATCAGATGTCGGATAAAACGTCCGTCATTGAGTGAGGGGATGCAGAGAGGGATGAGGTCTGGTTAAGGCAGTTCGGTCGCTTATACGACGAACTAAGAGATTATAGGGGTCTGTATGGGAGAAGTGTTTATGGGGAGCGCGTGCAGGATTTGCCGCGTCTCGTACCGCAGGAAGATAGTGTTTGTGAAATGATAGAAAGTTCTGGCCCTAACCGGCAGACTTTACCAGAAACAGTTGATGTTAATGGGGAGCACGAGCAAGATTCGTCGTGTTTCGTCCCGCAGGAGTTAGATGTTGAAGTAGTAACGGAAAGTTCTGGCCCTGACCGGCAGACTTTGCCGAAAGTTATAGTGTTAGAAGTGGCCGACCCATCCGAAGCAAAACTCCAGTTTAAACATTGCGAAAGTATTGAGGAGAAAGATTACGAGAATTTTAGTGATAGCCGGACACGATTAGTAGAAAAGCATGTGGATTACAGCGTGTATGAGGTTAGAGCTGACATTATACGGTCAGACGATGGCAGTGTGGGTTGCGCAGATCCAGAGGAAGTAATTGCAGATACTACTGGACACATTCCTCCAGGTAGATTGGCAGATGAGATCGATCTGACCAAAGAGGAATCAACGAAGGTGACAATTAGCGAACTGATAGCAAAGCAACACTCACTAGTTGACGAGTTACAGGAAAAGGTTTCGGTATTGGAGGCGAAGCTACAGACTAAGCCTCAGGACAAACGTGTTGAAATTAAAACTGTATGTGAACAGAGGCTGAAAAAGCCGCCAGATAAGCCGAATTTAGGATCAAACCCGGATGGTTGTTTCTGGAATGACCTGGATATAGATGAGGATTTATTAACAGGAGTGAAAATTATCGGTGCTACTGGGAAGGCCAGTAAACAGGTCACAAAACAGATTTTTGTCAACTTCGAGATATGTGGGGCACGATTTGAGCAAGAGTTTGTCGTCGTGCCAGACTTAACTACGGAAGTAATTATCGGGTTAGATTGGCTATTAAAGTACCGTGCAGTGATTAATTGCGAAAGCAAAACTTTGACATGTACGTCACAACATAAAACAATAGTAGTTAGCTTTGACGAGGCAGGAGACGGTGTGCATAGGCAATACCAGCCTATACACATTGTTAACTGGCCGAATGGTATTGATGTAGGTATGAATTTGAACTACTGTAATGTGAGGAATCTCGGCATTGACAATAATGTAGAAAGTGAATTGGAAAGTATTGTAGACGGTGTGTCAAACGTAACAAACGAACAAAGACGAGGCCGACTTTCCCGTACCTATTGCTCAAAAAATGGCTCTGAGCACTATGGAACTTAACATCTGTGGTCATCAGTCCCCTAGAACTTAGAACTACTTAAACCTAACTAACCTAAGGACATCACACACATCCATGCCCGAGGCAGGATTCGAACCTGCGACCGTAGCAGTCGCGCGGTTCCGGACTGCGCGCCTAGAACCGCTAGACCACCGCGGCCGGCGTACCTATTGCCATCACAACCATAGGGCATGGGCCAAATATGAAGCAGAATTTAAGAGAATTATGAACACCTTGAGACATGAATCGACGGGATTTTCTCCAGAGGAAATCCTGTTGGATGACAGAAGTAAAAGTTTAGTGGAAGAGATAATCAAATTCCCTCCACGGATTAACATTAGTATTGGTGTGAAAAAAGATCGTTTGCGTGAAGTAATGAAGCTAAAAGCCGATGCTCGCATACGTCGTCATGACGCTAAAGCGCGTTTTGCTAAGTTTGCGATCGGAGACTTAGTACTTGTAAAAGCTCATGAGAAATCGAGCGAGATAGACAATGAAATCTCTAAATTTAAGTTTGTTTATAATGGACCATGTAAAGTCCTTGGTATACCTCACACAAATGCTTATTGCTTAGAGTATCCAAGCTCTGGAAAACTATTAGGTATACGGAACATTGTAGACTTGAAATTGTACCGACCTAGGATCGATTAATACCACACAATGGGTAATTTATACAGTATGTAAAATAGTGTGTAAGATTTAACGATTTGCTAGATTGCCATGCTTTTGACTGACCAAGGTCATTAAAGAAGTTGTAATTAATAAGTAATTAATTTTGATTAATCAATTTAATTTTAATCAATTCAATCATGATCTAATCAACTGAAAAAACCAAGCTGCTAGTTTAAGTTTTCAGCTGAGTCACAGTAGATTAAGGAATGTAAATATGCTTTTGTAACTAGCTGTCAGATTTAATGAATGTGTGTTTTATTAGTCACTGCCGATGTACTTAGACGCTGTTTTAAGTTTCAGGCTAGTACATGCGTGTGATGATGGACAGTGTTGAGTTATCCACTGTGATAGTATTAAGGGACTCCTTGAGATTTCTCGGGAGTGAGTTTTTCTTAAAGAATTCAGTGAAACGGACGTTCTGGAAATGCCGTTACACAGGCGAGTGAGATCAAGCGTGCCGCACAGGCGGGCGCAACAATACTGGCGAGGCGGAGCCGCTGTCGGCTCTTGTGCCGCTGTCGGCATTCTTTGTACTTGCGGGTACGGAAGGCGGAATTGTTTTTCTTCCTGGACGGCTGAAAGAATTCTGCTGTTAATATTTATGTTTTTGTCGATCTGCTGTACATTATTTTCTTGTTTAGCGTTAAATAGATTCTCGTGACGAGAATATTAATTATGAAAAGGTTATATAAAATGTGTAGTCTATTTAATTATTTATTTGCGTATTTTGATCTACCTGTTTTTATGACCATGCACTCTGATTAATTTTGTAAATAGTATTCCATTTCTTGATAGTGTTACGGATTTTGACGATTTTGGAATAGCTAAACCATTTTCTATATTTTCTATGAATTTTAATATGTTGTCAACCTATTTTATTTTGTGCAAGATGACAGAGTGGAATAAGATTAGGAGTGTCTCCACTCAATTATTATGGTCTGAAAATTGATTTATGGTTAATTAGACGAATGCTAACTTTTGTTGATGTTTTGAGCATATGCATTTCCGCTGTTTCTTTTTTGGGACATTTTCTGAGTCTGTTTACGTTACACGAACATCCTCAGGCAATGTGGGGCACGTGTAACGCCGGAAATGCATATCCTCCTATTTTCTTCTATTGTACTATTATTTTTTTTCCTTGTTTTGTTACCTCAAGATATGACATTTCTGTCTCTTTATGTATTGTAGTTGTTTTACTGTTTGTATATATATATTAATGCATTTATGTCGATGTATAATTGGTTTGTTTTGTAAATATTATTTGTATTTTTACGCTGGGTCTTGCCTAGGGAAAACTATGCTATCGAACGAATACATCGATAGGTCGTGTGGAGAACAAAAGTGTGTAGGATCTTTGGTAGTGTTAACTCTGTCGCGTGGAGCGAGAGCATGAGAGAGTCTGGCTGGAGTAGTGCAGTGGAGCAGGTGTGTTGTGTGACGCTCCCGCGAGTTGCCGCGCTTTCGGAGTTTGGCAGCATGTAATTGCGCTCGACTTGCGATGATAGTTTCTGACATGGTGTCGCGGACGGGAAGCATTAGCTGGCGCACATCAAGAGCCCGTTTCGTCTGGTGACCGTGTCGAGAAGAAGGCGCGCCAACATCCAGCTTCTGCAACAGCGACGGCCGATAATGAGTGACTGTCGCCACCTCCTCGATCGACGACTTCAAACCTTCAATCAACCAACAAGGAAGACTAAAAGCACGTAAAGTTTCAGAACTGTATGGCAGACCTCAGCTTTTCAAACTGTTCCATTTGCCTCGCAAAATTACAGCAACTTAGCATGAACTTTTGTTGCTCATTGTCCCAATTGCATTACCAAGCAGGGTCCCTTCCTTTTCCGAAATGAACCCGAGTGTCGTTGAAATTCAAACGCCAGCATAATTCCATTTCACTGCTTTAATTTCAAAGTTCAGTTTAAGTATTCATAGCTGGCTACAATATTTAGATTACACAAGCACAAATTAAGAGTGCGAGTTCGTTACCGTATTTTAGCTTACCTGTGACTGCAGCTCAGCTTGGTACGTACTAAATTTTACCATTGTTAATTGTTCAGAATCATTTAATTCAAGTTCAAAGTAAAATCTCTTATTTCTAAATTGCGTAGATTCAAGTTGCTTTTGAAATGATTGTTGAGGTAGTCCAAGACTAACCGTATTTTACTGAACTTCGATGTGCTTCAGAAAGAAAGCTCACTATTAACTTCAGTCACTAAATTAACTTTCGATTTTCCAGTTTTGTTAATTCTTTTGCTAAATTAAGTCAGAGTGTAGCGAAATTTATTACTTCTGACAAACTTTCAGTTTTCACACTACACGTGTCAACCTTCAGTTGCCATGCTTCTAGTGCTAATTATATGTGTAATTACCTTTCTTTTTCAGTTTATTTATTTATTTCGAGTCAAAAACATTACAACAATATTTACAATATATACAATATAACAAATCAGGTCAAATCATAAAAGAACAAACTAGACGGTATTAGCCCAAAATTGTGCAACGGCAGCAGCATTGTCTGAAACATCAACAAGCTCTTGTGTGGAACATGATACAGGACATCTAGGACAGTTAATTAAATGTTTGGTTGTCTGTTCTTCTCCGCAGTCACACAAGGTGGAAGATTCCTTCATGAAGCCCCATTTAAACAGATTGTCCTTAGTTCGTCCGAGGCCACTCCTGAGCCGATTTAGAGACTTCCACACTGTCCAGACTTGATTTCCACCAGGAGGAAGGGTCTCAGAAGGAGTCATCCAATCGTTACTGTCAGATTTTGCTGTCCACTGAGATAGTCTGGCTGCTCCAGTCCGACCGGTGAGGGGTGTAGTAGTTCTCATGAAGCTCCTCCTAGATTTGAGTCTACTAATTGGTAGCTGGTATCCATGTAGCAGGTGATCGGTGTTATGATCTGCTTTATGTCTCTCAAGTTTGGCTGCGACTTCACGCCTTATGTCTGGAGGAGCAATACCTGCTAGTTTATGGAGTTTATCAATAGGTGTGGCTTTGAGGCATCCCGTTACTGTCCTGCAGGTTTCGTTCAGGGCCACATCAACCTGCTTTGCATGAGATGACTTGTACCATACAGGACATGCGTATTCAGCTGCGGAATAACACAAGGCCAAGGCTGATGTTCTTAGTAGTTTGGGATCTGCACCCCAAACGCTGCCAGTGAGCTTCCGCAGGATGTTGTTACGAGCAGCAACTTTCTGCTTGGTGTTAGTGCAGTGTTTTCTGTAGGTCAACGTTCGATCTAAGGTGACACCCAGATATTTGGGGTAGAAACAATGTTCAAGCTCTTGATCTTCCCAAAACACTGTAAGTTTTCTATAGGCCTCTCGATTGCGTAGGTGGAAAGCACAAACTTGAGTTTTAGCAGGGTTCGGTCTTAAGTTATTGACTCTGTAGTACTCAGATAGGTCCTTGAGAGCAACAGTAAGCTGGTTTTCTACTGTGTCAAAATCTCTGGCTTGTGTGACTAAGGCAAGATCATCTGCATAGATGAAACTCTTTGTAAGAGAAGGTTGAGGCTGGTCATTTGTAAATATGTTGAACAATATGGGGGAAAGGACACTACCCTGAGGCAAGCCATTCCTTTGACTTCTCCATCTACTCTTTCTTCCTTGGAACTCCACATAGAATCGCCGGTTTTCCAAAAGTGTCTGCACAGTTCTGGTGAAATTAATGTCTCTAGTGATGTAATAGACTTTGTGCAATAATTGTCGATGTTGAATGGTGTCATATGCTGCTGTGAGATCCACGAAGACAGCCCCGGAAATGTATCCTTTCTCATATCCCTCTTCAATATGTTCAGTCAGATTAAGGACTTGTGCTGTACAATTCTTTCCAGGTCGGAAACCTGCTTGTTGAGGTATGAGTTGTTTTTCAACAATGGGAGTGAGTCTATTTAGCAACATTCTTTCATAGATTTTATACAAATGGCAAAGGAGCGAAATCGGTCGGTAGTTCTTTTTCAGTTACTATAGTAATTGTCCTTAGGACTGGCGACCGTAATTTCCCCCAAATCTCAAATATCTAATTACCGCTAGTTAATTGTTAACGTAACGGCCGCACATTTACTTTCTTCATTAACTTTACCCCTTTTCAAAATTAATTTCCACCAGTTTCATTTGCTTTTTTCCTTTCATTTAGATGTAACCCTTTCCTCCCTCTTTACCGACAGATTAACTTCGGTGACGATTGCTTTTCCCAAATTTCCGCTAGGTACACGCGGTTTAATTTTTCACTGTCATTAAGGTCGATAAGTGAGGGGGAGGTTACACACTGAAGACTTACTGCTTGAACTGTCACACACTAAGTGACTGGCAAGTCGCAATGCACTCAAGGAACACACGAGCACACGTTAAACAGACATAACAACATCATGCCTAGCAATTACGCTGTTTGAGTGGCACAACCAAGTGTCGGTGTGGGAACTTTTGAAAATACATCTCGTAAACGACTCGCATTAGAATCCTGCAATAAACACCACGGAATTTCCAGTTTAACTTACTTTTAGTTTGTTAATGTCAACAGCCATTTTTCCATTTAAAAAAGTGTGTGTTTACACAAAAATATACTTTCCAAGTGTTATTACAATCTGTTGACTGTCTACCAGTATGAGTCCCTTACTATCAATTCATTCAGTGAATACAATCAACGGAACTTTCCATTTCCGCAATATTTTCGGTGCAAGTTTTAAGTGATTCACACTGTACATTGTGGTTTCGGCATAATGTGATAATCAACTGTCACAGTTATAAAGTTGACTACATTCTTTCAACATAACTTATAAATGAGAAATTGCACACAGTACTGTTGCAACTTCTATTGCGAGTGCAACTGCATTACTGTAAGCTATTAGCTCTTTAAGTGAGTGCTCTGGCATTCAGCTGTCTACAGACAGGGAATCACGAAGTCAGATGTCGTGTGAGATAAGATGGTGATAAGACAGTGTACATCCTGATGTCATTGCATGGGTATGCGTGTGTAGGGGTTTCCAAAGCATCTATCTTATCACGGAGGGAAAGAGGAGTTAAAAATAGAAATACATTCATAATAAAATGGTAAGTTGTATTATTTTTGCGTTTTTATTGTGAAAATTATCGAATAATTAAAAAGGCTAGAAGTGGCTAGATCGTATCACAAATGTGACTGGGACTGTCACAAATAGCATTTTCCAAAACAGTCGGTGGTTGCCACTTCAAAAAGGCAAGATCTAGTCATATAATGGCTAAGTTAGCAACACTGCCAATGCTGTATCGTGGCGAAGAAGCAGCCGTAAGTAATTGGGTCAGTCCACACGTTTTCACGACTCTAGCAACAGCGATCGTCAGCCGGCATGGATGCGCCCGGTTTGAATGTGGAATTTGTACATTGAGGTGAAGAAATACCCCGAAATGTGGGACAGACTTCGCAAGAAATATCATGATAGGATTAAGAACAGAGCTGCATGGTTTAAGATGTGTGAGTGAAAAGTTTTCTGAGGGTTTTGTTGCGAAATCGGATCAGGAGAAAATTACATAGGTATCGCGGTTAAAATGTATCACTGTAAAACTATTTTGTATTTGTAATCTAATGGTGACGTTCTTTCTCCAATGTGACCATTCAAAACTTGAAATTTCGCTTTGCAGCAGATACTTTGCTCTGTGGCGAGAGTCCTTTCAGATGAATGAACAAGTCTTCAGTTAATGATAATAGTTTAAAATAAGTTCTGTTCAAAATTTCATTGTAATTAATGCTTTATTGTACTGCAGCCACAAAATACGTAATTACATATATTTCAGTACTGATGTAAACTAAATAGCCTTTCACGGTAGGCACTAAATTGATTCATTGTTCACTATGATTGTCACCGACCAGATTTAGATACATTTGTCTTACCGTGGTGCTTTGCCAGCATCCATACATATTATAAAAACATATGTGTGTGCCTATGCTCCACATCTTCTCCTAAACCACTGGAGCGCTTTCAACCAAACTTGGTACACACATCACTTACTGTCAGGCAACAATCTATATGGGTGTAAGAACCACCTGCCTACTATAGTTCAGGATATATGACGTCATAAACACTGAGAACCGTGAGAAACTGCCACATTGTTCACGATATTTAAATTTATTATTTGTCTTCTACTAACTCTGTTCTGAACACATTTTGCAAACAGTATCCACATATGTCGCTGAATGTACTGACAACATTATATCATAGGATGACACATAGATAAGGAGATATGATGTCATAAACATTGAGATGCTTGAGAAACTGCTGCATTGCGCTTGGCATTCAAATTTATTACTTCTTTGCTCTTACCTTGAGAGGTGCCATGAGCCCCCTCTCATATTTCTATCTTACGATTTTCCTCTCTAATTGCATGCAGAGAAAAGTCGCTATTCCTTCACACGCGGACTTCCCACGCAGTGTCTCTCGTCACCCGGGTGGTCCGGTGACAGGCGGGCTCTGCTGATCTTGAAAGGGTTAAGCCGACGGGTGTGAGGGAGTTGAATGAATGCTTTCCAGACGCTGACATTGTCAAAAGACACGCCCATAGGGGCCTGAAGTAGCGCCTGGGCTAGAGGTTCCGTTACTTCGCAGAAACTTAGCGAAAACACTTTCTGGCGGGCTACCAGCGAGGCGTGGGAATGACTTGTGTACCCAGGCAGTTGAGGCGGGAAAATTCCCGCGCTTTCTGCAAAATAGTATCTGTGATTGGCTTGCTCAGGGCATAGCTCCGTGACGTAGCAAAATCAGCACAGAAATTGGCGCCAAGAATCTCCATTGGTGGAATGGTAGTGCTCCGGCAATAGAGTGGAATTTTCCGCCGGTTTTCGAGTTGCTGATTGGAACGTTTAACCACGGCCACTGTCGTGGGGGCGGGAATGTTCTGTGTTCGGCCTGTACAGGTGCTCTTGAGGAGTCGGCTCTCGCCTTTTAGTCGGAGTAGGTTACAAGACTGAGCTCTTGCTGCTCTGGACAGCCTGCCTTCCGTTGGCTGTCTAATATACTTTTATTTAATTGTAACTGTTTTACGAAGTTGCTGAAGTTTCGACTTCAACGTAACTTTCCGAGTACAGTTGGCAATTGAGCGTTCTGCGTACAAGCGGCCTATGTTGTCTGTCTTGAGCAGTTTTGGCTAAAGTTGACTGTATCGGAGTGACAGTGTGACTTCGCTTGTTAAAATCAATCACTGTACCGTCAGTGATTGTGTGGCGAGCCTTCTTCGTCTCCCTCAGAGGCGCATTTGTATTGCTAGGAAGTCTTTAGTCTGGAACAATCAAACCAGGATAATTTGTTTTGGGCTATACTCGCGACATTATCATCACCACGACGGGACATCGAAGCAACCATCTATCGCCTCTGGTACGCCAGATCGTGTTCTGGCAGTTAAGAAGACAGTTTGGTAATGTATGTCCGCAGCACCAGCAGACAGCGATTTTCCTAGGTGATAATCAGAGCTCAGCAGAGCGCCTGTTCGTCTTTTTCTAACTTTGTTCTGTCTTGGGTAGCAGCAATTAATGTTGGGTGGGCTGTGTGTTTTCTCTTAAGATTTGAGTTGCAAGGAATTGGCTCCACATACCACTTTGTCATAAATGTCACAATCTAGTTTAGGGACAACTTCACCTTCACAGTATTTATTCGAGTATCCAGTTTGAGCCAATTTGATGTATTGTAAATGTTTCATGTGTTTTGTTTATTATTTTGAGTTTAGTCATAATAAATCATATTGTTATTTTGGACAGAACTTTCATTCTGTTAATCGGTAGAGCAACCGTTTCATTTCTCACTACGTTACTGAAACTTTCCTTTATTAATCAATGTCTATCAAACTAAATTATTGCAAGTGCCAAACTCTTTTCTACTCCACTTGCAGGGTCGCTTACAGTCGGTTCGCGTTTCTTTTTAATCCATGTGCAACAGCAAAAGTCGGAGTTAGAATAGGGGGGGCTTAGAGCATCATTTATATATGAAGATTCTCGAAGAATTTAGTGTTAAATACGCTGCTAGCCCCGGCACCTCGCAACCTCTATTCGCAACATACTTCACTGACAGTGTCCACATATGCCGCTGAATATACCTACGAAAATATATCATTGTACGACACATTGTTCAAAAAGTATGACGTCATAAACAGTGAGATACGTAAAAAAATGCCGCATCATGCATTAAGTTTTAACACATTTATTCTTTACTACTAAGATACTCCTACAGTCAAAGCAAATCAAGGAAAACCGTGACACCTGTCTGCGCTTTTGACAGCTTTCAACTGCGAAACCCAAACGGCTCTAGGCGAAAACAATAGCCGTGTATAGAGCAATGAAAAGGTGTTGCCATCGAGATGTTTACAAAACCGCGTTGTAGATGCGTGAAGCAGCTGCCGCCAGCGTACAGAATCTGTCCGGGATCATGTTTCTTGATTTGGATACGGCATTTATACATTTATACATTATACATATTTCTTCCTACGATTATTTCATAATTTTAAAGGTGTTTTCACGAATAGATTGGAATGAAATTTTTTCCATATTTCACTACAAGCAAAGTGGATTTTTTGTTTTCGTTTCTAACGGAAAACTACCAGATTGAATACCTGGGCAATGCTAGGTTCGTCAGTTATTTTAACAGTAAAATAACAATTTAGTGGGATTTACATAAATATATTTGTGTATCTCAATTGTTTAAAAACGCTACATGCCCTGTTATTTTATTAAATCAAGTAATATATATATATATATATATATATATATATATATATATATATATTATTAAATCAAGTAATATATATATATATTACTTGATTTAATAAAATAATTTATATATATTATTATACAAATTTGGCCGTTAAAGACCGTGAAAACAGTTATTTCTTGCGCTTCTGGGAAGTCTTCTTTCTCTCAGTCCACACTTCTTTCATTCTTGCGCTGAAGGCGGCTTTTCTCTCTTCAGACCATTTAGTTCCACAAGTCTTCTTAATTTTCACACCGAAACCCGTGAATGAATTCAGTTTTTTTCTAAAAAGGTTTCTGTTAAATATTGTTTCCTGATCTATGTCCATTTCTTTTAGATCTCTTTCTGTGTTGATAAACCATAAATTTTTATTTTTTAGATTTGCGATGTACGAAAATATTTGTTTTGTAAGCCTATTCGGGTTCATCCTCATGATGTGAGCATAAAAGGAGCATCTTATTTTTCTAATTTCGTCTGTAATTTTGCTGCACTTCGTATACACTTCTTTGTTGCTTTTTAGTCTGTATACAGGCTTGCCTTGATCATCTGTTATTTTCCTGTGTCCAAGAATTGTCCTCACAATTCTTCTTTCACGATTTTCTATCTGTTCTGCGTATGTAAAATTTGCCAGTGTTTCTGATGAATATATATATATATATATACTTTTCTTTTGGGACCGGAGCCGCTACTTCACAATCCTCACTTGGCCTCACAAGGGCTGAGTGCACCCCGCTTGCCAAAAGTGTACGGCAGACCCGGACGGTCACCCATCCAAGTGGTAGCCAAGCCCGATAGCACTTTGCAAGCCTTCTACTTACATTTCAAATCTAGAGATTAATAATAAAATGGGAAGGTACTGTTAATCAGAACTCAGGGAGAAGTTGTGATCTAAATGACAATAGATTTATTCATTATTAACATCACAACAAAAATGACTGAAGAAACGTCACACAAACATTTTTATTTGACAAACGCTTTCACTAACTTGGGGTCTATGGTGGAAAAGGTGATCAGCTGGGGATCGACACACGACACAAATCGGAACACTAATCACTTTATCTGACTTCATACACGCGAATCTGGGTTATGGCACAAAAACTACGCCACCATCAAGCATCTGTATTCTATCATACCAAAAAGAAAAATATGGTTCGAAAGAACAGGGCGCTGAGAAACATATATTGGAGCCCTACGCCATAACAGCGAATACTTTACCTCCTGATGGTTAGGGCGGCACACCACGATGCCTTCGGCGACTGAAGTCATGGACGGCCGCAATCTGTTATTAGTGGTGCGCGCCCGAAAAATGCAAGTACATGGTCTCGCGTTCGGTTAATTCAGAATGCAGACACTTTCGTATGAACCTCAGAAACCCCGATGGATTCCAGCGTGCAGGTAGACCCGTTTGCTGGTCTGCCAAACCAATTTGACTCGATGCCATGACTATGTGTAACGGAATGTCAAATGTTTAGACTGCTGTCTCAAGACAAATAAGTACACACACGCATCACTCGTTCTGAGCGTGACGATATAAGCAGTACCTCTGACGGTTCAGAAGGTGACTGCCGCAGGCTCTAACTGGCACACTAGTGAAGGACACAAGTCTCACTGTGTAGGTAGAGACCTGCAGTTCTTTAGTAGCAAAGGGCCAGTACAACAGTGATCTCTTCTCTTTCTGTCCGCTTCCTCTTCAGCCCGGTAGAAAAAGCCCATTTACATCTTAGACTTCCCCCACTTTGGCACAAGTCAATCACCAGCTGGAGCGTGGCATTCGAAGCTGGGAGAGCGCCCCTTGCTCTGCATACACCGATTTGACCAATCAGAGACTTTAAAGTTAATTGGGAGAAAAGGAAGAAGAATCAGCTTCGTGGCCTCTTTCCCACGCGTTTGCCGTGTCTTTGGCTAACAACATGACTAGGATGGAACTACATCCCTCCATAAAAAGCTTGTTATCTCCCCTGTTGTGTCCATTTCAAAGTTTCGAAAGAACGGCCATAAACTGGCTAAAAGCTTCGTACTTTCACAAACATGTTTTGTAACACAGTCTGGACATCTGGGCGCCAGTGGCAGTGTCCCACGAAAATTCGCAGAACGCTCACAGTTGTTTTGTCGGCTTCCTCCCTAACATGGGCCCATCCTCGGCTTTATTGTCGGTCTACAATGCGCTGCCATTGACATTGCAGCGGCGACTTCTTGGCGCTAGTCAGTCTACCTGCCTCCCGACCGGCGCCAACCAATATGCCTGCACGATGAGACTGCGGAACTCGGCCATCCGGAAATGTTTCCACGCAGGTTCCGCAGAAAAAATGCACTTTCCTTGGTCCACCGTTGCTGTGCTCTTTTACTCCAGTCATTTAAATCGGCACGCTATTCCTTTGAACGCAGGTAAAGCTTACCGTTATTCCTTCCTTAGAGCACGCAAACAAGACCATTAGCTACTGCCCATCATTTCATAATGATGTATGAAGTCAAATCGTAATGAATATTATCTTCCCTATGAACTTGAAGCGGCATAACTCTGAATTAGAAGTGAGAGTGCGCTGCAATCTCTCAACTTCGGAACAGGAACCAAAACAAACTTTCAAATCACTTACAAATCACTCGAGTGACCTACCCTAGCATATCGCTCAGGGTTGTGAGATCCGTGCCACATATGACTAACTGAGTATAGTGAACGATCACAAAAACGGGCAACACTAACTGACACATGCCTTTTTCACTCAAGAGTAGCGTCGCTGGAATTTTGGAAGCACTGGACTCGCAGACACTTGAAGAGTCTCTTAATGAACTGCTGAAATCTTCTCGAGATGTCACCTTGTAACAACACCAACGCTATACTATTGTACATATAATAATTTTTTCTTCTGATTGTAGATAAATTAGTGTAATCGATGTTCTGATTTCATTTCTTTTTCTTTTCTTGACATTGTGTTAAAGAAACTATAAACAACTATGTGAATATTAATGTTTATGCCAAATTTCAAGCAATATTATAACAGAATTGAAATGTAAGAAACGTTGAAACTATTGTAAGATGTTAAAGTTGTAATTATGCGCCTGGTCCATACGTAGGTAATGAATTATGATATGTAGAATGCAAAACCTCGGGTGAATACCTTGTCTGTAGGGGAGCGGTAAAAGGTGGATGGCAGGCGAGCGCAGGAAAATGCACACGGGCGCGGCATGGCATAACGGGCTCAGCAGTAGTAGTCGGAGTTGGGCATCGGTCTGAGAAACACGTTCTGGATCGAGGAGGCTCTCCTGGAAAACGTGATTTCGTTGAGCCTCGGATGTGCCGTTTCCGACGCCTATATTCCATAGGCACTAAACGGAAAAGTATTGCGACGCTAAGAAGAAGCAAAGTGCCGATACATCAAGAGCCATGGCTGTGATTGTATGTGTGCTCTGTGACTCGCCATCTTGCCGACCGCCGCATCGATACGAACAGGTTGAAACTTTTAGTACTGTATTCGTGTGGACCAGCGTTACTTTTGTTCCATACTGTTCAATAACAACTTAAATTTTACCAGAACTGTCCTATCAGTTAATTATCCTCACAACTAATCTAGGCAGGGTCCTTTCCACATGTTGTGCAATCCGAGTGTCCCGAAATGAAGATTTAAAATTTATGTTAAAAATAATTACCTGCAGACCTATCTATGTTAGAATGACGTTTAAAGAACTTTGTTGTTAATGAATATATAGGTAAATAATATAGGTCTGACAAAGTTGGAAGATAATGTTGAAATTGGTTTACTAATGAAGTTTAATTAATTTGAGACAAAAATAGTGGTAGTTAAATGAGCAGGAAATAAGACAAAAAGAGTAGTAACTCATATATTGGAAATCTTGAGTGCTTAATGATTTCAATAATCAAAAATTTCAATACAGTGATCATAACAGTTTCAGGGTCCCCCCCCCCCCCCCCCCGCTTTTCTTTTCTATTCATTTGAATTCTGAAGTGTACTGAACTGATTTGACCAGCAAAGTTAAAGTCAATATAAAACCGAAATTTATCAGTGTTTTACCTTTTTCAAAATTGACATTGTATGTGTGTTTCGAAAGTGCTATTTCTAGGGTAACCTATGCCCGATTTTAATCAGATCAATAGACAGTACGAAGTTTGTAGTAAACATTATAGTGTTTTGTTGTGTATTTATGGCTTGTCCATGTTAGTACAGAAAGTGAAATTATTAATCAGTAGATGTTCTGGTTCTAAAATTTACCATATTATGCAGTGTTATTACATGTTGTTTTGCATGCACGTACATCAACTTGTACAGGGAAGAAACTCAGTTAATGCCTAATTAGGCTGGCGACCGTATTATTAACAATTTGGGTAGCATCTGCTGTGTTGTTTCTTGTCCGTCCTAACGTGTGGTTGCACTCCGGAATTGCTTGACGTATCATTGTTATTACTGAGTGGGTGTAAGTCTGATTTGCCTCCATTCAGGTACACGCGGTCAACATATATACCAAAATCCTTTCTCTTAAGGTGAAGCCCGTCAACTTACCATAGTACAGGCTTTAAAGAGTATCGTGCGCCCGAACGTAGCGTTACAAGCTGAGTGGCGTCGTCGTCTTGTAGCAACGTTTTAAGGAGTTCCCTTCTCCTGACCTTCAACCTCTCCTGAAGATGATGAGAAGCAAACTCGTGTAAACGTTGTTACAAGACGACGACGCCAACTCGGCTGTTATCTCGAGAAGATTTCATCACCGAAATTCCTCAAGAATGGCTCTATTCCCATATAGGTGTCTCCAATATTTCAAGGACCAGTGTCAGGCGAAGAATATTGGAACGTAGTACAGCCGCCTACATATCGCTCACGCTGGACCCCGGCGACAAGATGATACATATAAGTGCGCATACAGGTACGAATCACGTCGTAGTCTCACAGCTTTGCATTGATAATACACATGGTTGTGGTACTTTTCGGAAATCGAGAACTACTGCAACTGCCTGACTGCCTTCATCCGTGGCTGTGGAACATCAAGTGAAGAAAATACTAGTTGGTTCTGAGGTATTTATGTTTCTGAAGCCGTCCTGGTTGGCATTACATAGAGATATCTTGATAACTCTGATCAAATAGTGTATGTAGAAAAATATAGATTTGGTTTTAATTTTAGTTCGCTTAGAAAGTTTATATTGTTTGTCATTTATTTACTACCATCATATAATTAATTTGTTGTGGGCAATATTTTTCTCCAATACAGTGGACTTAAGTAATCTTTTTCAGTAATGCTTTATTTTTAGTAAACGTACCTACAGATTCATAATATTTTCCAAATCTACAGAGAAAAAAATTACAGGAAGTCAGTTTTACCCAAAGGACGACGTGGTTTAACTTTGGTATAAGATTATACAAAGATTACGCAAATAAACTTGCTCCTTTTCTAGCACCATTTCATTGTAGCCCGCCAGTGGAACGAAGGGTAACTAGCGACTGGAGAAAAGTGCAGGTCATTCCCGCTTTCAAGAATGTCGTAAGACAGATGCATATAATTATAGGCCTATATTGTTGACGTTAATCTGTTGTAGAGTTATGGACATATTCTATGGTTAGGAATTATGAAATTTTTGGAGAGTGAAAATATCCTCCATGGAAATCAACATGGATTCCGCAGACAGAGATATTGCGAAACTCAGTTCACTATGTTCCTCCACGAGGCTCATAGCGCTGTACGCAATGGCGCTCAGTTTGATTAAGTGCTCCTTGGCTTCAGGAAGCCATTTGACACCGTCCCGCATTGCCGTCTAGTGAAATAAATACGAGCTTATCGAGTATCGGGCCAGATTAGCGACTGCATTCAAGACTTCCTTGCTGATACAACTCAACACGTCGCTCTTAACGGAAAAAAAACAGACAGACATAAAGCTAACTTGCGTAATACTACAAGGAAGTGTCATAGAAACGTGATTGTTTACAATGTATATAAATGGTCTGGAAGAAAGCGTCGGATGCTCTTTAAGACTATTCGCAAATGATGCGGTGGTTATAATAAAGTAGCAATTCCAGAAGACGGTAACGATTAGCAGAATGACCTGCAGAGAATTGGTGAATGGTGCAGGCTATCGCAGTTGACCATGAACTTAAATAAATATAACATATTGCGCATACATAGGAAATGAAAGCCACCGCTGTACAACTATAGTATTGATCAGAACATGCTGGGAACATTATTTACCGTAAAATATTTAGGAGTAACCACCCAGAGCGACCTTACAGGGAAAAAAAATGAAATGACCCTATGGCATTGTTGGCCGGGAGGCCCCAGCCTGGGAAGTTCGGCCGCTGAGTACAAGTCTTATTTCAGTTGACGCTACATTGGGTGACTTCCGTGCCGGTGATGAGGATGAAATGATGATGAGGACAACACGACACCCAATCCACGAGCGGAGAAAATCTCCAACCCTGCCGGGAATCGGACACGGGTCCACTTGCATGGGAAGCGAGCACTTGACCACGCAGCTAAGCAGGCTGACACCTTAAGTGAAATGACCACATAAATAGTAGGTAAAGCAGTTGCCACACTGAGATTCATAGGAAGAATCTTACGGAGATGTAACTCACCCACAAAGGAAGTGACTTATAAGGCGCTTGTACGATCATTTGTTGAATACTGTTTACCAATCTGGGATCCTTACCAGGTTGGATTGATAGAAGAGACAGAGAGGTTGCAAAGAAGAGCGGTGCGTTTCGTCACGGGGTCGTTTAGTCGTTACCGAGATGGTCAACAAAACTCCATTGGCAGACGCGCGTACGAGAGAGGCGTTGTGCATCACGGAGAGTTTTACAATTGAAATTTCGAGAGCACACTTTCCGGAAAGAGTCGGATAACATGTTACTTCGCCCCACATACATCTCACGGAATGACCACGACGAGAAAACTCGAGACATTAGAGCTAATACAGAGGCTTACCGACAATCACGCCATTTGCTAGTGGATCAGATAAGGGGGGATCCGTTAGTGGTACCAGAAGTACCCTCCGCCACACACCATTAGGTGGCTTGCTGAGTATGATGTAGATGTAGATTGCCAGGATCGGAGTATCATATGGGTACCGCTCTGTCCATGCTTCGCAGAATAAAAGCTACCTGCTTAATGAACAAGTTAAATGTCAAATATAAATCGAAAGATGAGCAGCAATATAGTGACGACTGGACATATTTACAAGAAAGCTTAGGGCAAACACTTGTCGTTGAGGGGCTGCCACTAGGCATGTTGTCGGGGCCACCGGGCCATTGTCAACACGGAGTCGCTCGGCTGTCAGAGGTGGGGGAGGAACTTTTGCCTGTAGGTGGCGTCAGCGTGAAGAGTTGGCAAGTAGTTATATATGGGCTCGGGGCGCGCGTTTTGCCGCGGGCGGCGAATATCGCAGCCGCCAAGTTGGTGGAGTCAGCGGCGGGGGCGGCAGGTGGCGGCCGCAGCTTCTTGTCGCCTCCGCCGGCGGCGCCTGTCGCCCCCGCCACCGCCCCCACCTCCTCCAATATGAGGCCGCGCCGGAGAAGAGCTGCGGGGATGCGGCCGCTTGTGGCACCCACCTAACCACCCGCTGTTCGGTCTCCCCGAAGCCCATCACTAAGACCACCAAGCTTACGAACAGAGGTTCTTCGATTTTCTCCATACTTAAGGGGAGTCGTACTGCCCAAAATGACAAAATTTGACATATTTACTTTTATGCAAATTATGAAAATACGGATGTTTAAGCTTAATTTGCTGTTGATTTTATTGAAATATTCGATTATTTACTGTTTTAAATAAATATTTGAAAATATTCATGCAATAACATTTCCGAGAATTTTGTTTTCCATCATTTCGCTTATTGGCATTTTCCTCTGGAACTATATAGTCTAGAAGGCTGTGGTTTCTTTTGTTTTGTAGAGAACTGTTCGTTTCATAAGTTGCTTATACTGGCGGTACTTCGCAGTAAACTCTGTGAACTGTACATTTGTTTGTGTTTGACAACAACAGTTATCCACTAGCCGCGTTTTAGTTTCTATGTTTCCTGTGATAGTTTTCGTCATGACTAAACCAAAAGCAGTGTTTAAAAAAATACGAAACAAAGGAAACGGATACTACAGAACAAATATAGCAGCAATAAAAAGAGTTGTTAGCACCGAAGGGTGTGATAATTTGGTTGTAAATAGTGACAGTCCTTCTACTCCTCCGAGTGCTTCCAAGAAAAAACTGCTGGGTAATGATGTAAAATGCAACGCAGCTTCAGACAGTGAAACAAACTGCAATATCATTATTAATCTCCATATACTGATTTCAGCTTTGTGTGAAACAATCTGTTGTCATATATGTGGAGGGGAAATTGAAATTTCTGAAAAGCTATCTCGACGCAATGGTCTGGTGTGCACTTTACAAATAATGTGTTTGAACTGTAAAAGCGAAAAGACTTTCAAGAATTCAGAAGTAAGTGCAAATAATGGACTTTTTGACACTAATATAAGATACTTCTATGGACTTAGATGCATAGGAAAAGGCCATTACGCTGGTAAAGTTCTTTGTGGCCTGCTGAACCTCCCTAGTAAGAAGTAGTGCCAAGGCGTGTGCTATGGAGTCAATGACTACAGCAGCAGACCAGGCTGTAGCAGAAAATGGTAGTTCTGACATGGCAATATAATTCGACGGATCCTGGCAGAAAAGAGGTTTCCTGACAAACAATACATGTGCATCTATTATCAGCGTCGACAATGGGAAAGTGTTGGATGTTGACGTGTTTACCATGTACTGTCAGGGTTGTAGGCAAGCAGGCAAGAGTACTGAAAAGCACACTAGGCATGAAATGAATTGTCAGAGAAACTATGAAGGAGCTAGTGGAGGGACGGAGGTTGCTTCTGCAGTGAAAATGTTCCAACGTTCCCGGCATGACCGTGCTGTTCGCTACATGAGTTTTCTTGGGGATGGAGACTCACTATCGTATAAGGCAGTGGTGGAGAGCAAGCCCTATGGTGATTTGTCAATTACAAAACTAGAGTGCATTAATCATGTGCAAAAGAGGATGAGCACGAGACTACGTAGACTCAAACAATAGTTGGGATGTACCAAGTTATCTGATGGTCTAAGTATAAGACGTCGACCGACTGATAAACAAATTGATCAGATTACACCATCGACACAGTTTACTAAAGCAGTAAACTGCGATTCGCAGAAGCATTCGAAATAATCGAGTTTGAAGATCTGGAAATTCGGAGCTCTGATAAATACAAAACTTTTGAAAAACAGTAAATGAATTGTTGAAGGTGAGTATGTAGGATTTTAGTCACGTTATCACGCGATATCTGGTTCGATTCCCACTAGAGCCATTAACTTACATTTTAATTCAATATTAATCACATAGTGATTACAAAAGCTATGTAATTTAGAAATTAATATTGAATTCATATATAAGTTTAAAAACAATTATGGCACTATTGGGAATCGAACAAAATACCTCATGAGTATGTGGCTAAAACCCTACATGCCTCACCTTCGGACAATTCGTTACCTATTTTTCAACAGTTTTTATTAAGAGAACCTGGAATATTCGAATTTTAAAACAATATTTTTTCGAGTGTTTCCATTTTCCGAAACTGATGAAAATGCGCTGCTTTTCAAATCCTTAAGTATGAAGAAAATCGAAGAAGCGTCAATACACTGTTGCGCGTCCCTAGTCTTGTCCCAAGTGCCAAATAATGGAGAAAATGTTTCAAACATTCATTACCAGATGGTACAGAGTCTTCCAGCTAAGCCGTACTTCCCTCTGGAGTTCCAAGGAGAAACTGAGATGTAAAACCAGAACCGCAAACTGATATGGATTAAAAAAAAAAATAGAAACGCAAACGCTCTAGTCGTGTTTCCACCGATTACAGTTCCATCCTAGGAAGTACCCAGCTGGCTCGCCCAGCTGGAGCCTCTGGAGACAGATAGCTGTTACCGTAAGTTATGGAGTTCTATTGGTCGCATCAAGGTTTCCAGTGACACAGGTTGTAACCTCCCGCTTCCTAATCTGCCTACTGGACTGCGATATAATTGATCGTGATCGTGTGTGCCTAATGAAATTTTATGGTGAGTAAGGCTATCGTTACCAAAGGAAAATGTTAACGGTTTCTAGGAGGAAAGTGTACAGCAGACCCTTCTGAAAGAAAAATTTATTCTAAACCTTAGCTAAATACTGACAATAATTTTGAAATGGGTGAAATTTAAAACAATCGCCCACGAACTGCACAGGAGGGCAAAGGGTACTACGTAATATTTAATATAAAAATACTGATTAGCAACAAAAAAGGGTAATTAAACGACCGCCAGTCTACTAGGGCAATGAGTATCCACAATCCTGAGAAAGGTAATGCCAAAGAAAATCAAGCAAATTCATCGGCGTGGCAACAGAACGTTGTCACACTTTTCTACAACACAACGGTTCACGAGAAAGTAAATGAATCGGAAAGCACTGAGTTTGCCGTTACGTAATCTAAAATACTAAATTTTGATAGCAAGGTTAAATGAAATTACTGTTTAAATAAACGACTGACTATAAGTGAAACTTCGTTACACACAAAAAAAAAAAGATTTTTAGTAATCTCAGCGTAATTCAATGCAATGTTTGTAGAAGGGCACGCAATTTACTTTTAATCATTGAAAGACTGAATTGAATTTACTTTAAGAAACTGAGCAACTGATTCTACTTTTAATATAACAACAATAAAATACACATCAGGCCAGCAGAAGTCACTCGCAAAGCTAAATACAGAGTAAATGAAACTGCGCACTCTTAATTTGTCCCGTATCTTCAGTAATTAGTTTTTGCCAGTGAAATTTTACGTTGCTTTAAATGAATGAAGTTAACTCAGAATTGCAGATCAGTTAAGCCTCTGTCATGCAGTACAAGAATGAACAGGCAGAAACTTTAAGAGTGAAAGTAGTCATTAGCAAACAAACCAAACTGGCAGTCGATTTGCAGTAAGGTTTTGGAACATATATTGTATTCGAACATTATGAAGTACCCCGAAGAAAACGATTTATTGACACACAGTCAGCACGGTTTCAGAAAATATCGTTCTTGTGAAACACAACTAGCTCTTTATACTCATGAAGTAATAAGTGCTATCGACGGGGGATGTGAGATTGATTCTATATTTTTAGATTTCCAGAAGGCTTTCGACACCGTTCCTCATAAGCGGCTTCTAACCAAACTGCGTGCCTACGGAATATCGCCTCCGTTGTGCGACTGGATTCGTGATTTCCTATCAGAAAGGTCATACTTCGTAGTCATAGACGGAAAGTCACCGAATAAAATAGAATTAATATCCGGCGTTCCCCAAGGAAGTGTTACAGGCCCTCTATTGTTCCTGATCTATATTAACGACATAGGAGACAATCTGAATAGCCGTCTTAGATTGTTTGCAGATGATGCTGTCATGTACCGCCTTGTTAAGTCATCAGATGATCAAAACAACTTGCAAAATGATTTAGATAAGATATCTGTATGGTGCGAAAAGTGGTAATTGACCCTGAGTAAGGAAATGTGTAAAGTTGTTCACATGAGTGCTAAAAGAAATCAGCTAAATTTCGATAACGCGATAAGTCACACAAATCTGAAGGCTGTAAATTCAACTAAATACTTAGGGATTACAATTACAAATAACCGAAATTGGAACGATCACATAGATAATATTGTGGGTACAACAAACCATAGACTGTGATTCATTGGCAGAGAGTTAGAAGGTGCAACAGGTCTACTAAAGAGACTGCTTACAGCACGCTTGTCCGCCCTATTCTGGAGTATTGCAATGCGGTGTCGTATCCGCATCAGGTGGGACTGACGGATGACATCGAAAAAGTACAAAGAAGGGAAGCTCGTTTTGTATTATCGCGAAGTAGGGGAGATAGTGTCACAGACATGACACGTGAATTGGAGCGGCAATCATTAAAAACAAGGGCGTTTTTTGTTGCGACGGGATCTTCTCATGAAATTTGAATCACCAGTTTTCTCCTCCGATTGCGAAAACATTCTTTTGGCATCCACCTACATAGGAAGAAATGTTCATCACGATAAAGTAAGAGAACTCAAGGCTCGCACAGAAAAATTTAAGTGCTCGTTTTTCCCGCGTGCCGTTCGAGAGCGGAACGGCAGAGAGACAGTTTTAAGGTGGATCATTGAACCCTCTGCCAGGCACTTTATTGTGAAAAGCAGCGTAATCACGTAGATGTAGATGTAGAAATACTTAATTTTCATGTTTGTACGACACTCGGTGGAAAGGAAAGGGACCATGCTTGGTAATAATCTCTGAGGACAATGACAACACATGTTTCCCAAAGGTTTTAACTGTTGCAGGTTATTATTCATGAGATTTAGTCAAAGTTTGTGTGCGTAATGCCTGTACAATATTAGTTAACAGTCTTACAATGTTGTAGCTGTGCGGACGACGAAGAAAGCAGCTGACGAAAATGCTGAGCTGCTACCGTTTCTGTTGCTCTTGAGAAGCACGAGTCGTCTCCAGAGCCACGGATTATTACGGGACAGGCAATGGAATTACAGCTTCCACCGCTTTTCCACTGCTACCGTGCTGTCAGTACTCGCAGGTTAACGATTTAGGTGCGCGTACACTGGCGCGATCATATCTGTACACCGTGTTGCGGTAGTGCCCAACAAACACTTCCCCACTCTTTCATCATCATCATCATCATCATCATTCGTGACAATGACTCGATGGGACTGTGCAAAGAATTGGACTGTGTAAAAATTGCGACTTTGTATGGGTGCTGATGACCGTGCAGTTGAGCGCCCCATAAACCAGACATCATCATCATCCGCACTCTTTCATGACTCAACATGCTCCGTTTCCTCTCTGCACGGAGCGGCGACAGAGACTCTCCATACGCAAAGATAAACAACGACACAGCTACTGCCATTTCGTCGTTGCTATCGATACATTTAAAGAATGTTCCCTTGGCTATTACCCAGCAATTTACAATATTTACATTATAATTTCAATGAATTACATACATTCACAAATAAATACGTTATTACATCCACTACATATTAAATATAGTTTCCGTAGTAAAGCTTACAGATTCAGAATTAAAGGGACAGTACAAGTTATCAACGCAAATTAAACGGCGGTAATTTTGGATGGTGCAGAAGGTATTTTATCTTCATTTTCGCTGTTACAAGCTGTGTGAGGCCTGCTGTTTGCGCGTGGTCGTTACCTTCTAGTCGTGCAAACTCGTAACCCAGCAGTCTTCTAGGTTTGGAAACTCTGAGCAAAGATATTACGGCAGGGGATCCTCACTCCGTCAAAGAAGGAGCAACACTCAACCACGTCGGCACCAAAGGCCGCAGCGCCTAAAGGTGAGCCGGCCGCTGTGGCCGAGCGGTTCTAGGCGCTTCAGTCTGGAACCGCGTGACCGCTACGGTCGCAGGCGCGAATCCTGCCTCGGGCATGGATGTGTGTGATGTCCTTAGGTTAGTTATCTTTAAGTAGTTCTAAGTCTAGGGGACTGATGACCTCAGCTTGTTAAGTCCCATAGTGCTCAGAGCCATTTGAACCATTTTTGAACCTAAAGGTGACGCACAGACCTCCTGGTCACCATAGGTCACTTCTTCTTCTTCTTTTTCTTTCTGCATGTGTTAGCCAATAGCCTGTTACGCCCTTTGTTGAAACAAACGATCTTTCTACTTTTCTACGGGCTTTCTAAAGATCTTTGCTCGTTGGATAATACACTCCTGGAAATGGAAAAAAGAACACATTGACACCGGTGTGTCAGACCCACCATACTTGCTCCGGACACTGCGAGAGGGCTGTACAAGCAATGATCACACGCACGGCACAGCGGACACACCAGGAACCGCGGTGTTGGCCGTCGAATGGCGCTAGCTGCGCAGCATTTGTGCACCGCCGCCGTCAGTGTCAGCCAGTTTGCCGTGGCATACGGAGCTCCATCGCAGTCTTTAACACTGGTAGCATGCCGCGACAGCGTGGACGTGAACCGTATGTGCAGTTGACGGACTTTGAGCGAGGGCGTATAGTGTGCATGCGGGAGGCCGGGTGGACGTACCGCCGAATTGCTCAACACGTGGGGCTTGAGGTCTCCACAGTACATCGATGTTGTCGCCAGTGGTCGGCGGAAGGTGCACGTGCCCGTCGACCTGGGACCGGACCGCAGCGACGCACGGATGCACGCCAAGACCGTAGGATCCTACGCAGTGCCGTAGGGGACCGCACCGCCACTTCCCAGCAAATTAGGGACACTGTTGCTCCTGGGGTATCGGCGAGGACCATTCGCAACCGTCTCCATGAAGCTGGGCTACGGTCCCGCACACCGTTAGGCCGTCTTCCGCTCACGCCCCAACATCGTGCAGCCCGCCTCCAGTGGTGTCGCGACAGGCGTGAATGGAGGGACGAATGGAGACGTGTCGTCTTCAGCGATGAGAGTCGCTTCTGCCTTGGTGCCAATGATGGTCGTATGCGTGTTTGGCGCCGTGCAGGTGAGCGCCACAATCAGGACTGCATACGACCGAGGCACACAGTTCCAACACCCGGCATCATGGTGTGGGGAGCGATCTCCTACACTGGCCGTACACCACTGGTGATCGTCGAGGGGACGCTGAATAGTGCATGGTACATCCAAACCGTCATCGAACCCATCGTTCTACCATTCCTAGACCGGCAAGGGAACTTGCTGTTCCAACAGGACAATGCACGTCCGCATGTATCCCGTGCCACCCAACGTGCTCTAGAAGGTGTAAGTCAACTACCCTGGCCAGCAAGATCTCCTGATCTGTCCCCCATTGAGCATGTTTGGGACTGGATGAAGCGTCGTCTCACGCGGTCTGCACGTCCAGCACGAACGCTGGTCCAACTGAGACGCCAGGTGGAAATGGCATGGCAAGCCGTTCCACAGGACTACATCCAGCATCTCTACGATCGTCTCCATGGGAGAATAGCAGCCTGCATTGCTGCGAAAGGTGGATATACACTGTACTAGTGCCGACATTGTGCATGCTCTGTTGCCTGTGTCTATGTGCCTGTGGTTCTGTCAGTGTGATCATGTGATGTATCTGACCCCAGGAATGTGTCAATAAAGTTTCCCCTTCCTGGGACAATGAATTCACGGTGTTCTTATTTCAATTTCCAGGAGTGTAATTCATGATTAATTTGGTACTCTACCGTCTTCCATTCTTCTGTCATATTTCTTCCAGTTACAGCTGTATTCCTCTGTCTGCTTATTGATGCTTTCACTCCCAGTTCTTCTCTGGTGTCTGCATTCCCCCTTCTGCTGGTTAGTCTGTATCCGGCTGCTCTTCTCGGTTATCATATATCCGTTGCTTTTATTCTTTCTTCATTTTTTCCTGTGATTTTCCACGATTTTTGTTACAGTTGATACTGATATTGTTCTGTAGAAATTAAGTAGTGTTTCAGTTCTTGGTTTAGTTCTGAGGGTTCTTTGGAGAGTTGTGTTAGTGTAGTTAAATCTTCCTACTTTGTTTTATATGTCCGTTTCTGCCACCAATGAGATAGTATTTCCTACAAGCTTGAAAGTGTTTACTCCTTCTGTTTTCTGGTCATGTCTACATCTACATCTACATCTATATGTTTACTCTGCAATTCACACTTAAGTGCCTGGCAGAGGGTTCATCGAACGAGCCTCTGTTAATGGTTTCATTTTGAAAGATTTGTCACTCTTGTTTCGATTGACCTTTTTGTTATCATTGAGGTATATTACAAGTTCCAGCTCAAGATACCCATCACGACTCATTGTACCATTCACTGTCTGAACATGTAGATCATCCTCCTCAGACCAATAATCTCTTTCAATGGACAATTTATGATAGACAGTAAAGATCAAGAACGCAACAAATACACGAGTTTCATCAGGTAAAACAGAAAAATTTATTTTATTTTTACACTCCCTAGTGTATTTTCCAGTTTTTCTACTATCATCCTCACAACTCGTTCTGAAAAAAGTTCTTCAAGAACCTGCATAGGAGTGAGACGATACAACTTTTCTTACAGTTCCCCTGACAGAGAAGGAGCTTTGTTCCCTAAGTCGGGAAATGAAAATTTCGGAACCTGATCACGCCATTTAACTTCCCCTTTACGGGCTCATTTAGAAGAAACACGAGGAAAGTCTTCGTTGGCTCTTTCAGGTAAAATTTCTGTAATACGTGCCATATCGCTTACATCTGTATTTCCTTACAAGTCATCATCAATATCTTCCTCACCCGTCTGCTCATCTACACCTGGAGCCAGAGATACTATGTCTGCTTCTGTTTCTTCAGAAAATAAGTATTCTACTTCCCTTTCAACAGTTCTGAAAAAAACATGGGGAGTCATGGCAAAGAAGTCTGAAAAGACTGCAAAACAAAACATTTACAGCGGTAACCCTCCGTGTCCTCAAAAGGGGACAGAAAATGTAATAAACTATTTTCGTCTTCATAAATACCACATGACATCACAGCAGTAAATTACACAGGAGCCAGAAAATGACAGTGATCCTTATCTTAGATGCAGGCACAAAAATAAAAACAGAAATAACCAGCAAGCTCTACAAAAACGCTCCACTTCTGTTAACAGTCTTCAACTGAATAACTGTAACATAGAGATAACAACGGTACCCGTTGTTGACACAAAGCTAACTTTATACAACAAAGCCCATTGTTGGTTTGGGTAGTATAAATCGTAATAATGGTGGAAAAGGGATTGTCCTCAACTGCGTACAATGGGCGCTAATGGGTTAAATACACACTGTTACTATTGTGAGCGTTAGGTACCTTCGAGATTAATTGTGATAACTCCATGTTAGTCAAGAATGTCTTTAAGGCGATGAAGACGCCATTATCAACACGGCCTGTCACTGACTTTGAACGAGCTCGCATAATAGGGCTACGAGACACTGGATGTTCCTTCTGCAATATTGCCGAGAGACTTGGCAGGCATGTACATGATTGCTGGCGGCAGTGGCCACTAGAACGTACGGTCGTAAGAAGACCGGGCTCCACACAGTCACAGACACTACCGAGAGGGAAGATCATGTGTTTGGCGTATTGCCCTGGCGCATCATACTGCGTCTGAAGCAAAAATTTGAGCAGCAGTTGGTACCACAGTGACACAACAGACTGTTCTAATTCGTTTACTTCAAGGACAGCTCCGAGACAACTACCTTGTCGTGGGCATTCCATTGACCCCAAACCACGGCCCTTTGCGACCTCAGTGGTGCAAAGTGAGAGCTCAGTGTAGGGGAGGGTGGCTGTCTGTCGTGTCTTCTGATGAAAGCTGTTACTTCCTTGGTGCCAGTAATGGCCGTGTGTTTGTTAGGAGGATGCCAGCTGAGAGCCTGCAACCAACCTGTCTGCATGCTAGACCCAATGGGGCTAAATCTGGAGTTATGACCTGGGGTGTAGTTTCGTATGACGGCAGGAGCACTCTCGTGGCTGACCCGCGCACCATAACTGCAAATCTGTTCATCACTCTGTTTGTAAGTGGGCTGTTTATGTTTTCTTATTGGCAACGTTACGTAGCGCTCTGTATGAAAATCACTGGCTGTGCTGTGTGCAGTCTGTGGCTAGTTTGCATTGTTGTCTGCCGTTGTAGTGTTGGGCAGCTGGATGTGAACAGCGCGTAGCGTTGCGCAGTTGGAGGTGAGCCGCCAGCAGTGGTGGATGTGGGGAAAGAAATGGCGGAGTTTTGGAATTTGTAAGACTGCACGTCATGAACTGCTACGTATATTATGATTTTGCAACACTATTAAGGTAAATACATTGTTTGTTCTCTATTAAAATCTTTCATTTGCTAACTATTCCTATCAGTAGTTAGTGCCTTCCGTAGTTTGAATCTTTTATTCAGCTGGCAGTAGTGGCGCTCGCTGTATTGCAGTAGTTCGAGTAACGGAGATTTTTGTGAGGTAAGTGATTTGTGAAAGGTATAGGTTAATGTTAGTCGGGGCCATTCTTTTGTAGGGATTATTGAAAGTCAGATTGCGTAGCGCTAAAAATATTGTGTGTCGGTTTAAGCACAGTCATGTATAATTGTTCTAAGTAAGGGGACGTTTCATGGTGATTCGACCTGTTGTGCCGCCATTCATTCCAGTGAGTATTTTCCAGCAGGATAACGCTCGCCCATATACCGCTTTTGTAACCCAACATGGACTACAGAGCCGCGCGGGATTAGCCGAGCGGTTTAAGGCGCTGCAGTCACGGACTGTGCGGCTGGTCACGGCGGAGGTTCGAGTCCTCCCTTGGGCATGGGTGTGTGTGTTTGTCCTTACGATAATTTAGGTTAAGTAGTGTGCAAGCTTAGGGGCTGATAACCTTCGCAGTTAAGTCCCATAAGATTTCACACACATTTGAACACGAACTACAGAGTGTCAACATTTTGCCTTGGCCAGCTGGCTCACCAGACCTGCCTCGAATTCATGTATGAAATATCATCATCGGATGACAACTCCAGCATTATCCAGAAATAACATTAACCGTTCCTGTATGGATCGACTAAGTGGAACAGGCATGGGGTTCCGTTCCAGAAACTGACATACGACACCTATATTACACAATGCGTGCACATTTGCATGCTTGCATCTGACATTCTGGTGGCTACACCGGTTAGTAACGTATCAACATTTCACCTTTGTAATGGATTATCTCGCGCTTATTATTATTCTCGAGTCAGAAACATACAAATATGCAGTAGCCATACACATCAATAAATAAATAAATAAATATATATATATACAAATTGTATTTATATTACATGTGTCCAGTACTTTGCAACCTCCAAGGCGCTTGGAGTGGCTTGCAGGAGATCAATCTTCGTGCAGGACGTAGGGCACAGCCGGCCCGGGTGGCCGAGCGGTTCTAGGCGCTACAGTCTGGAACCGCGCGATCACTACTGTCGCAGGCTCGAATCCTGCCTCGAGCATG
The DNA here is from genome assembly GCF_023864345.2 of Schistocerca serialis cubense. Classification (NCBI taxonomy): domain Eukaryota; kingdom Metazoa; phylum Arthropoda; class Insecta; order Orthoptera; family Acrididae; genus Schistocerca; species Schistocerca serialis. The sequence goes on from NC_064642.1 coordinate 40,168,629, forward strand.
GATGTGTGTGATGTCCTTAGGTTAGTTAGGTTTAATTAGTTCTAAGTTCTGGGGGACTGATGACCTCAGATGTTAGGTCTCATAGTGCTCAGAGCCGTTTGAACCATTCGTAGGGCACAAAAGGCACTGGAGCATGTGGCTTGTGGTTTGTTCCTGTCCACAGTCACAGGACGTATCTTCTGTTATGAAGCCCCATCCTTTCACACCAGAAACATCATCTTGGTCCTTTTCAGGACCACAGTTGACCATCATATCGATGAATATAGAAGGTATATCACCTCGCTCTTATGTCAACCTGTGATCGTTTAAATATGTTACCTACACAAATATATTCCCGAAATTTCATTGCTCTGCAATACTAATTTTTTGATGCTGCGATTTTTTTCCGTCATTGTACCTAGCTACGCTGGAATTTTCCTTTTTCCAAAGCGTCCTCAGTTATCCGAGTCCAATATGGGAGTCCATACTATAGGATATGTAGCCTCCTCTGTTTCGAACGTTTACTTTACAGCACACAGACTCTGACTGCTGCAATGTCTAAAGGCGATGCACAGATCTTTCGTTTCGCCAAAAAGCAAGTGCTAACACTGACTTGTACAAAAGCCCTTCTGTTTGACGACACCTACGTAACCGAAATGACGCTATAGTCTGTCGGTAAACTGAAGAGCGAGCGAGCGAGTCCCCACTCTGCCAACCCATCTACGTCACAAGGCGCTTCTACAGGCTGTTTCACAACATAGTACCGGCCATGCCGCGGCGCGCGCTTCAAATCTGTGGCGAAGCCGAGTACAGATACGCCTCGGCTTCGTTTATTTTTAGACAAATGCATTAAGACCATAAGGAATACAAAAATCGATAACTTCTTCCGAAACATAACGTTATAGGGTAAATAATATTAACGTAAGAACGGAAGTCAGGATTCTACTACAAACATAGAACCAAATGCCTGTTCATGTGAGTGTATGTTCCTCTATTGCTGTTTGTAAAACGAACCCCATATAATGCAATCAGTCTGTAGAATTTAAGGCTTGTTCTTATTTTGTGTTTCTACTAAAAGGGAAAAACTTTCTTTGAAGGACTGCATTGAAACTTAACAATTCTTGCAACGCAAAGAGTGCTTAAAAAGTAAGCAGAAATTTATAGTTTTGTGTGTTGTATTAGACCGATTTGTCCTACTTTTTTGTCACTGTCTTCGTAAACATGCCTCAAAAGTATGTGTTCAATGTTATGCATATTGGGTACTTACTCTGTCGTCAGTTGTCAGAAAGGCTACATGTGTTTTGGTAGCATCTACCATTATTTGTTTTGTATAAAAATAAATTAGAGAATCTGTATTAAATTTTGTTATAAGAATGGAATAAAGTGTATGAAATTTTTAGAAATAGTAAATATTGCTTTTGGCGAGCCTATTATGAGTAAACCAAGGGCAGACAAGTGGTATAAACATTTCAAAGCAGGCCTTAAAGGACAGCTGTTTTACAAGCATGGATGAGATTAAAGATGCACAGTTAAAGAGACCTATAAACTATCCCGAAGAAACAGTTCTGAAAATGTTTCGGGTATTGGAAAAAGCACTGGCACAAGTGTATAGTATGTAATGGGGAATATTTTGAAGAGGATAACATTGCTGTAGATTAACAAATAAAGTTCTTGCCAAAAATTAAAAATTTATATGTGAACGCACCTCGTATATCAAGCTTTTTGCTTAGAAGTCCAGAATTGGTGTAAATGTTTTGAAGGAAATTTCAGCAGTGTTTAGAATAGCTATGCCGCACATGTTTTAAGCAATATGTCTTAGAATCAGGTGAACAGTGACCAAGATAGATATTTAGACTTCCATAAGCATCAAAGGTTTTACGTGATTTTGAAACTGTCTGTAACGATAGGTTTCCTCCCAGAATTATTAGTTTTTCTTCGTGGCGATTCCAGTAAACAATGCAGCTTATTTTACTTTACTTATGCGTCCTATTAGGTGTGGGTGATGTTTGCATAAATTGCAGCCCTTTGATTGGGACTGGTAATATTAGCCAACAGTTATTTTTGGGTCGCCTCTTTAATACACGCTGTAATGACATTAGAGACGATCAAACGCTCGTTACTCCCCAAATACCTCCTCTTCCTCGTATTCTACACATTTTCTTGCACTGCTAGACGATTATCCATCACTTACGGATATCAAAGTACATCAGTAAGTATACAAAGTTTACTCACTGACACTAGCAACTAAGATACCACGAACAGAAACGACGTATTTCACTGCACGCCGATCTACACCGCTAGACAGATAACGGGCAACAGATTTTGGGTGCCCCTGTAGGCCGGTGGCAGCGTTCTTCCGGGAAAGGCCACTTCCCCCACCAAAAGCGCTGCTCGCTCTTGAGTTTACAGACAGACTATACGTTTCTTAGTTGGGTAGCTTGTAGCTGACAAGTTCCTCGCAAGAGGCTGAAAGAAATGGGCGCTGTTGGCTTCGTAAGCACCTAGCGAGTTGGAGGATTAAAAGGAGCCGCTCAGGAGGAGACGGACAGGAAATGTCGGCAGGTGGTGGGGAGCGGGGTGAGGTTCGGCAGCCGGGCCCACGGGCATTGTTCCACATGGCAGAGGCAGTGGCGGGGGGCGCGCCCGAGATATTTGCGCGCTCCCCGACTGCCTGGCAAAGCCCATCAAAGCAGCGTGGCTGCAGCCGAGGAGGCAAGCACTGTTGGGGGGGGGGGGGGGAGGAGGAAGAGGGCTCACCTGAGGCTTGAACCACTACTCGCTGCCACGCATTACTGCCGAAAAACCTCACAAGGGCTCGTCCTCAGTGTTCTTCCACAAGGCTAGTCGCTAGGTGCTGTAGTGAAGCAATTGTTTCAGGAACTTCCGTGCGCGCTAATTATGCAGGTAATTTCGTTACTATAGGTACAAGTGAAAAGGGTGGGGAGAGGACAATGAAACATGCACGTACCATTAAAAAAAAAAAAAAAAAGAACATAGCTCTAGAAACCAATGGTTTTCTCAATACAATGTACATGGCCAGTCGCATTACTGTGACCACCGCCTATTTTCCCCGTCACCGTCAACGTGCAGTAACCAGTCACAGACAGCATATGGCAACACCAACAGGGGAGTGTATGTAAAGCGTTTTGGGGGGCACACGGAAAACAGTGCAGTCGTTGTCGTAATGCGGAAATGGAGTGATGTATCTGAGGTCCAAAAAGGCATGATCACTGGCTTTCAGGCCAAGGCTGGAAGCACTTCCGAAACGGTAAGGTTTTTAAACTGTTCATGTGGCTCCGTAGTTAAAATACACTCCTGGAAATGGAAAAAAGAACACATTGACACCGGTGTGTCAGACCCACCATACTTGCTCCGGACACTGCGAGAGGGCTGTACAAGCAATGATCACACGCACGGCACAGCGGACACACCAGGAACCGCGGTGTTGGCCGTCGAATGGCGCTAGCTGCGCAGCATTTGTGCACCGCCGCCGTCAGTGTCAGCCAGTTTGCCGTGGCACACGGAGCACCATCGCAGTCTTTAACACTGGTAGCATGCCGCGACAGCGTGGACGTGAACCGTATGTGCAGTTGACGGACTTTGAGCGAGGGCGTATAGTGGGCATGCGGGAGGCCGGGTGGACGTACCGCCGAATTGCTCAACACGTGGGGCATGAGGTCTCCACAGTACATCGATGTTGTCGCCAGTGGTCGGCGGAAGGTGCACGTGCCCGTCGACCTGGGACCGGACCGCAGCGACGCACGGATGCACGCCAAGACCGTAGGATCCTACGCAGTGCCGTAGGTGACCGCACCGCCACTTCCCAGCAAATTAGGGACACTGTTGCTCCTGGGGTATCGGCGAGGACCATTCGCAACCGTCTCCATGAAGCTGGGCTACGGTCCCGCACACCGTTAGGCCGTCTTCCGCTCACGCCCCAACATCGTGCAGCCCGCCTCCAGTGGTGTCGCGACAGGCGTGAATGGAGGGACGAATGGAGACGTGTCGTCTTCAGCGATGAGAGTCGCTTCTGCCTTGGTGCCGATGATGGTCGTATGCGTGTTTGGCGCCGTGCAGGTGAGCGCCACAATCAGGACTGCATACGACCGAGGCACACAGGGCCAACACCCGGCATCATGGTGTGGGGAGCGATCTCCTACACTGGCCGTACACCACTGGTGATCGTCGAGGGGACACTGAATAGTGCACGGTACATCCAAACCGTCATCGAACCCATTGTTCTACCATTCCTAGACCGGCAAGGGAACTTGCTGTTCCAACAGGACAATGCACGTCCGCATGTATCCCGTGCCACCCAACGTGCTCTAGAAGGTGTAAGTCAACTACCCTGGCCAGCAAGATCTCCGGATCTGTCCCCCATTGAGCATGTTTGGGACTGGATGAAGCGTCGTCTCACGCGGTCTGCACGTCCAGCACGAACGCTGGTCCAACTGAGGCGCCAGGTGGAAATGGCATGGCAAGCCGTTCCACAGGACTACATCCAGCATCTCTACGATCGTCTCCATGGGAGAATAGCAGCCTGCATTGCTGCGAAAGGTGGATATACACTGTACTAGTGCCGACATTGTGCATGCTCTGTTGCCTGTGTCTATGTGCCTGTGGTTCTGTCAGTGTGATCATGTGATGTATCTGACCCCAGGAATGTGTCAATAAAGTTTCCCCTTCCTGGGACAATGAATTCATGGTGTTCTTATTTCAATTTCCAGGAGTGTATACCTCGCATAGCAAGATAGCGCTATCGAAAACCGGCGCCGAGGCAGCTGTGTCGCACCAAGGGTCATAGATGTCAAGGGTGAGCGATGGCTGCAGAGATGTGTACAGCCAAATAGATGTGCAGCTGTTGAGCAGCTGACCGCCCAGATAAGCTGAGGGACTACCAACAGTGTGTAACGCCAGAAATGCATCCTCCTATTTCCATCTAGTGTACTACAAATTTTTTCCTTATTTTGTTACCTGAAGATATGACATTTCTGTGTCTTTATATATTGTAATTGTTTTACAATTTGCATATATATATTTATGCATTTATGGCGATGTATTTTCACGGTAGGTCTTGCCTAGGGAAAACTATGCTATCGAATGATTACATCGATAGGTCGTGTGGAGAACCAAAGTGTTTAGGATCTTTGGTAGTGTTGGCTCCGCCGCGTGGAGCGCGGGCAGAGCAGATTCTGGCTGGAATAGGGCGCTGGAGGAGGTGTGTTGAGCGACGCTCCCGCGAGTTGCCGCGCTTTCGGGGTTGGGCAGCATGTAATTGCGCTCGACTTGCTATGATAGTTTCTGACACGGTGCCGCGGACGGGAAGCATTAGCTGGCGCACATCAAGAGCCCATCTCTCCTGGTGACCGTGTCGAGAAGAAGGCGCGCCAATATCCAGCTTCTCCAACAGCTACGGCCGACAATAAGTGATTGTCGCCACCTCCTCGATCGACGACTTCAAACCTTCAATCAACCAACAAGGAAGACTGAAAGCACGTAAAGTTTTAGAACTGTATGGCAGACCTCAGCTTTTCAAACTGTTCCATTTGCATCACTGAAATACAGCAACTTTGCATGAACCTTTGTTGCTCATTGTCCCAATTGCATTACCAAGCAGGGTCCCTTCCTTTTCCGAAATGAACCCGTGTGTCGTTGATATTCAGACGCCGGCATTAAAGTAATATCATTCCATTTCACTGCTTTAATTTCAAAGTTCAGTTAAAGTATTCATAGCTGGCTACAATATTTGGATTACACAAACACAAATTAAGAGTGCGAGTTTTGTTACCATATTTTCTTACCTGTGACTGCAGCTCAGCTTGGTAAGTACTAAATTTTACTATTGTTAATTATTCGAAATCATTTAATTCAAGTTCAAAGTTAAATCTCTTATTTCTAAATTGCGTAGATTCAAGTTGCTTTTGAGATAATTGTTGAGGTAGCCCAAGGCTAACCTTATTTTATTTAATTTTGTAGTGCTTCAGAAGCAAAGTTCACTATTAATTTCAGTCACTAAATTAACTTTCAATTTCCCAGTTATATTAATTCTTTTGCTAAATTAAGTCAGAGTGTAGCGAAATTTATTACTTCTGAGAAACATTCAGTTTTCACACAACACGTGTCAACCTTCAGTTGCCACGCTTTTAGTGGTAATTATATGTGCATTAACCTTTCATTTTCAGTTATTATAGTAGTAGTCCATAGGACTGGCGACCGTTATTTTCCCCAAATCTCAAATATCTAATTACCACCAGTTAATTGTTAACGTAACGACCGCACATTTACTTTCTTGATTTACTTTACCCTTTTTCAAAATTAATTTACACCAATTTCATTTGCATTTTTCCTTTCATTAAGATGTAACCGTTTCCTCCCTCTTTACCGACAGATTAACTTCGGTGACGATTACTTTTCCCCAATTTCCATTAGGTACACGCGGTTTAATTTTTTAATGTCGTTAAGGTCGATAAGTGAGGGAGAGGTTACAAGTGTCTTCTGAACGACCATTTAGCCAACATTACTGCGTATGGGCCTCCACAGCAGGGGTATCACTTATGCGCCCATGTGGGCTGCTGTTTATCGGATATGAAGGCTGGAATACAGCAACTGGGCGTTCACTGAGTAGTGATAGGTGGCATTTTCAAATGAATCACGTTTGATGATCTATTGAACAGACGATTGTTGGTGCATACAGTGAGAAATGTCTCAGAGCTAACACCTGGCATCAATTATGGCCTTGGGAATGTTTTCGTAGCATTACCTGTCTCGTCATTCAGGAAGGCGCATTGGGTCAGTACAAGTATGCATTATCGTTGGGGCCATGTCCTACCCTAGATGCCGTCTGTTTTACCTCAGCATGATGGCATGTACCATCAGGAAAGTGCTAAGTGTCATACAGTCTCAGTGTACGTGTGAGGTTCAAAGCGCATCATGATGACTTTACCACACTTCCCTGGCCACCAAATTGCTCCGATTTAAACCTAGTCGAGAATCTATGGGACCACCTCGATCAGGCTGTTCGCACCACGGATCTTCAACTGATAAGTCTAACGCAGCTGGCCATCACACTGCAGTTGCCGTGGCCCCATATTCCTGTCGATACCTTCGAGAACCTCACTGATGGTAGCGTAATTTGGTAGTTAAATGACATTCATTTGCATGTAGGCAAATTCAGATTTTAGAATCGCAAGATAGACTGGCTTGACGGCCCTCCCTTAATAAGTGTACGAAGAGGCCAGAGTGCCTGCCATCTTGCAGCCTTATTCCAGACTCCACAAGGATTCAAACTGAACATCTACACTTGACAGCAAACGCACTGCATGTATCCGACATGGCCTCCTTTCAGGTGAAGGTAGGCTTCAGCTCATGTACGAGGGCAGTTCAATAAGTAATGCAACACATTTTTTTTCTCAGCCAATTTTCGTTGAAAAAACCGGAAATTTCTTGTGGAATATTTTCAAACATTCCCGCTTCGTCTCGTATAGTTTCATTGACTTCCGACAGGTGGCAGCGCTGTACGGAGCTGTTAAAATGACGTCTGTAACGGATGTGCGTTGCAAACAACGGGCAGTGATCGAGTTTCTTTTGGCGGAAAACCAGGGCATCTCAGATATTCATAGGCGCTTGCAGAATGTCTACGGTGATCTGGCAGTGGACAAAAGCACGGTGAGTAGTTGGGCAAAGCGTGTGTCATCGTCGCCGCAAGGTCAAGCAAGACTGTCTGATCTCCCGCGTGCGGGCCGGCCGTGCACAGCTGTGACTCCCGCAATGGCGGAGCGTGCGAACACACTCGTTCGAGATGATCGACGGATCACTATCACACAACTCAGTGCTCAACTTGACATCTCTGTTGGTAGTGCTGTCACAATTGTTCACCAGTTGGCATATTCAAAGGTTTGTTCCCGCTGGGTCCCTCGTTGTCTAACCGAACACCATAAAGAGCAAAGGAGAACCATCTGTGCGGAATTGCTTGCTCGTCATGTGGCTGAGGGTGACAATTTCTTGTCAAAGATTGTTACAGGCGATGAAACATGGGTTCATCACTTCGAACCTGAAACAAAACGGCAATCAATGGAGTGGCGCCACACCCACTCCCCTACCAAGAAAAAGTTTAAAGCCATACCCTCAGCCGGTAAAGTCATGGTTATAGTCTTCTGGGACGCTGAAGGGGTTATTCTGTTCGATGTCCTTCCCCATGGTCAAACGATCAACTCTGAAGTGTATTGTGCTACTCTTCAGAAATTGAAGAAACGACTTCAGCGTGTTCGTAGGCACAAAAATCAGAACGAACTTCTGCTTCTTCATGACAACGCAAGACCTCACACAAGTTTTCGCACCCGAGAGCAGCTCACAAAACTTCAGTGGACTGTTCTTCCTCATGCACCCTACAGCCCCGATCTCGCACCGTCGGATTTCCACATGTTTGGCCCAATGAAGGACGCAATCCGTGGGAGGCACTACGCGGATGATGAAGAAGTTATTGATGCAGTACGACGTTGGCTCCGACATCGACCAGTGGAATGGTACCGTGCAGGCATACAGGCCCTCATTTCAAGGTGGCGTAAGGCCGTAGCATTGAATGGAGATTACGTTGAAAAATAGTGTTGTGTAGCTAAAAGATTGGGGAATAACCTGGTGTATTTCAATGCTGAATAAAACAACCCCTGTTTCAGAAAAAAAATATGTTGCATTACTTATTGAACTGCCCTCGTAGATGTACATGTTCACAAAACCACAGGCATGTTGCGACTGCATTGACAACCATCGACAACGCGTACCTGGAGTTCGTCATCAGCAACAGTGCTAAAACACACCAAAGCCCCTACGAAGGAACGGAATCTAGGTCACTGTTAATGTGAAGCTACAGCTGCCGATGAGGACAACTGTTGTGTACTTCGGGTGTCTACGGAGGCGATTCCACGAGAGTTAGTAATGTGAATATTTTCCTTCTGTGTGTGATATAAGATTTAGCGTTGTTTTGGATAAAAGTTATATATTTATGTAGAACAGGTTTTATTCTAAGTGTATTAAGACTTGCTGTTTGGAAACAGCAAGCTTCTGGGTTGGGGAGGTGATATAAGTCCCTGCCCCGAGATTGCCGTACGGGAGAAGACCGAAGAAGAAGGATGCTCGTTTTGGCAGTGCTGTACCTCTTTGCCGGAGGTGGAGTTGGGCACTGCTGCATCATCACTTGGAAGGAGGAGTTACTTGTGTTTTCCGGACAACCAGAAATGGTGTTATGCAGCCGCAAGTGGTTATTAGGTTGTGTGTAATGTGTGGGAGTTGCGAAATGAAATTAGGAGATTGGGAGAAGTGTTTACTGGCATACAACAACTAGTCGTTAATAGTGGATGGGAGATTGAGAGAAGTGTCGAAGGAGCACGGGAATTCGCTTGAGGCATATGGACGATTAAAGGAGCAAATGCAGTAGGTGATCGGAGTGGTTCTGTACGAATGGACACTTGGCGAGGGGGGGGGGGGGGGAGGGGAGGAGTATTAAAAACCAACTTCGCGGAGGTAGCCTCGTTCAAGTAAGCAAATTAAACGGAATGGCAGAGACAGCAAGGGGGTTAATAGAGGCAAATAAAATGTGGAGTGGCATCCTATGCAGGGCTTTAACTGGGAGAGGAGTGTGCTTAACTACATGCACATACTCCGAAAACTGACTAAGGAAGTTGCGGATTATGCCAAGAACTCGACTAGCACTGTGAACAGGGATCTGGAAGCAATACAATCTCTAATGCTGGTACTGCATGCAAGACTAACGAGGCCACTGCTGTCCCTGGAGGATAGTATCTGGAACGCGAGAGTGAAGTTGACGAATTTGCAGGAAGCCATCCATCAAGCAGTCAGGAGCGTCAGCGATGTGGGGAGCGCCCATCTCACTGCCTCCCCCCCCCCCCTCCCCCCTACGTACCAAGATCAGTAAAACTCTATGTAATTGTGTTTTCTGCTGGCTCCACTGCCTATCACCACCGCTCGCTCATGCCGCAGCGTACCCGGCACGCTACCGAACACGAAGTCGTGTTTATGCTGCAGCCTTGCTGCTCACATATCGACAGCACGACCCAGAACTTGAACTGTGATTGGTTGCTAACCGCTATCGAGTGTCAGCAGCGAAACTGTGAGATAAACATAGCTTTTGGTCCTCGTCTACACTGGATGTGTGAACTTGCAAGATTTCACATGATGCACCAGTTCCACCGATGTCTGACATGTAGATAGCGCTGCCTGCACAAGATTCACGCGTACAATCACTTGTATATGCAATAGGATGAATTGTAACATCGCAAATTGTATGTAAATATTTGTAATTTATATGCTTTTTTTTTAATAAATGAGGACATTGCTTCACTGTATGTGTAAATTTAGGTAGAAGTCTGTTGACGTTTTATTGTATTTATCTGTGTTTTACTGTGAAACTTAAAAGCTCTGGGAAAAAGCCAAAGGAATTGTTATTTGCACCGACTAGCAACGATAGCAGCAGTGCTTGTGCGTTGTAAAATCTTTGGGTAGGGGGTTGTTGCGCAGAGCGCGCGGAGAGAACGGGAGACGGGTTCCAGGGCTTGTAGTGTGCGGAAGTGTGGTGTTAACGCTCTCGCAGTAGGGAGTACCATTTCGGCGGCATCATGTACGCGCGCCGGCGAGATATCTAGTAGCAGGAGGAAGGACAGTGGACAGGCCGAAGAGGCTGTATTAATTACGATTGCCAGTTCCCGTAATTAGCCGTGGCCCCACAAGATGCTACCGTCTTCAACAGCAGCAGTTCCAGCAACAAAGATTCGTCGTCGGCTCCGAGTTTCGTCGCATGCACAGCACTGAAGTAAGACTGTTCATTCGTAGAAAGTATTAACAGCTAACCCAGCAGCACAACTGAATGTGATTTTATTAATGAACTTTATTTAAATAATAATCAGTTTAATTCAGGGCTATTGTGTCCTCATTGCCCCCAGACATTGTTACCAAGCAGGGTCCTTGTTCCCTTTTTTCCTTATGTGCTAACCGAAGTATGAGAATCTATCACTGGAAAAAATCCAAATCGAAAGAAAATGTACAAATTAAGAGTGCGGAATTTTTATTTAATTTACATATAACTTGCAGCACATTGCTGTTTGGTTTGGTACATATTCTAGTGTTTAATTTTGTTCAAGTCAGTAAAAAAGGCTCAGTTGTTCAGACAATAATATGAAACCCAATTTGAAAATTAAGTAACTGCAAAGTAAAAAGTGCTTGCCTATCTCTAAATTTCTTTGATGACGTTATGGTCTCTGAAAGTTATTGTTCACGTAACGAAGTTCAATACTAACGTACAGTTTAAGTTGATATTTTCAGATCATTTCGCGATTGCCTTTTTCAAAATTTAATGACAAACATAAAGTAAGAGTGACTTTTCAGTTTTCTTTATCATTACATACTCACTTAAAATTAGTGTCAATAAACTTGACGACCTTCAGTTGCCACGTCAGTGTTTAATAATAAATGTTTTTCTTTCCCATCATCTTGTATAGGATTTTTGATGTAAATCGCCCTAGTGGGCTGGCGACCATAATTATTTCCTTTTCGTTCAGTAGTGTAACTTTTGGATTCATGATCAGTGGTACTCCTTTTCTGTCCAGTGTTGTTCGTGAGTGAATGCACAAAATAACTTTTATTTTTCCAAATTGTAGCCCTGTTCGGTTTAATTACTTTTTTTATTTTTAGTGGACTTTACTATCAGAAAGATCGGTTGTACACTTTCCCCCTACTTATCGGTATTACTTCTTCGGGAAAGATTGCCTTATTCAATTAGAAAAATTCCATTAGGTATACACGCTATCCACGGTCATAGTTTATATCGCAAGCAGGATAGGTCTATCAGTAAGAGGGAGGTTACAGGATCCTATTCTCAATTGTATGAAGATGCTACGTGCATGCGCAGACGACCAAGCAGGGAGACCAGCAGATAAACAGCGCGAAGTTCCTTGCGAATTGTGTAGCTCTCTCCTGCTCAGAGTAACACTGTAGTTTGTTCGTCTAGTAAACAGTTAACGGGTGAAACATGTGCTTTCCTGCTGACCACTGTTTGAAACGTTATCTCAGTTACAGGTATTTTGTCTGACGACCTTTTGTGGGAGCTTCTTCAGATTTTTGTGAATTAAGAGTAGTTGTTCATTTTATACATATGTATTTTGTAGAAACAGGGTGTAACAGAAGCAGTGCCAATTGCAGCTTATTTGGATGAAGCGTCACTGCACTATACAGAAGCTCCTTTCTGCCATAATAAGGTAAGGCAGTAAAAATTTTGCTTTAAACTTTTTTTGCATTTGGTCATCGATGCACGGTTGTGACACTTCTGTGGATTATAAAAGTACATTGACGTTGTGAGTGCAAGCAGATTTTTAAACTATTTACATAAAATAAATAACTATTTCTGCATGCAAGAAAAGAAAAAATGACACAGGTGGCTGTGAAAGTAGGAAGATTCGCCGGCGTTACAATGGAAGATTATAAAACAAAGTTTTTATCTAGAAGATCTCACCGTGGCGCTGAGTGGAGGAGAATTCGTGCAAGCGAAATAAGTGGGGCTGGTGCAGGTGGAATCTACAGACCAGAAGTCCGGTGATTTCTGCTTCTTCATTTTGTATAAGATCTACAATGGAGCCGAGAGGAGCCACACTGCGTGAATTCGGGGTGGCTATGGGCAACCTGCGAAGCGTCTTCAACGCTAGTAAAACATTATCAGAGGTGAATCATTTATTCACAATACTTACAAGTCGTCGTTCATCTGCACCAGCCTTTGCTGTTGCTCATTTAGTTTCGCCTTGGGTTCTAGCTGAAGTCTGTCCAGTCAGCTCAGTAGCTGCATGCTCAGGAGAAGATGTCTGGGACCCAGGCGTCATGGCGGGATGTCGGCGTGCAGTGGCGGCTGTTGCCTAGCACAAACTGAACTCGCACAGGCAACTGGAGTGTCCTAGATTTCACTCCGATTTCTGTGATGACCCTTCATGACCCATCTGCGATATACGTGTAATCACGTGGTCATCTCATCTCCCCCCTACAATCTGGTAGGTTTCAGCACGCAGAAGCGCATGGGAGTTGAACAGGAACGTGGACTCTTAACAGGCCTTGTTGCTGGATTCCGTTTTGAAGTTCGGTGCTGGCACCGCCATCCATCGTGGCGTTACCAGAATAGTCAGGTTCTCCATCAGTAGATGACAGTGGCGAGCAGCATCAAGTTCACCAGGTAATGACCATCATCTCAAGTACATCATCACCTGTAACACTACGCTACTGCGCACGATACTTATTAAAACCTGTACTATAGTAACTTGACGGGCTTCACCTTATAAGAAAGGATTTTGGTATATATGTTGACCGCGTGTACCTGAATGGAGGCAAAATCAGACTTTCACCCACTCAGTAACAACAATGATACGTCAAGCAAGTCTGAAGTGCAACTACACGTTAGGACGGACAAGAAACAACACAGCAGATGCTACCAAATTGTTAATAATACGGTCGCCAGCCTAATTAGGCATTAACTGAGTTTCTTCGCAGTACAAGTTGATGTACGTTCATACCAAACAACACGTAACAACACTGAATACTATGGCAAATTTTAGAACCAGGAAATCTACTGAACTAATAATTTCACTTTCTCTACTAATATGGACAAGCCATAAATACACAACAATACACTATAATGTTTACTACAAACTTCGTACTGTCTGTTGATCTGATTAAAACCGGGCATAGGTTACCCTAGAAATAGCACTTTCGAAACACACATACAATGTCAATTTTGAAAAAGATAAAACACTAATAAATTTTGGTTTTATATTGACTTTAACTTTGCTGGTCAAATCAATTCAGTACACTTCCGAATTTAAATGAATAGGAAAGAAAAAAAAGGGGGGGGGGCCCTGAAACTGTTGTGATCACTGTACTGAAATTTTTGATTATCGAGATCGTTAAGCACTCAAGATTTCCAATATATGAGTTACTACTCTTTTTGTCTTATTTCTTGCTCATTTTACTACCATTATTTTTGTCTCAAATTAATTAAACTTCATTACTAAACCAATTTCAACATTATATTCCAACTTTGTCGGAACTATATTATTTACCTATATATTCATTAACAACAAAGTTTTTTAAACGTCATTCTAACATAGATAGGTCTGCAGGTAATTATTATTAACATAAACTTTAAACCTTCATCTCGGGACACTCAGATTGCACAACATGTGGAAAGGACCCTGCCTAGGTTAGTTGTGAGGATAATTAAATGATAGGACAGTTCTGGTAAAAGTTAAGTTGTTATTGAACAGTAAGGAACAAAAGTAACACTGGTCCACACGAATACAGTACTAAAGATTTCAACCTGTTCGTATCGATGTGGCGGTTGGCGGGCGGCGAGATGACGAGGCACAGAGCACACATACAAGTACAGCTATGGCTCTTGATGTATCGGCACTTTACTTCTTCATAGCGTCGCAATATTTTTCCATTTAGTGCCAATGGAATACTGCCATGCTGTATAGGCGTCGGAAACGGCACATCCGAGGCTCAACGAAATCACGTTTTCCAGGAGAGCCTCCTCGATCCAGAACGTGTTACTCAGACCGATGCCCAACTCCGACTACTACTGCTGAGCCCGTTATGCCGTGCCGCGCCCGTGTGCATTTTCCCGCGCTCGCCTGCCATCCACCTTTTACCGCTCCCCTACAGACAGGGTATTCACCAGAGGTTTTGCATTCTACATATCCTAATACATTGCCTACGTATGGACCAGACGCACAAGTACAACTTCAACATCTTACAACAGTCTCAATGTTTCTTACACTTCAATTTTGTTATAATATTGCTTGCAATTTGACATAAACATTAATATTCACATCGAAAGTTGTTTATAGTTTCCTCAACACAATGACATGAAAAGAAAAGAAATGAAATCAGAATATCGATTACACTAATTTATCGAAAATCAGAAGAAAAAATTATTATATGTACAATAGTATAGCGTTGGTGTTGTTACACACCGAGTTTATAGATTTTGTAGAGCATCTGTGACACATTCACTACAGTATCATAATCGTGAAACTGAGTGCTGTTACAGTAAATGGTGTCGATTCCAGTGATGAACGATACGGTCGCAGGTTCGAATCCTGCCTCGGGCATGGATGTGTGTGATGTCCTTAGGCTACTTAGGTTTAAGTAGTTCTAAGTTCTAGGGGACTGATGACATCAGATGTTAAGTCCCATAGTGCTCAGAGCCATCTGAACCATTTGAACCAGTGATGAACTTAGGACGATAGCTGGAACGCTGGGGTATTTAAATGGAGCTAACATGAGGTTACAATGCGAGGCTCTTTTCATAATGACCACACGTGTCCTCCTTATTATGCTATATTCACATAACAGGCGTTAACTGCTGTATCAATTCCTCACTGTGTGCCCTCATATAAGAGACAGAGTTTCTTGCCCCGTATCTGACCAGCTAACAAACATGCTTGTCTCACTTCCTTTGGTTTCCTGTCAGTCTTCTTACTACTGAATGCATACTCCTACTCGGCAAATGGTGTTGTTTGGTTCTGCTTCTGTCTCTGCCATGACTTGTTTTTACTTGTTGCAATGTTAATGAGTTTTAATAAAAATTTCTAATTTCCTATCCTTTATTTTTCAGTGCCATAACAGATTATATAATGCCAAGGTACATGTAAATAATACCTGACTGAGTTGTGAGTATATATAAATTTCATAGATTTTCTTTTTTACGTTATCATTATTTTATATTAGCGAGACAGGTCATCGTATATATTACCAGTATGTCGATACCTCCTGGTTTATTTACAGCTTATAATTGGCTTATACCTTACACTTGTGAGATGTGTGATGTGTGGTGTTGGAATACTTACTTGCATTTGCCTATAAGGTTTAACTACCTGGAGTTGATATGATTGACTTGGCAAATAAATTTAGTATCTAAACTGAGGCTCACTGCGAACACATATTTGCCATGCATTCATATTTCTTGTTTACAGTGAACAGTTCTTCCTTACTCACAGATATAATTCTGTAGGACGCCACTGAGTGAAAATTGGTCAGGTTACTGTTGTTTCATCTGGCATACCTCGCAGAATATAAATAATAATAACACAAAATTAAAAAAAACCCACTACAGATGTAAGAAATTCATCGGTAACCATTTCTACAAATGTAGAACATTTCATACATAAAATAATTCTTCTATATTTGGAAATTTTTCGGTTACTAATTACTAGGAGTAAACAACTGAATGTAACGTTTCATAAATTGAGAGCAAGCTTATGAGATGAATAGTTTATGAACTTTTATAAAAATTTAGCTTATGTTTTCATCTTTCGAAGATGAAAACATAAGCTAAATTTTTATAAAGGTTCATAAACTATTCATCTCTTATACAGATTACGAAAGCATCCACGGCAGTAAAAAATTGCACACTCCCAATGTTTAAAATGAAATATGTCACTGATTGCAGCCAGAGGAGCTATGTCCAACTTGGGCAACATACAGACACCTGATTTCGTTCTTCTTATTTGGGAAATTCAAAACGTAGTTTTTCTCTAAAATATCTCTGATTTCAAAATCATTTATTTAGTTCTTACGTCCACAATGAACATTTGTAACTCGCAGTAGCTACTGAATACAAATCCAACACGAGTAGCTTGAAATTTTTCGTTGTGCTTCATTGGGTTACTTGTTGAGCTCAAACATTATATACACAAAATAGTGTATGCTGTTGTTGAGTCTTGGCAGTTATCAGCAGCACAAATTATGAGGAAATCTTTAGAGTTACTTGAAAATCAATCTGTCTACGTACCTCAACTGTAACTGCTACTGAATATAGTGTGAAATTTATTTTTCACGGTTCTGCCTCTTGTCACAGTAACACTTAAGTGTTTGAATTTTGATCACAGTTACACTGTAAGTTCAAATTAACATTACCTATAACTTCCTGGAACACTTTTGTAGGCGTGAAGTGCAGTTAAAGGTGTCAACATCATAATGTCAGGACCAAAACTAGTCAACAACTGTGTTTCGTGGCAGTAGCTGTGAAATTGTTCAATCCACGATTGCTCTGTAAGTTGAAGTACATTCATACCACTCTCTTCCCTCCTATCTTACGATGGTCTGACTAAACAAACAAGCAAATGATGACTTGTTTCTAATTAAGTTCCACTGGAAGTATTTTATATTATTTTAGTCGCTAACAATACTTGCAGTAATTGTAATACCATTTGTACCAAGACCACTCAGAAGAGTGACTTCTGTGTTAGTAATTTAATTTCAGTACCGTTATTTGCAGGACAGCCCTGTTACGGTGGAGATGGAGCTGACAGACGCGCCAGTTCTGTATGTAGTACCCCCTCCCACTACTCGAAGCAGGGAAAGAAACGCAAGAGGGAATGTGAAGGCGAAGCTCTCGTGGCAATAGTACTGAAGAGAGTAAGTGCTACACTAAATAGGCACCGAAAAACGAACTGCAAAATTTGTGGCCAACGAATTAAAAAACCTAGTGGGCAAACCAAATAGCCACTTAGGAACTGAAAATAGGATTCTTAAAGCATTAATGGAAGTGTAGAGTGAGCTGCTCGCTGAACTGGAGGCAATAAACAGATTTCAAATCAAATTTCCATAACTGAGTTTTCGAAAATTTCTGACTGCCTGGTTCCATTCTTATGTACAATTTACTGATTTCTCCGTGTATTTGCTGATGTTATTAACTCAATAATATTGCTCTGTGACTTGGAGAGTATGAAAAGTTTTTCACTTTGTATAGTTTAGCCATACCTGTTGGATGTAGGTTGACATCACATGCTTGGAGCTTGAAAGCTTAGCAACTGTTTGATTTTGTTTTATTTACGAAGCAGTGCTCTACTACATATGGAATTTGAACGTTAATACGGAGTGGAACGTTGCTAAGGGATATGCACCCAATAGTGGTGTTCATACAACTATTTCAAAATGGTTCGAATAGTTCTGAACACTATGGGACTTAACATCTGAGGTCATCAGCCCCTAGAACTTAGAACTACTTAAACCTAACTAACCTAAGGACATCACACACATCCATGCCCGAGGCAGGATTTGAACCTGCGACCGTAGCAGCAGCGCGGCTCCGGACTGAAGCGCCTAGAACCGCTCGGTCACCGAGGCCGGCCACAATTATTTGCTACAGCCCAGTTAGTCTACATTCCTTGTTTTTCATATAGCCCATGTCATGTTGTTGTTGTTGTTGTTGTTGTGGTCTTCAGTCCTGAGACTGGTTTGATGCAGCTCTCCATGCTACTCTATCCTGTACAAGCCTCTTCATCCCCCACTACCTACTGCAACCTACATCCTTCTGAATCTGCTTGGTGTATTCATCTCTTGGTCTCCCTCTACCATTTTTACCCTCCACGCTGCCCTCAAATGCTAAATTGGTGATCCCTTGATGCCTCAGAACATGTCCTACCAACCGGTCCCTTCTTATAGTCAAGTTGTGCCACAAACCCCTCTTCTCCCCAGTTCTATTCAATACCTCCTCATTAGTTATGTGATCTACCCATCTAATCTTCAGCTTTCTTCTGTAGCGCCACATTTCGAAAGCTTATATTCTCTTCTTATCTAAACTATTTATCGTCCATGTTTCACTTCCGTACATGGCTACACTCCATACAAATACTTTCAGAAACGACTTCCTGACACTTAAGTCAATACTCGATGTTAACAAATTTCTCTTCTTCAGAAACGCTTTCCTTGCCATTGCCAGTCTACATTTGATATCCTCTCTACTTCGACCATCATCAGTTATTTTGCTACCCAAATAGCAAAACTTTTTTACTACTTTAAGTGTCTCATTTCGTAATCTAATTCCCGCAACATCAACCGACTTCATTCGACTACATTCCATTATCCTCGTTTTGCTTTTGTTGATGTTCATCTTATATCCTCCTTTCAAGACACTGTCCATTCCGTTCAACTGCTCTTCCAGGTCCTTTGCTGTCTCTGACAGAATTACAATGTGATCGGCGAACCTCAAAGTTTTTATTTCTTCTCCGTGGATTTTAATACCTACTCCGAACTTTTCTTTCGTTTCCTTTACTGCTTGCTCAATGTACAGATTGAATCGCATCGGGGAGAGGCTACAACCCTGTCTCACTCCCTTCCCAACCACTGAATCCCTTTCATGTCCCTCGACTCTTATAACTGCCATGTGCTTTCTGTACAAATTGTAAATAGCCTTTCGCTCCCTGTATTTTACCCCTGTCACCTTTAGAATTTCAAAGAGAGTATTCCAGTCAACATTGTCAAAAGCTTTCTCTAAGTCTATAAATGCTAGAAACGTAGGTTTGGCTTTCCGTAATCTTTCTTCTAAGATGAGTCGTAGGGTCAGTATTGCCTCACGTGTTCCAACATTTCTACGGAATCCAAACTGATCTTCCCTGAGGTCGGCTTCTACCAGTTTTTCCACTATTCTGTAAAGAATTCGCGTTAGTATTTTGCAGCTGTGACTTATTAAACTGATAGTTCAGTAATTTTCACACCTGCTTTCTTTGGGATCGGAATTATTATATTCTTCTTGAAGTCTGAGGGAATTTCGCCTGTCTCATACATCTTGCTCACCAGATGGTAGAGTTTTGTCATGACTGGCTCTCCCAAGGCTGTCTGTATTTCTAATGGAATGCTGTCTACTCCCGGGGCCTTGTTTCGACTTAGGTCTTTCAGTGTTCTGTCAAACACTTCACGCAGTATCATATCTCCCATTTCATCTTCATCTACCTCTTCCATTTCCATAATATTGTCCTCAAGTACATCGCCCCTCTATAGGCCCTCTATATACTCCTTCCACCTTTCTTCTTTCCCTTCTTTGCTTAGTACTGGGTTTCCATCTGAGCTCTTGATGTTCATGCAAGTGATTCTCTTTTCTCTAAAGGACTCATTAATTTTCCTGTAGGCAGTATCTATCTTACCCCTCATGAGATAAGCCTCTACATCCTTACATTTGTCCTTTAGCCATTCCTGCTTAGCCATTTTGCACTTCCTGTTGATCTCATTTTTGAGACGTTTGTATTTCTTTTTGCCTGCTTCACTTGCTGTATTTTTGTATTTTCTCCTTTCATCAATTAAATTCAGTATCTCTTCTGTTACCCAAGGATTTCTACTAGCCTTTGTCTTTTTACCTACTTGATCCTCTGCTGCCCTCACTATTTCATTCTTAAAAGCTACCCATTCTTCTTCTTTCTGAAACTCTGTACAACCTCTGGTTCTTTCAGTTTATCCAGGTCCCATCTCCTTAAATTCCCACCTTTTTGCAGTTTCTTCAGGTTTAATCTACAGTTTATAACCAATAAATTGTGGTCAGAGTCCACATCTGCCGCTGGAAATGTCTTACAATTTAAAATCTGGTTCCTAAATCTCTGTCTTACCATTATATAATCTATCTGATACCTTCTAGATCTCCAGGGTTCGTCCATGTATACAACCTTCTTTTATGATTCTTGAACCAAGTGTTAGCTATGATTAAGTTATGCTCTGTGCAAAATTCTACCAGACGGCTTCCTCTTTCATTTCTTAGCCCCAATCCATATTCACCTACTACGTTTCCTTCTCTTCCTTTTCCTACTGTCGAATTCCAGTCACCCATGACTATTAAATTTTCGTCTCCCTTCACTATCTGAATAATTTCTTTTATATCATCATACATTTGATGAAAGATAAAATGCTTGGGTCTCTTAACTACTCATCTGGTATTGCTTCTCACACTATGCACTATATCGTTTACTTAGGTTGATGAGATGACAGTGCAACTTGACGAACTACAACTGATTAATCATACACGTGACGAAACTATTGTAATTTAATTGTGGGCTGGGTAACAAATAATGATAAATTAATGACATTACCCAACTACCAGAGACCGAGTATACGACCACAGGTTTGGATATGGGTTGCCTCATCAGGGGTTCTGTCATGGGCTGTTGCTTTAAGCTCTTATAGAGGCTTGGACCAGTCATAAGCCACCTTAATTACCAGAAAGAAAGGAATGATGTAATAAAAATAATCGAGAAACAGATTGTGATTTTGAAGGAAAAGCATTAAGAACATGATCCCGTAGGCTCGTGGGACGCATGCAGCTCTTCAGCACTGTGAGTGTGGCTCTTCTACAGGAAAGGAGCTCGTGTACACTTCGGGAAAGGTGAAGTGTCGAATCGTGTCGTCAAGTTGCTCCTCTGCATCGTGTTCTACAAAGTGGAGTACATACAACTAGCTGAGAGTTGTCATGAAGGAGATGCTTTTTTCGAGGTGTTTCAACTTCTTTACAACCTGTTCAGCAGCAGTCCACAACGATGCGAAAGCACTGCACCGATTCCGTAAGAGGAATGGTTTGGCAGGATCAAAGTGAACCAAGCATCGATCACTGAACAATGCATCTTTAAGTTTTTGAGAAGCTACTTGGCACTCAGCTGCCCCAACAAAGGGGACATTCTTGCATCGCAAGCGATGCAGTGGAACTGCAATTTGTGCAGCGTTCGGTATGAACCGAATATAATCGTTCATTTTCCCGAAAACTGACTGCAATTCTGTGATACTACGAGGAATTGGCAAGTCTCATTTGGCTAACAAATGCGGCTGAAGAGGACGTACACCTTGACTGTTTGTGACATGACCAAGATACTGCAATTCAGGTTTAAAAAAATC
Source organism: Schistocerca serialis cubense (assembly GCF_023864345.2). Lineage (NCBI taxonomy): Eukaryota > Metazoa > Arthropoda > Insecta > Orthoptera > Acrididae > Schistocerca > Schistocerca serialis. The sequence continues at coordinate 40,190,310 of NC_064642.1, forward strand.
TCACTTGTCCAGTACACACGTTACTCCTGCATCAGATAACACGTGAAACAAAGCATATAAATTTCCAACATGTCGTTCAGGTGTACGACCTGCTACTACATCATCGTCCAAATAGTTTGAACAGTTTGGCACTTGCCAAGTCAGCTGCTCCAAATACCATTGGGAAATGGTGGCTACGGAAGCACTGCCAAAAGGCAGACGCAAATATTTAAACAAGCCCCTATGAATATTAACTACACTAACTTTTTGAGCTTCTTCATCAAGCGGTATTTGAAGATACGAGTGGCGCTAATCAATTTCTGAACAGTAGCGCCTAATTTGCGCATAAGATCTTCTGTGTGTGGCAATGAATAAGTATCTGTTATAGTCTGTGGGTTGACTGTAGACTTAAAATCAGCACAGAGACCAATGCGTCCTGAAGGTCTGGGGGGCTGCACCAGTTCTATGGCCATAGGCTAGCTCACAACACCCCAACCTCGTCACCAATTGTAGGGTCTTGCCAACTCGTCAGGTATAGGGTGCCTTATTGGATGCTGCATTCTCGGAATGCTATACAACAATTCAAGCAAATAACATTAGTAGTTTTATTTCATTAAAGCAGATTGACAATACTTAACTTTGGATTTAGAACAAGTGTCGCAAGTGATGGGCGACAGGCAATATAAATCAAAGTCCTGTGATGTAGACAATGTTCAGGCAAGTCTGTCACACAGTTTGTGGATCACTACTGACTGTTCTCGTAGCTCTCTCTGCTAGGCCGTGCTAATACTCCGCCAATACTTTCCACTATGTCCGTATACTGAGCCGATCTGAGCAGCCGAGGCTGGAGGAGTGGCGCTTATATTCACTTTAGCTTGGTCGCCCTCCTATCGTGGTGCGGTCCTATTCCACGCACCATTGGCCAACGTCGCTTCACAGCCTTCGTCTTTGTCCCGGCGCTTGTGGTTACGCCAGAACAGTTGGTACCAACTGACTACAGAAGAAAACTACTCAAAAATGGTTCAAATGGCTCGGAGCCCTATGGAATATCTCATGTCATCAGTACGCTAGAACTTAGAACTACTTACATTTAAGTAACCTAAGGACATCACACACATCCATGCCTGAGGCAGGATTCGAACCTAGGACCATAGCAGTCGCGCGGTTCCGGACTGAAGCACCTACAATCCTTCGGCAACCGCGGCCGGCCAGAAAACTACTACAAGCTCGAAATACTACAATGGGTGTTGAGATAAGACACTTTGAGAACTTATTAAAATGACCTATAGTATCTTCGCCAAAAATTGGGACGCCGTACTCCCTGTTACCACTGCGACTAATATTCATCCTGTGTTTCCGCAGGTGCGCACTAAAAAGACGAAATCATTTGATGATGAATCCAGGAAATGAAGTGATAGACGTGAATACAGAAGACTTGTTCAAGATAAATGTATTTTGTGTAATTATTGACAGTCTAGTGTCTAACATGAAAATCCGACATGGAACAGTGAAGGTTTTAGATGAAACATTTGGGTTTTATGGAAGTTCTCAATGATGAGTGAAGGCCAGATCCCTAAGGTATGCAAGTTATTTAGGAATGAATATCGTAATGATGTCACAACAAATTCAGAAGAAGAAGCTAAATATCTGAAAACAATTAATTTAAAGACATTACTTTAGAACCAACAGAACTCTTGAAAAAAGTGCAAGAGCTTAAAGTTTTAAGCTTGTTTCGGACTGTGTGTGTAGCTATGTGCCTCCTTTACACTCTTCCAGTGACTGTAGCTGAAGCAGAAAAGCCATTCAACACTATGGCTTATCTGAAATATTGTCTAAAATCAACTATGCATCAACAACGTCTCACAGATTTGGGAACCTTGGCGACTGGATGTAATTTGGAATGACAACTAGACTGCTGTGATTCAAACATTTCCTTAATGACAGACTTGCAAAGCGCCACTCTCAGTGTTACATGGAAGTATATAATATGCTACCCGTTGCACTGTTCACGGCGATTTACATGAGAATGCGCAGATGACTTTTTACTTAAATATGTGTACACGGCAGGGGACGGGTGGGAACAGGACAATGTATCATAGCGTTACTGGCACCAGAGATTTCGTAAATGTACTTATCAGTATAATACGTAATCTTTTGTTTTAAAGTGAAGTGAAAGTGAATTAAATCAGTTTAGAAAATAAAATTACATTTTAAAATAATTCATCGAGTGGCATCTGAAGTCGAGTTCGAAAGATTGTCGGTCGTATCTGTTCCCTTCCTTGCCATGTAGGTTGTGGTTGAGCCATCACTCAGTTCCCTAGTTGTGGTGGTCTTGATCCCTCATAACTGCCATCGTTACTGTTTCTCCAATTTCCTACTCTATGAAAGCGTTATGACATTTAACTTGACATCTTTAACCTTAGCACGCTAATTCATGGGGACGTAGTGTAGGACAATCTTTTTCTGCATTCCAAGTAGTTTGGATTACAGCAGAGCATTTTACAAGGTGTACCATAATAGCTACTACTAGTTTCCTGAAATAACAGAGGGCATGAAATTAAAGATTTTTCTTAATAAAGCATGTTTGGTTTTAAACTTGCGCTGGGATGAAGGAAGCTGCGTATTGTGATAAGAGTGCTACAAGGAATTCATTTCAAAACTAATGTGAAGTTTAGAGCATGGTCTTAGCAAGGGCTCATCACTCAGGTGTGCTACTAATTGTTTTCTTTATGTGAAGTTATTGCAATTAAACTCAATGAAAATTGCAAATACATAAAAAATGAGTGTGCCAATCAGAGATGTGAATATAGAAAATGTGCTCGGAATAAATTGACATACTGGAGGCAGCAAAAAAACGGTTCAAATGGGTCTGAGCACTATGGGACTTAACACCTGTGCTCATCAGTCCCCTAGAACTACATAAACCTAACTAACCTAAGGACATCACACACATCCATGCCCGAAGCAGGATTCGAACCTGCGACCGTAGCGGTCACGCGGTTCCAGTCTGAAGCGCCTAGAATCGCACAGCCACACCGGCCGGCACTGGAGGCAGCAAATTTGACTTTCTGTGTCAGTTTTGTAATTACGAAGCCCGTCTTTCTCCTCTTCTGTAGAAAAACAATGTTATGTTTTCAATATATTGAGGAGCTACACTCCTGGAAATTGAAATAAGAACACCGTGAATTCATTGTCCCAGGAAGGGGAAACTTTATTGACACATTCCTGGGGTCAGATACATCACATGATCACACTGACAGAACCACAGCCACATAGACACAGGCAACAGAGCATGCACAATGTCGGCACTAGTACAGTGTATATCCACCTTTCGCAGCAATGCAGGCTGCTATTCTCCCATGGAGACGATCGTAGAGATGCTGGATGTAGTCCTGTGGAACGGCTTGCCATGCCATTTCCACCTGGCGCCTCAGTTGGACCAGCGTTCGTGCTGGACGTGCAGACCGCGTGAGACGACGCTTCATCCAGTCCCAAACATGCTCAATGGGGGACAGATCCGGAGATCTTGCTGGCCAGGGTAGTTGACTTACACCTTCTAGAGCACGTTGGGTGGCACGGGATACATGCGGACGTGCATTGTCCTGTTGGAACAGCAAGTTCCCTTGCCGGTCTAGGAATGGTAGAACGATGGGTTCGATGACGGTTTGGATGTACCGTGCACTATTCAGTGTCCCCTCGACGATCACCAGTGGTGTACGGCCAGTGTAGGAGATCGCTCCCCACACCATGATGCCGGGTGTTGGCCCTGTGTGCCTCGGTCGTATGCAGTCCTGATTGTGGCGCTCACCTGCACGGCGCCAAACACGCATACGACCATCATTGGCACCAAGGCAGAAGCGACTGTCATCGCTGAAGACGACACGTCTCCATTCGTCCCTCCATTCACGCCTGTCGCGACACCACTGGAGGCGGGCTGCACGATGTTGGGGCGTGAGCGGAAGACGGCCTAACGGTGTGCGGGACCGTAGCCCAGCTTCATGGAGACGGTTGCGATTGGTCCTCGACGATACCCCAGGAGCAACAGTGTCCCTAATTTGCTGGGAAGTGGCGGTGCGGTCCCCTACGGCACTGCGTAGGATCCTACGGTCTTGGCGTGCATCCGTGCGTCGCTGTGGTCCGGTCCCAGGTCGACGGGCACGTGCACCTTCCGCCGACCACTGGCGACAACATCGATGTACTGTGGAGACCTCACGTCCCACGTGTTGAGCAATTCGGCGGTACGTCCACCCGGCCTCCCGCATGCCCACTATATGCCCTCGCTCAAAGTCCGTCAACTGCACATACGGTTCACGTCCACGCTGTCGCGGCATGCTACCAGTGTTAAAGACTGCGATGGAGCTCCGTATGCCACGGCAAACTGGCTGACACTGACGGCGGCGGTGCACAAATGCTGCGCAGCTAGCGCCATTCGACGGCCAACACAGCGGTTCCTGGTGTGTCCGCTGTGCCGTGCGTGTGATCATTGCTTGTACAGCCCTCTCGCAGTGTCCGGAGCAAGTATGGTGGGTCTGAAACACCTGTGTCAATGTGTTCTTTTTTCCATTTCCAGGAGTGTATATGATTAAAAAGTAGCGGCTCCAGACACGAAAGCTGACAATGGCTGGGAGAGTGGTGTGCTGATCACGTGCCCCTCCCTACCTGCATCCACTGACGCCTACGGGCCGAAGATGACTCCGTCGTCGGTCAGTACCGTTGGACCTTCCGTGATCTGTTCGGGCTGAGTCAGAGTCTATATCCACGTGTCCAAAATTTCGGTCCATGATGCACATTCCTATACCTCCGTGTTGAAGGGGAGTTTACAGGGCCTATGCAGTCAATGTTAAATAAGCCAAGTTGATGTACACTTATCTCTGGAGCCAATTAAGATAATAATATAAAATTTTTATAGGTGTCTTATCGGTGTTATTTATGTCTACTGAAGCAAAATTGATAGTTAAGACACCAAAGAACCAGATATATATTGAGAGATATCACGTTTAAGGTTTAAAATAATAGAAATTCACTCATATTTTTAAATTAAGGCTCATAAGCACCCAGCAACAAAATCAGAATCATTTTCTTTGACACCATCTTTTGCTAAAAGCTTCTTCCTTCTGGATGACCTTGTTTGATGGTGAACTAGGCTACATGCTGCCAACATTTCTAATAATTTTAATACGTTTACAGTACAATAGCCTAGGGTGATATTAAGATTGACTGGGACGCTTTTTCTCCCCTCACTTCCATCATTAAATGTTAAAGCATCACTGGTCCCCATTTCTGTGTATTCAACCCTACATCCACATTTTTGAGCCCTCAGGTCCAGCTAATATTACTGAAACATTCATTACCATTCTGAGTCTGCCCGTGTAGACACCGTCAGACGAGGTATTTGGTGAGCCAGGGCCCTACAGATTTGAGTGATGGCTTCCATACCAGCTTCACAAATACAGTTCTTGCATTCCTGAAACTGAAGCCTTCTGGTGAATGTGGACCATGATTCTGGTTCTGGTTGTTGAAGTGAATGTACAAGTTTTCTGTCAGTTGAGAGTTTGTGGCAGTATGAGGCCCATACTGGTTTCTTCATACTTTCTAAATAATTTCTGTTATTGCTGATGGCCAATCCGTAATATTTTCGAAGATAATTTACTGTTTCATGAGTTAGCTGACTCCTAGATGGTTTGCCGCCTGATGATGTGGGGTTGCAAAGAGGCATGTGCCTATCCTCTTTTAGCATGTCCAGTGCTTGTTTTCTATCGATTGGCGAGATTACTGTCTTCTGTATGGCATAGTTTCCAAGGTATTCACGTATAAAGAGACGCAAGTCCGAAATTATGTAGTTTCAGAGTTAGGCAAGTAACACAACAAAACTAAAAATAAGATACTTATAAAGGCCCACAAAGGTATTTTATATACTATTTTGTGTAGGAAAGAGTTAAGAATATTATAGGATGTTTTTTGTAAAATGTAAACAAATTCAATTCTTTGCCTGCAAACTCACTTAAGTCCCCCAGTCTAGGAGAGTTTAACCCCTCAAGCCTATGTATAGTGTTAACTCGTCTCTCCTCTCATTTCCACTGTCTGCTCTCTTTTTTTGTCCTAGTGCTTCTATCTCCATGCATTTCCCCTTTTCTTTTACTGCCACTGTCTCTCACTGACCATCAGTATCTCCTATCTCTTTGAGCGTCACTGATACTGCTTTTATCCGTCTCTTTTTCTCTATCAATGAGACTTTGTCTCTCTCGCCAACACTGTCTCCTCTCTTTTCCTCTCCCATTGGCACTGTCTCCTCTCTCTTCCACTGTTGCTGTCTCTCTGCTATTGTCCTTTAGCACAAAAAACGCGAACATGTTCTTATGGCAAATTTTTTTGTGTAGAAAGCAGAATGAAGATGTAGGCAGCTGGTTCCCCACAGTTCTGTCAGAGCCTTTTCAGGAGGAACATATTCGCTTTTTTTGTGCTGTGAAAGAAGAATTTTTCCGCTGGTTCCCTCCTCTTCCTTGCTACAGCGATGTATGCAGCTTATATAAAGCGAATCCTATAGGGCAGTAAAGTTTGGACAGTTCGTTCATATGTTTCAACACATTTATGCAGTTTGACGCATATAAACGACAAATAAGTACGCGTAGTATAAGGTTAACACAAAATCGTTCACCTTACGTCTTTCTCAATACTTTGCTCTTCGACAGCAATTCGTCGAACATGCCTGGCTTGTGATTTATATCACAAAAGAGGAAAAATGTTACAAGAAATATTTCACTGAATTTACAATCTTTCGAATTTTTCGTAATTTTTGGCAGTCATTTTCAGTTCTCTTCAGGCATATTAAGACCCATTTTATCCCGTTTTTTGTTTGTGTAGTATCATTGTGGGGATATTTGTATAGGCGTGAAGTGCCCATTGTACAAGAGAGTGCGCCATAAGTTGTTCTTGGTGAGAAAATGCTGACTAAAAACATAGTTTCGTGACCTCAAAACCCTTACGATGACTCTAGAACCTTCGTCATGTGTTCACAATGTAAGTCAAAACTACATTTACTCCTCAGACCCCATATGACGTGCATATTGTGGTAGAAGAAGCCAAGAAGCGCAGTCGCAGTAGTGTAGTGGTTATGACACTAGCTTGTTGCATGGAGGGTCGTGAGCTCAAAACTCACCACAGTCGCCTTTCGGCAGGCTAGCGGCCCGGACGTCTTGTTTACGTCCTCGCCGCGCAGCTCGCTCGCGGAGTTTTTTACGTGATTCTGCCAACTTAGCGCGCTATATTTCCTTCGACAGAGAATGGCTTATGCCCACAGATAATCGACACTTAAGATTAGCTTTGTACCTGAATATGCCAGACCAAAAGCACTGGACATCGAACAGTTTATCAGAGATGAAGTCAAGATTGATTGTAACGATCTTGTTGTCATCGACCTACCTATAGTGAGCAGTGTGGTATACGTGAAACTGGTTAACGGAGAGACATATGTGACAAAATTCTAAGTGCAACTCGAAGCGGTCTTAAGTTCCGTCACTGTGATGGACACATCGTGACGTAACTGTGGAACATGCCGGATTTGGACTGCTGACGATACGAGTATTTGAACTCTCTTTCGAGTTCCCTTCAGTGGTAGTGGTATCTGCATTCCGCCCATATGGGAAGGTGATTAGTCATACAGCTGAAAAGTGGGCTCAGTTCACTACATACCCGGTTCTCAATGGGGTACGACAGATCCGCTAGAGCTAACCAAACATGTGCCGTCCTACTTATATATTGGTGGCTGCCGTGTAATTATTATTTATGATGGCCAGCCGAAGACATGCTCGGGATGTGGCAAAGAAGGACACCTCCGTTCCAGCTGTCTGCAGCGCAGAATCACACAGTGCCTGGAGACCTGCCGGCCACGATCGCTCCGACGACGCTACCGCTGACGTTTGTCGAAGTTCTCCATAACGACCCTCGACCGCGATCACCACTGGCTCCTACTACTGCCACACTGTCGTCTCCGGTAATGCCTCAAGCTGTTGCGGAAGGACCGACGCCTTTGCCTCCTCCTCCCGACACGTGCATTGGTGAGCAATCTCTAGGACTGGGGATGGCCCTTGACTCCATGGTTGTGCCTATCGATGCATTTGTGCCCGAACAGCCGGATTCGCAGGCGTCTTCGGACACTGAAGATCACGGAAGCAAGCAACGGTCGCCGAAGAGACGTCGGAAACGGCGGGTCGCTCCATCTGACACCTGCAGAACGCAGTCTCAAGACAATGAGGATCACCACTCTCCGTGTTGGAAGCACCAGTCTGCACCCCGTCGGAGGTAATACCATCTTTGCATGCACCAGACGCTGTACCTAAGGACTTCGAACAGCAGCTAAGCCAGCATCACTCTTCCACCGCCGACATGACGCCGCCTTCGGTATCCACAGGCACTCCACCGGTCGCACACCATCCACGCACCTTTGCGGGGTCTGACGATGTAGACGAGGAAACACCCACCGTTGAGACAGCAGCGAATGCTGCTGCTCCAACCCACGACTGCTAATCGACAGGGTTGCTGGATGGGGATGCGCAGCCTACTGGGACAACATTCCTGTTCGCTGCTGCTCTTCGTGCCTCCACGAGCGCCCCAGTAGTCCCAATTCCACGACAAGCTTACAGGACTGGCACCATCAATGTCAACATCATTGGCACCCCTGCCAAACTAGAGTTGCTCCGTGAAATGCTGAGGGCGTCGGACGTCGATGTTGCCCTTTTGCAGGAAGTTCGCCTCGCGACGTTTCCTAATATACAGGGTGTTACAAAAAGGTACGGCCAAACTTTCAGGAAACATTCCTCACTCACAAAGAAAGAAACTATGTTATGAGGACATGTGTCCGGAAACGCTTACTTTCCATGTTAGAGCTCATTTTATTACTTCTCTTCAAATCACCTTAATCATGGAATGCAAACACACAGCAACAGAATGTACCAGCGTGACTTCAAACACTTTGTTACAGGAAATGTTCAAAATGTCCTCCGTTAGCGAGGATACATGCATCCACCCTTCGTCGCGTGGAATCCCTGATGCGCTGATGCAGCCCTGGAGAATGGCGTATTGTATCACAGCCGTCCACAATACGAGCACGAAGAGTCTCTGCATTTGGTACCGGGGTTGCGTAGACATGAGCTTTCAAATGCCCCCATAAATGAAAGTCAAGGGGGTTGAGGTCAGGAGAGCGTGGAGGCCATGGAATTGGTCCGCCTCTACCAATCCATCGGTCACCGAATCTGTTGTTGAGAAGCATGCGAACACTACGACTGAAATGTGCAGGAGCTCCATCGTGCATGAACCACATGTTGTGTCGTACATGTTCTAGCAGCACAGGTAGAGTATCCCGTATGAAATCTTGATAACGTGCTCCATTGAGCGTAGGTGGAAGAACATGGGGCCCAATCAAGACATCACCAACAATGCCTGCCCAAACGTTCACAGAAGATCTGTGTTGATGACGTGATTGCACAGTTGCGTGCGGATTCTCGTCAGCTCACACATGTTGATTGTGAAAATTTACAATTTGATCACGTTGGAATGAAGCCTCATCCGTAAAGAGAACATTTGCACTGGAATGAGGACTGACACATTGTTGGATGAACCATTCGCAGAAGTGTACCCGTGGATGCCAATCAGCTGCTGATAGTGCCTGCACACGCTGTACATGGTACGGAAACAACTGGTTCTCCCGTAGCACTCTCCAGACAGTGACGTGGTCAACGTTACCTTGTACAGCAGCAACTTCTCTGACGCTGACATTAGGGTTATCGTCAACTGCACGAAGAATTGCCTCGTCCATTGCAGGTGTCCTCGTCGTTCTAGGTCTTCCCCAGTCGCGAGTCATAGGCTGGAATGTTCTGTGCTCTCTAAGACGCCGATCAATTGCTTCGAACGTCTTCCTGTCGGGACACCTTCGTTCTGGAAATCTGTCTCGATACAAACGTACCGCGCCACGGCTATTGCCCCGTGCTAATCCATACATCAAATGGGCATCTGCCAACTCCGCATTTGTAAACATTGCACTGACTGCAAAACCACGTTCGTGATGAACACTAACCTGCTGATGCTACGTACTGATGTGCTTGATGCTAGTACTGTAGAGAAATGAGTCGCATGTCAACACAAGCACCGAAGTCAACATTACCTTCCTTCAATTGGGCCAACTGGCGGTGAATCGAGGAAGTACAGTGCAAACTGACGAAACTAAAATGAGCTCTAACATGGAAATTAAGCGCTTCCGGACCCATGTCCACATAACATCATTTCATTATTTGTATGTGAGGAATGTTTCCTGAAAGTTTGGCCGTACCTTTTTGTAACACCCTGTATATGGCTGTATGTCCTACCTCACGCCGTGTGCTGACGCAGGCACTGGGACAGCTATTCTTTTAAAGGAAGGCATTGAGGTAGACGACGTGATTTACCTACCATCGGCTAGAGGTCTTCCTCAGCCTTTCCACGGTGACCGAGTCATCAATGTTTACGCTCCCTCGGGCACGGCCAACCGACGGGAACGGTCGCGATTCTATTGAGAACAGGTCGCTCCTTTGTTTGTAGGCCGCTACGACCATATTATTCTAGGCGGCGACTTGAATTGTGTGTTATCCCACAAGGACCGAGATCCCCATTTCACCACATGCCAGGAACTCGTGCGTGAACTGAACCTCACCGATACTTGGGACCGTGTGCATGGTGATCGGCCTGGATATACGTACATCACCAGCCATTCAACAAGTCGTCTTGACCGTGTCTACGTTTCCCAAAGAATCGTAACTGCCACGCTCGACGCTGAGTTATAGCCTACCGCCTTTTCCGACCATATCGCCTGCATTTGCACTGTTTCGCTCCAGGGGCAGAAGGTGTGGCGCGGTCGAGGCCTGTGGAAGCTGAATGTCGCCCATCTCAAGGATCCGGAATGCAGGCAAGTCGTGGAAGCGACGTGGAACAACTGTGTGAGACGCCATCCAGCGTACCCTTCAACACTCCGGTGGTAGCTCGACTGCACCAAGCCAGCTTTACGTCGTTCGATGATGAATTACGGTCGCGACAAAATGCTTTGCCAACGACATACCGTGGAATACTATTTCACAATTCTCTGGGAACTCTCAAACCATGCCCCCTCTGTTCAACGACAGTTTGAAATTCAACGTATTAAGGCGAAGATAATTTCTCTTATGCGTCACCGCCTTGAAGGCAGTATGCGCAAGATGTCACGATTGTGTACTAGGAGAGTCCCCGCCCATGCGTCATATTATCCGAGAAAAGCAGCAGTGTCGGAGAAAGCTGGTCACCGCCCTCGACATGCCAGATGGTCGTCCATTGACGTCCCAGAATAACATCGTAAAAGCCTTTGTGGTTTACTACAACCAGTTCTATGCAGCAGAGGACCAGAAAATAGCGGTAACGACTGACGTACTCCGTTCCTTGATGGGTCCACTGTATGAGGTAGATGCGGAGTTTCTCACGACGACGATTACCTCTGATGACGTCACCGATGCTCTTCATAAGGGTGCGGCAGATAAAACCCCAGGTCCAGATGGGTTCCAGCTGGAGTTTTACCGCACATTCCACGACATCATGGGCTCACGCTGGACTGCGATGTATGAAGAACTGATGAACCGTGGTCTTCCCCTGCCACCCGAATTCGTTGAAGGCTTGCTTATCCCGGCCCCCAAGCCATCGGGAGGTCGGGTAGTTGGGCATTATCGGCCGTTGACCATGTCAAATTGTGATTCAAGATTTTTACCCGGTTTCTTGCCACTCGCCTTCGGCGCGTCATACCTCAGGACATTTCTCTGGATCAAACGTGCTTTGGTGGTGACAGTAACATTCAGACGGCACTCAGCGATTACCATGGCCACGAGCCACCGCCGTCGCGGAGCCTTAGTGACAGTGGACTTCGACCATGCCTTTGGTAGAGTGAGTCATGCCTTTCTAGACAACGTACTCAGACGGATGGCCTTTCCCCACAGGTTTATACACATCGTCTTGAGGCTCCTCCGAGGTGCCACGTCGCGAGGCTGGTCAATGGCCGTGTGGCGGGTTCTATTAATATCATGCCGTCAGTCCATCAAGGATGTCCGCTGTCGATGCTGCTTTTCGCCATCGCCCTTGAGCCACTGTTTCACGGTTTGAGGAGCCATCTCACAGGGATAACATTGAGGGGGAATGCTTTAATCTGCCGCACCTATGCAGATGACGTGGTGTTCTTTGTTTTATCGGAGGATGAAGTGCGAGAGGCACTGGCATGGATCAACCAGTACGGGACTGCTGCAGGCAGCCGAGTGAACCTGACGAAATCAAGTGCTATGTCCGTCGGTAGAGGTCTTCCAGCAGAGAGTGTGGCTCCATTGCCATTAGTGGACAAGCTCAAATGTTTGGGGATCACCTTGTAAGAGGTCAGTGACTAAGGAATTTATTGCCAGTGCACTCGAGCAGATGTAATTTCGATGGATTGCTCACGCGCTGCCTGCGATATGTAAGCTATAAGAGAATCTCAGACCAGAGAGCAGTGTTGGGTGCAGTAAGAGCAGTGTCAGTAGGAGTAAGTAGTAGCTAGCCGTCGTGTGTCTGGAGATGGCTGGGCCGGTCGTGGGGAGCGATGGCATTGCCTGAGCGAAGTAGTATAAGGTAAAAGCAGCCGCGCGCATATGTAGTTTGTTACAACAAAATTTTTAGTATTGTAATATCAAGTCCCGTGTATATTTCTAATAAAAATCTTTTAATAATAATCTTTTTTTATATAAATAACTTTTTGACAATCATTAATCTGAATTTAAAGAATTTACTAATTTCTGCAATCCATGGTCATCCAGATTATCGTAAAGGAAAATCAGTTGTTTCTTTCTATACATGACAAATGTAGCGGCCAGCATTGCACTGGGCTGTGCCAGAAAAATTTCTTATAGGAACAGATATATACGTGTTATCCGGCGGCTTCATTGAGGTAAGACTTTTCAATTTATTCAGGGCCATGACGCAGCACTGCTGACGTCCATATTTACCAGTTTAGATTCAGAGTTAGTTAATTATTGAAAGGTTATATATAAGCCACAATTTTATTGAGAGATTAGTCACATTTTATTATTGGTAGGTTACGGAATAATAAACTGTTGGGAGGTTACACTGAATGTCAATGTTATAACTATTTTTTATGTTGGGACGTAACAATTGGCGACAACCGGCCAGGATCGTATTTTTTTGTGAATTTCTGAGAAGTAGTCAGTTATGTATCTGCTCTTATTTACTTAATGTTAAATGTAGTTTGCATCTGGCGCAACGCATTTACTAATTTGTCACTCTTTCTTTCACAGATCATTGGCAATTTATTGCTCCTTGTTGCTATTGTACATGTTTCATTTTTGCTTTGTCTTTGCTTGATTGTGTGCCTAGTTTTGACTTGTGAAAATGCCGCGAAAAACAGCCAACAGTACATCGCGATGCGTAATGAGTGAAAAAGCCGACCTGAATAATTTGACTGATAATATTAGCGACACTCAGTATCATAATGATAATCCTCCAATAACAGACAATCAGTGTGTGCCGACCACCAGTAATGACTGTAATCTAAATGATGAGCAAACAAATTCACTTGTGTCCACACTAAATTTAACGACAATTGATGACGCGGCACGTTCCGCTACAATGAACGTTGCCCAGTTGGACGCACCTGATTTGCAAAATTTACACATTAAACAGATAAATGTTTCTAGCGAAGATGAACAATGTGCTCAAAATACGTCAGTATGTTTGATTCCGATTAGTAAACTTTTTCATGAATCAGACAATGACCAAATGGTTACACAAAACGTGACAAATGTAGATACACCTTCATACAGTACAGAGAAAAGAGTCGCTATTTTGGCTTGGATCAAGTTATGGCAGTATTGCTACAACTTAATGAAAAACAAGACAACAATTATAGGCAACTTAATTAAAATCTCAAACAGGCGAATGAAAAACAAGACAACAGTTACAAAAAACTTAATGAAAGTTTCAAACAGTCGAATGAAAACCGCGACAGGTCGTTCAAACAAATTAATGAAAAGCTTCACACCTCTATTGAACAGCTTACTGAACAGATTACAGCCGTTGCAAAGCAATGTAATGAAACTAAAAAACAATTACGTGAGGAAATGAAGGCCTGTGCCAGGAATAATAGTGAAGAGATACGCAATACACATGCTGCCACAACTAAATTACTTAGAAATGAAATCAGTGCAGTCGCTAAACAATGTTCAGAAAACGCAACACAGTTACGCGACGAGTTTAAATTAATGTCAGCAGAACTTTCACGCACACTGGATGCGAAAGTACACAAGAAATTTGAACAGCGGAACAGCCAAATTGACGAAAGTTTTAATCACCACTTACAAAACAGTGAGACGCGTTACCGTAAATTCATACAGGAACAGAACAAAGTAAAGAAACAATTACTACACAGAGACAGGAAGACAAGCTTAAGTTGTTTACAAAAGCAAAAACATACGTAGACAACAACATTGCTACAGTATCTGACGAAATCAATACTATCAAACAGTCGAACACTGAATTTCATGGTGAAATCTCCGACCTAAAAACAAAAACAGACACTGATATTCAGACTTTGGAAAATAAATACACAGTAGACTTTCAGACAGTGACCAACAGACTTGAACAATTAGAATTAATGCAGGATCCTGATGCCATTAAAGCAGACGTTAATAAATTAAACAAAACCACATGTAAAATGCAAAAAGAAATGACGATCAGGTAGAAGCGCTGACCGAAAAATATAATGAATTGGCCAGTCGTATTGACGTTATCGAAAAAAGCAATGACACCAAATTAGACGATACGTCACCAATTTCGTCCAATCAGACACCCGAATTACAAAATTTACAGCAGACAATCAGTGAGATAGGTTCGTCCAACAATACATGGCGTAGAAAATCGTTATCTTTACAGCAAGAACTGACAGAAATGAAAAATGTTTCAGCCTCTAACACGTCACAGCATACGCCACATTCTGAATATTTATCATACTCACACAGCTAGTGTAGCTTAGGAAATTTACAGAGAGTACGTGACTTAGATTCCGAACAGACACAGACAAACAGATTATTATACAACCCTGAACCTATTCAGACATTCAGAGACGATAATTTTGATTACAATCACTTTCTATTCGTTAGGAAATTTAAGGTATTTAAAAATCACAGAACACAGATGCACCCTTTGGATTGGATACAACAATTTGCTTTTGAATTTCCACCGGCTTGGCCTGTAACGCAGAAACTAAAATTTATTTGCAGGGTTTCACCCCAGGGGATTCATTACACTTCGATGAATACGTGCCATAGCGTGCACAGGGCCCCGAGCCGTAGTAGTGCTATTTCTTCTTTAGTTTTCTGCGCTGCTGTCTACTCTTTTACTATCCTTTATATCTGTCAGAACAACTCGTCAGCTATCGATCTATCTAGGTTTAGGAATGAGTAAAGAAAACCTGATATGACAAGTTTTACCTGAAAGTGACAGTTTTTATCAGACGCTCCAGGAATGACAACCACCAGAACTTTAATAACAGACAAAATTTTAATTATCAGTATCGTCAAAATTATCAGCAACAGGAAACACATTTTGGCAACAATAGAGGCTTTTCCCCACAACAGCAACAAAACCAGCCAGTTAGCATACCTTACCAACAATATAATGTGCAAGGTCAACCAAGCTTTAATGTTTCGCCACCTAAACATATAGCGTCGGCTCCACCAAATAGTAACGCACAGCAACAAGGAAATCACTACGTACAGAAGACGCATCAGTTCAACTACTATCGCAACGCGCCGTATAGTAATGACTATCATGACAGACGTAAAAGTAATGAGCACAGATTTCAGCGTACATTTAATAACAGTAGGTCTTATCAGCAGCAGAATCAACCGCAACAACAGATTATCATGAATGAACCAGACAGTAGATATCATCATCCCGAACGTAATACGTCAGGAAGAAATAACAGAACAGTACAAATAGTCGAAATGCCACAGCATCCTCCTCCAAATAACAGCACGTCAGAATGAATTTGACTAGATACAGTACAGGTTGTGTCTTCCAGCAACGTAAGTACTGAAACTTCCCCTTTGAACAATTCTACAGGACTGTGCTTAACCTGACACACAATATTTTTTAGCGCAACGCAATCTGACTTTCAAAATTCCCTACTAAAGAATGGCCCTGACAAACATTAAACTATACCTTTCACAAATCACTTACCTCACAAAAATCTTCGCTGCTCAAGCTACTGCAGTACAGCGAGCGCCACTACTGCCAGCTAAATAGAAGATTCAAACTACTGAAGGCACTAACTACTGATAGGGATAGTTAGCAAATGAAAGATATTAATAGAGAGCAAACAATGTATTTGCCTTAATATCATCACAAATCATAATATATATATCAGTTCATGACAAATTACAAACCTCCGCCATCTCTCTCCCCACATCCACCACTGCTGGCGGCTCACCTCCAACTGCGCAACGCTACGCGCTGTTAACAGCCCAGCTGCCGCTGCCCAACACTACAATGGCAGACAACAATGCAAACTAGCCACAGACTGCACACAACACAGCCAGTGATTTTCATACAGAGGTGGCGTTACCAATAAAAAACCTAAACAGCCTACTTACATAGAGAAAACATAAACAGCCTACTTACATAGAGAAAACATAAACAGCCTACTTACATAGCCCCCATGCTCCCCACAAAAATTTTTACAAATGGTGTTGGGCACTGGCCAATACAGATTTGACAAAAATTTTTCACAATTACAGTAACAAAGATATAAAATGCACACACTTATTAATATTATGTTGGTCAAAAGATCAAAATTTCTCACAGTCCATAAAGACAGTCCACATTGTTCATCACAGTAAAAATGCAGAGCTTTTCTCAAAGTCCAAGCAGTAAAAGAAAATGCACATAGAAGTAGTGGATTTCCATGCAGTCTTGAAGAAGTAGTGTTGACCTTCCAACGGAAAGACAGTGCTGACTCTCGACGTGCAGACAGGTAATGGGCCACAACAGAGCAAACCCACAGCAGAGTCATTCGAAGTTTGGAAGAATATTGGTAGGTAGGTCATCACAGAGCAGACCCACCGTAGTCCTGGTAGAGATTACGATATTGGTGGGCCACCAGAGGTGCAGACCCACTGCAGTCCTTGTAGAGATAATGGTATTGGTGGGCCACCAGAGGTGCAGACCCACTGCAGTCCTTGTAGAAATAATGGTATTGATGGATCATCAAAGATGTAGACCCACTGTAGTCCTTGAAGAGATGGCCAGCAGCCATCTGTTGTGACTGTGCAGGTGCACAATCACCACTGAAGAGTCTTGCGGAGAATATAGCAAGTCCATAACCACCACTTGTGCGCTCACAAAGTTTTTGGAATTGTTCTTGGAACCAGCAATGCTGTTATCCAGTCCCTTGCTGAATTACCAACACACGTGCAAACACTATCAGTCCCTACTTCTCACATATTGTCCATATACTATGACCAACAGAAATGTGTGCAGTGAAATGGAACTTACAAGTTACTAATATCATGAACTGGTGACAATTACAATTTTATAATAGAAGAATACAATAACAAAGGTACAAAATACATCATTAAAGAACATAACAATATTGATAACAATTGTATTACAGGCTTTACAAAAGAATCGATATAACATATACATCAGTGTTCCAGGAATTATGACATTAGTAAATACATAAAAGATCAGAATAACTTTCGAAACATCAACTTCACACATGAGCATTAAACAGAACGGAATTAATGTCTAACATCTTTACAAAGTAAATTACATATTATTAATGCCAATTATATTCGAGGATAACAGTATTCCTCATCATAGTGAATGTAGCTTAATATTAAAAGAGAAAAAAATTCTATGAAACTGTACACAGAGACAGGAAGAAAACAAATACACAAGGGTACACAAACATATAGTGGGATAACACAAAAGGGAAAGGACAGGGTTCGTTTTCAGTGTAACATGTGGTACTGCAGTCCAACCCAAAACTTCATATATCTTTCCTCTTATTTCATCCTTTGTTTCCACCCAAAAAATTCTATCTAAGCATGCTTTCTGTATTTATATGTTCATACATTTCTTACCTCAACATTTATTTCCAAGAAAATCCTACCTAAACCTGTTTTCTCAATGCATTTCTTCCAATTCATCGCAACTCATTCTCTTAGAGGCTACCCCCTCTTAAGCTAACTTAAATCTACTGAGCTCAGATGCTAAACTAAGGAACGAGGCAATGCAGCAGCACATAAAACAATTAATATAAACAGCAATAAAAAAAATGGAAAATCGCAAAGCAAGCTACAGTATAAATTAGCAAAAGTCAAATTCAATAACACTATGCCTGGCAAACAGCAGCAACTTATACCTAAACATGACATAGCGCAAGCAGAAAAAATATTACACTAAAAATGGCCATGTCTAATACCTATGTCACATCTTAACACTAGAGTGATGCATCACAATTTATTCTACAAAAGAAATTACCAAGTACTTGAAAACAAAATTATGAATGCAGTTACTGGTATTAGTCCCTTCTTATTGTTCTCTCCATTCCAAGAGCTCCTTTTTCGATGAATGTGGATCATAAAATAATTATTTAATAGATCTGTTGACAGAAAGCGTTCACATTAGCAAATGCATTTTATTTTATAAAAGCAATGCTGCAACACAGCTGGAAACCAGATGTCAAATGAAATAAGCAACTATGAAAAGCAAAGCATAAAAATATCATTCAGTAGTCATGTGACATTTCATAAGTTAGTAGCTCTCAACTCTCGTAGAAAGACGCTTGTCGTAATCAGGTGTGCAGATGTACGAATATTTCCCATCAATTCATAAGCATTTCAGTAATTAGCACAAAGTGCGAGTAATCATATGTTTTCAAGTAACGAGGGTGTCGCATTAGCGATGAAAGGCACACCCTAATGGCTTGTTCTCCAGGTGTTTGACACGTCCCACGTCCCCTTTTTTTTTCTACCTGTGCCGCTGAAAAGGGCTCGCAATAATGGCTTTTTCTCCAGGCGTCTGACACAGCTGGGTGCCCGCGACGCATTACGTGCAGGTGGTCACTTAACTTTCGTACGGAAATATTTACGACAGCAGTTTCTGCTACGTAGAAACAAAATCCTATAAATATAAGTGTCCAAAAAAATTTTCAGTGGCCTTGTGATACATTCACACATGATTCACACATGTCATAACTCTTAAAGAACGATTCTTGGTTTCCAACATCCTTTCTCACAAGTCAAGAGTCCCTACCCACTATTCATTACTCCTTACCTTATTACACATATACGTATCCATCGACACTCGTCAATATTTCGTCATTATAAATATGAAGCATAATCAAATATCTCATATAGCCTCAGCCTATTAATCATAAACATACCTCAGCAGCATAATACACATCGTCGTCGTAAAAATAACATCATAACACCTCAGTCAAATCTTAAAATCGTCGTAGCTTCCTCCAATAATTAAAAAAAATTCTCTGCTCATGTCAAAAGTGTCATCTGCCTCAAACGTACTTTAAAAATCATAATCCCTTTACCAAATACATCATTCAAAGCTCTCATAGTATCACAATGGTTCCGAAAAAATATGAACAGTTTCACAAAGTACAGACAAAATACAGTTTCATAAGTGTGAAGTTATCCAACCGTGTAATTGCGTAAACATGTGTCACTGATGCAGTAAAATAAATGTTTGTCTCTCTCAGTTAAATAATCAGATAGCTGTGTAATTCTGTGTTAGAGAAATATGGTACCGAAGTGTAAAGTTGTATAAGCAAATACCATATTAGCTAGGGCTCCTTGTGCTTGCCAAACACATGGTACACAAAGTAAGCATGTACCCCCCTGAGGATTAATGTAATTATACCCTCAGGTGTTACAGATTACAGCAATGGAATGAAATGTATCACGGAAAACTTTCTTTGTAATTCAAAAATCTTTAAAAATAAATGTTTTAAGTACAAAATTAATGACTCAAATACGTGTCCTGTAACGCTAAATGTGCGTCTTGTTGCAACATAATCTCTGTGGAAGTGTCGTAGTTATCGTCCTCCGAAAGCTAAGTTCTGCAGAAGTCAATGTACTTACCTCATGATAAACAAAGTGAAATGCTTTGCGTATAGATATCATAGTTATTATGGTTATTGGCGTGATGAAGAAAGTACTGTACAGTAACGTATTGTTGTGCCACAAAAAAGGCTGTCTCATTGTTGCTATACCACAAAAGTTACTACTAAAACCTGTTTTACTTTCCAGAAGAATTCAGAAAAACTGTGCAGATATAAAACAGAAACACTGCAAAAGCAACATTGTAAATTGTCACTCATTAGTAGCGTCGTGATAAAATCGTGTAACTGTCACATAAACTAACACTGTGTCATCTGGTATCTCACAGAAAGTACTTTAAATCCATAATGTATTTGCAAGTAAACCAAAATGTTGCATTAAAATCTCATTAGCAGTACCAGATATAATGTTATTTTTCTCGGAGCCAGCCGGCGCACGTGTATGCCTGCGGTGCGAGTCATTGTCTGTCTCTTTGTTGCCGCGCGTCGTTACTGGGATTAGAAGGCCTAACTTCCACAAATTCGCCTTGCCGAGAGGGCCCAGCTCTGTTTAAAGCTCGCCTGTTCTGATGCAATTGACGTCTGTCGTTATGATCATATCGTCTGTCGTCATTTCGGTAGAATCCGTAGTTTCTTCCTTGTCGGTCACGTGGTGGAGAATTTCTCCCTGAATCGTAACTGCGCGCTGGTCCGTTGCGTCTAAAGTTATTCTGTCTCCCTTGATAGTATTTATTTTGGTTCCCGTATTGTCTGTTTATCTTATTGTCTCTGTGATAGTCATTACCACGGAGAGGTGATCTTTCCCTGTAGTTATTACTACTCTGCCAACGGTTGTCATACGGGTGGTGTCTGTTTTGGTCACGATTTGTGTTGTGAGAATAGTCTTGTCGTGTAAAGTTATTACTTCTTTCATCGCGGAATTGCGACGGATGTGACCTGTAATTGCTGTGTTCCTGGTTTCGCGTTCCGCGATTGTCAATGTCACTTTCCAGTTCTTGTAACAGTCCCTGAAAAGCTTCAATGTCGTCTTTGCAACGTCCTGCCAAAATAATATGTCGTAAATGTTCAGGTAATTTGATTAAGCAAATGCGGATGAGTTCTGAGGGGCTGTATGGGTTTGACAGGTACTGATTCTTGTGCAACATGTCTTCAAAATATTTCATAAGACTGGAAAATTCAGATTGTTCGAAACATTTCATCATTATGATGCCATGTTTTACTCGGTCTTGTGTGGCTGGAGACCAATATGCTGAGAGGAAGGCACGGTAAAACTCTCCTTCACTGTGGCAATCGTGAATTACCGATCGCATTCTTACAGCTGGTTCATTCTCTAAGTAGCCACACATAAATTCTAATCTGTGTTCCAACGACCAGTTGGGAGGAAAACAATGAGAGAATTGATGGAGCCATGCTTGTGGATGAATGTCGTTGGCAGAATTCTTAAACGTTTTGAATTTACGTGTAGTAATGAACAGCTTATAGTCAAAATCATCATGTCGGCGAGTCGCATGTCGGTCATTGTTACGTCGCTTCGGCGGTTCCATCTCAAAATTCGGTGCACATTCCCAATTTCTTTCATTACTTCCGAAATGCCCTGTGTTATTATTTTGCAGCTTTTCCGTGTTTCTAAGTCCCTCTTCCCGTGTTGGAGCGCGAGTGTCCTCTGAAATACGTAATTCTTGTATTACCTGTGTTAGCTGATCTTGTACTTCCCGGATTTCTCTTTGGTGTTGCGTATCAATTTGATTCAGATTTTGTTTCAGTTTCCTAATTTGTTCGCTCTCTTCTGTGTTATTAAAGACTACCGGTTTTGTGTCATTCAGATTATCATCTACCTTCGTAGATAAATTATTTAGCTGATCCGAAAGTTCAACTACTTTCTCTGATAATGAACTAATTTCCTCCATGTGTCTTTCTACTGTGTCCTTTAAGTTTTCCTGAGTTTTTGCAAGTTGCGTAACCGAATCGGTAGATGCAACTGAGTCAATTTTAGCTTGCAAGGTCTCATGATTTTCATGAACAATAATTTGCAGTTCTTTTATGGCTGCTTCGTGATTCTGTAATGCATTTTCATGCCGCGAAAAAATAGGTTGAAAATGCTCACAAATTTGTGTTTTTACGTCGTTACAGACTTTTTGACATTTCGATTCGATTTTATGCAACTCAGTAGTTAAATCTTCACGTGTTTGTTCAAGTGTGGTGTCTAACTTTTGAAGATTTTGTTCCATTGTGTCTAACTGTTGCTGTGTTTGTCTCTGGTGTTGTTCCATTGTGTCTAACTTTTTAAGATTCTGCTGTGTTTGTCTCTGATTTTGTTCCATTGTGTGTAACTGTTGCTGTGTTTGTTTCTGATTTTGTTCAAGCGTTGTGTCTAACTTTTGTAGCCTTTGTCTCATTTGTTGCATTAACTGTAATAACAATGCACTGGTGTCTGAAACATGTTCCTCAGTGCTT
Source organism: Schistocerca serialis cubense (assembly GCF_023864345.2). Lineage (NCBI taxonomy): Eukaryota > Metazoa > Arthropoda > Insecta > Orthoptera > Acrididae > Schistocerca > Schistocerca serialis. The sequence continues at coordinate 40,212,907 of NC_064642.1, forward strand.
TTCGGCAGTGAATTTGCACCGGCAACATTCACATTTTGACAAGCGGAAAACGTGTCTTGACTCATTTGAGAAAACGGTGAGGACGCAAAACCTGAATCTACAGTGTTTGCAAAATTGTGTCCTATCATTTCGGATTCCTGAGGCGAGCTGTTGCCGACCGATCGATCGATAATGCGTCCCTCTTTACTAATTGTTTCACTGTCCACGCCATTGTTTGCCACCCGCTCCATTTCCCTATGCACGATTACCAAATTACTACTTTGAACATCAGTTAATTCATTACTCGGTGGCGCTAACACACTGCTTTCATTTTCACTGTCATTTCTCAGTTTACTTTGGAGCCTAGTATTACGTTTTTCACACGCCATTATTGTCACAGTATTTCACACGACAACACAGAAAGACACAATTTGAAGAGCAAAAATAAGAGAACACATTAACATAACACTGAAAATAATATCTAGTTAATTACAGCTGCGAAATACTTGGTGCAAATCTATATGCATGCCACAACTGTTTTACTGTACAACAATGAAAGGCTACAACTACAAAGGAGATTCTCTCTACAATTACGCGCTAGCAATAAACAAAAGCTACACTAAATACACAAACTACAAGGAAAAAATCAGAAGATTCCAGTGAGGTATCCTAGGCTAAGGGTCGACATATGAAACGTCCCCTTTGAACAATTCTACAGGACTGTGCTTAACCTGACACACAATATTTTTTAGCGCAACGCAATCTGACTTTCAAAATTCCCTACTAAAGAATGGCCCTGACAAACATTAAACTATACCTTTCACAAATCACTTACCTCACAAAAATCTTCGCTGCTCAAGCTACTGCAGTACAGCGAGCGCCACTACTGCCAGCTAAATAGAAGATTCAAACTACTGAAGGCACTAACTACTGATAGGGATAGTTAGCAAATGAAAGATATTAATAGAGAGCAAACAATGTATTTGCCTTAATATCATCACAAATCATAATATATATATCAGTTCATGACAAATTACAAACCTCCGCCATCTCTCTCCCCACATCCACCACTGCTGGCGGCTCACCTCCAACTGCGCAACGCTACGCGCTGTTAACAGCCCAGCTGCCGCTGCCCAACACTACAATGGCAGACAACAATGCAAACTAGCCACAGACTGCACACAACACAGCCAGTGATTTTCATACAGAGGTGGCGTTACCAATAAAAAACCTAAACAGCCTACTTACATAGAGAAAACATAAACAGCCTACTTACATAGAGAAAACATAAACAGCCTACTTACAGTACTACTTTTGACAAACAGAATCTTGTTCACGAAAATGTTATTATTTTTAACGACATCCGAGACACACTTTTGCATGAAAAACCAGTTATTCAAAAAACCATTTCCCACCCTGTTATTGAAGTAAAGATTGGGTCATCCACATTTTCAGCAGTAATCGATTCTGGTTCACCTATGTCAGTTATAAATGAAGAAACTTTCAACGAATGTATCAAAGAGAATACTTATCCTACGTTACCATTAGGCAAAACTACAGTAAAAGGAGCAGTATCTGGTAAAGGAGTTGATGTAAAATTACAGACACACTTATTTCGTATTGCAGGTCATACGTTCCACTCAAATTTTTGGATTGTTCCCTTATTGACAACAGACGTTATTTTAGGTATGAATTTTTTGGTACAGCACGACGCAATTATTGACTTTCAAAATTCATATTTAATGTTAGAAGATGAAAAGGTACAACTGGAATTAGAATTTCAGCACGCTTTATCAGCAGAAGAACAGACAATTAATCGAACAGAGGTCATTTCTACGTCGCGTAACATAGACTGTCATTCCACATTGTTCACAGATACGTACGTGCACAGTTACAATACACCAGACGAAGAAGACAATGACGTTATGCAAATGATTTCAGAGAAAATAAAAGAGAGCAGTACAACTACAGACGACGAACGTACAAAGCTACGGAAAATTCTTTTACAGCAAGCTCCAGTTTATGACAAAATCCCTGGTAGTATGTCCGTACAAGTTAAACAGCACGACACGTTTAAAGCCAAACATTATCCCATTCCATACATTCACAGAGAACAAGTTAAGAAAGAATTGCAAGCTAAGCTTGACCAAGGAATTATTGAACCGGCAGTTAGTCCGTACATAAACCCGCTCCATATTTTTAAGAAAAAGGATGGCTCATTTCGCCTCGTACTTGATTCGCGTTATGTCAACGACATTATTATTAATGAAACAGATCGCCCACAGACACTAGAAGAACTTCTACAGAAATTTCATGGTACTGCTATTTATTCTACATTAGATTTTAAATCGGGATTTTGGCAAATTCAGCTCCATCCGAACTGCAGAAAGTACAGAGCATTTCTCTGTTTTGGTGATTGTTATCAATTTTACAAACTACCGTTCGGTTTTACAATTTCTTCAGCAGGATTTATTCGCGGTTTGAATACCATACTTCGACAGAACTTAAAGACAGAATCACAACGTATGTAGACGACATCCTTATCGCAAAAGCTAACTGGTCTGAACAAAATTTGATTCTGGAACAACTATTGGAAACTTTTCGTGCACAGGGACTCACAGTTAATCTTAGCAAATCGCACTTTGACAAAACTTCCATAAAATTCCTTGGACATGTAATTTCAGCAGAAGGCATTGCGGCTGACCCGGAAAAACTTCAAGCTTAGAGTGACATTATTGTTCCAACGACGAAGAAACAACTACGCAGGTTTCTGGGATTAATTAACTTTTTCCGTAAATTTATTCATTACTCTGCTTTAGACGACCCTAGATTATGCCAGTTGACGGGTAAAAACGCTATTTGGTCTTGGGATAGCCAAGCACAGTCTGAGTTTGTTAATCTGGAACATGCCTTGTTGAACGCACCACTTTTATCACACCCAGATCCTACCAGAAATTTTTCCATTGCCACTGACAGTTCTAACACCGCTCTAGGCGTACACATTTTTCAGGAAATTAAAGAAGACGGTACTACAGTAATTAAAAACGTCGCCTTTGCAAGTCGCATTCTGTCACCTGCTGAACGCAATTATTCTGTTACAGAACTTGAAACATTATGTGTTGTATGGGCATTTACCAGATTTCGGCATTTTCTTTATGGAAGACATACTACTGCTTATACAGATCATAGAGCTATACAGTTTTTACTTTCCGCTAAATTTACATATGACAGGTTAAGCAGATGGAAGCTTTATTTACAGGAATTTAATTTTACAATTGTTCACATTCCCGGCACACAAAATATTGTAGCAGACGCACTATCCCGTTCTCTCAGCAACAATCAGCAAGACATCGCAACCAACTTCTGCCATGCAAATTTTAGTCTCATGTATATTCAACAAGTTGCATTTGAAAACTTCATTTCGTTGTCATTACGGGGCATAGCACAAAAGCAGAGAAAAGACGATGTATGGAAAGAAATTAAACACCTTTGGCAAGATAGGAATAACTTTACCATTAGAAACCATTATACTGTACGCAATAACGTTCTGTTTCGCCGCTGTCACCCTGACAGCAACTGGTTATTATGCATTCTAAGTTACGCACATTATGGAGCCAGAAAATATTTTCTTATACTGAGACAGAACTGTTATTTTGCCAACATGGAGAAACGTATTCGACGAGTTTTAGCGTCATGTAAAATCTGCCAGAAAGCTAAATCAGACACGACTTCACATATTCCTCCGTTACATCCCATTATACCGATTAAATTGAGACATATGGCCGCTGTAGACATTTTTGGTCCGATTCGCAGATCTAATAGAGGTTTTTGTTACATCTTTGTCGCTGTTGAACTCACTTCGAATTTTTTTACTTTCACTCCGTTACGCAAAGCTACTGCTAAATCTACTTCGAATGCATTTGTAAAACATTTTTTGTTTCATATAGGGCATGTATTGAAAGTAATTTCTAACAATGGACCACAATTTCGATCTGCGATATGGACACGTATGTTACGAGCTAGAAACATTTCTCCGATATATATATAGAGGTATCATGCTTCTTCGAACCCTTCTGAACGACTGATGAAAGAAATTGGTAAACTATGTAGAACATACTGCCATAAAAGACATATTGATTGGGACACACACATACTCTCATTCCAAGATATAATTAACTCCATACCAAATGAATCTACTATGCTATCTCCGACTGTTATATTGAAAAATGTTGAACCACCCAACAAAATTAAAGAACTAGTATCTTTTCCTACATCTCGTCGACTACGCCACCATGAAAATTGACAATGCGCTCAACAACATCAAACGTGTCGCAGAGCGCCGGAGAAGAGAGCAAAAACAGGTTTGCACAATCCGGGACTTTCACATAGGACAGAAGATATTAGTACTCACACATTATTTATCCAACAGAGGAAAGAGTAGATGCAGTAAATTTGAGCTTCTATACGTAGGTCCACACAGAATTCGCAGCATTCCTCAGCCCAATGTAGTACATGTCGGAACTTCGAGACCCAGAAAAAGCAAGGGCAATCACCATATTTCCAATATTAAACCCTTTATTGAATGAACATACTTTATGGTTTATCACACTGTAATGCCGTTTCCTGATATTTATATGACCACTTATGCAATTATATCTATGTGACTACTTACTGATGATGATCGTATTTTTTCTTGGCAAGTGCCCGGCAAGGTAAGGTTAGCAGGTCGCTTTTCTTGTCGTTATATATCAGACCGTGCACATTTTCCATTTTCTTTTTGATGTATATATGATGGTTTTCCTATCGAAAGTAAAATTTTCTCTGTATGCACCATGAAATCTTTAAGATGTAACAAACACCAGTTGACTTTGACATTTTGCCTTATGATATCTCACTATCTAGACTATTCTACACTTTTTGCTACTACATTGTGTGTACATTTTTGCGCTTGAAAATTGTCAATGGTTTTGACCTAATACATTTTCTGTCATGCTATGCTGTATGCTTGGTTACATCACTAGAAACAAGTTTTCATTTAATGGGTATATGATTTAAATGCAAGATATTAATCCATATTCACCATTTTCAGAAATCAGTAACGCATAAAAGAAATAAATTACACAACCACAGTGGTTCACTATGAAATGGAAATTTAACCATCGGAATGAATGAAAGAAAAAGCCATACCTTGTCATGAAGAGTAAACGGATCAGAATTAACAAGCATTAACAAGAATATGCTATACACACTGTATAATAGCAGTCTTGACTGATCATTTTTCTTTCAGAATACGAGGCAATTATTGCAGGGTGTCAGACAGAACTACACATGTTAATTTTAGTAATGAAATATGTTAGAAGTAGGAAACTCTATAATATATGAAGTAATGTATAAACAATGAATAGTTGTATGAGGAAAGTGGTAATATGAATATGAATAATGAATAATAAAGTGTCTGTTTTTTGCAGATGGTAATAAATGATGATGGATAGTTGTATGAAGAATATGGTAATATGAACAAAGAAGTTTTTCTTTGCAGATGATGATAATGATGAAGTTTACATATTTTCTATTAGTTAAGAAATGCTGTGTAGTTATTTAAGTATTTGTTGCAGTTCTTTTTGACAGTATGTCACATGTTGCATAGTATAATGATTGAATGTTTTGGAAAGGGACAGCTAGAGTACATGCATAGTAAGCAGATATGTCATTACCTGTTAATGAGAAGTTTACCGCTTTTCAGCATAATATACATTTTTTTCTTTCAGGTCAATAATCCACTTTTTATTTTTTCCAGGAGAAGCTTTTCTTGATATTAATATGCTACAAGCACTTAGTTATTAAACCTGTTCTAGTACTTGCATTTCTTTTACCCTGTTGTCTCTATCATTCATGAACGTGATCACATATGCTCTACTTGTTTCATAACCTTGCTACAGCTGACTCATGACGAATGACGTTATTAAGGCTTATTTCCAGCAATAAGTCAAAAGCAATATTTTCATGCCCCAGCAATTGACTGTCGACCCCAATGCAATGCAATGCACTGCTAGCACAAAAAAATTATTATTACCAGTCCCAACTATTACCAGTATACAACTAAATAATGCTACCAGTTTAAGATATACTTCTAGTCCTGAATATAATGCAAATTTTTCTGATGTATTAATTCCATTATGTCTATTTATTATTGGACAAAACACCTAGAATACTAGTTCCAATGTCTTACATTTTAAATATGTCTTATGTCACTTGCATGATATCATAAATAAACACTAGCAGCTTGATGCTACACGCAATAACTCCTGTTTTGAAAGATGACTTCTGAATAATACTGAATAATGTTTTGTATTACTGCATAAATGCTTTGTAACTGGCCAACGAGTGCCAATAATTACTGTAATGAGGTGACTTACGATGCCAATAATTACAGTTATGAGGTGACTTATGAATGATGTTTTGTAATACAGCATAAATGCTATGCCAATAATTACTACAATGAAATGACTTACGAATGATGTTATGTAATACTCCATACATACTACATAAATGCTTTGTAACTGGTGAATGAGTGCCAATAATTACTGAAATGACATGACTTCTTAATAATGTTTTGTTATACTCTATAAATGAAAGCCAATGATTACTGCAGTGAGATGACTTATGAATGATGTTATGTAATACTCCATACATACTACATAAATGCTGTGTAACTAGCCAATGAGTGCCAATAATTATTCAAATCGGTTGATACAGTAGTGTAATTCAGAATGATGACTAGCATAAGACTTAATGTATCCTTCACCTTCTGGCCTAATTACCACCAATTACTGCGATATCCGTATGTCCTGTCCATCCTCATGATCATGGAGCACTCTATTTGGTTTTTGCGCTAATTCTACGTTGATGTAAGAGTATGGATTCTACCAGAATGTGATGTTGACATCAAGCTGTCCACCACTCTGACCGAAGGATATGTCATTATGGTCCTACTGTTTGGTTCACCTAATGTACTACCAAAATGATAACATACAATATTAATACAAAATTTCAGAGTCTTGGCTACACTGATAAATACTTCAGGGAAGAGAACTTCAGATTGTCTCACTTGGTGTTGTGCTTCTGTAGAAAGATATGGACTTTTAGTGCAGCAACGTGCAGCTCACTGTGCTACAACCATGATGCTATCCTTCCCATTCCTTCCCTAGTTGCCGGCAGGTGTGGCCGTGCGGTTAAAGGCGCTTGAGTCTGGAACCGCGTGACCGCTACGGTCGCAGGTTCGAATCCTGCCTCAGGCATGGATGTGTGTGATGTCCTTAGGTTAGTTAGGTTTAATTAGTTCTCAGTTCTAGGCGACTGATGACCTCAGAAGTTAAGTCGCATAGTGCTCAGAGCCATTTGAGCCTTCCCTAGTTCTTATAAAATGCTAAAGACTTTAATAGTGTGTATGCACTTTATCTCATCTCTTAATGTGATCAGTTCATGTAAAGATGCTAAAGACTTCTACAGTGTGTGTGCACTTTATTTCATTTCTCAATATGTTTAAATTCTTGTAAAATGCGAAAGACTTATACAATGAGTGTGCACTCTATTTCATTTCTTAGTATGTTCTGGGCACATATACTCTGTGACTGCAGACTTAGTAAACTAAATAGATTATAGAAAAATTTGTTGCTTATGGCAAGTCCAATTGACTCACCATCACTGCCAAATTTTTACCCCCCAGTGGAGGGTTATGTAAGAGGTCAATGACTAAGGAATTTATTGCTAGCGCACTCGAGCAGATGTAATTTCGATGGATTGCTCACGCGCTGCCTGCGATATGTAAGCTATAAGAGAATCTCAGACCAGAGAGCAGTGTTGGCTGGAGTAAGAGCAGTGTCAGTAGGAGTAAGTAGTAGCCAGCAGTCTGGTGTATGGAGTCGGCTGGGCCGGACGTGGGGAGCGATGGCAGTGCCTGAGCGAAGTAGTATAAGGTAAAAGCAGCCGCGTGCATATGTAGTTTGTTACAACTAAATTTTTACTATTGTAATATCAAGTCCCGTTTAAATTTCTAATAAAAATCTTTTAATAATAATCTTTTTTTATATAAATAACTTTTTACAATCATTAATCTGAATTTAAAGAATTTACTAATTTCTGCAATCCATGTTCATCCAGATTATCGTAAAGGAAAATCAGTTGTTTCTTTTTATACATGACACATCTAGTGGCCAGCATTGCACTGAGCTGTGCCAGAAAAATTTCTTATAGGAGCAGATATATACGTGTTATCCGGCGGCTTCATTGAGGTAAGACTTTTCAATTCATTCAGGGCCATGACGCAGCACTGCTGACGTCCAAATTTACCAGTTTAGATTCACAGTTAGTTAATTATTGAAAGGTTATATATAAGCTACAATTTTATTGAGAGGTTAGTCACATTTTGCTATTGGTAGGTTACGGAATAATAAACTGTTGGGAGGTGACACTGAATGTGAATGTTATAACTATTTTTTTCCGTTGGGAAGTTACAACCTTCACGCGTGATATACAGCGCACGATCTCATTTAACTATAAACGCCTGCTTCAAGCTATGCGCATGAACGTTCGTGGCAAGCTCCTGAGATCATTGGACATGTTACAAAGGGTGGATTTTGTTAACACTCATACTTTGTAAGCGCGGGTCTTATCCTCAAAGTCCGCTACGACACGCTGACACTTCCTCCTCGAGATGGCGGCCTCGGCCTTGTCAACGTCCAAGCGAGAGCAGCTGCCCTTTATGTAAGTACGATGGTTAAGTCGTGGACCCGCCTCCGAACCCGATTATCGGGAAGCCTGGTTAACGAACTGGACCCTCCCTCTAAAGTGGCACCTGTTGCAGAAGCCCATATTTCTTCCTCGCTCTCACATGTCAGGACCTTTTTCTTTGAATACATTTATGTCCATGCCGACTTGTCTAGTACCAGAAACCCTACCGCACGTGATGTTTACCACCTAATGATGAGAAATCATACTAAGAATGTTGTGGAAAGCCGACATCCAACGATCGCATGGCCCGTGGTTTGGCGTTCTGTGCACCATATCCTTCTCGACACGAGCGCTCGTAGTACCTGGTATCTGGTCGTTAATGGAAGATACATGACACAAATTCGTCTACATGGCATAACAATGACAGATTCGCCGCTGTGTCCTCGATTTCACACGCTTCATACGGACGAACATCGACTGATGTGTGGATCTTCTGCAGACGTGTAGCAGCTGATTCAGAAGATGCTTGCCTTTCTTCTACGTACGGCTCCCCATGCCATTACCCCGAAATCTCTTGTTCCCAGATAAGACACACACCAACGCTGTGAAGTGGATAAAAGGCCTCTCGATCTCTTACTTGTTCCATAAAGGTGATACGAGTGTTCTTGATTTTTCGACGTTCCTGCAAGATCGCTTTACTTTTCTCGTGCACCATCCCTGATACCGTCAGTACTATGCCAACTTTTTGGGTAGTGAAACTTCCTGGCAGATTAAAACTGTGTGCCCGACCGAGACTCGAACTCGGGACCTTTGCCTAGTGCTAGTTCTGCAAGGTTCGCAGGAGAGCTTCTGTAAAGTTTCGAAGGTAGGAGACGAGGTACTGGCAGAAGTAAATCTGTGAGTACCGGGCGTGAGTCGTGCTTCGGTAGCTCAGTTGGTAGAGCACTTGCCCGCGAAAGGCAAAGGTCCCGAGTTCGAGTCTCGGTCGGGCACACAGTTTCAATCTGCCAGGAAGTTTCATATCAGCGCACACTCCGCTGCAGAGTAAAAATCTCATTCTGGAAACATCCCCCAGGCTGTGGCTAAGCTTTGTCTCCGCAATATCCTTTCTTTCAGGAGTGCTAGTTCTGCAAGGTTCGCAGGAGAGCTTCTGTAAAGTTTGGAAGGTAGGAGACGAGGTACTGCCAGAAGTAAAGCTGTGAGTACCGGGCGTGAGTCGTGCTTCGGTAGGTCAGTTGGTAGAGCACTTGCCCGCAAAGGTCCCGAGTTCGAGTCTCGGTCAGGCACACAGTTTAAATCTGCCAGGAAGTTTCATATCAGCGCACACTCCGCTGCAGAGTGAAAATCTCATTCTTTTTGGGTAGTGCCTTCTTGGATCCCCCCTGCAGCTGGGCTGTGCCACGCATGAGAAGGCTATTTCAGTGAGATTGTGTAACACCAGGACTCGATCAATATATCGGCAAATGCAATATTCTTCGTGAAGACGTGCCTGTAACATGCCTGACTGCCTTGGGATTCAGTGTGCGTCCACCCACAAGTTGGCGGGACACAGATGCCAGGAGGGCGTTTTCTTTGAATTTTATAATTACCTTTTAATTTTGTTTGTTATTGATGGTCATTATACACAATTGTTTTCACCTTGAGGGCGTCCTAAGTGATCTCAACAAATGTATAAAAATAATTAAATACATAAATTGGTATGATACATGATCTGAAAAAAAAAAGAACTCACCTGAACTGAAATATTTTAATTTGTATGTTCGGTTTGAGTACCTTCTAGAAGCATCCACAAATCAGGAATCATTGCACAGGAATGTTCTGTAGCTGTATATATACCGTATGTGTTCTGGCCGGAGGCAGTTCGTTCCGCGCTCTTGTATGTGCAAGTGCTGAATAAACCTTATTTTAGTGAAGTTAGTGTTCGTCATTCATCTACTTACACCTTCCTCTATGTGACAATATTTTACTGCGTAAATACGGCACCTTTTAATCTCCGGATCTTGGTAATGGACAATGATATCGGAAAAAGTTTCAGCGCTCCCAGAGAATATCATTTTAAGAAGATATGGTAAAATTTTCAACGTTCTGCTAGCAACAGAAATGACAGAAGTCGCCATCCCTACAACAAGTATTTTTCGTACTCAGAAATCTTGTCTTTTCGGGGTTTTCTCTGGAATCATTTATAAAGAAAATGGTGTTTTTTTTAAGCCGCCTTAGGTCCTCTGTAGACCATACCTAATACGAAAGAATCATCCTATCTGCTCAGTGTGTGTTGGCTGGAGGAAGTGTGTAATATTTAAATTTTGATCCTGAAGACAGTTCTACTCCAGTCAGTAAGGTTCTACGCTGCATGTGCTCGACACCGCCGCAGGTGGTCTTGTTTGTCTACGGAGGTCAATGGTAGTCGACGCAAGGGACGCTGGGAGCCTGCAGCCACCTTTCTGTAGGCCGCCTGGAAGTGGTCCATGCGCTCACTGGAGCACCAGCTACACGTTGGATGGGTGATAATGTGAGTCCGAGAGTCTGAGCGCCTCTCTGGATTATACCTAAGGGACCATCAATTCCGGTTAATTAAGATTTTTAAATGACACGTGCGCCCAGTATTCCCGATTGTTTGCGAAAGGCCTTTATTCCGAAAAATAATTGAAATCCACACACAGAGCAGGCGGCTACACGGGTAGCAGGGGTTGTGTGGCGTGGACTGAGCGGTTTTTTGGTTAGATAGCCTCGGGCAAGTACAGAAAGGACAACAGCCTCAAAGAGTGCGGGGCGAAGTCAGGACATGCGGGGACCAAGCAGCAATCGGTATTGTAATTGTAAACTGTCGAAGCTGCGCTGATAGAAAGCACCGAAGCTGAAATCGTTATAGGTACGGAAAGCTGGCTGAAGCCAGAGATAAATTCTGCCGAAATTTTTACAAAGGCACGGACGGTGTTTAGAAAATATAGATTACATGCAACCGGTGGTGGCGTGTTTGTCGCTGTTGGTAGTAGTTTATCCTTTAGTGAAATAGAAGTGGATAGTTCCTGTGAATTATTATGGGTGGAGGTTATACTCAACAACCGAGCTAGGTTAATGATTGGCTCCTTTTACCGACCTCCCGACTCAGCAGCATTAGTCGCAGATCAACTGAGAGAAAATCTGGAATACATTTCACATAAATTTCCTCAGCATGTTACAGTCTTAGGTGGAGATTTCAATTTACCAGATATAGACTGGGACACTCAGATGTTTAGGACGGGTGGTAGGGACAGAGCATCGAGTGACATTATACTGAGTGCACTATCCGAAAATTACCTCGAGCAATTAAACAGAGAACCGACTCGTGGAGATAACATCTTCGACCTACTGATAACAAACAGACCAGAACTTTTCGGCTCTGTAAGCGCAGAACAGGGAATCAGTGAGCATAAGGCCGCTGCAGCATCCCTGAATATGGAAGTAAATAGGAATATAAAAAAAGGTAGGAAGGTTTATCTGTTTAGCAAGAGTAATAGGAGGCAGATATCAGACTACCTAACAGATCAAAACGAAAATTTCTGTTCCAACACAGACAATGTTGATTGTTTATGGAAAAAGTTCAAGGCAATCGTAAAATGCGTTTTAGACAGGTACGTGCCGACTAGAACTGTGAGGGACGGGAAAAACCCACCGTGGTTCAACAACAAAGTTAGGAAACTACTGCGAAAGCAAAGAGAGCTTTACTGCAAATTTAAACGCAGCCAAAACCTCTCAGACAAACAGAAGCTAAACGATGTCAAAGTTAGCGTAAGGAGGGCTATGCGTGAAGCGTTCATTGAATTCGAAAGTAAAATTCTATGTAAAGACAGAAAATCCTAGGAAGTTCTGGTCTTACGTTAAATCAGTAAGTGGATCGAAACAGCATATCCAGACACTCCGGGATGATAATCGCATTGAAACAGAGGATGACACGCGTAAAGCTGAAATAGTAAACATCTTTTTCCAAACCCGTTTCACAGAGGAAGACCGCACTGCAGTTCCTTCTCTAAATCCTCGCACAAACGAAAAAATGGCCGACATCGAAATAAGTGTCCAAAGAATAGAAAAGCAACTGAAATCACTCCACAGAGAAAAGTGCACTGGACCTGACGGGATACCAATTCGATACTACAGAGAGTACGCGAAAGAACTCGCCCCCCTTCTAACAGCCGTGTACCGTAAGTCTCTAGAGGAACGGAAGGTTCCAAATGATTGGAAAAGAGCACAGGTAGTTCCAGTTTTAAAGAAGGGTCGTCGAGCAGATGCGCAAATCTATAGGTCTATATCTCTGACATCGATCTGTTGTTGAATTTTAGAACATGTTTTTTGCTCGAGTATCATGTCATTTCTGGAAACTAAGAATCTACTCTGTAGGAATCAACATTGATTCCGGAAACAGCGGTCGTGTGAGACCAAACTTGCTTTATTTGTTCGTGAGATCCAGAAAATATTAGATACAGGCTCCCAGGTAGATGCCATTTTCCTTGACTTACGGAAGGCGTTCGATACAGTTCCGCATTGTCACCTGATAAACAAAGTAAGAGCCTACGGAATATCAGACCAGCTGTGTGGCTGGATTGAAGAGTTTTTAGCAAACAGAACACAGCATGTTGTTATCAATGGAGAGACGTCTACAGACGTTAAAGTAACCTCTGGCGTGCCACAGGGGAGTGTTATGGGACCATTGCTTTTCACAATATATATAAATGACCTAGTGGATAGTGTCGCAAGTTCCATGCGGCTTTTCGCGGATGATGCTGTAGTATACAGAGAAGTTGCAGCATTAGAAAATTGCAGTGAATAACGAATAACAAGAAACGCTGGGCATGCGACTTCTGGTTCAGTTTAGATATCGTGTCCAGAACTACTCGCCACGTTTTCACACATGGGCGACAAAGAAGGGAAAATCTAACACACAAAAGGCCGTTATGAAATGTTCACTAATATCACAGAATATTGGAGAAGGAAAGACATTCGCCGAAGGCGAAGTCGTTACAAGGGTGGTTGAATTATACCGAACGCGGTGACTGAGAGTCCCACGTATATTTTGCATACTGAAACCGACCAGGCTCTGACGCCAAGCCCAAGAACAAAAATGCAAAATGAGGAAGAAATCAAAGCAATGAGCCGCACATCCCACCGAAATTAAAGATCACCTAACACTTTAATATATACTCGCGACTCAATCCCCTTCTGAACCTAGCAAGAGAACGCGTGCTTACCAACTTGCAACCATATTCTTCTGGATCTCGGCACCGACCCCCCACGACTGCTAACCGCCTACCGCCGTTGCTCTAGCGGAGCCGGGCCTTGTGGGGGTGGGGGAATTGGCGCACTTTCCGCCGACCAATCAGGGGGCACGGATCTGTCACCGAACTAGCTGCCGTTCAAGCAGGCATTCCTGACTTGGCGGAGCGACTCGTGATTGGATAGAATTTAGTCAGGGAGTCGTCAGGGAGGCCTCTTTACAGGGCCAAACGTGCAGGAGAAACTGAGTTTTAGGCTGGTACTACTACTTAGAAGGGAACCTCCCCATCGCACCCCCCTCAGATTTAGTTATAAGTTGGCGCAGTGGATAGGCCTTGAAAAACTGAACACAGATCAATAGAGAAAACAGGAAGAAGTTGTGTGGAACTATGAAAAAATAAGCAAAATATACAAACTGAGTAGTCCATGCGCAGGATAGGCAACATCAAGGATAACCTGAGCGTATGTGCGCCGTGGTCTCGTGGTTAGCGTGAGCAACTGCGGAACGAGAGGTCCTTGGTTCAAGTCTTCATTCGAGTTATAAGTTTACTTTCTTTATTTTCGTAAAGTTATGATCTGTCCGTTCGTTCATTGACGTCTCTGTTCACTGTAATAAGTTTAGTGTCTGTGTTTTGCGACCGCACCGCAAAACCGTGCGATTAGTCGAAGAAAGGACGTGTCTCTTCAATGGGAACCGAAAACATTTGATCGCAAGGTCATAGGTCAACCGATTCCTCCACAGGAAAACACGTCTGATATATTCTATACGACACTGGTGACGGCATGTGCGTCACATGACAGGAATATGTTCTCGACCCACCTAACTTGTACACTTGGCGATTGGGTAAAAAGATTCTTCTACCTTTCCCGATTTAGGTTTTCTTCTGGATGTGATAATCACTCCCAAAAAAGGGATGAAAACATAAGACTTTGTGACACAAACTGAAAACAAAAAATTAAAATTTCCATTCGAGGGAAGACTTGAACCAAGGACCTGCGCTCCGCAGCTGCTCACGCTTATCACATGACCACGGCGCTCTTCAGCTCAGCTTGTCCTGGATGTTTCTTATGTTGCGCATGGACTACTCAGTTCGTATATTTTGCTTATTTTTTCATAGTTCCACACAACTTCTTCCTGTTTTCTCGACTGATCTGTGTTCAGTTTTTCAAGGTCTATCCACTGTACCAACTTAGAATTAAATCTGAGGGGGGTGCGATGGGGAGGTTCCCTTGTTAGAAGAATAAGAAGGCCTAGATTGGCTTCTCCAAGTCATTCAAATTAGCGGTCCATGCTTCCGAGCTCAAAGGTCAGCGCAGGAAAAGGAAAGCCAACATGGCTAGCTGCTGGAGACTACTGAATATGAAAATAAAAGTACCTTGCACCAATCCTCTCTCAAGTTTCGTTATGCTGTCGACACTGAAAAAATCAGCAGAATAACAGGCATGCCATTGCCGTATTAGTGATGATAATAATATGACTACAATATCGTAAATCATAAATAAGTGAAAGATGCCATTTTCCTTGACTTCCGGAGGGCGTTCGATACAGTTCCGCACTGTCGCCTGATAAACAGAGTAAGAGCCTATGGAAGATCAGACCAGCTGTGTGGCTGGATTGAAGAGTTTTTAGCAAACAGAACGCAGGGTGTTGTTCTCAATGGAGAAACGTCTACAGACGTTAAAGTAACCTCTGGCGTGCTACAGGGTAGTGTTATGGGACCATTGCTTTTCACAATATATATAAATGACCTAGTAGATAGTGTCGGAAGTTCCATGCGGCTTTTCGCGGATGATGCTGTAGTATAAAGAGAAGTTGCAGCATTAGTATATTCGGGTTCGATTCCCGGCGGGGTCAGA
This sequence comes from Schistocerca serialis cubense, assembly GCF_023864345.2. NCBI lineage: Eukaryota > Metazoa > Arthropoda > Insecta > Orthoptera > Acrididae > Schistocerca > Schistocerca serialis. Next base: position 40,228,720 of record NC_064642.1, read on the forward strand.
GATTTTCTCTGCCTCGTGATGACTGGGTGTTGTGTGCTGTCCTTAGGTTAGTTAGGTTTAAGTAGTTCTAAGTTCTAGGGGCTGGTGACCATAGATGTTAAGTCCCATAGTGCTCAGAGCCATTTGAACCATTAGAAAATTGCAGAAAAATGCAAGAAGATCTGCAGCGGATAGGCACTTGGTGCAGGGAGTGGCAACTGACCCTTAACATAGACAAATGTGATGTATTGCGAATACATAGAAAGAAGGACCCTTTATTGTATGATTATATGATAGCGGAACAAACGCTGGTAGCAGTTATTTCTGTAAAATATCTGGAACGATTTGAAGTGGAATGATCATATAAAATTAATTGTTGGTAAGGCGGGTGCCACGTTGAGATTCATTGGGAGAGTCCTTAGAAAATGTAGTCCATCAACAAAGGAGGTGGCTTACAAAACACTCGTTCGACCTATACTTGAGTATTGCTCATCAGTGTGGGATCCGTAGCTGGTCGGGTTGACAGATGAGATAGAGAAGATGCAAAGAAGAGTGGCGCGTTTCGTCACAGGGTTATATGGTAAGTGTGATAGCGTTACGGAGATGTTTAGCAAACTCAAGTGGCAGACTCTGCAAGAGAGGCGCTCTGCATCGCGGTGTAGCTTGCTGTCCAGGTTTCGAGAGGGTGTGTTTCTGGATGACGTATCGAATATATTGCTACCCCCTACTTACACCTCCCGAGGAGATCACGAATGTAAAATTAGAGAGATTTGATCCCGCACGGAGGCTTTCCAGCAGTCGTTCTTCCCTCGAACCATACGCGACTGGAACAGGAAAGGGAGGTAATGACAGTGGCATGTAAAGTGCCCTCCGCCACACAACGTTGGGTGCCTTGCGGAGTATGTATGTAGATGTAGATGTAGATGCACGTCTTTCACTGTTATAGTTTTAGATTGCAAATTAGTCAAGAACGGTCGCCAGCTCACTTTGTGAGCAAAAATTACTGTATGATTATTAATTGTTTATAGACTAGGAACTAAACACTTAAGTGTAATCTGGTATGAACGGACACAAAACCACTCACTCGAGCTCAGATGTTAAAACACTGTTAACACCACGAATTAAAGTTAATCAGAAAACCAGCAGAATAATTTACACTGGAAACATACGCGTAAAAGTTAATTGTTTGCAAAACTGTTTGCTTAAGGAATAGCTGTTACTATAATGCTGTTACTGATTTTAGAATTGTAGATGTTCATAAATAGTGGTCTTCTATCATAATAAGTTACTTCTGGAAGTTTCGTAATGTTTCATTTCCCGTATGTTCACTTATTTCACTCTACACTATTACGTAATTTTAAAATGTTAGCTAAGTTAGCAATGTACACCAAAAACATGAAATGCTTTATTCTGAAGTAATATTTTGTCAATAACAGTTTAAATTATGGTTTTACTCTTTTACTGTTAAGCATTAACATTAACTAGTTGTATTACCAAGTAACAAAGTTCACTTCTGTTAAATTGCAGTTTTCTATAGTTCTCAGGTTTGTTAATCGCACTTCTTTATCTTAGGAACCTAAATTTAATTAGCTTATAATTTTCAGAAATTTGCTATTCCTTCACTGACACTATTGTCGGAGTCAGTTATGGTGGTGGGTTAGGACCCTGTTAGGTAAACGTTGGAGGTAAAGTTCATTTACGGTGTAACAGTTTCTGCACTAAACACCCTTTTAACTCTGTTAGGAAAAATTGAGACACCGTCCCGCACTGCCCTTTAATGAAAAAAATACTAGCTTACGGAGTATCGGAGCAGACTTGCGATTGGATTCAAGACTTTCTCGCAGACAGAACTCAATACATCGCTCTTAACGGAACAAAATCGACAGATGTAACGGTAATATCCGGAGTACCACAGGGAAGTGTTATAGGAACGTTGCTGTTTACAATATATATGTAAATGATCTAGTAGAAAGCGTCGGATGATCTTTAAGGTTATTCGTAGATGATGCAGTTGTCCATACCAAAGTAACAACGACAGAAGATGGTAAGAATTTGCAGAACGACCTGCAGAGAATTGATGATTGGTGCAGGCTCTGGCAGTTGACCCTGAACGTAAATAAATGTAACATATCGCTCGTACATAGGAAAAGAAAGCCACTACTGTACAGCCACACTATTGATGACGAACAGCTGGAGACAGCGTCTGCCGTAAAATATCTACCCGTAACTATCCAGAGCGACCTTAAGTGGAATGACCACATAAAACAGACAGTGGGAAAAGCAGATACAAGACTCTGATTCATCGAAAGAGTCTTAAGGAAATGAACTCATCTACGAAAGAACGGGCTTATAAGGCGTTTGTTCGCCCGATTCTCGAGTATTGTTCATTTATCTGGGATCCCTATCAGGTAGGATTGACAGAGGAGATAGAGAAGATACAACAAAGAACGACGCGTTTCATCACGTGATCGTTTAGCTGGCGAGAGAGCGTTACTGCTAAACAAACTCCACTGGCAGACGTTACAAGAGAGGTGTTGTGCATCACGGAGAGAGTTACCACTGAAATTTCGGGACAGCTCTTTTCAGGAGGAGTCGGACCACATATTACTTCCCCCCACATACATGTCACGTATTGACAACGAGGAGCTTACCGACATTCTTCTCACGCACTATTCGCGAGTGGAACAGGTTTGAAGGGATCAGATAGTGGTACAGAAAGTACCAAAAACGGTTCAAATGGCTCTGAGCACTATGGGACTTAACATCGCAGGCCATCAGTCCCCTAGAACTTAGAACTACTTAAACCTAACTAACCTAAGGACATCACACACATCCATACCCGAGGCAGGATTCGAACGTGCGACCGTAGCGGTCGCGCGGTTCCAGACTGAAGCGCCCAGAACCGCTCGGCCATCAGCGGCCGGCCCGAAAGTACCCTCCGCCGTACATCATCAGGTGTATGATGTAGATGTGAACTACTGCGGTGGCTATCCTTGTGCAGTCTAAAGGTGGAACAAGTCGGATCTTACTTTAATCAGTTGCTACTGGTGCGATGTAAGGCATTATATGTCGACAGTTCTTTATCGTCGCTCCATATAACAAGCCTGAGCCCTCAGTACTCTTTTTGAATTTTACTTACTCTTGATGACAATGTTATGCGGCCATTTACAACCACGTAATATGTCTGTCATATATTAAAGTTCTTGGAATTTATTCCTTACATTCCCGCGCACCGCGTCTGCACTTATTACTAGCAACTCCTTCAATCGACTACTTCTGCACGACTCCGCAGATACGCGCCCAGCGACCGACTCCTTACTTCAAACGTATTCTTTGACTCTATAAAATAGCAAACTTCCAGCGTTTTTACTATATTATAATTAATACTAGGGGTGTTCGAAAAGTAAGTTCCGATTGATCGCGAAATGGAAACCACTCTGAAAATCAGAAATATTTGATTTGCAGCAGTTAGCTACAGTTTCCAGCCACTGCTCTACAGAGTCACCACTCCGACTTAGACATTTGTTATAGCATTGTACCAACTGTAGTGTCGCGGAATAGTAAAGAGTTGGAAACGTGGAATATAGCCAAAGTTTCGTTGCCTATGCCGAGAGCCAGAGCCAGTAGGTTAGCCAAGAGGTAAGAGAATAGGACATATATCGGAATGTGTCGTCACGCAGGGGCAATGGCCTGTTTACGCACAACAGGTGAGAGACAATTGCTTAGCACGCGGGTTTGTGTTAGACGGAGACTTTCGCAGAGTGCAAGACAGAGGTATAGCGTCAGCTGTACTGCATTTCACAACGCGTAAGTCTGCCGCAACAATACGTAACTCTGTCGCAAGAACACCTAAGGGGCGAGTACGACAGATGAATCAGCAGTATAAGTGCAACGAATGCGGTCATTACAAACGAGAATGACGTCAGGACGTCGCTCGTGCTTCCTTTAAATACGCCAGCTTTGATAGCAACAGGGCACTCGCACTCGCACTCGCAGTTAGACTTGCTGTTAGATGTGTACTGGGTCGCTGCGTAGCGCTCAGCTCGGTGATCGACATGTTAATCTTTATTAAGGAGAAACTTCCTGGCAGATTTAAACTGTGTGCCCGACCGAGACTCGAACTCGGGACCTTTGCCTTTCGCGGGCAAGTGCTCTACCAACTGAGCTACCGAAGCACGACTCACGCCCGGTACTCACAGCTTTACTTCTGCCAGTACCTCGTCTCCTACCTTCCAAACTTTACAGAAGCTCTCCTGCGAACCTTGCAGAACTAGCACTCCTGAAAGAAAGGATATTGCGGAGACATGGCTTAGCCACAGCCTGGGGGATGTTTCCAGAATGAGATTTTCACTCTGCAGCGGAGTGTGCGCTGATATGAAACTTCCTGGCAGATTAAAACTGTGTGCCCGACCGAGACTCGACCTCGGGACCTTTGCCTTTCGCGGGCAAGTGCTCTACCAACTGAGCTACCGAAGCACGACTCACGCCCGGTACTCACAGCTTTACTTCTGCCAGTACCTCGTCTCCTACCTTCCAAACTTTACAGAAGCTCTCCTGCGAACCTTGCAGAACTAGCACTCCTGAAAGAAAGGATATTGCGGAGACATGGCTTAGACACAGCCTGGGGAATGTTTACAGAATGAGATTTTCACTCTGCAGCGGAGTGTGCGCTGATATGAAACTTCCTGGCAGATTAAAACTGTGTGCCCGACCGAGACTCGAACTCGGGACCTTTGCCTTTCGCGGGCAAGTGCTCTACCAACTGAGCTACCGAAGCACGACTCACGCCCGGTACTCACAGCTTTACTTCTGCCAGTACCTCGTCTCCTACCTTCCAAACTTTACAGAAGCTCTCCTGCGAACCTTGCAGAACTAGCACTCCTGAAAGAAAGGATATTGCGGAGACATGGCTTAGACACAGCCTGGGGAATGTTTACAGAATGAGATTTTCACTCTGCAGCGGAGTGTGCGCTGATATGAAACTTCCTGGCAGATTAAAACTGTGTGCCCGACCGAGACTCGAACTCGGGACCTTTGCCTTTCGCGGGCAAGTGCTCTACCAACTGAGCTACCGAAGCACGACTCACGCCCGGTACTCACAGCTTTACTTCTGCCAGTACCTCGTCTCCTACCTTCCAAACTTTACAGAAGCTCTCCTGCGAACCTTGCAGAACTAGCACTCCTGAAAGAAAGGATATTGCGGAGACATGGCTTAGCCACAGCCTGGGGAATGTTTACAGAATGAGATTTTCACTCTGCAGCGGAGTGTGCGCTGATATGAAACTTCCTGGCAGATTAAAACTGTGTGCCCGACCGAGACTCGACCTCGGGACCTTTGCCTTTCGCGGGCAAGTGCTCTACCAACTGAGCTACCGAAGCACGACTCACGCCCGGTACTCACAGCTTTACTTCTGCCAATACCTCGTCTCCTACCTTCCAAACTTTACAGAAGCTCTCCTGCGAACCTAGCAGAACTAGCACTCCTGAAAGAAAGGATATTGCGGAGACATGGCTGGGGGATGTTTCCTGCAAGGTTCGCAGGAGAGCTTCTGTAAAGTTTGGAAGGTAGGAGACGAGGTACTGGCAGAAGTAAAGCTGTGAGTACCGGGCGTGAGTCGTGCTTCGGTAGCTCAGTTGGTAGAGCACTTGCCCGCGAAAGGCAAAGGCCCCGATTTCGAGTCTCGGTCGGGCACACAGTTTTAATCTGCCAGGAAGTTTCATATCAGCGCACACTCCGCTGCAGAGTGAAAATCTCATTCTGTATTAAGGAGATGTTGCAGTAAGGGCGGACCATCCAGCAGCAGACGTGAGGGGACAGTACCAGTTCTGGTCCTCTCTGCTGCCGCTGTCAATCATCAACCCAGGATTAGCAGACATCGCGGCAGACTCGCCCGCCGCCAATGCTGACCACATCAGTGGGCCGTCGTCGAGATCGTGCGGGGTCTAGGCCCTGTGCATCCGCCGTCACAACCGGCTGAGCCGACGACGCTGGGGGACTGCAGCCCGTTCCGCCCGTCCACCGCGGACGAGCCACCAGGAGGAGCAGGGAAGAAGACGGGGTGGGATAGAGTACACCCCGCACTACGAGAACGCTTCTCGTGCCGACAGCGCCGGGACTCCAACCCGGAGCCTCCTACGCGCAGCGGCCTGCTGTCCGCCGCCGAGCCGGCCGGCCAGCCAGGCGCCGCCAGCCACGCACGGCCGAAGTAAGGGCGTTCCACACTACGTCACAGCAAGCGGCGCTGCGCTAGCAAGACTGCGCCGGCCGGATCTGGTGTCATCGCTACTAGTCAGCGAGGACTCGGGGAAGGTCGTTCATATCACCAAGCCACATTGTGCTCGGCAGGAAATAAAGATGTTATGAGTTAATAATGTTTCCTTGGCGTTTTGTGACGCTTCTACAGCCATTTCCTAGCGTCCTGACAACTGGAGAAGTCACCGGTCGGCCATCCAGTCCACCGTAGGCGACCGGGACCACCGGGGCGCCTACAGATTTGGTGTCAGAAGTGGTCGCGCTCACTGCCTACACAACTTACCAATAGCCTCGTTATAGAGGGAAGCCGCCTGTGCTTCGCTCCAATTCTCTGCGCTCGTCTATAGCCTCGTATTTGTCTGTGCGAAAATGTTGTCTTCATAGCTAGTACTTAATGTGATCACAGATGAACCAGAGGAGACAATTACTGGCTGTAGTGCGGTTGATCAAACACTGCCCATCGAAAGCGCTGCAGGAGCATTTTCATTGCCCCTGTAGATTGCGACCCAGAATTGTCACAAAGTAGGAACCGTATGACAGTTCTGTAATGTGGGCTGCTTAACATCAGGCGAAATATCTCACCAGGACCTCATACTTGGCGGAAGACACTATTTTCTACGAATCTTCATGTTCTCACCACGCACTCAGGACTGAAAAGAGCGAAGTGATGTAACCGACAGGCATACTAGAGACACTGTCGAACACATATGCGCAAAGTTTTATTAGATTTTCACAGTGGTTTCCATTTCTTGACCGATCGGAGCTTACTTTCGGAATACCCCTCGTATTTTTTTGTAATTAGATCGTTGAATTAATTCCTTGATGTTTAATTATACATTCACGTTCAGAAAAAAACACAACATCTTGAACGACTAGAGATAGGATGTTCATGTTAACAGGACATGTACATTGTGACGCTTCTACAGCCATTTACTAGCATCCTGACAACTGGAGAGGTCACCGGTCGGCCATCCAGTCCACCGTAGGCGACCGGGACCACCGGGGCGCCTACAGAATTATGTCCGCCAGCGGGTTCAAGATTAACATCGACTTCGCGGAGCAAGAACACAGACCGGTAAAATGTGCCTGCGACTCTCGTTGTCATTATAGACCGAAGGTACTGGTTCAGAGTGACTCGAGCAGATGTTCAGGATGTCTCGCAGACATCTGAGGGGACCGCCCCATTACATCAGTGAGTTTGAAAGGGGGCGCATTATTATTGGCATGAGAGAATGTGATGCATCCATCCGGGGAATACGTTCTCGTGAGGGACGAAGTGTTTCGGCAGTGCAGCGGGTGCGTCCAGAATAGTTCACGGAAGGCTGTAGAACACGACGAGATGGCTCAGGTCACACCACCCAGACCAGCCCCCCACTCCCTGAGAAGATCGTCACCTTACCCCAGTGGCACTATATGAAACATCTGCGTCCTCCTCGGCTCTGGTGCAACAGTGGAACACATCTCACGCTATCAGGGACGGCAGTCCGTCACCGTTTATTACGGCACGGGTTTCTCCCCCTACCTTCGACGAATGTGCAGAAACATGCTAGACGGCAATAGCGTGCGGTGCGACGTCACTGGGGACAGGAATGACGTCAGATGGTATTTTCGGACGAATCTAGGTTCCGTTTGTTTGAAAATGATGTCCGAATTTTGATTCGCCACAGACAAGGAGAGCTGCATCACCGTGACGGCATTCGCACAAGACATGCAGCTCCAGCTCAAGGCCTTATGGTGTGTTGTGCTATTGGCTACAAACGCAAAAGGACAGCTGATGCTTGTACAGGGCACTGTGTCCAGTGTGACCCACACGGATGACGTCCTGGAACCCGTAGTCAAACCTTTTCTGCAAAACACTCTAGGGGCCATTTTTCAGCAAGACAACACACGAATACCTACTGTTGCACGAATACATGCCTTCTTGATGTCATAGGCTGTCAGCCTTTTGCCCTGGCCCATCAGATAACCGGACTTGTCGCCAATCGAAAATATGTGGGATATGGTGAAATGATAGGTGCAGCACTGTGACCCAATGACGACCACCACAGATGAACTTCGGAACCAGGTGAATGCAGCACGGATGGTTATATCACAAGACGCCACTGGCGGCTTACGTGCGTCGATGCCATCAGGCATGGAACAAGTTATCAGGGCCGATGGCGGACCTTGTGCCTACCAGGGAACAGCACATGTGCTGAACTGAGGTGACTGAAATGCTAATCATTTCTGCAGAACGTCCTATCTCTAGTTGTTCAAGGTGTTCTATTTTTCTGAACACGAGTGTACGACAACGTTTATAAAATAATAAAAGGTTCGTATGACAGAAATTACATTGTTGTTGTTGTTGTGGTCTTTAGTCCAAAGACTGGTTTGACGCCGCTCTACATGCTACTGTACGATTTTTACCCTCCCCGCTTATCTCCAGCACTGAATTGATTATCCCTTGATGCCTCAGAATGTGTCCTACCTACTTTTAGTCAGGCTGTACCACAAAGTTCTCTTCTTCCCAATTCTGTTCAGCACCTCCTCATCACTTACGTGATCTACCCATCTAATCTTCAGCATTCTTCTGTATCACCATATCTCAAAATCTTCTATTTTCTTCTTGTATAAACCGTTTATCGTCCACGTTTCACTTCCACACGTAACTACACGTCATACAAATATCTATAGAAATGACGTTCTGGCACTTATATCTATACTCGATGTTAACAATTATTCTCTTCCTCAGAAATGCTTATCTTGCCATTACCAGTCTACATTTTATACTCTTCCTACTTCGACCATTATCAGTAATCTTGCTTCCCAAATTGCAAAACTCATTTACTACTTTAAGCTTCTCATTTCTTAATCTGATTCCCTCAGCTTCACCTGATTTAATTCGACTACATTCCATTATCCTCGTTTTACTTTTGTTGACGTTCATCTTGAATGCGCCTTTCAAGATACTGTCCGTTCTCTATATTTTCTCCTTTCATCGTTTAAATTCAATATCTCTTGTGTTACCCAAGGATTATCACTAGCCCTCGAGTTTTTACTTGCTTGATCCTCTGCTGCCTTCACTATTTCATGTCTCAAATCTACCCATTCTTCTTCAAATGTATTCGTTTCGCCTGTTCTCGTCAATCGTTCCCTAATGTTCCCTCTGAAACGCTCTACAACCTCTAGTTCTGCCAGTTTATCCATGCTCCATCTCCTTAAATTCGTTTCTTTTTGCAGTTTCTTCAGTTTCAACCTGCAGTTCATAACCAATAAATTGTGATCAGAGTACATATCTGTCCCTAGAAAAGTCTTACAAATTAAAATCTGGTTCCTAAATCTCTGTGTAACCGTTATGTAACCAATATGATGCCTTCCAAAGTCTCTTCCGCGTATACAACCTTCGCTCATGATTCTTAAACCAATGTCTGCTACAGGGTGTTCAGTAAGTAACTATACACATCATAATTTGCCATATAAAAGTCATGGAAGTTACAATAAATGCTTGAAGTGATGCCCTTGAACTTGAAGACACAGTTGCACACGTTTCTGCATGTTCTTGAAGACGCTGTACATAACATCGGGAGTGATGTTCTGAATGTGACGTGTCAGTGCAGTTTGGAGTTCTTCTACAATGTGTGGATTGCCTTCATAGGCCCTTCCCTTCAACGTATCCTATAGAAAGTAATCCGGTGGAGCCAAGTCGGACGAACGCGGAAGCCACAGTCCTCGAGAGATCGTGTGGTCACCGAAGATGTCCTTAAAACAGTTCATCGCCTTGTGGGCGGTACGTGAAGTCGCACTATCCTATTGTAACCAGGCAGTCTCAATGTCGTCCTCATTCAGTCCACCTAGGAAGGATTCTAGAATGCAGGTGCAGTACCATTCTGCATTTATGGTACCCAGAAAGAAAATCGGACCAATGCTACGTTTATGAGTCACTGCGCACCAAACACCAACCTTTTGAGCATGCAGTGGGAACAGCATAAATTCACGCGGATTCTCCGTAGTCCACTCACAACTATTCTGGCTAATCACGCAATCTGAGATGTGAAACCACAGCTCATCCGTGAAAAACTTTGTGTCAAGAATCCCCTCACCATTGTACTGCGTGCCGGTCGGTGTGGCTGAATGGTTCGAGGCGCTTTAGTCTAGAACCGCGTGACCGCTACGGTCGCAGGTTCGAATCCTACAGGGTGTTTCAAAAATGACCGGTATATTTGAAACGGCAATAAAAACTAAACGAGCAGCGATAGAAATACACCGTTTGTTGCAATATGCTTGGGACAACAGTACATTTTCAGGCAGGCAAACTTTCGAAATTACAGTAGTTACAATTTTCAACAACAGATGGCGCTGCGGTCTGGGAAACTCTATAGTACGATATTTTCCACATATCCACCATGCGTAGCAATAATATGGCGTAGTCTCTGAATGAAATTACCCGAAACCTTTGACAACGTGTCTGGCGGAATGGCTTCACATGCAGATGAGATGTACTGCTTCAGCTGTTCAATTGTTTCTGGATTCTGGCGGTACACCTGGTCTTTCAAGTGTCCCCACAGAAAGAAGTCACAGGGGTTCATGTCTGGCGAATAGGGAGGCCAATCCACGCCGCCTCCTGTATGTTTCGGATAGCCCAAAGCAATCACACGATCATCGAAATAGTCATTCAGGAAATTAAAGACGTCGGCCGTGCGATGTGGCCGGGCACCATCTTGCATAAACCACGAGGTGTTCGCAGTGTCGTCTAAGGCACTTTGTACCGCCACAAATTCACGAAGAATGTCCAGATAGCGTGATGCAGTAATCGTTTCGGATCTGAAAAATGGGCCAATGATTCCTTTGGAAGAAATAGCGGCCCAGACCAGTACTTTTTGAGGATGCAGGGACGATGGGACTGCAACATGGGGCTTTTCGGTTCCCCATATGCGCCAGATCTGTTTATTGACGAAGCCGTCCAGGTAAAAATAAGCTTCGTCAGTAAACCAAATGCTGCCCACATGCATATCGCCGTCATCAATCCTGTGCACTGTATCGTTAGCGAATGTCTCTCGTGCAGCAATGGTAGCGGCGCTGAGGGGTTGCCGCGTTTGAATTTTGTATGGATAGAGGTGTAAACTCTGGCGCATGAGACGATACGTGGACGTTGGCGTCATTTGGACCGCAGCTGAAACACGGCGAACGGAAACCCGAGGCCGCTGTTGGATCACCTGCTGCACTAGCTGCGCGTTGCCCTCTGTGGTTGCCGTACGCAGTCGCCCTACCTTTCCAGCATGTTCATCCGTCACGTTCCCAGTCCGTTGAAATTTTTCAAACAGATCCTTTATTGTATCGCTTTTCGGTCCTTTGGTTACATTAAACCTCCATTGAAAACTTCGTCTTGTTGCAACAACACTGTGTTCTAGGCGGTGGAATTCCAACACCAGAAAAATCCTCTGTTCTAAGGAATAAACCATGTTGTCTACAGCACACTTGCACGTTGTGACCAGCACACGCTTACAGCAGAAAGACGACGTACAGAATGGCGCAGCCACAGACTGCGTTGTCTTCTATATCTTTCACATCACTTGCAGCGCCGTCTGCGGTTGAAAATTGTAACTACTGTAATTTCGAAAGTTTGTCCGCCTGAAAATGTACTGTTGTCCCAAGCATATTGCAACAAACGGTGTATTTCTATCGCTGCTCGTTTAGTTTTTATTGCCGTTTCAAATATACCAGTCATTTTTGAAACACCCTGTACCTTGGGCATGGATATGTGTCATGTCCTTAGGTTAGTTAGGTTTAAGTAGTTCTAAGTTCTAGGGGACTGATGACCTCAGATGTTAAGTCCCATAGTGCTCAGAGCCATTTGAGCCATTGTACTGCAGGGAGGATAGAAACCAGTTGCAAAAGTTCACGCGCCCCGGGCAATCGGTGTTTCTCAGTTCATGCACGATCCACATTTTGCACGGATAAAAGGACAGTGACTTCTGGAGTATACTGTGAGTGAAACCCACGGACACGTGGGCCTGCTTAGCTAGACGTATAACCGATTACTTTGGAGTTTGCAGCATTAACTCTTGCACCTCCGCCACCTTTTCTACGGATGTGGACGTGAATGGCCTGAGTGATATTGGAGCGTTATGAACGCTTCCGGTCTTTCGAAACGTGGTGATTCCTTGCAGTCATCGCGGTTGGGCATCACCATTGCTGGGAACGTTGCTGCAAAAGCAGCTTCTACTGCTGAGGTAAACTTGTCTCCTTTGCGGAACGCATCCTCTGCAAGAAACACTCTTTGTTCAATCGTCAGCATGATGACCTGGAACACAATGACGTCACACAAGACGATCTTCAATCAAACTGGACTTGCAAACAAATACAAATACCTGGTCAAATATAGTTCAGATATGTTAAACAATGGAAAATGCTGTATTAATAATTGACAGTCATATCTGTCATTACTTAGCACACCAGAACATGGCACTGCATAGTAACTCTCTGAACACCCGGTACGATTAAATAATGGTTGCAGAATTAACTACGCGAAAAAATTACTAGGCACTGTGCGGTGGCGCGGTTCCTGCCGTCCCTTTTCGACGAACCTGCACCTACCTGTGAACATTGTCTTAGCAGATCTTCAGTGGGGATGCCGAGCGAAACCTACTGTACGTGAATCAGGCTGCAATTAAAGTGACTAATCTACGTTTCGGGAGATAGTTTTCACACGAGATGAAAGGTTGGAAATTTCGTCCTCAATTAATATATTCTGAAACGTAGGTGAACAAGTATCACTGCCAAGCCCGTGCTAGTCTTAACACGGTCAATCACAATCCCTTTCACTCACGTTAGCAAGTTTATGGTGTTGCATTTTACGAAAACGTAATAGCTACAAAAATACGGATTGTTTTTGATTGAGAATGCTCGCCAAATATTAAGTCTGTCGATAGCTAATGCAGTCACAGTTTTTAGCCACCGACCTGCTCAATACGTCACGCGGAATTTATCTCTTTTCTCGTTACAAAATTCACTTAAAAATTCCGAAATCTCTACACACCATCGGAATAATTATGCCGTCACTTTACAACACTTTTGATGTATGAAACACTGCTAGATCCGGCAAATTATCATTTCCATCGGAACTACTACTACACGCGTCCGAACTGTTTCATGCCTAGGCTCCGACTCCTCCCTAGAATACTCTAAGTCTTCTCTATCAGCAGAGAAAGGCGCGCGAAGAATATTGCTTTGCCATTGGTCAGTTTACTCAACCGCCAACAGCAAAACATCATTCTCTCGCGTCAATCCGCGCTTTTCATCAATAACCAATCGCAAAATAGTAAACCTAACGACTGCACTTTTTACCGACGTAATTATCTAATATGCTGAAGTTTCGTTTATGCATAAAGTTATTTACTATTGTTATTTATACCCGAATTAACTTTCCCTTTACCGTATACTTACTTTACAAATCTATTCTACAAAAATCACCTTTGTCCACATCCATACTTCTTCGAAATGTTCCCACACTAAATCCCACTACATAACTCGTTAAACCATTATCTTCGTATTAACCATAAACCACACTCATGCATACACACTCATTCATACTCCTAAAACACATTTATAACATTTTACATACACAAAAAGACATGTTGTTGTTGTTGTGGTCTTCAGTCCTGAGATTGGTTTCATGCAGCTCACCATGCTACTCTATCCTGTGCAAGCTTCTTCATCTCCCAGTACCAACTGCAGTCCACATCCTTCTGAATCTGCTTAGTGTATTCGTCTCTTGGTCTCCCTCTACGATTTTTACCCTCCACGCTGCCCTCCAGTACTAAATTGGTGATCCCTTGATGCCTCAGAACATGTCCTACCAACCGATCCCTTCTTCTAGATGTGCCACTCCCCAATTCTATTCAATACCTCATCATTAGTAATGTGATCTACCCATCTAATCTTCAGCATTCTTCTGTAGCACCACATTTCGAAAGCTTCTATTCTCTTCTTGTCTAAACTATTTATAGTCCATGTTTCACTTCCATACATGGCTACACTCCATACAAATACTTTCAGAAACGACTTCCTGACACTTAAATCAATACTCAATGTTAACAAATTTCTCTTCTTCAGAAACGCTATCCTTGCCATTGCCATTTATATCCTCTCTGCTTCGACCACCATCAGTTATTTTGCTCCCCAAATAGCAAAACTCCTTTACTACTTTAAGTGTCTCATTTCCTAACCTAATTCCCTCAGCTTCACCCGACTTAATTCGACTACATTCCATTATCCACGTTTTGCTTTTGTTGATGTTCATCTTATACTCTCCTTTCAAGACACTGTCCATTCCGTTCAACTGCTCTTCCAAGTCCTTTGCTGTCTCTGACAGAATTACAATGTCATCGGCGAACCTCAAAGTTTTTATTTCTTCTCCATGGATTTTAATACCTTCTCCGAATTTTTCTTTTGTTTCCTTTACTACTTGCTCAATATACAGATGGAATAGCATCGGGGATAGGCTACAACCTGTAACCTCCCCCCTCACTTATCGACCTTAATGACAGTGAAAAATTAAACCGCGTGTACCTAATGGAAATTTGGGAAAAGCAATCGTCACCGAAGTTAATCTATCGGTAAAGAGGGAGGAAAGGGTTACATCTAAATGAAAGGAAAAATGCAAATGAAACTGGTGGAAATTAATTTTGAAAAGGGGTAAAATTAATAAAGAAAGTAAATGTGCGGCCGTTACGTTAACAATTAACTAGCGGTAATTAGATATTTGAGATTTGGGGGAAATCACGGTCGCCAGTCCTAAGGACAATTACTATAGTAACTGAAAAAGAAAGGTTATTACACATATAATTAACACTAGAAGCGTGGCAACTGAAGGTTGACACGTGTAGTGTGAAAACTGGAAGTTTGTCAGAAGTAATAAATTTCGCTACACTCTGACTTAATTTAGCAAAAGAATTAATAAAACCGGAAAATCGAAAGTTAATTTAGTGACTGAAGTTAATAGTGAGCTTTCTTTCTGAAGCACATCGAAATCCAGTAAAATACGGTTAGTCTTGGACTACCTCAACAATCATTTCAAAAGCAACTTGACTCTACGCAATTTAGAAACAAGAGATTTAACTTTGAACTTGAATTAAATGATTCTGAACAATTAACAATAGTAAAATTTAGTACGTACCAAGCTGAGCTGCAGTCACAGGTAAGCTAAAATATGCTAACAAAACTCGCACTCTAAATTTGTGCTCGTGTAACCTAAATATTGTAGCCAGCTACTGAACTTTGAAATTAAAGCAGTGAAATCTAATTATATTATTTTAATGCTGGCGTTTGAATTTCAACGACACTCGGGTTCATTTCGGAAAAGGAAGGGACCCTGCTTGGCAATGCAATTGGGACAATGAGCAACAAAGGTTCATGCTAAGTTGCTGTAATTTTGCGAGGCAAATGGAACAATTTGAAAAGCTGAGGTCTGCCATACAGTTCTGAAACTTTACGTGCTTTTAGTCTTCCTTGTTGGTTTATTGAAGGTTTGAAGCCGTCGATCGAGGAGGTGGCGACAGTCACTCATTGTCGGCCGTCGCTGTTGCAGAAGCTGGATGTTGGCGCGCCTTCTTCTCGACACGGTCACCAGGCGAAATGGGCTCTTGGTGTGCGCCAGCTAATGCTTCCCGTCCGCGACACCATGTCAGAAACTATCATCGCGAGTCGAGCGCAATTACATGCTGCCAAACCCCGAAAGCGCGGCAACTCGCGGGAGCGTCACACAACACCTGCTCCACTCGCTACTCCCGCCAGACTCTCACTGCCCGCGCCCCACGCGGCAGAGTTAACACTCCCAAAGATCCTACACAGTTTGATTCTTCACACGACCCATCGATGTAATCGTTCGATAGCAGTTTTCCCTAGGCAAGACCCAGCGTAAAAATACAAATAATATTTACGAAACAAACCAATTATACATCGACATAAGTGCGTAAATATATATATACAAACAGTAAAACAATTACAATATATAAAGAGACAGAAATGTCATATCTTGAGGTAACAAAACAAGGAAAAAAAAATAATAGTACAATAGATGAAAATAGAAGGATATGCATTTCCGGCGTTACCAACCTTTTCTCACTCCCTTCCCAACCACTGCTTCCCTTTCATGTCCCTCGACTCATAGCAGCCATCTGATTTCTGTACGAATTGTAAATAGCCTTTCGCTCCCTGTATTTTACCCCTGCCACCTTTAAAATTTGAAAGAGAGTATTCCAGTCAACAGTGTCAAAAACTTTCTCTAAGTCTACAAATGCTAGAAATGTAGGTTTGCCTTTCCTTAATCTTTCTTCTAAGATAAGTCGTAAGGTCAGTATTGCCTCACGTGTTCCAACATTTCTATGGGATCCAAACTGATCTTCCCCAAGGTCGGCTTCTACCAGTTTTTCCATTCGTCTGTAAAGAATTCGCGTTAGTATTTTGCAGCTGTGACTTATTAGACCTATACTTCGGTAAATTTCACATCTGTCAACACCTGCTTTCTTTGGGATTGGAATTATTATATTCTTCTTGATGTATGGGGGAATTTCGCCTGTCTCATACATCTTGCTCACCAGATGGTAGAGTTTTGTCAGAACTGGCTGTCCCAAGGCTGTCAGTAGTTCTAATGGAATGTTTTCTACTCCCAGGGCCTTGTTTCGACTTAGGTCTTTCAGTGCTCTGTCAAACTTTTCACGCAGTATCGTATCTCTCATTTCGTCTTCATCTACCTCCTCTTCCATTTCCATAATATTGTCCTCAAAAACATCGCCTCTGTATAGACCGTCTATATACTCCTTCCACCTTGCTGCTTTCCCTTCTTTGATTAGAACTGGGTTTCCATCTGAGCTCTTGATATTCATGCAAGTGGTTCTCTTTTCTCCAAAGGTCTCTTTAATTTTCCTGTAGGCAGTATCTATCTCACCCCTCGTGAGATAAACCTCTACATCCTTACATTTGTCCTCTAGCCATCCTTGCTTAGCCATTTTGCACTTCCTGTCGATCTCATTTTTGAGATGTTTTTCCAGAGGGCATGCAGCTTTACTGTATGATTAAATGATGATGGCGTCCTCTTGGGTAAAATATTCCGGAGGTAATATAGTACCCCATTCGGATCTCCGGACGGGGAGTACTGGAGAGGATGTTGTTATCAAGAGAAACAAAAAGACATAATAACACTTTATGAAAATACTAGAACAGTTAATGAAAAGCCTTCTATTCCTTTAGTGCACTCTAGTGGGCACAATCGAAACTAAATCACAGTCCCCTATCCAATATTGTCCTCTATCAGTTGATGCATAAACTACGTGCGCGTCCAGTTTCGCGTCACCATCTGTCACTATCCAGCTCTGAGACACACCTCCCACTTAACTGCCTCCAAGGCAGTATCGGTAACGGCGCTACGCCTCAACTGTGTTATTGTGTTTGGCCATTACAGCCAGCAACTTGAATGGAGAGTGTCAGGTGGTGGGTGGGTGGCGGACGTCGCCGGTCAGTGACCGCGCCCTGTGGCTTGTCGTCAGGCTGGATGGGAGGGTGGCGGCAGGTGCGGGGAGCCCGCCCCCAGTCGAAGGCGGCAGTAATCCGGCGCTGCGCGGCGGAGGCGGCGTCGGTGACGGCAGGCTGCAGGCGGCGGCTCCCACGACGCTTTCGGCTGCCAGACGAAACGAGACGAGACGAGGCGAGGCGAGGCGCGGCGCCAGGCGTCGCGACGCCTGCGGGTAGGCCGCGCGCGCCTAATCGGATCGGCCACGGCGCCGCTCCTGAGCTCGCGATTACAGCCTCTCGCTGCTCGAGTCACGCGGCGGCGCCTCCCGCTGACGCCTGCCGTGACGTCATCACGTCAGAGGACGGGTCTGGGGCACTACGTCTCCATACCGCGAGATCTGCCCTTGAAACAAGCCTTCCGACACCATACCACTGGAACCACCGAAACAATGACGTTCGACAATATTCCTGGACGTATTACATACGCTCGTACGCCGAAACACGGAGACACGCAATATACCCTGTTATATTGTCAAACATGACCGTTTTTGTGGTTTACATCCTGGTCAGGTGTAATGTTCTACGGGCGCACTGACCTCCAAATCAGTCAGTCAGTGTTATTGTGATAAAGTTCTCCTTCCCCATGTGGGCCTCAGCTCGTGGTCAAGTGGCTAGCATTGTTGCCTCTGGATCACAGGGTTCCAGTATCAGTTCCCGGCCATGTTGGGTATTTTCTCTGCATGGCGACCGGATGTTTGTGTTGGTCTCATCATTTCATCATCATCATTATCATCATCATTCGTTACAGCGGCTAGAATGGACTGTGTAAAAATTAGACTACGTCAAAATTTGGACATTGTATGGGTGCTGATGAACCCGCAGTTCAGCGCCCCTCAAACCAGACATCGTTCTTCCTCGTAGATGCCTTTGTGGGGGTGCTTTCGATCCTGACTTCATTTCTATGTATGACAATGCGGGACCGCATCGAACAGCGCACATGGTGGAGCCCTTGGATCGAGAGGAAATTCAGCGAATAGATTGGTCTGCCCGTTCCCCCCGACTTAAATCCCGTCAAGTGCATGTGGAAATGGTTGCCGATACGTGTTGCAGTACTACTACATTCAGCAACGACCATCCAGAAGTTGTAAACATGCTGGTGAAGGAATGGAACGTGCCTTGCACAACAACCTGTTACCCCAACTTAAATCCCGTCAAGCGCATGTGGAAATTGTTGCTGAGACGTGTTTCAGTACTTCCACATTCAGTAACGACCATCCAAAAGTTGTAATCATGCTGGTGAAGGAACGGAACGTGGCTTCCACAAGAACCCTTTACCCCGACTTAAATCCCGTCAAGCGCGTGTGGAAATTGTTGCCGAGATGTGTTGCAGTATTCTACATTCAGCAACGACCATCCAGAAGTTGTAAACATGCTGGTGAAGGAATGGAACGTGCCTTCCACAAGAACCTGTTACCCCAACTTAAATCCCGTCAAGCGCATGTGGAAATTGTTGCTGAGACGTGTTGCAGTACTTCCACATTCAGTAACGACCATCCAGAAGTTGTAAACAAAAAAATGGTTCAAATGGCTCTGAGCACTATGGGACTCAACTGCTGTGGTCATAAGTCCCCTAGAACTTAGAACTACTTAAACCTAACTAACCTAAGGACATCACACACATCCATGCCCGAGGCAGGATTCGAACCTGCGACCGTAGCGGTCGTGCGGTTCCAGACTGTAGCGCCTTTAACCGCTCGGCCACTCTGGCCGGCAGTTGTAAACATGCTGGTGAAGGAACGGAACGTGCCTTCCACAAGAACCTGTTACCCCGACTTAAATCCCGTCAAGCGCGTGTGGAAATTGTTGCCGAGACGTTTTGCAGTACTTCCACATTCAGTAACGACCATCCAAAAGTTGTAATCATGCTGGTGAAGGAACGGAACGTGCCTTCCACAAGAACCTGTTACCCCGACTTAAATCCCATCAAGCGCGTGTGGAAATTGTTGCCGAGACGTGTTGCAGTACTTCCACATTCAGCAACGACCATCCAGAAGTTGTAAACATGCTGGTGGAGAAATGGAACGGCCCTCCACAAGAACCTTGTATAACCTCGTTGCCAGGATGGGAGCGCGTTGCAGAGCATACACTGCAGTGAGCGGTCATCAAAACCATATTAAGAACCATGTTCCACGCTTCTTTTAAAAGCTCTCACTATAATGTAATTATTGTCACTTAATGAAAGTGCCATTGTGCTCGTCTCATTGTTTATTTCCTTCAGGTATCTTCTCTACTGTACAGTAACTGTTCTTTCTACATATGATCCAAGCTTCATGGAGCCATGGCAGACACACCTCATACGAAAGTTAGTTTCGTCCTTAAGTTCTCCACGTCTGCGTATACTAAATCCTGATACCCGCCTTTGCAGCCCGGCGCGGGGCTCAGCTTGTTCGGTTAGAGGGCTGACTGCTCTCTGTAATACAAAAAGCTGAGTAAAGTAGTAAGGTGGCTAGAATTTCGCACCTTACAAGCACTCATCCACATACTTTGGCTTGAACTACAACCACAATTAGGTATCATTTGATAGGTTGTACGTGGTATATATGAATATTTAAATGAGACTGACATTGTCACGTACGCCTTTTAAATAATTGTTAGCGCTTATTGCATGAAAGGTGACGGAGTGTCTTTATTAACAGAACGGTGTAATAAATGGTTGCCTATACTAGTAGAGGTTGGAACGCCAGTGGAGATGACGCGGCAGGCAGAACTCAAGCTCTGGGTGGAAGGCGCTCACAGGTGATGGTCCTGCTTAAAAACAGGAAGTAGCTAGACGGACGTCGTGGCACCTGAGCTCTGGAGCACAATAGGGTGACAGCCGGCCGCTATTGTAGCAGGACCGAAATGCTAACCGGGAACTCTGCAAATATTGGACGCAGGTGAGAGGATCGAAGAAGCGGAACTTCGGAAACCACGCAGGCTGGGTTATTTCCAAGGATTTTTACTCAGAAACGTACCATTTGTACGAGTATAGGTTTTACCTCGCAAACTTTCCGCGCTGGACGACAAAACACTAAAATATGGATGGTCAGCCTTCAGAAGAATGTGCATAGATGGAGAATATTCCGTGGTTTCGGGAATATGATTCGTTTTCGGAATTACGAGGGTGGGGAGCCGAGTCTTGCTGTGAAGCCAGCGGTGGAGAGACGGGGTCTCGTTGTGAGCGCCCGTGTGTGACGGTCGCTCAAATGGTTCAAATGGCTCTGAGCACTATGGGACTCAACTGCTGAGGTCATTAGTCCCTTAGAACTTAGAAGTACTTAAACCTAACTAACCTAAGGACATCACAAACATCCATGCCCGAGGCAGGATTCGAACCTGCGACCGTGGCGGTCTTGCGGTTCCAGACTGCAGCTCCTTTAACCGCACGGCCACTTCGGCCGGCCAACAGTCGCTCGCTATCAGCTTTGTTGGTACAGACAGACTTGCTGATTCTGGACTTCACCTCCGGATTGGAAGCTGCCGTTGAGTGTGCAATGTTCAGTAATTGAGAGCACTTCCTCTGCCTATACTTACGTTGAGACGTTATATGAACTCCGTCCTTGTGGCTGGGAGTTCGCGTTTCTCGTCTGTAGAACACAGAGAATTGAAGATAGTATTAGAGTATATTAGTCAGAGGACCGCCTTCTGCCCTCCTAGTGTCTGAAAGAGTTTATTTGTGGCTGGGGTTCTTCCATCGTCGCAGACGAGTACGAGAACCATCACTTCGACACACCGGACGCAGTACATACAACGATATCACAAATTGCTTCGGCTTATTAGGGCTATAAAACTGAACAGCTGTGATCATGTTAGTTTATTTCCACTGAGGTTCCACACCACCGTAGATCATCTTTGAATGTAGTGTTCTCTAGTGTTTGGTACGTAGATGATGTCAGTCATTTCGCGTTTGTGATATTAGACCGCGCAGTCATAATAAGGGGAAGAGTTGGGCAATTGATTAATAACTTTAGTTAGGAAATATAGACAATTGTACTGTAAGTGTTGATTTTAATCTATAATAAAAATATATATTGAACAACAACGTTTATCGTTTAGTAGTATTAGTTGCCTTCATCATTCATTTATGTTTAGATTGTAATTTATATGTAAAAAAGGCCATTAAGAGATCCTACAATCTGCTTCTGGGGGTAGTCAGACAGGGCCAAATCATCATTTTAGCGTTTATTATTGTCCGTTGCGCACATTCATTTTTACACCAGCCTGGAGTAGCATCTATTCGACAACGAAATTGAAGGAGAATCACGCACGTCCGCCCAGACCAAATGCTGAGAACGATGATGAACAAAATGGAAAAACATTTCATTAACACACGCCCGTGCAGTGGGGCTCTGCATAGGTATAAGCCGGTTCGAATCCTGGTAGTGGGTCAAACTTCCACTGCCAGTATTTGGGCGGCAGAGGGAGGGAAGGTGGTGCTGTAAAGTTTCTGATCGCCTGTCCTTACGTTAATGGCGTGAGTTAAATTGCAAAACTCTCACCAGTATTTCATGAAGCGAGGGCATTTTACACTGTTAATGGTACGTTCCCCCATAGGATGGGAACGTTAAGCTCTGCAGCACCGCCGCTGTCACTTGAGAAGAGTAAACTGTGTGCCGGCATCAGGTTTCATCCTCTCCCTTCTCTTCTCATCATCACACAACTTAAACATAGCGCTGCACTGTACTACTCAGCCAGGATATTATTACTGCATCTGGCCTCCCTTGCCTGTTATCGGAAGCAGGTTATAGGAGTACAGGTTGCCTGTGGGTGAAGGTGGTATTAGGCTGTGTGGGAAACACAGGTTCACCAAAAACATTTATTATCTTATTTAAAATCAACATCGTACTGTCTCAAGAAAAAACAAACCCACGTTGCCAAATTCATATTAAACAAGTCAATTAAATAACTATAATGACCATTCCCCCACAGGCTGTTTTCCCTGGATGCATTCCACACCAAGCCTTCAATATGCTTTAGTTGTCTGATCACAATACAGCTACAGGGCCACATCACAATATTCAACTTAAAATCAAACAACAGACATTAAACAGCCAAAACAGAATCCAGGTATTACTACGTTCTTTTTTTGCGTCATCAGTCTTCTGTCTGGTTTGATGCGGTCCTTCATGAATTTCTCTCCTGTGTAAACCTCTTCATCTCAGAGTAGCACTTGCAACGTGTGTATTCAATAATGTGATGGATGTATTCCAATCTCTGTCTTCCTCTACAGCTTTTTCCCACTATAGCTCCCACTGGTACCATGGAACTCATTCCCTGATGTCTTAACAGATGTCCTGTTATCCTGTTCTTCGTCGTCGTCAGTGTTTTCCGCATATTTCTTTGCTCTCCGATTCTGCGCAGAACCTCCTCATTCCTAAACTTATCAGTCCACCTAATTTTCAACATTCTTCTGTCGCACCCCATCTCAAATGCTTCGATTCTCTTCTGTTCTGGTTTTCCCCAGGCCATGCTTCAGTACCATACAATGCTCCAAATGTACATTCTTACAAATTTTTTCCTCAAATTAAAGGCCGGCCGGTGTGGCCGTGCGGTTCTAGGCGCTTCAGTTTGGAACCGCGTGACCGCTACGGTCGCAGGTTCGAATCCTGTCTCGGGCATGCATGTGTGTGATGTCCTTAGGTTAGTTAGATTTAAGTAGTTCTAAGTTCTAGGGGACTGATGACCTCAGAAGTTAACTCCCATAGTGCTCAGAGCCATTTTTTGAACCTCAAATTAAGGCCTATATTTTATACTAGGAGTCTTCTCTTGGTCAAGAATGAGCTTTTTTCCAGTGCTAGTCTCCTTTTTATGTCCTCCTCGCTCCGTCCGTCATTGGTTATTTTGCTCCCTAGGTAGTAGAATTCTTTAACTTCATCTACCTCCTGACCATCAATCCAGATATTAAGTTTTTCGCTGTTCTCGTTTCTGCTACTTCCCATTACTTTTGTCTTCTTTCTACTTACTCTCAAACCATATTTTTTACTCATTACACTGTTCATTGGATTCAGCAGATCATGTAATTATCATTCACTTTCAGTGAGGGTAGCAATGTCACTTGCGAATAGCATCATTAATATACCGTCCCCTTAAATTTTTATTCCACTCCTGAACCTTTTCTTTACTTAGATCATTGCTTCTTCGATGTATTGAATGAACCGCAAGGGTGAAAGACTACATCTCTATCTTACACCCTTTTTAAATCTAGCACTTTCTTCGTGATCTTCCTCTCTTATTATTGCCTCTTGGCTCTTGTACATGATGTATATTACCTGTCTCTTCCTATAGCTTACCCTTATTTTCGTCAGAATTTCGAACGCCTTGAACCATTCTACATTGTCGAACGCTTTTGTAGATCGACAAATACTATGAACGTGTCTTGATTTTTCTTCAGTTTTGCTTCCATTACCAACAGTAACGACAGAATTGCCACCCTGGTTCCTTTGACTTTCCTAAAGCCAAACTGATCGTCATCTAACACATCCTCAAATTTCTTTTAAATTCTTATGTGTATTATTATATTATTATGGATACATGATTTGTTAAGCTGATTGTGCGATAATTCTCGCACTTGTCAACTCTCACAGCCTTTGGGATTGTGTGGATAACATTTCCCCGAAAATCATATGGTAAATCGCCAGACTCATACGTTCTACACACCAGCGTGAATAGTGGTTTTGTTGCCAATTCCCCAAAAGATTTTAGAAATTCTGACGAAATGTTATCTATTACTTCTGCTTTATTTGATCTTTAAGTCCTCCAAAGCACTCTTAAATTCTGCCTCTAATTGGCTTGTTTTTTCTTCTATCATATCAGACGAATTCCCCCCTCAGAGAGACATTCAGTGCACTCTTTCCACCTATCTGCTCTCTCTCCTGCATTTAACAGTGGAATTTTTGTAGTTCCTGCTTTCATCGATCATCTGAAGTTTTTCTTCTGTTACCCATGGTTTCTTCACAGTTACCGTCTTTGTACCTACTTTTTTTTCCAGTTTCTGTGATTGCCCTTTTTAGAGATGTCCACTCCTCTTCAATTGAACGGGTCACTATTCCTTATAGCCGTATCTATAGCCTCAGAGAACTTCAAAGGTGTGTCGTCATTCCTTAGTACTTCCGTATCCGACTTCCTTGCGCATTGATTCTTCTTGATTAGTCTCTTAAACTCCAGCCATCTCCTCAGCACTGCTTAATTGTGATCTGAGTCTATATCTGCTCCTGAGTGCGCCATACGATCCAGTATCTGATTTCTGAATCTCTGTCTGATCATGACGTAATGTAAATGAAATCTTTCCGTATCTGCCGGCCTTTTCCAAGTATACCTCTCCCTCTTGTGATTATTGATGAGAGTATTTGTTATTACTAGCTGAAGTTTATTACAGAACTCAATTAGTCTTTCTCTTCTCTGATTCTTAGTACCAAGCCCATTTTCTCCGGTAACCCTTCCTTCTACTCCTTCCTCTACAATCGCATTCCAGTCCCCCTCGACTATTAAATTTTCATCTCCACTTATGTACTGTACTACCAATTCAATATCGTCATTACTTTCTCTATGTCTTCATCTTCAGCTTGCGACATAGACATGTATACCTGAACTATCGTTGTTGGTGTTGATTTGCTGACGATTCTGAGAATAACCGTGTCACTGAACTGTTCACAGTGACACACTCCCCGCTATACCTTCATATTCATAATGAATCATACTTGCATTAAACCTTTTTCTGCTGCTATTGATATTACCGTATACTCATCTGATCAGAAATCCGTGTGTTCTTTCTGTTTCGTTTCACTGACCCCCACTATATGTAGATTGAGCCTTGTAGTTTCCCTTTTCTGATTTCCTAGCTTCCCTACTACGTTCAGATTTCTGACATTCCAAGCCCGACTCGTAGCATGTTATCCTTTCGATGGTTATTCTACATTTTTCTCATGAGCCCCCGCTCGGCAATTCCTCTCGGAGATCCGATGGGGGGTATGCTCCGGGATCTTTTGCTAATGGGGAGATAGTCATAACACTTTTTCAGTTACAAGCCACATGTCCAGTGGATATACATTTTGTGTCTTTAATGAAGTCGTTTCGATTGCCTTCTGCATTCTCATGGCGTTGATCATTGCTGATTCTTCTGCCTTTAGGGGCAACTTCCCACCCGAAGGGCAGGAGTGTGGCCTGAACCTCTCCTCCATCCTCTCTGAACGAGGGTGACTTTCTTATGCCCGAAGTCTTCAGCCGCCAGTGCTGGTGATTTTTATTCAAAAGTTAAGCGGTGGTGAGGTTGGAACTCGGTAATGACGATGTTTTGATTACTATACAGAAATGACACTTTCAAAATTTACTGAGTTCAAAATAAGTAAGTGCTTTGAATAGGCACAATAATTCCTCAGCCTTAGGCGATTACGAGCGAATATATGCACCATCAGACTGAAATATAAGTTTTCTTGCCTGTTTTCTAGACGGCCACAGAGCTACAAGACAAGAACACACAATCGAAATCAATCAACTGCCGGTAATCGGCCAGGATACCACTTAGGTATGTGGCGTTCGTAAAGCCAAAGTGAACGATGACGGCGGTGACTAAGGAAAGCGCACCGCATGCCTATGCTTCCAAGTGAGGTGTCCACATACGCCATTGAGAGTTCCAGCGGGTTATCCTGGAACATCATGGTCGTTCAGTGTGGCGTTATCCATAATCATGAATGCCCCTGACAATGGAATACAGAGGAATACGTCGTAAATGTGAACACATTCAGCTGAAAAAGAGCTAATATTCTAAGCTGTACAACTGCTCCAGGAAGTAAGAAAGCAGACTCAGGTAGTGGTACCTCTACAGAAAGCAATCTTGCAGGAGGTGAAAATGGTAGGGAAGGACAGTAAAATGCATTCTGAAAGACTTTAAGAAACCATAATATTCGGGGGAAAAGGTAAAGAGAGCAAAGGTGTTCTGGAAAAGTAGTTTTTATAGATGACTTCCATAAAGCATTTATGTGGCCCGCCCGGTTGGCCGTGCGGTCTGACGCACAGCTTTCCGGGCGGGAAGGAGCGCCTGGTCCCAGGCACGAATCCGCCCGGCGGATTTGTGTCGAGGTCCGTGAACAGGCCAGTCTGTGGATGGTTTTTAGGCGGTTTTCCATCTGCCTCGGCGAATGCGGGCTGGTTCCCCTTATTCCGCCTCAGTTACACTAAGTCGGCGATTGCTGCGCAAACTAGTTCTCCACCACCATTACTCTACCACGCAAACATAGGGGTTACACTCATCTGGTGTGAGACGTTCCCTGGGGGGGGGGGGGGGGGGAAGGGGCTACCGGGGGCCGAACCACACAATAACCCTGGGGCCGGTGTGGGGCGGCGGAGGCGTGAAGTGGACTACGGTAGGGGTTGTGGACCACTGCGGCTGCGGCGGGGACGGAGCCTCTCCGTCGTTTCTAGGTGCCCGGCGAACATACAATGCAGGGTGATTCAAAAAGAATACCACAACTTTAGGAATTTAAAACTCTGCAACGACAAAAGGCAGAGCTAAGCACTATCTGTCGGCGAATTATGGGAGCTATAAAGTTTCATTTAGTTGTACATTTGTTCGCTTGAGGCGCTGTTGACTAGGCGTCAGCGTCAGTTGATGCTAAGATGGCGACCGCTCAACAGAAAGCTTTTTGTGTTATTGAGTACGGCAGAAGTGAATCGACGACAGTTTTTCAGCGTGCATTTCGAACGAAGTATGGTGTTAAACCTCCTGATAGGTGGTGTATTAAACGTTGGTATAAACAGTTTACAGAGAATGGGTGTTTGTGCAAAGGGAAAAGTTCTGGACGGCCGAGAACGAGTGATGAAAATGTAGCACGCATCCAGCAAGCATTTGTTCGCAGCCCAGGAAAATCGACTCGCAGAGCTAGCAGAGAGCTGCAAATTCCACAATCAACTGTATGGAGAGTCCTACCTGAACGTCAACTACCCGAGGCGATGGATCGGCCGCCAGGGAGCCCGTGACAGAGCACTTCATCACTGGCCTCCAAGAAGCCCTGATCTTACCCCCTGCGATTTTTTCTTATGGGGGTATGTTAAGGATATGGTGTTTCGGCCACCTCTCCCAGCCGCCATTGATGATTTGAAACGAGAAATAACAGCAGCTATCCAAACTGTTACGCCTGATATGCTACAGAGAGTGTGGAACGAGTTGGAGTATCGGGTTGATATTGCTCGTGTGTCTGGAGGGGGCCATATTGAACATGTCTGAACTTGTTTTTGAGTGAAAAAAACCTTTTTAAATACTCTTTGTAACGATGTATAACAGAAGGTTATATTATGTTTCTTTCATTAAATACACATTTTTAAAGATGTGGTATTCTTTTTGAATCACCCTGTACAATACAAGCATTTATGCGAAGAAAATTTTTGCAGCATTATGAGCAGAAATAGGAAATCCCAGCGTTGAGGGAGCTGCTTATATTTTCAAAAATTGTGATAAATTTTCAGGGAGGAATGACAACATTTCGAAAAATTTTGAAAGAGATTCGTTTCAGACAGTAAGAGAACAAACCTAACAATACGTTCCGACGTTGTACAAACCCTGCGGAATCCTTGGGAGCAATCAGAAATACTAAAACGTAAAGGAGCCAAATCAAGGAGTGGTGTTTATGGATGAAAGGTGAGCACATACATGAAAAAGTCCTGGCGCATGAGGTTCCGGCTGTAATGACTCGTGGTTACTTTGACTGAGCGGTGCAGGCCAACGGGCTGTTCTTGTGCTTGCTGCAGAAGCGATTTCGTAGAGGGCGCAGAGTTAATTTAATTTATGACTCGAAATATAAATCCTAAGATTTTCACGATTGTATCATTTGGCGTAATCATCACAATGGTTAGAAGAGAAACTGACTCCTTAAAACCCCGACTGAAAATATTGTCGTTATTGATAACGCAGCGTATCATACTGTTTAGACAAAATGATGCTCCCACTACTGCAAATCACAAAAAGGACATAACTGAATATCTCAATCAGAACAAAACCAGTTTTGAAGCGAGTTTAACAAGAATGAGATTATACAAATTGTGCGTTATCGTAATCCAAAGACCACTTTTAAAAGGAGATGCAGTTTTTAAAGGATAGGGGATATAGTATTTGGAGGCTTCCACTTCACTATTGTGATTTGGACCCTACAGAGAATACAATGAAGCAAAAAATTGCGAAAAATATGTTTCATCGATTGGTTTAACTACCCCAAAACAAATAGCCAAAGAGTCTTTACCTAACATGATTAGTTAAAAGTTTGCGAATATGTAAAATGAATTGGAGATGAATACAGTCGCAGAGATGGGTAAATGGAAGAAGCTATGGAGGATGTTATGGCCAATGTTGGTCTGGAAAGTGAAGATGAATATGCAGCACATGAGGGCGACAATGGTATGGAAGCTGACATGGCGGAAGAGACTAGGACAGATTGCAGAGAAGAAGATGTAGCAGATGAAGAACTTTCCGCTTATCCCTTGTAGAAGCAGCGCCCACTTCATAACTCTAATCGCCAAGTATAGAGCAGTTATCATTGTCTAACTGAAGTTGAAACGCTGCTCTCTTTCCCATGCAACCAGGATTACGCACTGAGTCACGATTAGCCAACCGAAGAGACCTCGCTGCTAGATGCAGTAACACACTGTGGTGACAAACCTCATGCGTTACCTCCTAATATCGTGGCGGACCCTCTTCTACGCGGCGTGATGAGCAACTAGACGTGGCATGGACTCTGTAAGTCGTTAGGCGTCCCCCGCAGAAATATTGAGCCATCTTGCCTCTAGAGCTGTCCTGAATTGCGAAAGTATTGTCGGTGTAGGGTATTTTGCATGGGCTAGCACGTTCAAAAAATGGTTCAAATGGCTCTGAGCACTATGGGACTTAACTTCTGAGGTCATCAGTCCCCTAGAACTTATAACTACTTAAAACTAAGTAACCTAAGGACACCACACACATCCATACCCGAGGCAGGATTCGAACCTGCGACCGTAGCGGTCGCGCGGTTCCAGACTGTAGCACCTAGAACCGCCCGGCCACTCCGGCCGGCCTCGATTACGTCCCATAAGTATTCGATGCTAGCCATTTCGGGCGATATGGGTGGCCAAGTCATTCGCTCGAAGTGTCCAGAATGTTTTTCAAACCAATCGCGAACAAGTGTGACCCAGTGACATGGTAGATCCTTACTTGGAAGATATAGACCATGAATGACAGCAAATGGTCTCCGAGTTTCCGAACATAACTATCTCCAGTTATTGGTGGGTTCAGTTGGACTAGCCGACCCAGTCAATTTCATGTCAAAACAGCCCACACTATTGTGTAGCCACCAGCAGCTTGCACAGTGGCTTGTTGACAACTTGTCTCCATGGCATCGTGGGGTGTGCACCACATTGGAACCCTACCATCAGCTCTTACCTACAGAAACCGGTACTCATCTGACCAGGCCATGGTCTTCCAGTTGTCTATGGCCCAACTGCACAGGAGAAGCGCTGCAGGTGATGTCGTGAGTCGTGTGAAGTTAGCACCCCTTTTCCGAGAAACACACATTTTTTCATAGTTCTTGTTGGATGTGCCATAGTTCTAGAGTTCTTTGCACACAATTAGCGATATATGGACAGTGGCTCTACAAAATTGCTAACAATTTTTATCTTTGACAAGGTGGTAATCGATAGTCAACCTTATCTTTGCTATGGATTATCACTGCTCATCACGTGTCACCTGAACCACGCCTCCCTTTCTCACAATATATAAGTCGCTCTCAGACACCCGACCAGTCATTCGGCAAGACTCAGCGGAGCAGCGCCTCTGAGGAAGTCCAGCGCAGTTCTGGACGAAACGTAAGGAGCAGAAAAGTTCTTGGACCACGACCTCACATCCCGGAAAGAATATCAACAGCCACAATTTCAATAGTTCTGCAGAATGTAACGAAGAAAACAACAATACTGGAAAAAATTTTCATATCGAAAACATTCTTTGTCAATTTCCGCATAATGTAGATAAGTCCCCCCCCATGAACCATGGACCTTGCCGTTGGTGGGGAGGCTTGCGTGCCTCAGCGATACAGATAGCCGTACCGTAGGTGCAACCACAACGGAGGGGTATCTGTTGAGAGGCCAGACAAACGTGTGGTTCCTGAAGAGGGGCAGCAGCCTTTTCAGTAGTTGCAAGGGCAACAGTCTGGATGATTGACTGATCTGGCCTTGTAACAATAACCAAAACGGCCTTGCTGTGCTGGTACTGCGAACGGCTGAAAGCAAGGGGAAACTACAGCCATAATTTTTCCCGAGGGCATGCAGCTTTACTGTATGATTACATGATGATGGCGTCCTGTTGGGTAAAATATTCCGGAGGTAAAATAGTCCCCCATTCGGATCTCCGGGCGGGGACTACTCAAGAGGATGTCGTTATCAGGAGAAAGAAAACTGGCGTTCTACGGATCGGAGCGTGGAATGTCAGATCCCTTAATCGGGCAGGTAGGTTAGAAAATTTAAAAAGGGAAATGGATAGGTTGAAGTTAGATATAGTGGGAATTAGTGAAGTTCGGTGGCAGGAGGAACAAGACTTCTGGTCAGGTGACTACAGGGTTATAAACACAAAATCAAATAGGGGTAATGCAGGAGTAGGTTTAATAATGAATAGGAAAATAGGAATGCGGGTAAGCTACTACAAACAGCATAGTGAACGCATTATTGTGGCCAAGATAGATACGAAGCCCACACCTACTACAGTAGTACAAGTTTATATGCCAACTAGCTCTGCAGATGACGAAGAAATTGAAGAAATGTATGATGAAATAAAAGAAATTATTCAGATTGTGAAGGGAGACGAAAATTTAATAGTCATGGGTGACTGGAATTCGAGTGTAGGAAAAGGGAGAGAAGGAAACATAGTAGGTGAATATGGATTGGGGGACAGAAATGAAAGGGGAAGCCGCCTGGTAGAATTTTGCACAGAGCACAACATAATCATAACTAACACTTGATTTAAGAATCATGAAAGAAGGTTGTATACATGGAAGAACCCTGGAGATACTAAAAGGTATCAGATAGATTATATAATGGTAAGACAGAGATTTAGGAGCCAGGTTTTAAATTGTAAGACATTTCCAGGGGCAGATGTGGACTCTGACCACAATCTATTGGTTATGACCTGTAGATTAAAACTGAAGAAACTGCAAAAAGGTGGGAATTTAAGGAGATGGGACCTGGATAAACTAAAAGAACCAGAGGTTGTACAGAGATTCAGGGAGAGCATAAGGGAGCAATTGACAGGAATGGGGGAAATAAATACAGTAGAAGAAGAATGGGTAGCTTTGAGGGATGAAGTAGTGAAGGCAGCAGAGGATCAAGTAGGTAAAAAGACGAGGGCTAGTAGAAATCCTTGGGTAACAGAAGAAATATTGAATTTAATTGATGAATGGAGAAAATATAAAAATGCAGTAAGTGAAACAGGCAAAAAGGAATACAAACGTCTCAAAAATGAGATCGACAGGAAGTGCAAAATGGCTAAGCAGGGATGGCTAGAGGACAAATGTAAGGATGTAGAGGCCTATCTCACTAGGGGTAAGATAGATACCGCCTACAGGAAAATTAAAGAGACCTTTGGAGATAAGAGAACGACTTGTATGAATATCAAGAGCTCAGATGGAAACCCAGTTCTAAGCAAAGAAGGGAAAGCAGAAAGGTGGAAGGAGTATATAGAGGGTCTATACAAGGGCGATGTACTTGAGGACAATATTATGGAAATGGAAGAGGATGTAGATGAAGATGAAATGGGAGATACGATACTGCGTGAAGAGTTTGACAGAGCACTGAAAGACCTGAGTCGAAACAAGGCCCCCGGAGTGGACAATATTCCATTGGAACTACTGACGGCCGTGGGAGAGCCAGTCCTGACAAAACTCTACCATCTGGTGAGCAAGATGTATGAAACAGGCGAAATACCCTCAGACTTTAAGAAGAATATAATAATTCCAATCCCAAAGAAAGCAGGTGTTGACAGATGTGAAAATTACCGAACTATCAGCTTAATAAGTCACAGCTGCAAAATACTAACACGAATTCTTTACAGACGAATGGAAAAACTAGTAGAAGCCAACCTCGGGGAAGATCAGTTTGGATTCCGTAGAAACACTGGAACACGTGAGGCAATACTGACCTTGCGACTTATCTTAGAAGAAAGATTAAGGAAAGGCAAACCTACGTTTCTAGCATTTGTCGACTTAGAGAAAGCTTTTGACAATGTTGACTGGAATACTCTCTTTCAAATTCTGAAGGTGGCTGGGGTAAAATACAGGGAGCGAAAGGCTATTTACAATTTGTACAGAAACCAGATGGCAGTTATAAGAGTCGAGGGACATGAAAGGGAAGCAGTGGTTGGGAAGGGAGTAAGACAGGGTTGTAGCCTCTCCCCGAAGTTGTTCAATCTGTATATTGAGCAAGCAGTAAAGGAAACAAAAGAAAAATTCGGGGTAGGTATTAAAATTCATGGAGAAGAAATAAAAACTTTGAGGTTCGCCGATGACATTGTAATTCTGTCAGAGACAGCAAGGGACTTGGAAGAGCAGTTGAATGGAATGGACAGTGTCTTGAAAGGAGGATATAAGATGAACATCAACAAAAGCAAAACAAGGATAATGGAATGTAGTCTAATTAAGTCGGGTGATGCTGAGGGAATTAGATTAGGAAATGAGGCACTTAAAGTAGTAAAGGAGTTTTGCTATTTGGGGAGCAAAATAACTGATGATGGTCGAAGTAGAGAGGATATAAAATGTAGGCTGGCAATGGCAAGGAAAGCGTTTCTGAAGAAGAGAAATTTGTTAACATCCAGTATTGATTTAAATGTCAGGAAGTCATTTCTGAAAGTATTCGTATGGAGTGTAGTCATGTATGGAAGTGAAACATGGACGATAAACAGTTTGGACAAGAAGAGAATTGAAGCTTTCGAAATGTGGTGCGACAGAAGAATGCTGAAGATTAGATGGGTAGATCACATAACTAATGAGGAAGTATTGAATAGGATTGGGGAGAAGAGAAGTTTGTGGCATAACTTGACCAGAAGAAGGGATCGGTTGGTAGGACATGTTCTGAGGCATCAAGGGATCACCAATTTAGTATT
Organism: Schistocerca serialis cubense; assembly: GCF_023864345.2. Taxonomy (NCBI): domain Eukaryota; kingdom Metazoa; phylum Arthropoda; class Insecta; order Orthoptera; family Acrididae; genus Schistocerca; species Schistocerca serialis. Next base: position 40,262,580 of record NC_064642.1, read on the forward strand.
GGAGGGCAGAGTGGAGGGTAAAAATCGTAGAGGGAGACCAAGAGATGAATACACTAAGCAGATTCAGAAGGATGTAGGTTGCAGTAGGTACTGGGAGATGAAAAAGCTTGCACATGGTAGAGTAGCATGGAGAGCTGCATCAAACCAGTCTCAGGACTGAAGACCACAACAATAACGTAGATAAGTACAAAAGTTCTGAGTACAGTTCTGAACAGAACTCCAAGAGTTCTATCGAAAATCCAAGTAACATTTTTTTGTGTGCAGCTAATAGTTTACGAGATAATTGCAATTTAAGGAGAAAATCTTTTCACTTTCTGTGAAGTTGGCACCTATTTTTTCAGAAATGTATATTTTTTTCAGAGTTCTTGACAGATATGCCATAGTTCTAGAGTTCTTTGCACAAAATTTGAATATTTCTGCAGAATTTAGCGAAGAAAACAACAATACTCGAAAAATTTTCGTATCGAAAACATTCTTTGTCAGTTTTCACAAAAAATTGAACTCGTACAACAGTTCTGAGGACAGTTCTGAACAGAACCCCAAGAGCTCTATCGAAAATACCAATAACATTTTTTATGGCGATAATAGTTTATGAGATAAATTGATTTAATGTGGGACACACTTTCTCTACAGAAAATATAAATATATTCGTACAACAGTTCTGATGATAGTTCTGGACACCCCGTGAAGAGTTCTATCGAAAATCCCAGTAGCATTTTTTTTGTGCAGGTAATAGTTTAAGGGGTAATTGCAACTTAATTAAGGACTCCATAAGAGCTTCTTCTGTGAAGCTGGCACACTTTTTTCAGAAATATATATTTTTTTCAGAATTCTTGATAGATATGCCATAGTTCTAGAGTTCTTTGTACAAAATTTGAATAGTTCTGCAGACTTTAACGAAGAAAACAACAATACTCGTAAAAAATATGGTATCGAAACCATTTTTTGTCGATTTTCGCAAAAAGTAAATTCGTTCAACAGTTCTGAGGACGGTTCTGAACAGATCTCAAAGAGTTCTATCGAAAATCCAAATAACATTTTTTTGTGCAGCTAATAGTTTACGGTGATAATTGCAATTTAAGGAGAAAATCTTTTCACTTACTGTGAAGTTGCAACCCTTTTTTTTTTCAGAAATGTATATTTTTTTCAGAGTTCTTGATAGATATGCCTTAGTTCTAGAGTTCTTTGTACAAAATTTCATTAGTTTTGCAGAATATAGCGAATAAAACAACAACGTATAACATAGCTGATTCAGGAACTTTTTCCTTCAGATACAATTCTTACTGTTGCCACAAAAAATCACTTGTACATATATTCCAACCGTATTGATCATTACAAAAATATAACCATTGACCAACGGCGCACATTTCTTGCAACGTTGTACAAAGCATTCAGCTTATCCGCTGTGAAATTACCACACTTAATGCTATTGTAAAATTTACGATGGATGGCTTCCGTTTTCTACAGTGTCAGCATTTATGGAATTATCTTCATGCAAACGTGATGCCAGGATCACACACTTCCCCTTTTTAGGTACAGAGGAAACTAGAGTTCAATCTTGTGGAAGCCAAAACAGGAACTTTGGGCAGCCCTTCTTTTACTGATATGAAACTCTAGAGAAATCTCACGCTTGTTTTTCTTCATCGTGCCAACAAAATAAAAATTCTCCCTTCATAGCTCTATTACCATTCCAGTACTAGCAAACCAGTTGACCGCTTTCACATTTCGACCTGACTGATGTATAGGTTTACACAGTCACAGAAGAACATGAAAATGTTTATTGCTGAGTTAGTAAATCCTTCTGGTTGCAACACAGCGTATATTTCCAAATTGTACAGGTAAAATACTTAAGAATCCGCAAAAAGCATAAATTTTAAATCCATACTTGTTTGTTTTGATAGGTACATATTGGCGAAACTGCACCTTCCACAGAATCCTTCCAACTTGTTGTCTACTGTAACATTTTCTCCGAGGGTTTAAGATTTCTGCTATTTGCGTACAAACACAGTAAATATTTCCCGAATTGCTATTAGCTTGTCTAATGGTCTCCTTTCATCGCGATCAGCGCGACTGTAAAATCTAAGGCACTCCACAATAAATTTGAAACGTTTTATGTTCATTTGCGAGGTGAAATTTTTCAATGCCATCCCCATCAGTTCCGCACAGATATTCCAGGCTTTATCTGCTACTTTTGTTAACAACAACTAAAAACAAGAGACTTACGAAGGCTTTCTATTCACTAACATCTATTGATTTTATCCCTCTCTCACGTGAAATGAAGCTTTGACGCTCTCAAAATGCTGATACGAATACAAAACTACAATAGACAAATATCGTTTTCTATGAGGCAATTACAGCATCACAAAGGCTGCTTTGGCTGCGCCTATTGGTCCAGGTAAATTTCGAATAATATTATCCTCTTCGAACAATATGCTTTGGATTTCTTCAACATGATCTAGTACATCCCACTTAAAATAATAAAATTCCTATAAAATAACGCAACCAGGTGCAGTGTATTAATTTGATATTTCACGTTCAGACAGCGGACACTGACGATTAAACAGTTCAAACAGAATTTAAGAGCGTTTTATATTCTGGATTAGCTTTGTTCTACTTACTACGTTGATAAACAAATAAATTAATTGCTGAAATGAAACACGAATGGGCACAGTGGATAAAAACGAGCAATCGGCTCATATCTCATCAAGAGAGCATTAGCGTCGATACTGAATCATACAACAATGAGAGGCATACAGAGAAAGGAAGCTATAACGAGAAGGCGCCAATACTGCAAATTGTTGAAAAGTAATTTACAGAAAATTTCGACATGTATCAATCTGAACAGCTGCGCCCGATGGAAGGATAATAAAAACTATGATATGTACCTGAGACCTCTCAAGACCAAAAAATAATAAACAAAGCACAGCAACAATGAAAAAGTCGTGGCACTACATCTGGAAACAATGAACACGTGAACTGCGTCTTCTAAACAATCGGCAAGTGATGTCAGCATAACAGTTACGATAGAGGTAGTATCAAAGCTTCTCGCGGTAGCATCAGAGCTAATGACGACAACAGCTGCACTTTTTGGGTGGCGCGTGCCGCGTCGTGTGAAGCCACCCGCCAGCGCCGCATTTCGCTCCTTGATCTGCCCCTAATGACTAAATGTAACAATACTACTCACTCTCATGCGAATAATCATTATGCTCGTTAAGTCAGAGCTCTTCTGCAGTCGGTGCCTGTTGTGCAGTCGGTGCTGTTGCGTAAGTGGTATTTATGGACCATAATACCCATAAAAATGTATAATCTACCAGAATTGAAACGCCTTTTCAGCATGGAGGAATTTAAAGTAATCGATGATAGAGGCATTCACTCCGTCTCATCCGGTCTTCCAAAAAACGGTCCGATGCCATGACCGACATCGGCTCGGAAACGCCTTCGAAACATATTTACACAACAATTAAAGAAACACCTTCAGGCTGGAATGTTTCGTCGAAGAAAAAGACGACGACAGCAAAGATGAGTCGTGGAATGTTTTTGGTTCTTCGTGCAACAAGGACATGATAAAGCAATTTGACATACTACTGTCAGCAGAAAAATGGTCTACCATAAAACCAACAAAGAGGAAAAAGTTGGAAAGCGTTCAAGACTGGAAATAGGGACCGATTTGATGGCTGATAAAATTTATGAACATCACACAATTCCATGTGCCTTTACTTTCAAATGCGCGAAGGGTGTGAAAGTTCAAGTTCAAAGTACTTCTTGAAGATCAAAGGAAGATGTACAGAATGCGGAGCCACTTTCGAGGGGATTGCTCTGAAGAAGCCAAAAAAGGACAACGATATTATTCTGAACCGCAGACTTTCAAACTTTTCAGACGATAGTAATCACCTGAAAAGAAGACAACTTCGTGGCACGAGAAGACAACAGGTAGCTGCTAAATTGGTTGATAACAGGATGCCTGCAGCTCTTTGGCGAAATGATGAAGCGAAAAATATGTCTTTCGGAGACATGATTCCTCCAAATGTACCAAATGCTGATGTCTTGAGAAAGGGTAAAGAAGAGGAAAGGGGCAAACGATTTGGGATAACAACTAGTAAGCCTGTTGAAAAGCTGCAAATCGCAAAACATTCAACACATCGGGACGAAATTCACCCAAGTGGATTGGACCAATTCTTCGGTATATATTGGCTGAAAGTTCAAAGCCAGTTGCGCAAATATTGTCATCAAATCAATAGCAGTGTATACGATTCATGTTTCAGATGATGTGTACCAGCTGGGAGTCACATTTAAATTGCATGTCCTTCCAGCTGATCTTCCATTTGGGGCAACTGTTTATTTAAGCTTCATTTTCAATGTTTTTCCTGGTATGTGTCAGCTGGGAATCACATTTAAATTGCTTGGCTTCCCAGCTTTGCTTTTATTTTGGGGGACTGTGAATTTTGTTGTTGCAGGTGGCGTTGCATTTCGAGTTATTTGACGATTTGGGGATCTGTCAGACAGGGCTGACTGTGTGGAAATTAAGTCAAAGTACATATGCCTGTATCAGTACATGTGTATCTGCGAAGTAAAGGTCACTAGTAAAGATCCAAATATCATCAATCGATCATCAATCAGTTGCCCAACTTATCAGATGATATCCTATAGGCATGACGTATTATTCTTGTCATTTTTCTTTATGGTAATCGTCAGATCTGGAGTTCCCAGACCAAAAGTCATGGTAACTGATTTTGGTAAAGCTTTGTTGGTTGCCACTTCTAGACCAATAGCCAATTGCTCGGACTTAACAGATTATTTGAATAGGTGTTACAGTCATATTGTTTTGCATGAAAAAGTAATTCAACCCTCGTGTTGTTTGAGAATAGATTTAAACAATTTTACGATCATGATTTTGAGGTGGAAATGTTTCTCAAGAGGTAAATCACAAGTAAAACATCTTAAAGTTTTCGCCTATATTTACATGATGACAGATTTTCGTGGTATTGAAAGTGCTTTGCGCTCACTTTTGGTTGTTGCGTCGAGTGAACATCTTGGTATTGATGAGTGCAGTCAAGAATATTCATCAATGGAACATCAGCGCCACCTTGATAACATCATCAGAGGTGGTCTACGTCATTCATATATTGACGAAAATAAAGACGATGACAAGAAAAGTGAATGATGTTGAAAACAATTATGACTGTCTTTTGGAATCTACTGCAAACGCGTGGATTGATAGGGCAAAACGTATCTACAATGAAGCTGAAGTCATCACGAATCAGACTAAGGATGACAATCTCTTTTATGTGGATCCGTACAACATTCCTAATGCTCAGAGATGCTGAAAGAGTTGATGTACTATATACCACTGTGGACAGCTGTTATGTATCCTTCTTTCCATATTCCTTTATCTATTCGTTCGTCAGCAGCGACTGAAGGACAGTTTTCAAAATTAAAGACAATGGGCTTTGACAAGCTGCCTTTACGAGTAGACAAATTCATTTTTCAACATTTGAAGTGGCTGCGTGAGGAAACAAAACTGTTAGCGCCACTTATGATGGAAAAACAAAATTCAAAGCAAGCTGTGAAGCACAAACCAACTGAAGCATCATTGCCTTACCATGAAGAAGAAAACTGGAGAGGAAAGAATAAGAAGCTGAAGATAACAAACCCCAAAAGCAATTATATACTCGATAATTCTGAGAGCACACTGAACAATACCTTATGGTGTGAGACCCAACACGAAGATGGCAATGAAACAGAGTTAAACAAAATTTTTAATACTTTTGAATACAGATTTTCTTCTACTTCGAGCTCACTTGTTAAGAATGCGGAGAACAACAGTCTCTCAGTCAAGAGTAATAGTGTGTGTTTTCAGCGCTCTTCAGATAATAATTTACTGCCGAATTTTGACTCTAAAGAGATATTTCATTCCACAAAAGACTATCGAGAATCATACTTCACCAAGGATGTCACTGAAATTTCATCCTGTGGTTAGAAAACAGAAGAAAACCGAGAGACCTGTAACAATAAAACGGAGGAGAGTGCAATGCTGAAAAAGCTTCAAAATGAAATCATTGTCACATCGAGCATGCAAAATAAGAGCAAGAAAAACTACTTAGATGATTGCCCAAACTGAAATTCGACTAAGAAATTCATAGACATTAATTTGCCACTTTTCCCAAATGGGTCCTCAAACAAATTCAGATCTGCTACCTACAACTTGAAGGGAACGTGCGGTTTCGATTCATTGATGACCTTATTCATGCAAGCAATATCAGTCAGTGATGATTTCAAAAGTACCATTCAAATGGTGAGCCATCCATTTTTGGATCTGGCTTTGGATGTTTAGGACAAAAAATTTATAAACTCCCAGCATTTTAAGCAGAGATTTGATATTTTATATGTGATACCGTTCCTAGAAAAAGGAGTAATCTCTCGAAAAATATTGTCTCTGAATGCATAGTCGAATGTTAGGGAATTATACGAGACAATATTAGAAGATATCCCGATTTGCAGCAAAAAGATACCGTGTCTGACGTGCCTAAATTCACGCTATGTGAAACAACATTACATTTCCGTTGATACGTATGTGCTTTTCAGACTTGGTTATAATTTCATTCAAAAGGCTGTAGATTCCACAAATGGAGGTCTAAAGCCTATCATAAAATGCAGGAAATGTAAGGGAGAAGCAGTTGAAGAAAAGAAATTCGGATGCTACTTGATGATGAATACTAGTATAATAACTTGTCTGCTAACTGAAGATCAGTTTTCTCCGAATCAGAGGAAGAAATGTGTGCTGCAAACGATCACGAAAGAAACCTTAGTCAACAATCAAGAGTACTCTCTTGTTGGTGCCATTCATTATAATAGCTCCATCAAACACTACGCGGCATATGTCTTCGATGGAACCTACTGGAAGCAGTACGATGACCTGTATAAAGATGTACAGAGAGTTTCAAAAGAAACGATAATTTCTCCACACCTGTTCATGTATGTCAAGACATGAAAATTTTCAGATGGCAGCTACAAGACAGACGAGACAAACAAGTAGTTTTTACATAGGAACTTTGCTTTAAAGGTAAGCAATTGCTAAAAGTTGATATATAAATATTACAAATACAGCTCTTATGTTAATTCTTAGTATCTTTGTTTCTGGAACCACAGCCCTCCTGTTTTAGTTACTAGGATAAGAGCATTTTATGCCCTAAATTTCACGTACATATTTTTGTACTTATTTTTCTTAGTTGTTTCACACATCATAAATTCGATGCTTATTTATTACTGAATTCCCTACATATGTATATCCTTCTGAGTTCTAGTGTATCCTGAAGAAGAGCTGTTAAGGGGACCTGTACATCACGGCCTGTAGTTTTTACTGGTACTTTGAAATTTAATAATGCAAGACTGTCAATAGATTCAGGAATGATGTCAAAGAATTGGTATATTGTGAACTCTAGGTGAAAAAAAATTGTAAATCTGTGGAATACGTTGTGCAGTGAATATTGATGTTTTTCTTACACACTGAGTTACACGTAATTGTTATTTTAGGTTCAATGTACTTAAACGCTATTCCAAATAAAAGATAAAAAGCAAATTTTATTCTTTGAATTGTTACCTTGTTGAAACAGCAAACCAGTAATATTTACCAGTTTCATGTTGTGATTATTTTAAAAAAATATGTATTTTAAGAATCAATTATTTCTCCTAATAATTTAAGAATATAACATGACATACTGCAGTTTAAAATATTTAAGCCATTGTTAAATAATGTGGTTCAGTGTGTAGGCAAGCAGTATATGATTATTCACCCATAGCTTTGTTTATGTAGTTTTAATAGTGGATGAGATACCGGTAACAGTATCTCTGTAAGCAAACACGTTGGTTACAGAAAATTGAAACTAAAGATTTGTATGTCATTTTCTTCTCAATGACGACATTGCAAACCATTCCTGCTCAATAATATTGTTGATACCTTTCGTGTTCTTTTCATTTTCTTTAGGTTTACTTCTTTTCTTTGTTATTCTGGCCTCCTTTTTCATGCTTTCATCAGCTTTTTCAGTTTATGTGACATGTTGCCTGTGCGCCCGTACCAGCACAATTTTCATGTTGTTCCTAGTTTTGATGCCTGTTCTGCTCATTGTTTTTAATCTTTACTCCATCAGGCCGGCCGGAGTGGCTGAGCGGTTCTAGGCGCTACAGTCTGGAACCGCGCGACCGCTCCGTTCGCACGTTCGAATCCTGCCTCGGGCGTGAATGAGTGTGATGTCCTTAGGTTAGTTAGGTTTAAGTAGTTCTAAGTTCTAGGGGACTTATGACCTCAGAAGTTAAGTCTCATGGTGCTCAGAGCCATTTGAATCATTTTTACTCCATCATTAAAACATATTGCAACTGCTGAAACGCATTCTGATTTTATTTTATGCCATGTAAACATTTTTCCTGCACATACGACAGTCGACAGGTTCTTCAAAGATATTACATAAACGAGGTTCTACGGAAACTGCGGCGCGCAAATTAAACGAAATGACATTTAAGCATGAGAATGACGAGGGTAGTCTACTGTACATGAAGTGTATATTCTTAGAATCAGGAAGAACCAGAAGAATTTTATTACGTAAAACTGTAATTGTTTTGAGCTGTCATGACATCCAGGACCCAATAACAGCTAAAAATATGCCCAAGACCCTCATGGATGAAGGTTAAGTGGTAAGAACACTAGACGCTAGGATACATAAAAACATGTGCTGTGTGTAACGAATAAATTTGAAATTGCAATCATTAATAGTGTTGCAAACATTTGTTCTAGTTAGAAAGGAAGTGTGGAAGTTTGATGAGTTACACTACAGAGAGAGTCAAAAGTCTTTACAATGTATAGAAATGTAAGTATATTTAAATGAATATATTGTACAAATGAACTAAGTAGTATGTTTAAATCCTAATTCAGTACATGACTGATAGAGATGTTATTATGTTGAGGGGATACAGTATTAACGTTAATAAGGAGTTCGAAATTTGTGAACAAGAACCTCGTTTATTTGGTCCTCACTAATCCGGATTTCCGGTTTATCGGGTTTCATATTTTGTGTCCCTTGTTATTTTTCTCTTTTTTTCTGATAATACGAAGATATGTAGTCGGTGAGGTACATAGACTGCTTATCATTAGGCCAGTAATTAAGTCTAGTACTGAGTGATTAAGGAGGTCAGAGTGTGTGAATGACATTGTTTCTCAAGTATTGTACACTAATATAACGGTGTGTTGGTGCCCATCAAGTAAGTTGCATAGTAACCACGCCAACAACACTACACCACAGCTCATTGTACCTCTGGTGCGCTTCTCGACAGGTGTGCCACCATCTGGTTAGTGGCGTGTGTGAATGTATCTGCTCTCTCAGCCGTCTGTTTGTTTTGCACTGACGACCCTTCTCTCTTTAAATCATCTAAGCGTGCACATCCCACGCTTCCACCTACAGTCTTAAGAAGGTGTACCGGCATTTGTACAGTGCTGAACATTTAAACTTTTTGTATTTATTAGAATATATATCCGGATTTTCGGTTATCCGGGTTACTTCCGTTCCCACCTAGTCCGGATAAAAGATCTTCTTGTGTACTGCACTGCACTTTGTAACACTGTTCATGTCTCACAAAATTCCAAAATAAAAGTGAGAATTTACGATCCGTCCTCATAGCTGTGCTTCCAGCAGTACCTCATCTCCTGCGTCCCCAATTTCGCAGAAGTTGTCCTATGAAAATTGCAGAAGTAGCACTCCTGGAAGAAAGGATATTGTGACGATATTCCTTCGTCACAGCCTGAGATTAGAGACCCGGTCCGGCACACAGTTTTTACCTGCCAGTAAGTTTCACATCGGCGCACACCAATGGCAGAGTGAACACACAATCTATTTCATAATCTATTAGCACCATAAAAACGTTATGAGGGTTTTTAAAAGAACTCTTTCGGTGCTATCCAGAACTGTCAGCAAAAGGGTTGTGCCAATTTATTATAACGTAGACCAAGTGGGTCTCTCATAAATGATATTATCTCATTAACTGTAATCCCCACAAAAAATGTTATTACAGTTTTCGGTAGAACTCTTAGGGTCCTATTAAGAAATGCCATCAGGCCTTATGTACGAATTCATTACTTTTACATGACAAAAGTGAGTCCCACATTAATTATCTCATATAATGTCATCGTCACAAAAAATGTTATTATAGTTTTTGGTAGAACTCTGTGGGTGCTATTCAGAACTGCCATCAGAACTGTTCTACGAATTTTGTTTTCGTACAGAAAGTATCAGATTAAAACAATTATCGTATAAACTATTATCGACACAAAAATGTTCTTATCATTTTCAATACAACTCTTCGGGTGCTATCCAGAACTGCCAAAAGAACTGTCATACAAATTTATTTTTTCCAAACTGACAAACAATTTTTTACCATACCAAAATTTTGCCGAGTTGTTTCCTTCCCGAAATTCTGCAGAAATATTCGTTTTTCGAGCAGGGAATTCTAGAACTATTGCATACATATCAAGAACTATGAAAAAATGTATATTTCTCGTAAAAGGGGTGCAAACTTCACGGGAAATGCTAATAAGCATTCCATATTAAATGCAGTTACTACGTAAACAATTACCTGCACAGAATATGTTACTTGCATTTTCGATAGAACTCTTACAAGCTATCCAGAGCTGTCATCAGAACGTACGACTGGACATAATTTGTTTGTAGAGTAAGTGAGCCCCACAATTACTCAGATATCTACAATCTATTATAACTACAAAAAATGTTATTATGATAATCGATAGAAGACTTGGGGTGTTATCTAGAACTGTTAATCAAAACTGTTGCACGAATTTATTTTTTTCTGTGGAGACAGTTTGTCTAACATCAAAGCAGTTGCCGTACAAACTATGACCGCCACAAAAAGATGTTATTAGGATTTCCGATAGAGCTCTTGGTGTTCTGTTCAGAACTGTTGTACGAATTTACTTTTTGCGAAAATTGACAAAGAATGTTTTCTATACGAAAATTTTTTCGGGTATTGTTGTTTTCTCCGCTAAATTCTGCAGGACTATTCAAATTTTGTACAAAGAACTCTAGATCTATGGCATTTAATCAAGAACTCTGAAAAAAAATATATTTCTAAAAAAAAGGGTGCCAACTTCACAGTAAGTGAAGAGGTTTCCTCCTTAAATTGCAATTATCTCGTAACGTATTAACTGCACAAAAAACTGTTATTACGATATTCGATAGAACTATTGAGGTTCTGTTCAGAACTGTCCTCACTCAGAACTGTTGTACGAATTTACTTTTTGCGAAAATCAACAAAAAAATGTTTGCTATACGAAAATTTTTTCGAGTATTGTTGTTTTCATCGTTAAATTCTGCAGAACCATTCAAATTTCTTACAAAGAACTCTAGAACTATGGCATATCTATCAAGAACTCTGAAAAAAATATACATTTCTGGAAAAAGGGGGGCCAACTTCGCAGTAAGTGACAAGATTTTCTCCTTAAATTGCAATTATCTCGCAAACTATTAGCTGCACAAAAAAATGTTATTTGGATTTTCGATAGAACTATTGGGGGCTCTGTTCAGAACTGTCCTCAGAACTGTTGTACGAATTTACTTTTTGCGAAAATCGACAAAAAATGGTTTCGACACCACAATATTACGAGTATTGCTGTTTTCTACGGCAAATTCTGCAGAACTAATCAAATTTTGTGCAAAGAACTCTAGAACTATGGCTTATCTATCAAGAACTCTGAAAAAAAATATGTATTTCTGAAAAAAAGGGTGCCAGCTTCACAGTAGGAGCTCTTATGGAGTTCTTAATTAAGTTGCAGTTACCTCATAAACTATTACCTGCACAAAAAAATGCTACTAGGATGTTCGATAGAACTCTTCATGTGGTGTCCAGAACTGTCATTAGAACTGTTGTACGAATATATTTGTATTTTCTGTAGAGAAAGTGTGTCCCACATTAAATCAATTTATCTCATAAACTGTTATCGCTATAGAAAAATGTTATTGGGATTTTCGATAGAGCTCTTGGGGTTCTGTTCAGAACTGCCCTCAGAACTGTTGTACGAGTTCAATTTTTTGGGAAAATTGACAAAGAATGTTTTCGATACGAAAATTTTTTATAGTATTGTTGTTTTCTTCGCTAAATTCTGCACAACTATTCAAATTTTGTACAAAGAACTCTAGAACTGTGGCATATCTATCAAGAACTCTGAAAAAATATGCATTTCTGAAAAAAAAGAGTGCGAACTTCACAGTAAGTGAAAAGATTTTCTCCTTACATTGCAATTATCACGTAAACTATTAGCTGCACAAAAAAATGTTACTTGGATGTCAATAGAACTCTTGGAGCAGTGTTCAAAACTGTGCTCAGAACTCTTGTACTTATTTACATTTTGCGGAAATTGACAAAGAATGTTTTCGATATGAAAATTTTTTCGAGTATTGTTGTTTTCTGCGTTAAATTCTGCAGAACTATGCAAATTTTGTATAAAGAACTGTAGAACTATGTCACATCTATCAAGAACTGTGAAAAAAATGTACATTTCTCGTAAAAGGGGTGCTAACTTCACACGGCTGATGTGCCGTTCGCAAAGGCACTCGAGTCGGCCATCTGCTGCCGTAGCCCATCAATGCCGAATTTCGCTAACGTATACGTTCGTGGTACGTCCCACATTGACTTCCGCGATTATTTGACGCACTGTTGCTTGTCTGTTGGCACTGACAATTTTACGGCAACGCCGCTGCTCTCGGTTGTTAAGTGAAGGCCGTCAGGCACTGCTTTGCCGCGCTGAGAAGTAGTGCCTGAAATGTGGTATTCTCGGCACATTCTTGACACTGTGGATCTCGGAGTTTTAAATTCCGATTTCCGAAATGGAATGCCCCATGCTTTTAGCCCCAACTGACATCCCGCGTTCAAAATCTGTAAATTCCCGTTGTCCGGCCACAATTACGTCGGAAACCTTTTCACATGAATCGCCAGAGTACAAATGATGACAGCTCCACCAATGCACTGCCCTTTTATACCTTGTATACGCGATACTACCGCCATCTGTATACGTACATATCGCTATCCCATGACTTTTGTCGGCTCATTGTATTGTGGTCGACTAATACACGCATTCATTACGCTCACCTGCACCCCACAAATACACAAACGAAACAACTCTCACTACCTGCAAGGAGGAAGATGATCCCTTCTGACAAATCTTAATCAACAATGCCATACGAAATTTACATTTTTTAAACTATGATGATATTTAAAGCGGAAGCTTATTGGTGGTTTTTGAGCTTCCTCAGCTGTAACTTTCATCTAGTCTACGTCCAAGAAAAACATGTTATACACTGCTTTTCAAAGATAAGTTGAAATAAAAAGAAACAGGGGAAAAGTGAAAGCAAAGGCAGCCCTGGTAGTTGTGTGTCAAATGTGATGCAGTGTAGACAGAAAGTAGGACATTTAACGTAAAAATAACACGACAGAATATTCCACACTTATATTATATCTTCGAGTTTTGAATATTATAACGTGTGATTACCCCAAGGAGCAGTAGGCCTATAGCACAATCAGATGTATGTAACGCCGTTGATGGTGATGTTTATGAGTTGCACCTGTCAGTGGCTTGAAACCGCACCAGCCATCTTTTTTGGGAGATGACAGCAAAAGTGTGCTCAATATTCAACCTCTTCAAAATTTTAGGAATGTACTCTCCGTTTTATAACGACAATTTGTCCGTAGTGGACGTACTAACTAATGCGAATGCACTGAAACACATGATGTAATGAAAAAGCAGCGACACAACAAATTTGTTTAATGAATTTATTAATTCAACCATTACCGGTTTCGCGCATTTCGTGCTCAACGTTAGTATGGCGTACCGTGGTTTCTCAGCGTTCTTTGCAGACGGTGCACACTTTGTCTTTGGCAGACGGCAGGATCACTGTATGCCACGGACAAAGTGGTGTACCGCCTGCGTAGAAAACCATGGAGATACTGTAGACCGTCTAAAACCAAACGAAAAATGCTCAGAACCGTTAATAACTCAAATAAACGAATTCATCATAACAATGTACCTTTCCAATACGACCTACAATTTAGTCTATTTTTTTAATTTCTCCCCTCCTTGTCTCAACAGACAAACATTTGTAATTGGTAATTCTTATTTAAAGTATACAATGAAAGCTGTCACTAGATCTTAACTTTAACCTGTGGCACGCCATGACTCCTGTTGTAATGCACTCAAAACATTCCCCTTAGTATGAAATTTGACCTATAAATTAAAAATAACGCGGTCTGAGTATTAAGAATCAATGCGCTGTAGTGTACCCACTTTCTCGTAGTGCAACGGAACTACGGGGTTTTTGACATAGGTTAAGAAATGTTGCAAATCAAAATCTTCAACTGATCCAATGCAATCTATCAGTGCTCGTGTACCAGCCCTTATAGGAATGATACGTGCAGTGCAGATGAATCTGCACAGTATAATGTATAATACCCAACCAATTGAAAGGGCTCATGTAAGATTATTTCGCTGCCGAACACGTGTCTTGAAGACCAACTAAAGCTCTCAGTTACCTTGTTTAGTTGAAAAGTTCACTTAAAAATCAAGAAATGCTGTTTATGGTGAAGGCAATTAATGTGCTCTCATGACTGAATATGTTGCTCTCGGTTATGATTGTTTCATGAATAAGGTTCAAGTGAGCGCGTGCGCGGATTATCATAAAGATCAAAGGATTGAAAAATAATGACGTATGAAACCCATTCTAGATACTGACTGAAATTAACTAACTATATTGTTCAGAGAGCGACTACAAAAGCTCAATAATAATACATAACCGGGCGGAGTGGCCTCGCGGTTTGAGGTGCCATGTCGCGGATTGCGCTGCTCCTCCCGCCGGAGGTTCGAGTCCTCCCTCGGGCATGGGTGTGTATGATTAGCTTACGTTAGCTTAAGTTAGTTTAAGTAGCCTGTAAGTCTAGGGACCGATGACCTCAGCACTTTGGTCCCTTAGGAATTCACACAGATCTGATTTTTGGATACTACATACAACGGACGACGTATCTTTTGAGACCCACACATTCGCAAAGCACCAAAAATTGGCTTCATACAAAAATCAGTAAAATTATTTAATGAATGAGAAAATACCGCGATGAGCGACTTGTGTGCTCGGATGTCCGAAGAGAAAGTAGATAACACAGATCTGAAATCAATCGCCGGCCAGGGTGGCCGAGCGGTTCTAGGCGCTACAGTCCGGAACCGCGCGACCGCTACGGTCGCAGGTTCGAATCCTGTCACGGGCATGGATGTGTGTGATGTCTTTTAGTTAGTTAGATTTAAGTAGTTCTAAGTTCTAGGGGAGTGATGACCACAGATGTTAAGTCCCATAGTCCTCAGAGCCATTTGATCCATTTTTTAAACCTGAAAAATCAAGTAACATATACAGTTATGCAAACGCAGCGCAAAGCAACAGCCATCTCACTAAACTCTTGGGCGCTGTAGCTTGAGTGTACATATCTATTACAAGCCAAAGCATCTACGCTTTACAAATCAGTACATTCACGGAAACAAGCAGAAAGAGCTGGTTGCAGTAGCCGGCTGAAGACGAGAGGGAACATGTTTACCCAGCAACTCTCGCTGCCCCTAGCGAACTCAAACTTAGCGCCAAACAGTGTGACTGGCTTGATTTGATGTTTAAAGTACCGGCTAGAGACATCCCTTGCAGTTCTCAGCGAAAGATGAAGCTACTCTACCAGATGGAAAATTGCAGGGCGTAAAGAGTAAAAGTGCCGATATTTTTATTCATGACAGTACAGCGTACTGAACAACATTACATCAGTACTTACTTCATCTGAAGACTAACAATTATAACTATTAGGGGTAGTGTGTCTTCAGGTTGGTAAGTACCTCCAGGAACATGTGACAAGAGTAATCCGTTAATGCTTATTTTCCGTGAATAGCAGGTTAGGTGTTGAAATCTGGATGGAAGCAAAGTGGTTAGTCCATATAGACAGTCGTAGTTCACTTAGAGGCGCAGTTACGACTGTGCAGAAAACATGAGATAGTAACTTATGGAGACACTGTGGCACACAGAAAAAACAACCGAAACAGTCATATGTGTGCATATGAAGGTACCACATATAAAAAATATCTGCACTTATACCCATTGCATCCTGTCTATAGGATCCTTGAGTCACAGAAACACTTAGTAAACCACGTACCAATATATGACATGAAAATCGTCAACATCAGGCGGATTTCAAAATATTTTCTTACTTTCTTACATACTTTCAATTTTTTGTTTTTTCATGAACTTATTATGAATTTTCATTTGGATTAATTTAGTTTCATTGGCAATTACCTTTATACGAATTAATATTTATGAACTTGGGAGATAATTAGGGTGCTGTCATTCGATTCAAATCAAATAACAACCTGTCCTTGGTCATTTTCTTTCTTGGAATGAGCCAGATCTTTCAGCAAGCTTATGTGGCATTTCCCTGACACGAACTGACCACAGATAGTTGAACCACAATCAGTACGCTATACAAACTCTACACCTCTTTTCACTAAAGGTCGGGTCCACACATTGGGACCAAAGTTGCCACCTGCACTGTTGGTCTAATGTTTGGTTCGATGAAACAGCTTCGCAACCAGCACTGGGCCCAATGTTGGTATGACTTTGTCGCTTGACGCTATTTTGACCGAACATTAAAGGGCGTTGGGACCAGTATCTATACTTCGACCATACGTTGACGCCAACGTTGTTTGTTTCCTATGCCGTTCCGAAACCCGAGTTTGCCTGTCACTTGTACTTCCAGGATACGTTTTTGAACTCACGATAGCGCAGGAAAAATGGAGTAACATGCAAGTTGTTGAGTTTTTTGTTTAGCTTCAAGAAATACAATTGTGGAATCATGCTACGAGGAACCATAAAAATCGCAATGCCACTGCGGCTGATTGACAAGGAAACCAGCATGAACTCAGTATGGATTGCAACATAGACGAATTAAGAAAGAGTAATATTTCTTGTCAAACTATCACTTTTGCCAGAAAATTACAAAAGAATGAAATAGTCCAGTCTTTCAAGGCTTCGCATAATACCTTGTAAATTCCTTGCAAAGTAAGTAACAAGTTATTTTCCTGTTTCCGTCAGAGGGACAACTTCCACTGATTAAAGTGTCATGCAGGATGGCTTGTTATTTTGCTTATGGTTGAAATGGTTCTGAGCACTATGGGACTTAACATCTGAGGTCATCACTCCACTAGAACTTAGAACTACTTAAACCTAACTAACCTAAGGACATCACACACTTCCATGCCCGAGGCAGGATTTGACCTGCGACCGTAGCAGTCCCTCGATTCCGGACTGAAGCGCCTAGAACCGCACGGCCACCCCGGCCGGCTTTTGCTTATGGTTATTATATGAGACAGAGTAAGATCATCATACATATGGGTTTCTGCTTAGTTTTTTTTTTGCACTATGCAAGAGTGCTCAGCACTCGGTGTAATGCTGAAACTGTTTATCCGTGCAGCAAAACTTGTGATGTGGGCAATAAAGTATCCTAAAATTATAGTAGACTATCAAAGTAAGTAAAGTAAGTAAGTAAGTGATGTAACTTGTATTGTTATTTTAAAAAAAACGAAGTGTACGTGTTTGAAACTGTCTCCTGTAACAATAAATCGAAGCGTCACTGACAAAAGAACTTTTGTAGGTAGAGCTTCCTTGCAAATGATACCGTTCATTTTCATTTTGGGTTCAATCATTTGAAGAAGCCGCTCAAAATCAGAAGTTATCAAACAGCGACAAATGGCCTGACGTCCGACATACCAGCAATAATAATTACAAACAAAATTACAAGTTTGTTCAAATGGCTCTGAGCACTATGCGATTTAACATCTGAGGTCATCAGTCCCCTAGAACTTAGAACTACTTAAACCTAACTAACCTAAGGACATCACACACATCCATGCCCGAGACAGGATTCGAACCTGCGACCGTAGCGCTCGCGCGGTTCCAGACTGAAGCGCCTAGAACCGCTCGGCCACACCGGCCGGCACATGACAAGTTGATGAGATTTTAATTCTTACACCTTATTTAAAACTTACTGATTCACCATCTTCATCTACATGTTGAAACGTCCCCTCAGAAAAAATTTTGAATTACTGTGCTGGTAAACTTCTACGTTATTTGATACAAAGACAACTGAGCAAAACGTACTCAGACATTTCTCTCTTTACTTATTGTGATCATTACTAAACTGACACACAATATTTTTTTTTTAGCGCAACGCAATCTGACTTTCAATAATCCCTAGAAAAGAACGGCCCTGACTAAGAATAACCTATACCTTTCATGAATCACTTACCAAACAAAAATCTTCGTTACTCGAACTACTGCAGTACCGCGAGCGCCACTACTGCCACCTAAATAAAAGATTCAAACTACTGAAGGCACTAACTTCTGATAGGCATGGTTAGAAAATGAAGGATTTTGATAGAGAACAAACAATGTATTTACTTTAATAATGTTCAAAAGTCATCATATATATATATATATATATATATATATATATATATATATATATATATATATATATATATATCTACCAATTCATGGCATTCATCTTTACAAATTTCCTTTTTCTGGCGGACACACGTCCATAACGTCCGCTTATACGAACCTCTCAAAACTCTGGCATCTCTCTCTCCCCACATCCACCACTGCTGGCGGCTCACCTCCAACTGCCCAACGCTACGCGCTGTTCACATCCAACTGCCCAACACTACAGTAGCGAATATTCCAACAATGCCAACAAGCCATAGACTGCACATAGCACAGTAAGAGATTTTCATACAGAGCGCTACATGGCGTTACCAACATAAAAGCCTAAACAGCCTACTTACAATGTTTTCCTTTTTTTTTTGTTTTGCAGTGACAACATGTAAGTATTCAAGCTCATAACCGCTAATGCACTGGCCGTGATCTGTGCGTCACAGATGCTTACGTTGGCTCTACACTAACTCAACGGAGTGCTGGCACGAATGTGTGGGCTCTCTCTCATAAATATTGCCCAACGTTAGTACCAACCTTGGCGCCAATTTGTGGATCAAGGATAACTGATCATCTGTGGGATGACCTCACACGCTGTCTTCACTGTGTTGCACTTCCTTCAGCGACTGGCGGTGGGAGAGGGGGGTATTGAAGGGATGGGGAGGTGTAACACCATAGCTCTTATGCTGTATGGATTTATTTATTTATTTATTTGTTTTTTGCTTTATTTAATGTTACACCATTGAACTTCTGTAAGTGTGTTTGATAGAATAGAGAACACAAAATTGTATACTCCTTTCTTTGTTAAAACTTTGATGTCATGATTTGATTGTATGCTGTGTAGCATATCTCTTGTTTAAATGCTTTGACCCATTTGGAGGGAACAAAACTTACTGTATATGATTGTAATTTTGTGTGAATAATTTTTTGTAGACATGTTAATATGTGTAAATGTTTTGTTTTATTTAATACATTTGTTTGCTGTTATGTAAACTGCTGATCCTCACTTAGGGCTCTTAGTTATTCTGTATGTAAGAGGTAGTGTGTTTCCCCTCGGGAACGGAACTGTGTTGCGCGCGCAAATTGTGTTTGGCCTAGGTAGAAAAGGTGGAACTGATAGTCAGTCGGGGACGAGCCAGCAGTCGGGGATGAGCTACCAAACTATGCACTGCCGTGTAAAGTGTGCATATTGTGCTGGTTCCGAGAGAGGTTTTTCCTGCTTCTTTGGCTCTGAGCACTATGGGACTTAACATCTATGGTCATCAGTCCCCTAGAACTTAGAACTACTTAAACCTAACTAACCTAAGGACAGCACACAACACCCAGCCATCACGAGGCAGAGAAAATCCCTGACCCCGCCGGGAATCGAACCCGGGAACTCCTGCTTCTTTCCAAGGCCACGGGTGGATGGATAAATAGCTGGAACTATTCTGGAGTTTGTATCTATCATCGCCACCAAGAATTGACAGAGTCCAGCAATTCAGTCTGCGAATCCACCTACCAACCTGCAGTTGCCACCACGTTGCGCAATCACTGTAATGTAATACTATAATGATGTACAGTGAAGGATCAGCTTAATGGAGGTGTTATTGTGCGCAAATATAAGGTAATTTATATCTGAATTTATGTACCAACCTTGATTTTTCTCCTCATCATAACACCTCTCAGGTTCCTTTCCGTTTGAACTAAAGTAATCACCGAGTGTCCCGACTGAAAGAACTTTTATGACCAATGTTATGCTAATTAATGCCTCTTGAACTTAGTAAAAATAAAGTTAAAGTTAATGTGGCAAGAGAGTGAGTTAAAGTAAATGTTGTTTGCTGAAAATAATTTTCCTATTAAAACTGCTTATTAAAGTGCTGTCGCCAACTGCAAAATTAAAAGTTTTTAAGACTGAGGCTTCTAAAGTTTTGCTTAGCTAATGATCACATCACCTTGATATCTGTAGTAAATTCTAAAAGCTGAGTCAGATTCTTGCAATTTTGTTAACATTGTGTCTCACGGTAGTAAAAGTGGAAAACTGCATAGTAGGAAATTATATGTTCATGATTACTAAGTGTTTGTCTCTCTTGTGTGCATATTAACAGTGTAAAGACCACTCAGTTTGTGTAAGCCTTGAAAGCGATAGTGTTTTTCTGTACGTGTTATAATTTTGCAAATAGTTTTTGTGCTGCTCCAGTTGTTAGCTTCAATCCTAAAACATACGTGTGTCAGAGTTCATTGCACTCGCGTGTGACCTAGTCTAGGTTGTCTTTGTCCGTTATAGTTACTTATACCTACTTTCATAAACGAGAACGTTAATCTTTCTCTTGCCTAATTAGGCTGGCGACCGTTTCCCTTATTCTGTAAACAATATAGCTAGGCAAAATTTTGTTTGTTACTACTCCAATATTTACGTAATTTTGACTTTCATTTCCGATAAGCCACCTCCGTTAGGAACAACACGGTCAACATAACAAAATTCCTCTCAGAGGGTAACACTGCTCTGTTGCTTTATACCATAATTGCTATAACAAAATAATTCTGTTTTGCAAACTGCCTCCAGTTTTGAGGTTAAGGAAGAGCAGTAGCAGACGAGAGTGTTATACGTGGCTTTTCCGTGACAGGACTAGTTTGTTCTGTTGGGGCATAATACGTAATAAACCAAATTTGGTATTTGATTGAATAAGCTACGTAAATACGCTGTTGCAGTGTTATAGAGGGATATGGGGGCGGGCGTTGTAGGCAGGCCTTACGGCTCCAGATACCCGTGGAGACCTGTCACCACCGTAGTTCTTCGAAAACGTCAGTTTTTGCTCTTGTCCTGTCGGCTTAACACTTACTGGTGGTCCTAACATATTTCAGGTATCTACAGAGAGATACGACGGACGTGCGTGTTTCCGCCCGCAACCTCGGCGAGTCACCGGTTACCAGTAGGTTATGTAACCGGTCCTGCTAATGCAAGGGGAGTCTTGAAACTATCACGTACGATGTATCATCTGGTCTCATACCAGACATATAATGGCAAGCCATCGAGAACTGACATTGGCTAACCAGATTATTAGTGGGTTGTATGCGTTTTGCATGCGTATCACGGTTGTAACTGTTACATATGTGCGTTTGTGGTGTCCTACCCGACGGAGCAGACACCGTAAATACTTATTTTCAGCCATAATGGCTATATCTGTTAACCGTGACTGTGTGGGATAATTATTTATTTCAAGTTTCTGCTACCAGTCCCTTTTTATTTTATGCTTAATGTAACTTAATGCAACGCGTTTCGAACATGTTCTGTTCATCTTCAAGCGTTTGCACATACATACATACATACATAGAGAAATGTTACTTAAAAATAAAGTCTTAAACTAGATTAATATAGAACACTTTGTTTTTTACTGTAGCTGTTAGTGTGGCATTTGGGGGAAGGAGGGGGGCAGTGTATGGCTCGAAATCGAAGCCAGTGATGTCGTCTGCTGGTTTTCTTCTTTGTTGTTGACTATGTGTATCACAGCCTGTATCGGATGCAGATAGATTTGCATCAGTTATGTGTTACGAAAATAGTGTGAATGGCTTTTATATGACAGTTGATCACTTACAATTGCATCATCTTGCTGCTTTACTTGCATCACTGGTGTAATGGCGGAGCTGTTGATTGACATTACACTATTGCACATTATATTATGTCACTGATTGCCACTGCACAAATTGCTTCGATGTTATACACACAACACAAGATGGTGGACTGTAGCATGTGAGTCTGTATCGATTATCGAGGTTTTGTATCGATATTCTCGACTCTAGTCAATTATTTACATTGACGTTTCTTGAATCTAAGACTGTTGAAGAATTTTGAGTTTTTGAATACGGTTATTTCATTAAGAATGTTATCTCCATGCTTTGTGTTATGTATGAAAATTTCCATTTCTTCCATGATATCCATTCTTTTACTTTTTCCTACTTTGTGTAAAATTTCGCGGTTGTCTTCGATTTTCAAAGGGTGGCCTGTGTCTTTAATGTGAGTTGCTACTGCTGATTTGTTACATTTATCAAGCCTGTAGCAGTCTAAATGTTCGGGTTCTGAAATTTCTGCCTGTTTGGCCGATATAATATTTGTTACATTGGCTGCAGGTAATTTTGTAAAATGCCAGATGCATCAAGACTTGTATCTGGTGGTTTTATATTGTGAATAAGCTTCCTACTTAGGTTATTGTTGGTGCTGAAGGCAATTTTTACTTCTGTGTTTTTGAATAGTCTTGCTAATTGCCAGATACTATTCCAAGATATGGCATTTTTACATATTTGACTATTTATTTTTAAGTAACATTTCTCTATGTATGTATGTGTGTACAAACGCTTGAAGATGAACAGAACTTGTTCGAAACGCGTTGCATTATGTTAGATTAAGCATAAAATAAAAAGTGACTTGAAATAAATAATTACCGTGCATATTTATATAGCCATTTCTACACGCCTGACAGCCAAACACGATTCCTTCAGTGCGGATGCACAAAAGATTTCGTTTTCTCCCAGGGGAACAGAGGCCGTGGTGAGAGCTAGGGTTGCATAGACAGGGACTCCGCATTGGCTTCGAGGCCGACCAGAAACACAGGACGCGATGCGTACGTCACAGCACCTGACACGGCAGGTATTACGAGTGCTACAAGCCGACTCCGGCGGGCAGCGAGTAGCTACTTCAGATGAATTTAATAATTCTTGACTGCGTATTTAAAGGCGTACAAGTTCTCGATAGCACAAGGCAAAATAAAGACCTTTAATGGTTACATTTTCAATTAAATATTGACTTCCCATGGGCCCTGCAGGGAGCTGAGCTTTCGCGAGGTGCGGCGTACAAGCCGACTAGTGTGACGTCACAAGTTAGTTAAGGGGCCTGTATACAAAGTGTGATTCAGAAGTTTCAAGACTGATTCATTTCTGAGTAGGGGACCGCGCGGAGCGGTTCCGCCGGATGGGGAAGTAGTGGGGGGTCTCAGGGAATGAACTGACGCTGCGGTAGTTGCCTCCGGAACCCTGGGGAGTGCGCAGTGCTTGCAGCGTGAGTGCGTGTCATTGACCTCGGTCGAAAAGTGGGAGGGGCGAAAATGGAGCAGCACTTGGAACAGCGTTATGCGATTAAGTTTTGCGTGCGACTGAACAAAACTTCCACGGAGACTCTCGGTATGATTCAAGAGGCCTTCAAGGAAGAAGCCATGTCCCGTGCAATGGTTTTCATGTGGCACAAACGTTCCAAAAATGACCGCGGGAGTATTGAAGACGACGACCGCTGTGGGATGCCATCATCAAGCCGAACGGATCAAAATTTGGAGAGAGTACGGGAACTTTAACAATGACCGTCGTCTT
The DNA here is from genome assembly GCF_023864345.2 of Schistocerca serialis cubense. Taxonomy (NCBI): domain Eukaryota; kingdom Metazoa; phylum Arthropoda; class Insecta; order Orthoptera; family Acrididae; genus Schistocerca; species Schistocerca serialis. The sequence continues at coordinate 40,286,474 of NC_064642.1, forward strand.
AGTGTGGGTGCTCCGCCGCTTGAGGGATTGAGTTCGCCAGGTCCGCCCGGCGATCAAGAGCGACTGGATTCTCCAGCACGAAATCGCGCCCGCTCACACGTCGTGCGCCGCTGCCGAAGTTTTGGTCAAGTTCAAAGCGACAACACTGTTGCAGGCACCCTACGGCCCCGACTTGGCCTTCCCCCTAATCAAGACATGCCTAAAAGGGCAGCGATTCGACTTCATCAACGCCATCCAGCAGGCTTCGTCGAGAGCCCTTGACAGCATGACGCCCGAGGCCTTCCAGAAGGGCTACGAACAGTGGAAGACGCGCCGACAGCGCTGTGTTGATGCTGAACGATCATATTTTGAAGAATTTTAGTCCGCTGTGCTTAAATGTCCAATAAATTTCTAGTTCTGTGTTAAGTGTTGAAACTTTTGAATCACACCCTGTATCTCGTTGGCTCCGATTGCCGTATGATGAGCTGGAAATTTGGGCCATCCATGAAGCGTGCACAGGTGGCTGAGGCAGTTCAGGCAATCGTTCTAGAGAAGCGGAGTATCCGGGTTTGAGTAACAGTCTGGCACAAATTTTCAACTTGCATCACTGATTAATTTCAGTTCCTAATTCGACAGCCGTCGGAAAAATTTCCCTGAAAATTGTAACCAGTTTCGACGACACTGCCCTCTATGGCAGGAAAGTAATTAAAATTTATTTGGGGAGGATATGGAAAGCGTGAAGGTCCAGTAGAGGGGGGGGGGGGGGAATGTTTTGGTGCGCAACAGAGTGGTAGGATCGTGGAGCAGGTGGTAAACTGTAACGTGGTTAGTGTCAAAGTGGCTGGTAATGTAGGCAGAAAATTTCGTGAGATGATGGAGTTTTGGAGGAGCAGAAATCCATGCTACATTTCCTTTAGCAGGGGTGTAATATATTGATTATTCCTTGCTACTGTAGTGTTGTCTTGAAGCTGTGAGAAAGGAGGACAGGCGCTCCAAAATGCGGAAGCGGAGTTGATGCTGAGGGCAGACGAAACTAGGAGAGATATTGTTACATGAAGTAAACAGTAAGGTGAGAACCTTGTGAAAATGCAGACGCCCCCAGACGCGGTGCCAGGGCGTTAGTTACTCTTCAAGGAATTAACATGTAACTTCATATGTCGTCTAGACGCTGTGGTAGGTTGCCACCGTACAACTTCGTAACCAACAGGCTCGTATTAGCGATGAAGCAAGCTTGATACCAGCCCTGAGAACAGCATCGTCAGTAGGCACACAAGGGTTAGAAACAGAGCGAAAACGCCAAAAACTGTTGACCTAGCAGGGGCGGGGCTAAACGACGTATAAGAATAATGTTGCAAGCGTTATTTGGCAGAGCAGTTACGTTTAGCTTTTCAGCTGAACAATGTTGGTACCAAATACAGACTTAGTGCAACTGCATCAACATCCCCGCCTTAGGAGCAGTATATAAGACCTAACTAAACCGTCATTGGCAGGCGTCTGCAAGAGACCTGCGACATTGGCTGGATGGCTTTAAGTGGGAAAAACAGTGCCCCCACGCGACTCTTTAAAACCCTTAGATTCCGCATTTTGGCGGAGTTCTCAGTCAGACGATCTGGGCGCCGAATCCGCGTCCGTCGACTCCAGCCTCGGTCCAGCTCCGTGTAAGTCTGCTCTTTGCCTCAGTGAACAGTGTCACATTCAGTATGTTTTGTTTTGCAACTAAGTTGTTGCTTTAAGACGCTGCTAGTGTTTGCTACTGTGGTTTGCATCCACTCCTGGGACTTCTGCACTGGCTTCTGTTGTAACAGCGTTATTCATGCTTTTTCTAACCCTAGAACTAGCCTCCATTGTATTAGTTAGTCCTGTCTGGAATAAACAACTATTTCAAAACCCTGTCTGTCCAAGAGTCTCCACAACGAGTTCCCTACCAAGATTCACCACCTGAATTTCTAGTAAATGCCTGTACCGGTCTTGGCTCAGACAGAAGGAAACAATCAAATGCCTTCACTGTGAATTGTCCTTCTGCCTTCTGCTCTGTACCCCTCGGGGGCGCAGACTGACCAGCAACCCCTTTTCTCCCTCTCCCACCTATGTCAGGACACGACAGGGGATGGGTAGGATCAGGGGTTGACAAGTGTCGAGGATTGGGGAAGAGTGCAATCTTGATTTTCTGTCAGTTAGCAGCTTTTGTCTGTTGTGAGCACTCTGCTCTCTCAGTTGACGATGAAACGTTTGTCCAAAGTACTTGTGTTGTGGGTAACTGGGTAACACGGACGTAAATGGTAAAGTAAAAATTCCGGGGGCTGCGGATGGTTCGCACTATAACTACTGCCTTGGTTTTGGAAGGATTTATTTTGAGGAGCAACTGATTGCGCCAGAAGGTGAAGTACTGAAAAATAATACCTCCAAACTTTTTATGTGAAAACTCTTAAAAGTTCATTATATAAAACACACGTCATTGCCATGCTACATCTTTGTTCTCATGTCCACGTATTTAATTCTCAACATAGCCACCCTGTCGAAAAACACATTTCTCCCAACGAGAGATCGTTTTGTTGATACCGTCACTGTAGAATGTTAGTCTTCGCTGACGGAGCCACAACCTCGTCACTGCTTGCACCGCTGCAATACTATCGAAGTGAAGTCCTCGAAATCGTTCCTTTTCTGGAACCAGATGATAAGCGGATGGGGCCCAATCTGGAGTGTATGGAGGATATCTGATGACAGTGAACCATGGCGTCGGGTTGTTACAGATGTCGCAGCACTCGTGCGTGGTCTGGCATGGACATGATTTAGGTGAGGGCGCGTCATGTGTGGACGAACTCTTCGAATTCTAAACTCGATTACAGCAGTCTATTTTTCAAGCACTACCATAGTTCCATAAAACACTCCCATTTTAAACTCTATAATTCGTCTCTCCCTAACAGCAGAGTGCTACAAATATGTAATAAAGATGTAGAGCGCTAAAAACGTCTTATTTAAAAAGGTTTAAGAGTTTTCACACAAAAAAGTTGGAGACATTATTTTTCAGCGCGCCATCACAGTTGAAATGGACGTGGGGGAACGGCTGGGTTTTCTGGAAGGCGGGTAGAGCGATAGGAAGGCAGCATCATTGTCGCACTTGAGGAGATGTTGAGGAGGAGGGGGTGGGGGTGGTTTGGGCACATCAGCTGTATGTAGGACATACAGGGGTGCAGAGAAGGCAGGTCTTCAGGGTGCACCTGCAGTGGGGTGGAAGATATGATATTTGGAGTTGGTCCTGGGAAATATCAGCGACCACAAAATAGGTACGTTGTTGGGAGTTGTGGATTTGAGAGACTACTAGAATGGGACTCGACTCTTATGCCTCAATACACACATCAACAGGTTATTTCGAAATTCATGGCACAGGAAACAGCAACTGCCTCTGACGCTTGCGGATTTAATCATTTACAGCTTATCTATATCCTCAATTATCACTAATGAAAAAATGTGTAACGATAAAATCGTCTGTTTCCCTTGGAGGTTGTTTCACATCACTCCTGAGCAATGTAAATAATGGTGCAACGTCCTCTTGCTCGAATACGGGCCTGGACACATCGTGACATATCATCGATGAGATCATCAAGCCAGCCATGGTCCAAATTGTGCCACTCTCTTCAATGGTGATTTTGAGTAAATTGTGAAGAATACGTGGCCGTTGTCCATGACCAGAAACAGCTCGTTTCAATAGATTCCTGTCATGTTAGGTTAGGTTCATGTACAGGAAACAGGCAGGCCATTCCGTTCTGGTGATCCGAGTTTGCAGAAGGAAGGTGTTCGGTTCACGAGAACAGCCTGTTAGTTACCATCCATCACGATGAAATTCTCACCAGAATGTTGGCAATACGGTCCCACTATTGGCTGCAGAATCTCGTGGCTGTACTGTAGAGCGGTGAGATTTCCCCTCAAGGACCACGAGATGTGCACGGTGGCCTCAAGCAATTCCATCCCAGAACATCGCTCTTTGGCCCCAAGCAGTGCCATCCCAGAACATCACTCCACAACCACCTTGTTGCACATGTGGGAAGAAGTGTTGGAGACGCTCAGGTATTACTGAGTTGTCTCCATACACGTCTTTTGGGATTACCAGGGTTGAAAGAGATCCGAGTTTCGTACGTAAACTATACCCGACGCCAATCTTGGGGCATCCATTCAGCCATTCAGCATGATTTGTTGCCCATGTGTAACGGGGATCATGTTGTTGTGTACGATTTGGTGCACGCAATGGTTGTCGGGAATTTGAAGCTGACGAGCGAATGACTCTACTGCCGCCAACATACAATGCGCGTAAGAACCATGAAGAAAAGATACGAGAAATAGGGCTCATACGGAGGCATACAGACAGTCGTTTTTCCCTCTCTCTATTTGCGAGTGGAACAGTTGAACAATGTTGTTTGCAATTCCAATTAGAAAATGATTTAGAGAGAGTTTCTGTATGGTGCGAAAAATGGCAATTGGCACTAAACAAAGAACAGTGCGAGGTACTAAAAGAAATTTGATAAATTTTGGGTGTACGATAAATCGCACTAAACTAAGGGCTGTCAATTCGACTAAATACCTAGGAATTACAATAAAGAGCAACTTAAATTGGAAAGACCACATAGATAATATTGTGGGGAAGGCGAAACAAAGACTGCGCCTTGTTGGCAGAACACTTAGAAGATGCGACAAATCCACTAAAGAGACAGCTTACATTACACTTGTCCGTCCTCTGCTGGAATATTGCTGCGCGGTGTGGGATCCTTACCAGGTAGGACTGACGGAGGACATCGAAAAAGTACAAAGAAGGGCAGCTCGTTTCGTGCTATCGCGCAGTAGTGGTGAGAGTGTCACTGATATGATATGCGAATTGGGGTGGCAGTCACTGGAACAAAGGCGGTTTTCTTTGCGGCGAGATCTATTAACGAAATTTAAATCACCAACTTTCTCTTCCGAATGGGAAAATATTTTGTTAACACCTACCTACGTAGGGAGAAATGATCATCATAATAAAATAAGAGAAATCAGAGCTCGAATGGAAAGATTTAGGTGTTCCTTTTCCCACGCGCCATTCGAGAGTGGAATGATAGAGAAGTAGTATGAAAATGGTTTGATGAACCCTCTGCCAGGCACTTAAGTGTGAATTGCAGACTAACCATCTAGATGTAGATGTAGACCAGTTATGGAACAGGGTACTCTCCGCCACGAACCGCAGTGTGTCTTGCGGAGTATCTATGTGGATTTAGATGTAGATCTCCTTCAGTTTTATTGCGGTACATGAATTCCTGTATCCGCTTCGAACATCTAATTCGGTTCTGGAACACTCAGTCCACGGTACCTTTGACTGTAAAGTCAGGAACACTCAGCCCACGGTCCTTTTGTCTCAAAAGTCGTTTATATCCACCATGCTGTGCCCCTAACTAATGTGGACGGCCTTTGTGTTGTAAGTCCTGGCAGTTGGAACCGCTTCCATGCCATCACTTTGTTTACGGTGCATACGTTGCGCGACTACCCTGACTGACAAGCATTCTGCGCGATACATGATGTTGTGGACCCGATCACTGGTACGATGGTTGTTTATGCTGTTGTTCCACAGACGTCTATAATGCGTCCATACGTCTACATCTACGCCCTGCAAACAACTGTGAAGTGCATAGGAGACGGTACGTCCCACTATACAACTTATTAGGACTTTTTCCTGTTCCATTCACGTATGGAATGGGAGAGAAATGATTGTTTAAATGCCTCTGCGAATGCTGTAATTAATCCAGTCTTATTAGCACGATGCCTACAGATGCGATACGTAGGTGTTTTTGGTTTATTCTTTCTCAGAATAGTTTCCGTCTATTTTAAAGAGTTTGCCACTTTTGTTCTTTCATCATTGCAGTGACGCTCTCCCGGTGGTCAGACAAATCTGTGGCCATTCGTACTGCCATTCTATGTACACCTTCAGTACCCTGTGCTAGTCTTATATGGTACAGGTCCGACACACTTGAGCAGTATTCTTCAATGGGTCTCACGAGCGATGTGTAAGCAATTTGCAGTGTCTACTGATCGCATTTTCTTTGTATTCCGCCACTGAACCGAAGTCTGGTGTCCTGCTTTACCAACGACTGATCCTAAACGATCGTTTCACTCGATGTTCCTACTAACAAGGGGAGACCGCCAATTGTGAAATTCTGATTCGATTCATACTGCGCATGATAAAAGCTCATGGCCAGAGGTGTAATGTGGCAAAGCACCAAGATGCACTTCTCAGCCGCTGTCGAGAAAATCGAGTTAAAAGAAACCGTTGGGGTGAAATACTCTCTACGATTAATGGTTTTCTACAGCGTCGTGGCGCAGCGGTAAGCGCTCGGGTTTGTAATCCGAAGGTCGCCGGGTCGAATCTCGCGCCATGCAATTTTTTTTATTATTAGTTTTTTGTAATTCAAATATATATATATATATATATATATATATATATATATATTTGAATATATATATCTATATAAACTATTAATGAATTGCTTATGCATGTTGGTGAAGGCGGATCGCTCTCCAATTGTACCGCCTCCATTTTTCCGTTTTTTTAAGAGGTTGTACCAAAGCTGATTTTCAACGATGTTATAAGTTGCGCTAGGGAACGCATCTACCTTCTTTCGAAGTTAGCAGGCAACTACACTGTTATGCGGCGGCTCGTTTCGACCCATTCAACATCTGTCCTTCAAGTGTAACGAGCGAGTAACGGAGTTTATATTTCATACCTGCCACAGCAAATTTGTGTTCGTGGGGTCTCTATTCTAATTCGAACGTTTGACTTACGCTATACGTATTCGTTTCGGAATATCGTTTCCACGTCTTCCGTTAACTATACGTTAACTAGACAATTATTAACATTTGTGAAATACAACTTTCTTTGCGGAAAAAGTTCGAAGTCGCCGGTTTTTCCACGACAAACGACTTTCAACAATTCATTATATGCATAAGTGTTGCAACTGATTGCCGGGAATTTTATATATATATATATATATACACATTTGAATTACAAAAAAACAAATACTAAAAAAAAAAACAGTGCATGGCGCGAGATTCGATTCGGCGACCTTCGGACTACGAACCCCAGAGCTTACCGCTGCGCCACGACGCTGTAGAAGTTTATGAATCGTAGAGAGTATTTCACCGCAACGGTTCCTTTTAACTGTCGATTTTCTCGACAACGGCTGAGAAGTGCATCTTGGTGCTTTGCCACATTACACCTCTGGCCATGAGCTTTTATTACGCGCAGTATGAATCGAATCTGAATTTCACAATTGGCGGCCTCCCCTTGTAAGTGTTGCACTCAAATTTTGTATGCGTCTACAGATGACAGCTGTGACTCACCGGTATTATATTCATTTTATATTTTTTTAATATTTAAAGGAATTTCCGATTGTTGCGCCTCTTTGATACCTTATCGAGGTCTGACAGAATATTCTTACAGTCTCGTTCACACTGTACTTCGTTGTAGGTAACTGCATCATAAGCGAGAAAACTCAGGTAACTATTAATATTGCCTGCATGATTTTTAATGTGTAACATGGGCAGCAAAGGACCCAACAGACTTCCCTGGGGCACACTGAAGTCTGTCAATGACTCTCCGTCCAAGATAACGTGCTGCGTCCTCCCTACCAAGAAATCCTCAATCCAGTCACAAATTTCATTTGACACCCCATACAATAGTACTTTTGATAATAAACCTAGGTGCGGTGTTGTGGTTGTTGTGGTCTTCAGTCCTGAGACTAGTTTGATGCAGCTATCCGTGCTACTCTATCCTGTGCAAGCTTCTTCATCTCCCAGTACTTACTGCAACCTACATCCTTCTGAATCTGCTTAGTGTATTCATCTCTTGGTCTCCCTGTACAATTTTTACCCTCCACGCTGCCCTCCAATGGTAAATTTGTGATCCCCTGATACCTCAGAACATGTCCTACCAACCGGTCCCCTCTTCTTGTCAAGTTGTGCCACAAACTCCTCTTCTCCCCAATTCTATTCAATACCTCCTCATTAGTTATGTGATCCACCCATCTAATCTTCAGCATACCTCTGTAGAACCACATTTTGAAAGCTCCTATTCTCTTCTTGTCCAAACTATTTATCGTCCATGTTTCACCCCATACAAATACTTTCGGAAACGACTTCCTGACACTTAAATCTATACTTGATGTTAACAAATTTCTCTTCTTCAGAAACGCTTTCCTTGTCATTGCCAGTCTACATTTTATATCCTCCCTACTTCGACAATCATCAGTTATTTTGCTCCTCAAATAGCAAAACTCCTTTACTACTTTAAGTGTCTCCAAATCTAATTCCCGCAGCATCACCCGACTTAATTCGACTACCTTCCATTATCCTCGTTTTGCCTTTGTTGGTGTTCATATTATATCCTCCTTTCAAGACACTGTCCATTCCGTTCAACTGCTCTTTCAAGTCCTTTGCTGTCTCTGACAGAATTACAATGTCATCGGCGAACCTCAAAGTTTTTATTTCTTCTCCATGGATTTTAATACCTACTCCGAATTTTTCTTTTGTTTCCTTTACTGCTTGGTCATTATATACAGATTGAATAACATCGGGGAGAGGCTACAACTCTGTCTCACTCCCTTCGCAACCACTGCTTCCTTTTCATGTCCTTCGACTCCCCGTATTTTACCCCTGCCACCTTTAGAATTTGAAAGAGGCTATTCCAGTCAACATTGTCAAAAGCTTTCTCTATGTCTACAAATGCTAGAAACGTAGGTTTGCCTTTCCTTAATCTTTCTTCTAAGATAAGTCGTAAGGTCAGTATTGCCTCACGTGCTCCAACATTTCTACGGAATCCAAACTGATCTTCTCCGAGGTCATCTTCTACCAGTTTTTCCACTCGTCTGTAAAGAATTCACGTTAGTACTTTGCAGCTGTGACTTTTTAATCTGATGGTTCGGTAATTTTCGCATCTGTCAACACCTGCTTTCTTTGGGATTGGAATTACTATATTCTTGTTGAAGACTGATGGTGTTTCGCCTGTCTCATACATCTTGCTCACCATATGGTAGAGTTTTGTCACGACTGGCTCTCCCAAGGCTGTCAGTAGTTCTAATGGAATGTTGTCTACTCCCGGCGCCTTGTTTCGACTCAGGTCTTTCAGTGCTCTGTCAAACTCTTCACGCAGTATCGTATCTCCCATTTCATCTTCATCTACATCCTCTTCCACTTCCATAATATTGTCCTCAAATACATCTCCCTTTTATAGACCCTTTATATACTCCTTCCATGTTTCTGCTTTATCTTCTTTGCTTAGAACTGGGTTTCCATATGAGCTCTTGTATTCATACAAGTGGCTCTCTTTTCTCCAAAGGTCTCTTTAACTTTCCTGCAGGCAGTATGTATCTTGCCTCTACATCCTTACATTTGTCCTCTAGCCATCCCTGCTTAGCCATTTTGCACTTTCTGCCGATCTCATTTTTGAGGCGTTTGTATTCCTTTTTGTCTGATTCATTTACTACATTTTTATATTTTCTCCTTTCATCAATGAAATTCAATATTTATTTTGTTACCCAAGGATTTCTGCTAGCCCTCGTCTTTTTTGCCTACTTGACCTTCTGCTGCCTTCACTACTTCATCCCTCAGAGCTACCCATTCTTTTTCTACTGTATTTCTTTCCCGCATTCCTGTCAATTGCTCCCGTATGCTCCCCTTGAAACTCTGTACAACCTCTGGTTTAGTCAGTCTATCCAGGTCCGATCTCCTTAAATTCACACCTTTTTGCAATTTATTCAGTTTTAATCTACAGTTCATAACCAATAGATTGTGGTCAGAGTCCACATCTGCCTCTGGAAATGTCTTACAATTTAAAACCTGGTTCTTAAATCTCTGTCTTATCATTATATAATCTATCTGATACCTTCTAGTATCTCTAGGATTCTTCCATGTACACAACCTCCTTTATGATTCCTGAACCAAATGTTAGCGGTGCGGTACTGATACAAATGATCTCCGGAAATCGAGAAATACTGCATCTAACTGACTGCCTTGATCGATGGCTTTCAGGAAATCATGTCAGAAAAGTGTGAGTTTGCTTTCACAAGACATTTAGCTGTCGTATAGAACTGTTCGCTCGTAGAATGGTGCGTACCCAAAGACTGGACTGTTGCACAAGTCACACCAGTACCCAAGAAACTAAATATGAATAGTCAGCTGAATTACAGACCCATATCACAACCATCGCTTTGCAGTAGGATTTTGGACCGTATGCTGTGTTCTAACATTATGAATCACTTCGAAGAAAACTGTTTATTGACAAATAGCCAACACGGATTCAGAAAATCTCGTTCTTTTGAAACACAAGTAGCTCTTTATTCTCACTAAGTACTGAGTGTTATCGATATGGCACGTCAAACTGACTCCGTATTTTTAAATTTCCGGAAGGTTTTTGCCACCGTTCCTCACAAGTGACTTCAATTAAATTGCGAGCCTATGGAATACCGCCGCAGTTGTGTGACCGGATTCGTGATTTCCTGTCAGGAAGGTCACATTCGTAATAACTGATGGAAAATCATCGAGTTAAACAGAAATAATATCTGGTGTTCCGCTATTAAGTGTTGTAGGCCCTCTGTTGCTCCTGAAGTATATAAACGATTAGGGAGAAAATTTGAGCAGCTTTGTTAGATTGGTTGCAGATGATGCTGTCATTTACCGCCATGCAAAGTCATCAGATGATCAAAATCAGCTGTAAAATGATACAGACAAGATATATGTACGGTACAAAAAATGGAAAATGGCTCAAAATCATGAAAAGTGTGAAGTCATGAACATGAGCGCTAAAAAGAATCCGTTAAATTTCAGTTACGCGGTTAAACACAGAAATCTGAAGGGTTCAAACTCATCTAAATATTTAGGGATTATAATTACGAATTTCTTAAATTGGAACGATCACGTAGATAATATTGTGGGGAAAGCAAATGAAAGACTCCAAGTTATTAAATGTGTGAATTCCTAAGGGACCAAACTGCAGAGGTCATCGGCCTCTAAACTTACGCACTACTTAAATTAACTTAAACTAACATATGCTGAGAACAACACACACACACACACATACATACGCGAGGGAGGACACGAATCTCCGGCGGGAGAGGCCGCGCAATCCGTGACATGGCGCCTCGAACCTCGCGGTCACTCCACGCGGCCACCAAGTTATTGACAGAACAGTTAGAAAATGTAGCGTGTCTGTTAAAGGGACTGCTTGCACTACACTTGTGCGTCCTTTTCTGGAATGCTGCTGTGTGGTGTGGGATCCACATCAGATAGAATCGACAAAGGACGTCGGAAAAGTTCAAAGAAGGGCCCCTCGTTTTGTATTACCGCCACAAATATGGTTCACGAAATGGGGTGACAAGCATTAAAACAAAGACGTTTTTCGTTGCCGCTGGATCTTGTCACGAAATTTCAAACACCAGCGTTCTCCACAGAGTGTGAAAATATTTTGTTGGCGCCCACCTACGTATTGATAAATAATCATGATAATAAAATAAGAGAAATAAGAGCTTGCACGGAAAGATTTAAGTGAACATTTCTCCTTTCTCTCTTCAAGAGTAAAACGGTAGAAAAATAGCGGAAAAGTGGTTCAATGACCTCTCTACCAGGCACTGAATTGTGAACTACAGAGTAATCATGTAGATGTAATGCATGTATTCGAAATCCTTCATGGCTGGCATGGAGAAGGTAGTTCTGTTCGAGACACCTCATTGTGTTTGAACCCAGACTACGTTCTGTGACTATACAACAAATGGATGTCAAGGGTACTGGACGGCCCATTCTGGCGCGGCGTTCTACCCGTGGCTTACGTTCATGGCAGCTTTGTGTATCTTTACAAAAAACATCAAACGTGACCTTCCGAGGATTACAGGGTCGCAATAGCGACACACCTGCGGTACGTATCGGGGTGATGCGTAACTTTTGTGGAAGATTTGGTGTGTAGGACTGAGAGGCTTCAGTCATTCAACTTATTTTTTCAGGCGACAACCAGTTTCGGGCTTTTATAATCCCATCTTCAGGTGTTTGAAACTGTAACGTGTACTAACTGGCCCAAGCGCATTTTATGCAATATCAATTACAATAAAGGGGTCGCCTTATTTCAGCGGTCTGCTCGTTTTTAAAGATATGTCGATTTATTTTTCATATGTATGTTACAGTTTCACTCACCTGAAGATAAGATTTCAAAATCCCGAAAACGGTCATGGTTTCGATAAATAATTAGTACAACTAAAGCGGATCTCTCTAAATTAATTATTTGGTTGATGTGTATAAGTACACTACTGACCATTAAAATTACTACACCACGAAGATGACGTGCTACAGACGCGAAATTTAACCGACAGGAAGAAGATGCTGTGATATGCAAATGATTACCTTTTCAGAGCATTCACACAAGTTGGCGCCGGTGACGACACCTACAACGTGCTGACATGAGGAAAGAGTCCAACCGATTTCTCATACACAAACAGCAGTTGACCGGCGTTGCCTGGTGAAACGTTGTTGTGATGCCTTGTGTAAGGAAGACAAATGCGTACCTTCACGTTTCCGACTTTGATAAAGGTTGAATTGTAGGCTATCACGATTGCGGTTTATCCTATCGCGGCATTGCTGCTCGCGTTGGTCGAGATCCAATGACTGTTAGTGGAATATGGAATCTGTGGGTTCAGGAGGGTAATACGGAACGCCATGCTGGATCCCAACGGTTTCGTATCACCAGCAGTCGAGATGACATGGCTGCAACGGATCTGGCAGTCACGTCTCGATCCCTGAGTCAACAGATGGGGACGTTTGCAAGACAACAACCATCTACAAGAACAGTTCGACGACGTTTGCAGCAGCATGGACTATCAGCTCGGAGACCATGGCTGCGGTTACCCTTGACGCTGCATCAGAGACAGGACCGCCTGCGATGGTGTACTCAACGACGAACCTGGGTGCACGAATGGCATGACGTCATTTTTCGGATGGATCCAGGTTCTGTTTACAGCATCATGATGGTTGCATCCGTGTTTGGCGACATCGCGTTGAACGCACATTGGAAGCGTGTATTCGTCATCGCCATACTGGCGTATCACCCGGCGGGATGGTATGGGGTGCCATTGGTTACACGTCTCGGTCACCTCTCGTCCGCAATGACGGCACTTTGAACAGTGGACGTTACATTTCAGATGTGTTACGACCCGTGGCTCTACCCTTCATTCGATGCTTGCGAAACCCTACATTTCAGCAGGATAATGCACGACCGCATGTTGCAGGTCCTATACGGGCCTTTCTGGATATAGAAAATGTTCGACTGCTACCCTGGCCAGCACATTCTCCAGATCTCTCACCAACTGAAAACGTCTGGTCAGTGGTGGCCGAGCAACTGGCTCGTCACAATACGCCAGTCACTACTCTTGATGAGCTGTAGTATCGTGTTGAAGCTGCATGGGCAGCTGTACCTGTACACGCCATCCAAGCTGTGTTTGACTCAATGCCCAGGCGTATCAAGGCCGTTATTACGGCCAAAGGTGGTTGTTCTGGGTACTGATTTCTCAGGATCTATGCACCCAAGTTGCGTGAAAATGTAATCACATGTCAGTTCTAGTATAATATGTTTGTGCAATGAATACCCGTTTATCATCTGCATTTCTTCTTGGTGTAGCAATTTTAATGGCCAGTAGTGTAGATTTAAGAAGTGAAGGACGCCGTGTCGGTATTTGGAAACATCATCGTGTACTTGCGAGAGGTATGCGACAAGGATGCCGATGTCAATCAGGCACGGCTCGCTAGACCGGCGCGACGGTGGAGACGCAACATGGACGACGCACGAGTGTCGCGCAGCTTGCGAGGGGGGGGGGGGGGGGGGGGGCGCCTCGCCGACGCCGACGCCGCTGCAGTTCAATTACTGGCCGGTGGCGGCAGCAGCGGCAGCGGGCTTTGTCAACCAGCGGGTGGCTAATGGCCTAATGTTATTACAGCCGGGGGGCGAGGGGGGCGGCACCCCTGCGTGCCAGCCGCCTGCGTGCCGCGGCCGGCCGTATTTCCGCCGGTAAATTGCTCGGAAAACTGCCGCCTTAGATGGACGTCTGTGTCTGCCTCCCGCCACCGTCATTCTTCCTTCCGCGACATTTCTGTTATCTGCCCGGAGGGGGCCGGACGCCGCTCTGTGCAATTAACACTTACATCTTTATCTAACATCCAATTACACTCGCATCTACGAGCTTTTCGTTCAGGGTAGAGGGAGGGACAGTGGCACTGCTATTGGGTGGGAATCATTTTGTGGCACGATCTAGGAGCAATTACTTTGCTGCATAAGATTCGAATACGATGCGTCGGGGGTGATTGAGGAGGTAGTCCTAAAGTTCTGCTCATCGCCTATAAAATACATAGCAGCGTCCATGAAACGTATTGGTGGTGTTTTCCCCGTTGGTGAATTTCTGCGAGATAGTGCAATGGAGAGACTCTACCACGAAGGCTGTGAAGTAATTTTAACTTCGCTAAGTTAAGTTTCACTAACTCAAAACAAAGGGGTGTAGCCGAGAATACTACTGAATAACCTGAAAAAAGAACTACAACAACTTGCTCATAATGGTTAGCAGTCATATCCAGAAACAAAATTATCACTGACTATAGAGGAGCAGGTAATTTATATTTTTTGTCATCTCAGCAGTTTTAATAATCTGTATATAAGAGCTTTAATCACATACACTCAAGCCCTTGATACACACAAAAGGAAGAAACTACGAGGGTGAGTCAAATGAAAACCTTAAATTTTTAATAACAAATCGAAATTTCACGCCGTTATCCTGTAAGTTGGTAAGCGTGCTGCAAACAGCGTGCAGAATGGCCTGTAGGTGGCAGCTTAGTGCAGATGCACACATACCGTCGCAGTATCAGTATAAAGATGGCCGCCCCACTTGCGACTTGTACCAGGGAAGAACAGCGTTCTGTTATTCGGTTTTTGCGTAGTGAAGGTGTGAAACCTATTGAAATTCATCGACGAATGAAGGTTTAGTACGGTGATGCATGTTGGTCACAGCAGCAAGTCTACGAATGGAGTAGGAAGTCAGCAAATGTTGTGACTTCAGTGGAAGATGCTCCTCGTCCAGGTCAGGCACAACGAGTTGTGACTCCACAGAACATTGCACCAGTTGAAGCCGTAGTGAAGGAAAACCGCCGAGTGACACTGAATGACATTGAAGCATGTTTACAGATTAGTCATGGGTCAGCACACCACATTGTGCATGATGTGCTCCAGTTTCACAAACTGTCTGCAAGATGGGTGCCACGGCAGCTGACTTCTGAAATGAGAGAACGACGTGTTGATGCTTGTGAAGAACTTGTTCGGCGCTTTGAACGAGAAGGTGAAGGCTTCCTTGCAAGAATCGTTACTGGGAGGGAAGGTTATGCTGACTCTCTTTTGGGACGAAAAAGGCGTCATTTTGGAGCATTACGTGCCTAGAGGGACCGTTGTCACCAGTGCATCATACACAGATCTCCTAGAAAATCATCTGCGGCCTGCAATCAAAACAAAGCGACGAGGATTGCTGACCTTTTGCAACATGACAATGCAAGGCCCTACACTGCCCGTACAACAGTTGCAACAATCACAGACCTGCATTTTGAGTGTCTTCCTTATCCACCATACTCACCAGACCTTGACCCAAGTGTTTTCCGAATGTTTTGACCACTCAAGGACGCAATGGGAGGAAAGAAATTCCGTTCTGATGAAGAGGTACGCCACGCGTTGCCTGAGTAGTTGCGGGGACTACCAAGGGAATTTATGCACTTTGTAAGCGCTGGAGGACTTGCATTGTGCGTGGGGGAGATTATGTCGAAAACTGATACAGCTTTGTTACACTTCTGCACAATAAATAATGTTTAAAAAAATATTTAAGATTTTCGTTGGCTCACTCTCGTATTTAGACAATTCAGTTTAGCGTCAGGTTTTAGTTGTCTTAGTTTATTCTTTAACATGCAAATATTCTAACCAACACAAAATATACCGAACTGCTTAGCAAACTTGAGTAATACGGATCTTCCGGAAAAGTAGACAGATCAGAAGGAATAGTTTCAGAAGCAGATTATTATATCTAACAAGCAATTTGATTAATCTTTGCCCCTATCTAGCCACTGTTTAAAATTTGTGATTGACTGCCTCAATTGCAAAGCAGCGACAAAAAGGCGATTGGCGAGATTACAAAGTGGATCATATGAGGTATTGAGGAGTGTGTTATTAGCTACTTACTGGCCTAGAGAGAAGTTGGAAAGAAGTAAGGTGCTAAGGAGCCAAAATTCAAGGACATCCAATTCCAATCATCGAGTGAAATTTATGAAAGAAATTATAACTAAAAGCCAGTTGTTCACTGTCCCGTGAGTTAATTGGAGGTCATAAGGATGTGTTATAACAAGTTAACCATGAACTACAAACGAATTATTATCGAGTGGTGCAAAGATGGTGTCAAGGAATTTCAGGAATCGTTGTAAGAGCTATGGTATGTAACTCGCGAGGAAGAAAATTGAGGTGGTCGAAAGGGATAATAGATATCCTTATGTTGGACTGAGATGAGATGAGAGAAAAAGGTATGGTACGATTGAATTAAGGCATGCCAGAGATGTAAAAATAATGAGGAGAGTTGCTAGAGAATTTCCGGAATAGAGACGAGTATAGGTCTCTCAGAACGAAGAGTCGTAAATGGAATGTCTCACAGATGTAGCAACCTTAAGCCTTTTTCTTGCTGATGGAATACTCGTTGTGCCGTAGTATTTGCTTTTGTGTAATAGTTGGGAACTGTAATTTTAATTAGCTTATTACTGGGAGAATAGATTGTAGCCGGATGCTGGAACTTACGAAAGGGTGGAGCGATTGACTGAGTTTGGATGCCAGTTTAAACACAATATATTTATTGCAAACAGATAAATATAAAATTTTCAAGTTTAACCAGTGAAGGAAACAATGATACACTTTTTCCAGAATCATAACCGGATGGTTCAGACCCAGGCGCTGCTTCCCCCGCCACTTCCAGTAGCCACTGCGCCGGCCGCACCGAAGACACCAGGAGAGGAATGGTGGAGGGGGTAACGGCTAGTATATATGGGGCGCCGAGAGGAACAGCTCAGCATTCGTCAGGAACCACCTGAAGATGGCAGCCTGTACGTCTGCCGAAATATTGTGGAGAAATTACGACGCTACCCGGTCGGATACTCGAGAACTGTTCACATTCACCGCAACTTAGCTGAATGGTTTCGTTGTAGCCACACCGTCAGTTTACCCATAGAATGTTTTGTCCGGTTTAAAGTAAGTTAATATGAGCCAATGAACGAGGTGCATTCAAGTTCTAAGGCCTCCGATTTTTTTTTCTCTGGACTGGAAAGAGATAGAAACATGCGCATTGTTTTAAAATGAGGCCGTGTTCGTTGTCAATACATCCCAGAGATGCCAGCACCGTACGGCAGATGGAATTTTACCGCCAGCGGCGAGAATGAGAACTGTTTCAAATACTTAAAATGGCGACGTTTTCCTTACTTGAACAGCGTGCAATCATTCGTTTTCTGAATTTGCGTGGTGTGAAACCAATTGAAATTCATCGACAGTTGAAGGAGACATGTGATGATGGAGTTACGGATGTGTCGAAAGTGCGTTCGTGGGTGCGAAAGTTTAATGAAGGCAGAACATCATGTGACAACAAACCAAAACAATTTCGGGCTCGCACAAGCCGGTCTGACGACATGATCGAGAAAGTGTAGAGAATTGTTTTGGGGGATCGCCGAATGACTGTTGAACAGATCGCCTCCAGAGTTGGCATTTCTGTGGGTTCTGTGCACACAGTCCTGCATGACGACCTGAAAATGCGAAAAGTGTCATCCAGGTGGGTGCCACGAATGCTGACGGACGACCACACGGCTGCCCGTGTGGCATGTTGCCAAGCAATGTTGACGCGCAACGACAGCATGAATGGGACTTTCTTTTCGTCGGTTGCGACAATGGATGAGACGTGGATGCCATTTTTCAATCCAGAAACAAAGCGCCAGTCAGCTCAATGGAAGCACACAGATTCACCGCCACCAAAAAAATTTCGGATAACCGCCAGTGCTGAAAAAATGATGGTGTCCATGTTCTGGGACAGCGAGGGCGTAATCCTTACCCATTGCGTTCCAAAGGGCACTACGGTAACAGGTGCATCCTACGAAAATGTTTGGAAGAACAAATTCCTTCCTGCACTGCAACAAAAGCGTCCGGGAAGGGCTGCGCGTGTGCTGGTTCGCCAAGACAACGCACCCGCACATCGAGCTAACGTTACGCAACGGTTTCTTCGTAATAACAACTTTGAAGTGATTCCTCATGCTCCCTACTCACCTGACCTGGCTCCTAGTGACTTTTGGCTTTTCCAACAATGAAAGACACTCTCTGTGGCCGCACATTCACCAGCCGTGGTGCTATTGCCTCAGCGATTTTCCAGTGGTCAAAACAGACTCCTAAAGAAGCCTTCGCCGCTGCCATGGAATCATGGTGTCAGCGTTGTGAAAAATGTGTACGTCTGCAGGGCGATTACGTCGAGAAGTAACGCCAGTTTCATCGATTTCGGGTGAGTAGTTAATTATAAAAAAAATCGGAGGCCTTAGAACTTGAATGCACCTCGTATAAAAAGATCACCGTATCCTTTGTGAAAATGCTCTGCTGGAAAAAGGTTAGTACACCTGCAAAGATGACGTCTTTTCTGATCCGATGATGGAATATGCCACCTGAGGAATAGTAGATGTACTAATAATGGTTTCAACGTCGTCTGCCAGCAGATATCGTAGTGGCATGGCTACCACAGCACCAGGGCAGCAGTGGTAGATAGCGCAGCCACCACAGCGCACGTAAGATGACTTGTCAGCAGAGACATGTCAGCATTGACTGCTGCCAACAGGTTATCAGCAGTGGGACTGTGGGAGCGCACACCTCTGGCCTGTCTTCCACCCACACCACAGCACCACCGAGCACGGCTCACCTGCTGCCATCGCACGGCCGCTCGGAAGATGGTATGGCGCGCCATAGTCTTCAGGAACTTAACGAGATTGTGCTTGCATGCAAGTCTACGTCTACGTGATTACTCTGCTATTCACAATAAAGTGCCTGGCAGAGGGTTCAATGAACTACCTTCAAGCTGTCTCTCTGCCGTTCCACTCTCGAACGGCACGCGGGAGAAACGAGCACTTAAATTGATCTGCATTAGCCCTGATTTCTCTTATTTTATCGTGATGATTATTTCTCCCTATGTAGGTGGGTGGCAATAGAATGTTTTGGCAATCGGAGGTGAAAACTGGTGATTGAAATTTCATGAGAAGATCCCGTCGCAAGGAAAAACGCCTTTGTTTTAATGATTGCGACTCCAGTTCAAGTATCGGTGACACTATCTCCCCTATTTCGCGATAGTACGAGCTGCCCTTCTTTGTACTTTTTTTATGTCAGCCGTCGGTCCCACTTGATGTGGATCCCACACCGCACAGCAATACTTCAGAATAGGGCGGACAAGCGTGATGTAAGCAGTCTCTTTAGTAGACCTGTTGCACCTGCCAATGAATCACAGTCTTTGGTTTGCTCTACCCGCAATATTATCTATGTTATCGTTCCAAATTAGGTTATTTGTAATTGTAAACCCTAAGTATTTAGTTGAATTTACAGCCCTCAGATTTGTGTGACTTATCGCGTAATCAAAATTTAGCTTATTTCTTTTAGTACTCATTTGAATAACTCCACACCTTTCCTTATCCAGGGTCAATTGCCACTTTTCGCACCATACAGATATGTTACGTAAATCATTTTTCAAGTCGTTCTGATCATCCGATGACCTTACACGACGGTAAATGATAGCATCTGCAAACAATCTAAGACGGCTACTCAGATTGTCTCGTATGTCGTTAATATAGATCAGGAACGATAGACGGCCTATAACACTTTGCCGGCCGGAGTGGCCGAGCGGTTCAAGGCGCTACAGTCTGGAACCGCGCGACCTCTACGGTCGCACGTTCGAATCCTGCCTCGGGCATGGATGTGTGTGATGTCCTTAGGTTAGTTAGGTTTAAGTAGTTCTAAGTTCTAGGGGACTGATGACCTCAGAAGTTAAGTCCCATAGTGCTCAGAGGCATTTGAACCATATAACACTTCCTTGGGGAACGCCAGATATTAATTCTTTTTTACTCGATGACTTTCCGTCTATTACTACGAACTGTGACCTTTCTGACGGGAAATCGCGAATCGATTCGCACAAGTGAGGCGATAGTCCGTAGGCACGCAGTTTGGTTAGAAGACGCTTGTGAGGAACAGTGTCGAAACACTTCTGGATAGCTGAAAATATGGAATCAATTTGACATCCCCTGTCGATAGCACTCATTGATTCATGAGTATAAAGAGCTAGCTGCGTTTCACAAGAACGATATTTTCTGAATCCGTGCTGACTATGTGTCAATAAATCGTTTTCTTCGAGGTACTTCATAATGTTCGAATACAGAATATGTTCCAAAACCCCACTGTCGACGTTAGTGATACAGACCTGTAATTCAGCGGGTTACTTCTTCTTCCCTTTTGGGGTATTGGTGTGACTTGAGCAATTTTCCAGTCTTTAGGTATGGATATTTCTGTGAGCGAGTGCTTGTATATAATTGCTAAATATGGAGTTATTTTATCAGCATACTCTGAGAGGAACCTGACTGGTATACAATATGGAACGAAGGCCTTACTTGCCTTTATTAAGTGATTTAACCTGCTTCGTTACACCGAGGATATTTACTTCTATGTTTCTCATCTTGGCAGTTGTTCTTGATTGGAATTCAGGAATATTTACTTCGTCTTCTTTGGTCGAGGAGTTTCGGCAAACCGTGTTTAATAACTCTGCTTTTGTGGCACTGTCATCAGTGACTTCACCGTTGTTATCGCACAATGAAGGTATTGATTGCGTCTTGCCACTGGTGAGCTTTATGTATGACCAGAATCCTTTGGGTTTTCCGCCAGATTTCGAGACAGAATTTCGTTGTGAAAATTATTAAAAGCATCTCGCATTGAAGTACGCGCTACTTCTGTAAAACTTCTCGAACCTTGGGGATTTTGCGTTCTTTTAAATTTGGCATCCTTTTTTTCGTTGCTTCTGCAACAACGATCTGACCCGTTTTGTGTACCATGGGGGATCAGTACCATCAGTTATTAATTTAAGTGGTATATATCTCTCAGTTGCTGTCGATACTATCTCTTTGAAAACATTCCACAACTTTTCTACACTTACATGATCCGATCGGAAGGAGTGATGGTCATTTGCCCATATGACGTAGACCTTGTGATCACTGTGTTGTAGAGTGTATTCGTCCAAGGCACACTGGCTCCATCCTAGGACTTACGGTCTAGGGTGCGATGAAGTACAACTCTCGTTGACCTGTGGCGTTTTTGGATGGGGCACTAACCAGCGCTCGGTAACTGCAGAATGTTGTGTTGCGGCCACATGTAGTAAGCGTCGCTTCACGCAGTGGAGACTGGCAAAACAGAGGCACCCCGGCGACCGAGGCGTTGCATAGTAGGCAAGCACAGATAGCCTTGCTGACTGCAGCAGTCTACCAGCAGGCTGACGCGAGGACACACACAGACCGAGTGCCGAGCGAAGCCTGCAGAGTGCTGAGTAAGAGGAAGTGAGGCCAGCACACTAAGTTACGCTGCAATATACTGCGGCAATAATAACAATGAGCCACCACCGAGGTTAAAAAAACGTCCTCCTGCCGGATATAAATAGTGGAGCGAAGGCAGCAACAGACAGAAGCCATTAGGAAGCAGTTCGGATCTGAGGGCGGACGCGATCCGTGTCCGAATGTTCAGTCTTCGTAGGTGACGATTCCGGAAGTCTGTTCCAGTTCGCAGGAGTCATCCGTTCGCCGCCAGATGTCAACTTCAGCTCTGGAGGTCGGCCCGAGTTCGGTCGACACCGTGGCTGACTAACTGCAGCGAGAACTTCCAGCAGGACCGGCCGCAGCGCGGTCTCGGTCACAGGCGCTGCCGGGGACTGACGCCCGGACTTCACCACAACCCGGCCCCACGGCGCGTGGTCCGTCCGTGACGGGACATCGCGGACATCGCGACTGACCGCTTCCCAGCCGCCGGTGCAGCAGGCGTCGGCAGCTGACCTCACGGCGACGAGCTCATCTCAACCACAGGGCATCCTGGCTTCAGCGGAGCTCTGGTGGCCTGAGGCTCTGAGTGCGATCAGCGGCACGCGTTGCGCGCATTGTTGGAAAATATACACAGCAGCAGCCAGGCGGAGGGATCCGCAGGGCTGGGCAGCGACGACGAAGCAGAAATTGTAAAGAAAGTTCAATAAATAATTGTAAAACTCCACGCCGTCTCAGTCTTTGGCGCAGCCACTGTGTCTGCTGCTAACAACCGGTGCAGGAGTCGTAACGGTTGTTAGACCCGTTCTTGCAACAGGAAGGCGATGTGTTGCCCCAACAGGATAATGCTCTCCCATACACTGTGCGTGAAAATCAGCATGCTATCCGAGACGTGCAGCAACTTCCCTTACCGGCACGATCTCCAGAAATGTCTCCAATGGAGATCTGACTCTCCTGTGACTCATCAGCCAACAACTCTTGCAGAACTATGTGAACAGGTCGAGCAGGCGTGGCAAAACATATCCCAGGACAGAATGATCGACTGGTTGCCAAAGTCAGCGCCTACACTGCCGGCGGTGGAGGCTACACCACGTACCAACGTGCTTATTTCCGCATTCATTCTGCATTCTCAGTGGAGAGAAGTCTTCCGAAGTAAGAGTGATTTCAGGTGTGCCGCAGGGGAGTGTCGTGGGACCGTTGCTATTCACAATATTGTAACCTCCCAGCAGAAATTGATAAAGGGAAATGGACCCAGCGTAACCTCCTCACACAAAAAATGTTAAATAACAATGAAAAATGGAGCCAAGCGTAACCTCCCCACAAACATTTAAAAAAAAAGATAATTGACCATAAACCTCACAATAATATTGATTAAATAATGAACCATGAATCAAATGTAACCTCCTAACAGAAATAATAATATCTGGCAAATTTTATAAGGGCAGCAGCGCTGACCTTCGGCCCTGTATTCTGAATAAAAATGCAAAAATTCTTACCTCAATAAAAACTGCATCTATATCTGCTCTTAATTATACATTCTTCGACACAGCTTCGTGCAAAGCTGGCGTATATATGTATATATATATATATATATATATATATATATATATATATATATATATATATATATATATTTATTCTTGGAGGGAATGCATAGGAAATATTCTTTAAATTGAAATGAATGTTTTTGTTTAAAAGAGTTACTTTATAAAAAAATATTATTGGGGCATTTTTTGAACAAATTAATTACAATTACCATACATTATTAGATATGCGCAATGCTGCTTCTTTACCTTCTACAACAATACTCATCGTCCAGAGTCCTGACCAGAGTCGCGAGCAGAGCACACAGCCGACGCATGCCGACTCCCGCAGACTACTCCTGTCCACTCGCTACTGTATCCGACCGACTACTACTGTATCCGACTGACTACTACTGTCGACTCGCGCAGACTAGCGCAGACTCGCGACAAGCAACAACTAACAATAAACTACTCTCTGGTCAGAGATTCTGTCATGCTTCGCCCATCGCCGGCGAAGCATACTCCTTACAATATACATAAATGACCTTGTGGATAACGTCGGAAGTTCACTGAAGCTTTTTGCCGGTGATGCTGTAGTATATCGAGAGGTTGCAACAGTGGAAAATTGTACTGAAATGCAGGAGCATCTGCAACGAATTGACGTATGGTGCAGGGAATGACAATTGAATCTCAATGTAGACAAGTGTAATGTGCTGCGAATTCATAGAAAGAAAGATCTTTTATCATTTAGATACAATATAGCAGGTCAGCTATTTCAGGTGTGCCGCAGGGGAGTGTCGTAGGACCGTTGCTATTCACAATATACATAAATGACCTTGTGGACAACATCGGAAGTTCACTGAAGCTTTTTGTCGATGATGCTGTAGTATATCGAGAGGTTGCAACAGTGGAAAATTGTACTGAAATGCAGGAGCATCTGCAACGAATTGACGCATGGTGCAGGGAATGGCAATTGAATCTCAATGTAGACACGTGTAATGTGCTGCGAATTCATAGAAAGAAAGATCCTTTATCATTTAGATACAATATAGCAGGTCAGCAACTGGAAGCAGTTAATTCCATAAATTATCTGGGAGTAGGCATTCTGCGTGATTTGAAATGGAATGACCATGTAAAATTAATCGTCGGTAAAGCAGATGACAGACTGAGATTCATTGGAAGAATCCTAAGGAAATGCAGTCCAAAAACAAAAGAAGTAGGTTACAGTACACTTGTTCGCCCACTGCTTGAATACTACTCACCGGTGTATGATCCGTACCAGATAGGGTTGATAGAAAAGATAGAGAAGATCCAATGGAGAGCAGCGCGCTTCGTTACAGGATCATTCAGTAATTGCGAAAGCGTTGCGGAGATGATAGATAAACTCCAGTGGAAGACTGTGCAGGAGAGACGCTCAGTAGTTCGGTACGGGCTTTTGTTGATGTTCCGAGAACATAGCTTCACCGAGGAGTCAAGCAGTATATTGCTCCCTCCTACGTATATCTCGCGAAGAGACCACGAGGATAAAATCAGAGAGATTACAGCCCACGCAGAGGCATACCGACAATCTTTCTTTCCACGAACAATGTTGTTGTTGTGGTCTTCAGTCCTGAGACTGGTTTGATGCAGCTCTCCATGCTATCCTACCCTGTGCAAGTTTCTTCATCTCCCAGTACCTACTGCAGCCTACATCCCTCTGAATCTGATTAGTGTATTCATCTCTTGGTCTTCCTCTACGACTTTTACCCTCCACACTGCCCTCCATTACTAAACTGGTGATCCCTTGTTGCCTCAGAACATGTCCTACCAACCGATCCCTTCTCCTAGTTAAGTTGTGCCACAAACTCCTCCCCAGTTCTATTCGATACCTCCTCATTAGTTATGTGACCTACCCATCTAATCTACAGCATTCTTCTGTAGCACCACATTTCGAAAGCTTCTATTTTCTTCTTGTCTAAACCATTCATTGTCCATGTTTCACTTCCATACATGGCCACATTCCGTACAAATACTTTCAGAAACGAGTTCCTGACACTGAAATCTATACTCGATGTTAACAAATTTCTCTTCTTCAGAAACGCTTTCCTTGCCATTGCCAGTCTACATTTTATATCCTCTCTACTTCGACCATCATCAGTTATTTTGCTCCCCAAATAGCAAAACTCCTTTACTACTTTATGTGTCTCATTTCCTAATCTAATTCCCTCAGCATCACCCGACTTAATTCGACTACATTCCATTATCCTCGTTTTGCTTTTGTTGATGTTCAATAGGAGACTAGAATAGAAGGGAGAACCAATAGAAGTACTCAAGGTACCCTCCGCCACACACCGTCAGGTGGCTTGCGGACTGTGGATGTAGATGTAGATGTAGATTCACCGATACCTTGTACCTCAGAAGCACTTGTGGTATTGATCTGTAGCTGTAATCATTTCGTGTGCCCCATACGCACTGTTGCAACAATAAATCATGAGTGAATTGGAAACGTCCAAAAGGCTGTAGTAATTATTTTTTTCCCCGGCCGTGCACTTTCCATCTACGGCTTCACCTACGATTTCTCTCGAAGAGACGAGGCAGCAGACTTTAAAGGAAACGTCAGCAGACGCTCCGAGTGGGCGGCGCCTACCGCGGTCTGCACACTTTCTGCAGAACACGGACTCCTGTCGCGTCGCTTTCGACTCTAGTCGAGCGACCGCCAGAGTAGGAAGGGACGGTGAGTGAGGGAATGGGGGAGGGGGGAGAAAGCGGGAGCGGAGGCGGCAGTCGCCATAATTTGGACGGCAGGGCGTGGCGCGCAGCGGGCATTAACTGGTTAAATCGCACGAAAACTGAAGCGTCTGGCGAAAAAATTACGGAAA
Organism: Schistocerca serialis cubense; assembly: GCF_023864345.2. Classification (NCBI taxonomy): domain Eukaryota; kingdom Metazoa; phylum Arthropoda; class Insecta; order Orthoptera; family Acrididae; genus Schistocerca; species Schistocerca serialis. Next base: position 40,312,476 of record NC_064642.1, read on the forward strand.
TTTAAAACATGGCGCCGACTTTGTCCTTCAATTTGGCGCAGCCGCTGGAGCGTGCGCTTGCCGGGGTCAGGCAGGGTGGGAGGGGGGGAGGGCAGCAGCAGCACACTCCACTGCGCGCATGCGCCCGTGCGATTGCGGCGGGCTCGCATACCGGCAAAACTGCCGAATCGCATAACTGTTATCCATTACTGGTATTGGTCACTCGAAAATATTTGGCTGTTTTTTTTTTTTTTCCAGCCCGCTATACCGCAGCGCCTGGCTGCGCGGCGCAAATTTGTATTTATTATTTTGTTGCTCTGCCGTGGCTGCAACAGCAAGCGACGGGTCATTCCAGCGCTGCAAGGTTCTGTTTGCTGCTGAGCCGGCATGGTTTATTGTATTTACCACTTAAGAAGCGTGGACATATGAAGCAATATCAATAGTTTGTCAAAACTTCATGGATGCATTTATTGTAGTTCGCTGGCATGAAATTATGACACTCATCTCTGTATACAAAGGGCAATATCACGACTCACTGAGTCACACACAGATTCATATTGCCCAGCCCAAACAGTTAAGGATAAAAACTTGAAATTTGGAGAGGGTGTGGATCTTATATTGTAGGCATTGTTTAAGAAGAGACTGTTCGACCTTCACCTTAAGTGGGTTGTCACTCCGAAAATGCAGGATGCATGGCACCTGCTACCGATATATAACTTTTTCTTTGAATTGTATGTAAATATTTGTAATTTAAATGCTTTCTTTTAATAAATAAGGACATTGCTTCACTGTATGTGTACATTTAGGTGGAACTCTCTTGACGTTTCATTGTACAGGGTTATTACAAATGATTGAAGCGATTTCACAACTCTACAATAACTTTATTATTTGAGATATTTTCACAATGCTTTGCACACACATACAAAAACTCAAAAAGTTTTTTTAGGCATTCACAAATGTTCGATATGTGCCCCTTTAGTGACTCGGCAGACATCCAGCCGATAATCAAGTTCCTCCCACACTCGGCGCAACATGTCCCCATCAATGAGTTCGAAAGCATCGTTGATGCGAGCTCGCAGTTCTGGCACGTTTCTTGGTAGAGGAGGTTTAAACACACATAACCCCACAGAAAGAAATTGCATGGGGTTAAGTCGGAAGAGCGTGGAGGCCATGACATGAATTGCTGATCATGATCTCCACCACGACCGATCCATCGGTTTTCCAATCTCCTGTTTAAGAAATGCCGAACACCATCCTGTTGGAAGATGAAGTCGGCGCTGTCGGTCTCCAGTTGTGGCATGAGGCAATTTTCCAGCATGTCCAGATACACGTGTCCTGTAACGTTTTTTTCGCGGAAGAAAAAGGGGCCGTAAACTTTAAACCGTGAGATTGCACAAAACACGTTAACTTTTGGTGAATTGCGAATTTGCTGCACGAATGCGTGAGGATTCTCTACCGCCCAGATTCGCACATTGTGTCTGTTCACCTCACCATTAAGAAAAAATGTTGCTTCATCACTGAAAACAAGTTTCGCACTGAACGCATCCTCTTCCACGAGCTGTTGCAACCGCGCCGAAAATTCAAAGCGTTTTACTTTGTCATCGGGTGTCAGGGCTTGTAGCAATTGTAAACGGTAAGGCTTCTGCTTTAGCCTTTTCCGTAAGAATTTCCAAACCGTCGGCTGTGGTACGTTTAGCTCCCTGCTTGCTTTATTCGTCGACTTCCGCGGGCTACGCGTGAAACTTGCCCGCACGCGTTCAACCGTTTCTTCGCTCACTGCAGGTCGACCCGTTGATTTCCCCATACAGAGGCATCCAGAAGCTTTAAACTGCGCATACCATCGTCGAATGGAGTTAGCAGTAGGTGGATCTTTGTTGATCTTCGTCCTGAAGTGTCGTTGCACTGTTATGACTGACTGATGTGAGTGCATTTCAAGCACGATATACGCTTTCTCGGCTCTTGTCGCCATTTTGGCTCACTGCGTTCTCGAGCGCTCTGGCGGCAGAAACCTGAAGTGCGGCCTTTAGCCGAACAAAACTTTATGAGTTTTTCTACGTATCTGTAGTGTGTCGTGACCATATGTCAATGAATGGAGCTACAGTGAAATTATGAAATCGCTTCAGTCATTTGTAATAGCCCTGTATTTATCTGTGAAACTTATAAGATCTGGGAAAAAACCAAAGGAATTGTTATTAGTATCGACTAGTAATATTAATAGCAGTGCTTGTGCGTAGAGGTATCATTTCGGCGGCATCATGTACGCGCGCCGGTCAGATGTCTAGAACAGGAGTACGGACAGTGGACGGGCGGAAGAGGCTGTATTAATTACGATTGTCCGTTCCTATAATTAGCCGTGGCTCCACAAGATGCTATCGTCTTCAACAACAGCAGCATTTCCAGCAACACAGTTTCGTCGTCGGCTCCGAGTTTCGCCGTATGCACGGCACTGAAGTAAGACTGTTCATTGGAAGAAAGTATTAACGGCTAACCCAGCAGCTCAACTGAATGTGATTTGATTGATAAAATTTATTTAAATAATAATCAGTTAAATTCAGGGCGACTGTGTCCTCATTGCCCCCAGACATTGTTACCAAGCGGGGTCCTTGTTCCTTTTATCCCTTATATGCAAACCGAGTGTCATAAGAAACAAACTGAATAGTTACAACAATTTATTAATGAATAATTTCGCTTTTAAGAATTTTAGCCTCAGTCTACTTTCAAATAACTGTTGTACAACAGAGGCTTCAGTATATGATTAAAGTAAAGCAATTTCATTTTGCAAGTTTGAGAATCAATCATTAGAAAATATCCAAATCTAAAGAAATGCACAAATTAAGAGTGCGGAAGTTTTATTTATTTTACATATAGCTTGAAGCACGTGGCTGTTTGGTTTGGTACGTATTCTAGTATTAAAGTCTGTTCAAGTCAGTAAAAAAGGCTCAGTTGTTCAGACAATAATATGAAATCCAATTTGCAAAATAAGTACGGCAAAGTAAAAACTGCTCGCTTTTTTTCTAAATTTCTTTGATGTTATGCTGGGGTCACTGAAAGTCATTGTTCACGTAATGAAGTTCAGTACTAACATGCAGTTTAATTGCATATTTTCAAATCATTACTCGATTGCCTTTTTCAAATTTTAATGCCAAACGTAACGTAAGAGTGACTTCTCAGTTTTCTTTATCATTACATACTCACTTAAAATTAGTGTAAAAAAACTTGACAATCTTCAGTTGCCACGTCAGTGTTTAATAATGTATGTTTTTCTTTCCCATCATCTTGTACAGGATTTTGGATGTAAATCGCCCAAGTGGGCTGGCGACCGTAATTATTTCCTTTTCGTTCATTAGTGTAACTTTTGGATTCATGATCAGTGGTACCCCTTTTCTGTCCAGTGTTGCCCGTGAGTGAATGCACAAAATAACTTTCAGTTTCCAAATTATAGCCCTGTTTGGTTTAATTACTTTTTATTTTTAGTAGACTTTCAATGAGAAGGGTGAGTTGTACACTTTCCTCCTACTTATCGGTATCAATTCTTCGGGAAAGATCGCACTATCCAATTAGAAAAATCCATTAGGCATACCCGCGATCCACGGTGATATTTTATATCGCAAGCAGGATAGGCCGATTGGTAAGAGGGAGGCTACTGGGTGAAATAGCAGATGAAAGGCTTTTATACTGAAAACTTGTCTAAAGTAAATCTTTGAAAATTGGTATCTACTTGTCGGTTAGTTGTAAAGAAGTATGTGATACGGGATGAAGTTTCTATGGAAATACCATCCCAAGTACGGAAAAGTTGTGTTTAACAAAAACCTTGGACTCCAGCTGTCAGAATCGCGTGTTGGTCACAAGTAAATTCGGCAAAGACTATGTTTCTATGACTTAATTTAGCGTGAAAACTTTAGAAGATGTTGCAGTATGTGAAAAACATAAAAAATCGATTAATTGAAAACATAAAAAAGAAAAAAAGGCCGTGCAGTCTAGTACTACTGATATTTTAAAAAATTTCGGAACTCTGATACAACGATATCGAAATATCGATATATCATTATCGTTCCTCGACATATTGGAAAGCGTTTCGATATATCGATGTATCGACTGAACCTGTAACGATGTGCCACCGTATAAAAATATCGGCTGTACATTGTAAATATACTGCTGGTTTTAGAGCTGTAAATTTAGCTATTAATTTAGTAATAGATATTCTGTACATCGACGCGCTAGCAGCCTGCTTATCCCCCTTAGAACAAGAACTGAATGGAAGACGACACAAGTTCACGCTTGGCTTATTAACAATGGTAACTGCATGTAAGTGCCACAGTGAAAGGTGTCCGATGGGTTCGTTGTTCGGTTTCGTCACACATCGGATTCTTCCGGAACACTTCACGTCGAATTCCTTGGTTTTTAATTTTTCCCAACGCCAGAATTTCCTCTCACACGTCTTTGCTCACTGCAAAATCCAGTCTTGTCATTTTTGTTCATCATTTTCAGCAGTTGTTTTCGAAGAATGCCGATGTGAAGAAACAGCTTACTAGTTGAATTAAAAATTGTTTTTTTTTTTAACGCAGTTGGTGTGCTGTTCCTTCACACAGGGACTCTTTTTATTTCATTCATACTGCCTCCCCCCCCCCGGTCCCTCTCTCCAGCACAATAGGACGTCTTCCTTTGTGCCACATACAATTGTTTCACACAGTCAAAGAGAAAGATTGGACGTGATGAAAGCTCAAATCGTAGTAAGACCCCTTCACAAAGTGAAAGTAAAATTATGTTCTACTACAGTTTCAAAAGAATGACTTCAAATATTTAGGGAAAACTGTAAAAAAAATATAGTATAAAATAAAAGTATTGTCACTCGAGGCTGCCATTTTGATATCGATATGTATCCGGGGCAAAAGTATCGCCGATGTGTATATTTTTTTGTAAAATTCATCGATATTTTATGTGTAGCCTTAGTGCAGACCATAATATAGTCTACACGAGCGAAGCAGCAGGTGCTAGGCTAGTTTTTAGTATTAATTAAGCTCATCGGATGAAATAGTAGTCAACACCACTAAAAAAAGCTTCGTAGTGCTACAGATGGGTAGAACTAATACCGGAAGGACACGTCACGCCTCACAGCTGAGCTAAGTCGTACGTACACCATCTGATCGAAAGAGACGGGACATCAGTGTGTAATGCGGAACTGATCACAAGATGTGGCGGAGGGTTTCGGCCAATATAAAAGGAGGCGCAGGGTGTTGTGTTGACAGTAGAGGACCTGTAACAGCAGAATGGGTGGGTCGGGACGTTGACTGGTCACTGGATGTCATCTGAGGAGCAAATCTATTAGGGACATCTCGGCCTTTCTAAAGCTGTCCAAGTCGACTGCTGGTGTTGTATCTGCGAAGTGGAAACTCCGTGCGACAATCACAGTTAAGCCAAGATCAGGAAGACCTCATGTACGGTCAGACAGCGACTGTCGAGCGTTGAGCAGGTCGGTTGTAGAAAAAATCGTATGAAATCAGCGGAAAGAATCACTCTCGAATTCCAAAATGCTGCCAGCATTTCAGCTACCACCACGACTGAATTTTGGAACTTAAAAAGGATGCGGTTCTACGATCGAGCAGCTACCGTAAGCCACACATTTCTTCAGTCAGTGCTAAACGACGCTTGAGGAGGGGGGGGGGGGGGGGGTGAACAGCAACCCCACTCGACAGTGGCGAATGCCCGGAGAACTTTACCTACCGTCACGTGTTACGTTATGGGGGTGTTCTTTGTCGTGTGGTGTCGTTATTACGCTTGAAAAAAGCCAAATGAGGAAGGACGTGAATACATTTTGCTACATTGTGTACTGTGTACAGTAGAGGAACAATCATTGTACTCGTATGTTTTGCAACTCATCCATTTGACCTTCGTCGCATAAAAAAGAGCAATATTGTATTCTGGGTCCACCTTGATGCAGAAAGCTACACACACAAATAGAACCAAACAAATAGCTGTTGAAAATAAATACGAAACTGACACCATAAACAAGATCAACAACAAAGTAAAAATGAAAGATAAGCATAGTGGCCACCCACTCAACAATAAAAGCAAAGGGTCTGAAAACACTTGGCCAGAACACACAGACAGCTTAGCAGACCACACCACATCACGAAAAACAAACAAATAGTAGATAGTAACCTATAACAGGAAACTAGCACATAGAACTGGAAACACAGTGAAGAAGCGAGGGACCGCTGTAACATGCAGAACAAACAACACGGTTCAACGAAGGCTAAGCTCGGGCAGAAGAACACAGACAATTTCGTCCATGCAAGAATGTACCAACTCACGTGCACCACCTGTCCAGCCAAATACATAGGACAAACAAGCGAAGCAGAAACTTCCGAACAAGTTACACAGAGCAAATGAGAGCTCTGAAGAGTGACAGCACACATTCCACTTTCACACAACACCTTGTAAATAAAAACCACTACACCACTAACGTCCGGACTGATACACCCATTCCTGGAACACAGGAACAGTTTACAACGAAACATGACAATAGAAGAAAATTATTAGATACCAAAGGCTATAGTGGAAGGCAAAAACGTAACAAATGAAGCCACAACACTTTGCAACGCTACACTCTTTACAGCTATAAGAGAGCTAACGCAGGATACAGAGTAGGAATAAAACACACACACACACACACACACACACACACACACACACACACACACACAATCGCTTCCTCAATCGCTTCCTCATTATACATTGAGGCCTAAATAAGGGTCGGAAGTCGTCAGAACGCCTGTTACGTTTTTCAAAACTTTGTAGGACGGTGTAACGCTTTAAATTATCACCACGGCATGAAAGTTACGTTTTTCTGTGTTTAAAAGCAACTGCAACCTGACATGGGTTCATGACAGATTGCCTAAGAACCTAATGCACACCAAAGTTGTATACACAACACTACCGTAATTCCCAGTAGTAGAACACTGACATATATGTGTTTACATTTTACTTTTATTAAAAACAGCGGCCCGTACGGTCGCAGATGACATGCTCTATGCCAATGAAGCTCCAACAAAATACAGAAAATATACCGGAAGTAACAGTTATTTATTATTTATTATTATTATTTATTTTATGGCCTTCATTGGACCACTGTAGTCAAAAATACCAAGTTCTAAACAAGTTGTTACACATGGATACAATTTGGTTCAACAATAACTTAATATATTTAGGTAATATAATTATTAGAGGCTATTCTTATATGAAAGGTATTTTGCTCTTCTGTCTGCCCAATATTTCTTCATTCTTTCAGATATTTTCTTTCTTTCTTCATCTGAGACAACTCTTCCTGTACTCCTTTTATTGATTTTCATTTGTAGTCTGGTTTGCGGGTCTTGCAGTATTCTGGTTTTCTCTGTCTTGTTTTTTAGGTCATCTACTGTAATTTGAAGTTCTTTTATATCTTCCTTAATTTCTGTGAACCATTTAATGTCGCTCTTGCTATTCCACAATTTTTGTATTATTTTTTTACTAATTCTGTTTTCTGGAGTTCTCATCAGATGTCCAAAGAATGAGATGCGTTTCTTCCTGATTGTGCTCATGACTGGTTCTATTTTCTCATATACTGTTTCATTTGATGCTATTCTCCAGTGTCCATTTATTCTATACTGTTTATTTATACATGTCCTAATTATTCTTCTTTCTATTTTTAGTATTCTGTCAATTTCTGCTGTATTTGTTGTTTTGAAGATAGTTTCAGCTGCATACGTTATTTCTGGTTGTGTAACTGTTTTATAGTGTTTTAATTTTGCATCTATAGATAGGCTTTTTTTGTTGTATGTAGTTTTGGTAATGTAATTTGCATAGTTCAGATTTTTATTCTATTTTGCCATGATGGCTTCTCATTTAGATTGTATATTATTATTTCGCCTAAATATTTAAATTTATCAACAATTTTGATTTCCTGTTCTCCTATTGTAATTTTGTTTGCAAGTGGTGGATCAGTTAGCATAATCTCCGTTTTTTCAAATGATATTCTAAGGCCTACTTTCTCTGCTATTTCTTGTAGTGATTTCACTTGTTGCCTGGCTTCTTGAACGGTGTTGGCTAGGAGAGCAAGATCATCAGCGAATCCCAAGCAGTTCAAGCTAATATCATCTTTTGCACTTCCAATTCTTATCCGCTTTGGATTGTCCTTGTACCATTCTCTCATTATGTATTCCAGCGCACAGTTGAAAAGTAATGGTGATAGGCAGTGACCTTGTCTTAAGCCTGTTTTTATGAGGAATGGTTCCGAAATTTCTCCTCTAAACTTCACTTTTGATTTGGTGTTGGTTAGAGTGAGTTGTATTATTTTAATTAGTTTTGGATGGAGTCCTAGATTTCTTAAAATTTTTAATACTGAAGGTCTGTGGAGACAGTCATATGCCTTCTTAAAATCTACAAATGTTATTGCCAGAGGTTTGTTCCGTTTCTTGTAGTATGCCATAATCAATTTTAAACTAATTATCTGCTCTGCACAGCTTCTCCATGGTCTGAAACCTCCCTGATATTCCCCTAACTCCTAATTGCTCCTTGATTCTTTCATATAGGATCTTGGATAAAGTTTTATATGTGCAATCTAGGAGAGAGATTCCTCTGTAGTTGTCTGGGTTGCTCTTATCTCCCTTTTTGTGTAGTGGGTGGATGATAGCTGTGGTCCAATGTTCGCGAAATTGTTCTGTTACCCAAATTTTTGTAAGAGCCATGTGTAAGGAGGTCTTGACTGTGTCACTTGCATATTTCCACATTTCAACAAAAACCTGATCTTCTCCACATGCCTTATAATTTTTTTGTTCATTAAGAATTTCTTCTACTTCTTGGAAAGTTGGAGGGTCTAGTTTGTTAGGTTTGGTTTTTGTTGGGGTATTTATGTTGATTTGTAAGGGTTCTTTGGGTTCCTCGCAATGCAGAAGTTTGTAAAATGCTTTTGCCATGATTTCTGCATTTTCCTTGTTACTGTGTGTCATTCTTCCACCTTCATCTTTCAGTATTAGTGTAGGGGCCTCATATTGTTGTAGTTGTTTCCCAAAGATTTTGTAGTAGTTCCTGGAGTTGGTTTTATGATAATTACCTTCTATAGACTTTATAATATCTTTATGAAATCCTCTCTTAATTCTTCTAATATTTTGAGTGAATTTTTTTCTTTCATTTTTTAGGTTGATGGCATTTTCTTCAGTTTTATATGTATGAAACTTTAACCATGCTTGGTGTCTATCTTCATGGAATTTGTCACATTCTGATGTCCACCATGCATGTTTCCTTCGTGGGTTCAAGGGAGCTAGATTCTCTGCTTCTTTTTTAAGATTAGGCACTAGTCGTTCTAGATCATCTGTTAATTTGATGGTTTGTGTTATTTGTTGGTACTTATTATTTCTAATTAGCTGATGTGGATCAAACCTCCTTTTTATTTTATTAGTTTTTCCGGTCCTCTTCTTTAACGGTGTGAATTTGATTTTAATTTTAACCATATAATGGTCTGAGCCTGTGTCTACTCCTCTCAGTACTTTAACATTGTGGATCTCCTTATGAAAATTTTTGTCCATACAGACATGATCTAGCTGCCACTCGCCCTTCCTCCAGTCTGGATGTTTCCATGTTTTAAGTTTACTTGGCTTCCTCTTAAAGTATGTTGATTTAGATATAAGGTTGTGTTCTCTGCAGAGTTCTACAAGTTTTTGACCGTTTTTGTTTGTAAATTTATGTGGACTCCATTTTCCAATTATATCTTTACATTTCCTTTCTTTTCCCAACTGAGCATTGAAATCTCCCAATAAGATTTTTACATTCTTTTTATTTACTCTGTTCACAGTTTGTTCTAGAAGGTCCCAAAATTTATCTACCTCTTCCTTTGTTTTTGTTAGACAATTTTTTCATTTGTTGGGGCATGAGCATTTATTATTGTATAGGTTTTATTCATTCTTTTAAAGCTTAGAGTCGCAATTCTTGGTGATACTGCTTGGAAATCCGTTACTGAATCTATTATTTTTATGTTTACTAAAAACCCTGTTCCAAACTGGGGACATTGTTTCATTGCCCTCGGTCCTGGTTTCCCATTATAAATTCTGTATCCTTGTGATTCGAATGGGTCCTCTGTGGTGTTTCTCATTTCTTGGATCCCTGTTATTAAAATTTTTTGTTTATTTAGTTCATCTGTGAGCTCCTTGAGTTTTCCGGTCTGAAGTAGTGAGTTTATGTTGTGTGTTGCTATATAATTTATTTGCTCATGTTTAATCTTCTTTTTGTGTTTTAGTGTGCATTTGGATGGTTGCAAACGCTCCGATTCGTTGCTGTCTTCTAGTGGACTACCCACCGAATCCGATGTAGCCTTTTCCTGCCTTTTTGAGCAGGACGGTGGAATTTTTTTCCTAAAAGACCTTTCCATTTTTGACTGTCGAAGGTTGTCAACCTTAGTTGGAGCAAGCTCCGATTTACAACTCCGGTTGTTAACCGAAGAGGGTATGTTTGGTCCGCGAGAGCTATTTTATTTCAGTAACAGTAAAAAACTTAAAAACCATTTTGTAGATAAGGTACTGCAAAACTACTGACACAATACAATATCTGTAACCAAACAACACACATAGTTGTGTATTCAACTATATATAGTTTAAGTAGTGTGTAAGTCTAGGGACCGATGACCTCAGCAGTTGGGTTCTTTAGGAATTCACACACATTTCAACGGATCCTGTCATAATGCGGTATCCGTGAGCTAATGGTTTGTGGACAATAACATTCCTCAAATGGACTGGCCTGCCCAGAGTCCCGAGATGAATCTAATGGAACAGCTCTGGAATTTGTTAGGTCCTCGACTTCAAACCAGGCCCTAGCGTCCAATGTCACTGCGTTGTCTGGTTTCGGCTCCTGAGAAACAATGGGCTGCCACTCTTCTTCAGAAATTCAGACACCTTATTGAAAGTGCCCCCAGCAGCGTTCAAGCCGACGTGGCTGAATGGGTGAACGGTGGACACACCCCATGATAATGTTCAGTCATAGGTGTCCGGATAATTTTGATCACACAGTGCATGTGCAGTTGGTTGTTTGGAAACTGGGGTGAGGTGGTGACGTGGCAGCATAGCAGGCAGCTATACTGCTCGGACGTGCCCATGACTATTCCATAAACAAACGTTATTGCATAACAGTGCGGACTCTTTAACGTGTGTACAGAGAATAGTGTATCACTTGTGCCAGTGTAACAAGGCGTATGATAAGAGATCATAAGAAGATGCTAACCGAGAGGGACTGGAGGCCAGTGTCACATCTTGCCAACGATAATCACTGGTAAAAGAAACAGGAAATGCTGCTTTCAGTGACTTAGGTCCATCTCAACCAGTTGAAAGCGAACATTTGCGAAGGAAAGTGCATGGAATGGGTATTTCGAGTCAGGTACCTCGCAAAAGGCCATTGCTCGCAGCAGCAAGTAAAGCTGCGCGTCTTCAATGATCCAAACTTCACAGAAAATGGACAGTAGTCGAGTGGAGGCGTGAAATGTGGTCCGCTGTCTGTTCTTTCTCTTACCAAACGCGATTCTGTCTTTTGCCGAACGTGATTCTGTCTCTTGTCAAACGCGATTCTGTCTCTTGTCAAACGCGGCGAGTGCACTTACTGTCCAAAGAGGGGTTTAACTTACAATGTGTAGAAGGTGCTGGCTGGAGTTAGTTCTTTGATGTTTTGTGGGTGCTTCACTTACATCTGCTTGGATCCACTCATTCAGGTTGACATGAACATGTAACAGGAGTATACGAAAGGCATTCGTATTTTGCAAGTCCTGATTGATGTCATTCGTTTTCTATACACGAATATTCGTGTGCTGGGTCGGGACTCCATCCCGGATTACTCTCTTATCGTGACCAGTCAGCTTAACCACTTATGCTGTCTAATCATGACTCCAGTATTGATACAAACTTCCATATATCATGGAGTCCACAAGCCTTCAGCACGCACCATCCACCAGGACGTGTTATTCCACCATTTTCGGTGACAAAATGTTGCCCTTTCTCCTAGCTGCTAGTTTTAATTAAACTGACGATGATTCGTGGTGCAATACGGGGTCTATACAACGCAGGATGCTGACACATCGTAGTTCTGTTTATTAATAGGTGAACTCGAGGAGTATGCTGGAAAAAATTAATGCTTGTAATTTCTGCCACCAGGCAAAAATATGACACTATAAGCAACCAGAATGCGGTATGGGTGCAGGAAAAGGGGGAGGAACGATCAAATACACCATATGGTCACACGTTACAACAAGTGTTCCTGACTCAGCGACATGCTGCATCCGTATCAGGGCGAGGTCGACGGCTGCTCACAGCGTCTCTCTTGTAATCAGAGCTACACTCCTGGAAATTGAAATAAGAACACCGTGAATTCATTGTCCCAGGAAGGGGAAACTTTATTGACACATTCCTGGGGTCAGATACATCACATGATCACACTGACAGAACCACAGGCGCATAGACACAGGCAACAGAGGATGCACAATGTCGGCACTAGTACAGTGTATATCCACCTTTCGCAGCAATGCAGGCTGCTATTCTCCCATGGAGACGATCGCAGAGATGCTGGATGTAGTCCTGTGGAACGGCTTGCCATGCCATTTCCACCTGGCGCCTCAGTTGGACCAGCGTTCGTGCTGGACGTGCAGACCGCGTGAGACGACGCTTCATCCAGTCCCAAACATGCTCAATGGGGGACAGATCCGGAGATCTTTCTGGCCAGGGTAGTTGACTTACACCTTCTAGAGCACGTTGGGTGGCACGGGATACATGCGGACGTGCATTGTCCTGTTGGAATAGCAAGTTCCCTTGCCGGTCTAGGAATGGTAGAACGATGGGTTCGATGACGGTTTGGATGTACCGTGCACTATTCAGTGTCCCCTCGACGATCACCAGTGGTGTACGGCCAGTGTAGGAGATCGCTCCCCACACCATGATGCCGGGTGTTGGCCCTGTGTGCCTCGGTCGTATGCAGTCCTGATTGTGGCGCTCACCTGCACGGCGCCAAACACGCATACGACCATCATTGGCACCAAGGCAGAAGCGACTCTCATCGCTGAAGACGACACGTCTCCATTCGTCCCTCCATTCACGCCTGTCGCGACACCACTGGAGGCGGGCTGCACGATGTTGGGGCGTGAGCGGAAGACGGCCTAACGGTGTGCGGGACCGTAGCCCAGCTTCATGGAGACGGTTGCGAATGGTCCTCGCCGATACCCCAGGAGCAACAGTGTTCCTAATTTGCTGGGAAGTGGCGGTGCGGTCCCCTACGGCACTGCGTAGGATCCTACGGTCTTGGCGTGCATCCGTGCGTCGCTGCGGTCCGGTCCCAGGTCGACGGGCACGTGCACCTTCCGCCGACCACTGGCGACAACATCGATGTACTGTGGAGACCTCACACCCCACGTGTTGAGCAATTCGGCGGTACGTCCACCCGGCCTCCCGCATGCCCACTATACGCCCTCGCTCAAAGTCCGTCAACTGCACATACGGTTCACGTCCACGCTGTCGCGGCATGCTACCAGTGTTAAAGACTGCGGTGGAGCTCCGTATGCCACGGCAAACTGGCTGACACTGACGGCGGCGGTGCACAAATGCTGCGCAGCTAGCGCCATTCGACGGCCAACACCGCGGTTCCTGGTGTGTCCGCTGTGCTGTGCGTGAGATCATTGCTTGTACAGCCCTCTCGCAGTGTCGGGAACAAGTATGGTGGGTCTGACACACCGGTGTCAATGTGTTCTTTTTTCCATTTCCAGGAGTGTATACAGGGTGGTCCATTGATAGTGACTGGGCCAAATATCTCTCGAAATAAGCTTCAAACAAAAAACTACAAAGAACGAAACTTGTCTAGCTAGAAGGCGGAAACCAGATGGCGCTATGGTTGGCCCGCTAGAGGGCGCTGCCATAGGTCAAACGGATATCAACTGCGTTTTTTAAAATACGAACCCTCATTTTTTATTACATATTCGTGTAGTACGTAAAGAAATACAGGGTGTTACAAAAAGGTACGGGCAAACTTTCAGGAAACGTTCCTCACACACAAAGAAAGAAAATATGTTATGTGGACATGTGTCCGAAAACGCTTACTTTCCATGTTAGAGCTCATTTTATTACTTCTCTTCAAATCACATCAATCATGGAATGGAAACACACAGCAACAGAACATACCAGCGTGACTTCAAACACTTTGTTACAGGAAATGTTCAAAATGTCCTCCGTTAGCGAGGATACATGCATCCACCCTCCGTCGCATGGAATCCCTGATGCGCTGATGCAGCCCTGGAGAATGGCATATTGTATCACAGCCGTCCACAATACGAGCACGAAGAGTCTCTACGTTTGGTACCGGAGTTGCGTAGACAAGAGCTTTCAAATGTCCCCATAAATGAAAGTCAAGAGGGTTGAGGTCAGGAGAGCGTGGAGGCCATGGACTTGGTCTGCGTCTACCAATCCATCGGTCACCGAATCTGTTGTTGAGAAGCGTACGAACACTTCGACTGAAATGTGCAGGAGCTCCATCGTGCATGAACCACATGTTGTGTCGTAAAGGCACATGTTCTAGCAGCACAGGTAGAGTATCCCGTATGAAATCATGATAAAGTGCTCCATTGAGAATAGGTGGAAGAACATGGGGCCCAATCAAGACTTCACCAACAATGCTAGTACTGTAGAGCAATGAGTCGAATGTCAACACAAGCACCGAAGTCAACATTACCTTCCTTCAATTGGGCCAACTGGCGGTGAGTCGAGGAAATACAGTACATACTGGAGAAACTAAAATGAGCTCTAACATGGAAATTAAGCGTTTCCAGACACATGTCCACATAACATCTTTTCTTTATTTGTGTGTGAGGAATGTTTCCTGAAAGTTTGGCCGTACCTTTTTGTAACACCCTGTATAAATGTTTTAGTTGGACCACTTTTTTCGCTTTGTGATAGATGGCGCTGTAATAGTCACAAACATATGGCTCACAATTTTAGAAGAACAGCTGGTAACAGGTAGGTTTTTTAAATTAAAATATAGAGCGTAGGTACGTTTGAACATTTTATTTCGGTTCTTCCAATGTGATACATGTACCTTTGTGAACTTATCATTTCTGAGAACGCATGCTGTTACAGCGTGATTACCTGTAAATACCACATGAATGCAATAAATGCTCAAAATGATATCCGTCAACCTCAATGCATTTTGGAATACGTGTATCGACATTCCTCTCAACAGTGAGTAGTTCGCCTTCCGTAATGTTCGCACATGCATTGACAATGCGCTGACGCATATTGTCAGGCGTTGTCGGTGGATCACGATAGCAAATATCCTTCAACTTTCCCCACAGAAAGAAATCCGGCGACGTCAGATCCGGTGAACGTGCGGGCCATGGTATGGTGCTTTGACGGCCAATCCACCTGTCATGAAATATGTTATTCAATACCGCTTCAACCGCGTCGAGCTATGTGCTGGACATCCATCATGTTGGAAGTACACCGCCATTCTGTCATGCAGTGAAACATCTTGTAGTAACATCGGTAGAACATTACGTAGGAAATGAGCATATATTGCCCCATTTACGAGGGCAGTTCAGTAAGTAATGCAACACATTTTTTTTCTCGGCCAATTTTGGTTGAAAAAACCGGAAATTTCTTGTGGAATATTTTCAAACATTCCCGCTTCGTCTCGTATAGTTTCATTGACTTCCGACAGGTGGCAGCGCTGTACGGAGCTGTTAAAATGGCGTCTGCAACGGATGTGCGTTGCAAACAATGGGCAGTGATCGAGTTTCTTTTGGCGGAAAACCAGGGCATCTCAGATATTCATAGGCGCTTGCAGAATGTCTACGGTGATCTGGCAGTGGACAAAAGCACGGTGAGTCGTTGGGCAAAGCGTGTGTCATCATCGCCTCAAGGTCAAGCAAGACTGTCTGATCTCCCGCGTGCGGGCCGGCCGTGCACAGCTGTGACTCCTGCAATGGCGGAGCGTGCGAACACACTCGTTCGAGATGATCGACGGATCACCATCAAAGAACTCAGTGCTCAACTTGACATCTCTGTTGGTAGTGCTGTCACAATTGTTCACCAGTTGGGATATTCAAAGGTTTGTTCCCGCTGGGTCCCTCGTTGTCTAACCGAACACCATAAAGAGCAAAGGAGAACCATCTGTACGGAATTGCTTGCTCGTCATGTGGCTGAGGGTGACAATTTCTTGTCAAAGATTGTTACAGGCGATGAAACATGGGTTCATCACTTCGAACCTGAAACAAAACGGCAATCAATGGAGTGGCGCCACACCCACTCCCCTACCAAGAAAAAGTTTAAAGCCATACCCTCAGCCAGTAAAGTCATGGTTACAGTCTTCTGGGACGCTGAAGGGGTTATTCTGTTCGATGTCCTTCCCCATGGTCAAACGATCAACTCTGAAGTGTATTGTGCTACTCTTCAGAAATTGAAGAAACGACTTCAGCGTGTTCGTAGGCACAAAAATCTGAATGAACTTCTCCTTCTTCATGGCAACGCAAGACCTCACACAAGTCTTCGCACCCGAGAGGAGCTCACAAAACTTCAGTGGACTGTTCTTCCTCATGCACCCTACAGCCCCGATCTCGCACCGTCGGATTTCCATATGTTTGGCCCAATGAAGGACGCAATCCGTGGGAGGCACTACGCGGATGATGAAGAAGTTATTGATGCAGTACGACGTTGGCTCCGACATCGACCAGTGGAATGGTACCGTGCAGGCATACAGGCCCTCATTTCAAGGTGGCGTAAGGCCGTAGCATTGAATGGAGATTACGTTGAAAAATAGTGTTGTGTAGCTAAAAGATTGGGGAATAACCTGGTGTATTTCAATGCTGAATAAAACAACCCCTGTTTCAGAAAAAAAATGTGTTGCATAACTTATTGAACTGCCCTCGTAGATTTACATCAATAAAATGGGGGCCAATTATCCTTCCTCACATAATGCCGCACCATACATTAACCCGCCAAGGTCGCTGATGTTCCACTTGCAGCCATCGTGGATTTTCCGTTGCCCAATAGTGGATATTATGCAGGTTTACGTTACCGCTGTTGGTGAATGACGGTTCGTCGCTAAATAGAATGCGTGCAAAAAGTCGATCATCGTCCCGTAATTTCTCTTGTGCCTAGTGGCAGAACTGTACACGACGTTCAAAGTCGTCACTAAGCAATTCCTGGTGCATAGAAATGTGGTACGGGTGCAATCGATGTTGATGTAGCATTCTCAACACCGACGTTTTTGAGATTCCCGATTCTCAGGCAATTTGTCTGCTACTGATGTGCGGATTAGCCGCGACAGCAGCTAAAACACCTACATTGGCATCATCATTTGTTGCAGGTCGTGCGTGGTTGACGTTTCACATGTGGCTGAACACTTCCTGTTTCCTTAAATAACGTAACTATCCGGCGAACGGTCCGGACACTTGGATGATGTCGTCCAAGATACTGAGCAGCATACACAGCACACGCCCGTTGGGCATTTTGATCACAATAGCGATACATCAACAAGATATTGATCTTTTCGGCAATTGGTAAACGGTCCATTTTAACTCGGGTAATGTATCACGAAGCAAATACCGTCCGCACTGGCGGAATGTTACGTGATACCACGTACTTTCTTCTTCTTCTTCTTTCGATTTCGGCCATCTTTGGACCACGTTCAACAATTCACTTGCCCGGCTTTTTGATCTTTTTTTCTCTCTTCCCAATATTTCCTCATCATTTTCGAGTGGTTCCTCCTCCGCTCTTCCGACCATTTCCTGTTATTATTCTTTAGTTTCGTTTCTTCTGGAAAACACTTAATTTCGTTCACTATTTGTCTAAACTTTTCCCTGTCCCTGATTGACTCACGGGTGACATTAAAATAGGCCAAATCCTTTTTCACCATCTGTATCCATTTATTGTTGGTTTTTTCGTTCCTGTTACTATGTTCAAACACTTTTCTTGTTAGTCTGTTTCCATCCATCCTCGACAGGTGACCATAAAACGTTAGTCTGCGTTTACGCATTGCCTCACTCACTTTCTCAATAGTTTTGTATATTTCCTTATTACTCTTTAGCTTGTACTCTTCTCCAATCTTTCTCGGTCCTAATATTTTTCTCAAAATTTTCCTTTCTTTCTTTTCCATGTTTTCTATTTCCCCCTTTTTGTTAAGAGTTAGGCACTCCGATGCATACAGGCATTCTGGTCTAATGACAGTTTTATAATGTCTTAATTTAGCTTGAATCGAAATGTTTTTTTTGTTATATATGTCTTTGGTTTTTTGAAAAGCAAATTCCATTTTCCTTGCTCTCGCCTGGTTTGCACTCCTGTCTAAACCATTCACTTGAATTATTTCACCCAAATACTTAAATTTTTCTACTCTCTTAATATTGCCGTATTTAGTAATAAGATTTTTCTTGTTATTTCTATGATTAGACATATACACGGTTTTTTCAAATGAAATCTGCAGTCCAGCTCTGGCCGAAACTTCTTGTAGTTTCTCCAGGTAGTTCTGAGCTATTTCTTCGTTTTCTGTAATTATTGCCAGATCGTCTGCAAAAGCTAAACAGTCCACTTCTATTTTTTCTTTTTTTGTTCCAATTCTGATGTCATTCTTGGTGCCTTTGAGTTCTTCTTTCCATATTCTCAATATCTTTTCCAGTACGCAGTTGAAGAGGATTGGGGATAAACCATCACCTTGTCTAACCCTGTTTTAATTTCGAACTTCCTTGAAATTTCACCCATAAATTTAACTTTGGCCTTACTGTTTGTTAGCGTCTGTTTGATAATTTGAATTGTTTTCGTATCGACCCCAAATTCTTCCAATACTTTCAGTAATGTTTCTCTATCTACCGAGTCGTATGCTTTTTTGAAATCTACAAATACTATTGCAAATCTCTGGCCTCTTGAGATTCTGTAACGAATTAGTGTTTTCAGGTTAAATATTTGTTCAACACAGGATCTACCTTGTCTAAAACCTGCTTGATATTCACCTATTTTTTTATCCAGAACTGGCTCCACGATTTGAAGTAATTTCCTTGACAAAATTTTGTATCCTACTGGTAGTAGCGAGATCCCTCTATAATTATTAACATTCATCTTATCCCCCTTTTTGTGTAGTGGGTGTACGTACTTTACTTATACGTTTGTGACTATTACAGCGCCATCTATCACAATGCGAAAAAAGTGGTCCAACTAAAACATTTATATTTCTTTACGTACTACACGAATAAGTAATAAAAATGGAGGTTCCTATTTTAAAAAATCGCTGATGATACCCGTTTGACCTATGGCAGCGCCACATAGCGGGCCAGCCATAGCGCCATCTGGTTTCCCCCTTCAAGTTAGACGAATTTAGATCTTTGTAGTTTTTTCGTTTGATGCTTGCTTCGTGAGATATTTGGCCCGGTCACTATCAATGGACCACCCTGTATGTCGTTGAATGTTGTCCTCCAGAACAGGAAGAGTCCAGATATAATCTTTCAGAGACCTCCACAAACAACAGTTACATGGATTTAGGTCGGGCGATCTGAAAGGCCACGTATCGTTCAAATGGTTCAAATGGCTCTGAGCACTATGGGACTCAACTGCTGTAGTCATAAGTCCCCTAGAACTTAGAACTACTTAAACCTAACTAACCTAAGGACATCACACACATCCATGCCCGAGGCAGGATTCGAACCTGCGACCGTAGCGGTCGTGCGGTTCCAGACTGAAGCGCCTTTAACCGCACGGCACTCCGGCCGGCCGCCACGTATCGTGCACGTACCAGGAGATGACGTGGTCGTTACTGAAGGTTTCCCGAAGCCAATCTTTCACCTGGCAAGCGACATGCAGTGTCACCCCATCTTGCTTTAAAACCGTGGCGTGGGCACAGCTGCCCTCTTGCAGAGCCGGAATCACGTGTTACACAAGGGCGGCCTTATAATGTGTAGACTTCACTGTTTAATATATATTGTATGGAATCTAAAATTTAAAAACCTCTCTCACACCGGCCTGATTTAGCTTCACTTATCAGGATAGTAAAAACATGCGTATATTAAGGGAATTTTCATTGACAAAGCAGGCTTATCACATTCACACAGTTCAATACTGTTCTATCCTGATTAAATTAATCTTAATTAAATTCCATAAGGCAGTGAAGCAATTTCGAAGTCTCGGTGCGACGAAAATTGTCAGTCGATCTCCTGGAAACATTTGTAATAATTATTAACTTTCGGTGATCACATGGGGAAGACCGGAGATCTGCTGGTAAGACCGTGTTAGCCTATTTATTTGAAGTAACTGGATATCTTGAGCATACAAAACGGCAGGTTCGTCCAGTGTAAATCAGACGTTCCCCGCTGATCCCGTGCAACACAGCGTAGTAAGCAGACACTGTCAATAATAATAATCCGTTAAATAATACGCGAACACACTTACTTTAGTTTAGTTCATGTATTAAATTCCTTCTCATACAGAATCTCATCAAGATGGCGACTAGCTCAACAATACATACATATACATCCTTCTTTCACGACTAATCGGCAGGGAGTCCCCTATTCTTTTCTCTAAGAGAAAACATAGATAGCAGAGAAGCTATTCCATGGAGTAAATGGACGCTCCAAGGAATAATTGGGCTTGAAACTACTTTGCCTTGATAATCGGTAAGATAAGAAGAGATATTTCGAGATATGTGCTGAGTTATATGATTTATAAAATTTCTGTAAATATCGCGGAGAGACCGCTGCAAGAGACATTACAACTGCACACATAACTCCTCAAAGAAAAACGAACCGAGAATGGATTTTGTGAAACCATATTACTCAGTACAACCGCATATGCAACAGATCTGTGCGTTCAAGACACGATGCAGAGTGAAGTATGTCTCGTCTGTCCAAAGAATATTCCCCGTACATATTCATCCATTTCCAGACGTACCAAAAGACGAAAGCTAAAGTCACGGTGTTGTAGCCAATCTTGGGGCACAGCCTGAATCTTGTACGGATACCAGTGTGAAATGTGCCGGAAAACCTTTTGAACTGTTGAGCAGGGGATGTGCAGTGCCCTTGACATAGCTCGATCACTGGTTGCAGAATCTGAGGCGTGTGCTGCACGATCGGCTGTAACTACAGCCACTTTGTGATCAGCTGCCATGGGAAAGGGCCGCCTCCCTCTCCCTGCCGCACCACCTAAATCACCTGTTTCTTCAAACTTCTTATCTTATTTTTTAGCCTATTTATTTTAATGGGGCCACTTTGTAGCTGTTTCTATCAGCGATATTCATGCAATGTAGTGCTGCTGTTGCAGCTGTTCTGATAAAACAACTTTACCAGCAGTGAACGGTCTTTCTTCTTAATAGCCATTGTCTTTCGTATGGAAAACTTCAACCTTATCAACAATTTACACGAACAGTAGCAACATTATGGTAAGATGACAAACAATTTTCCTCTGATTAATTACATCTGACATGAAGTGTATTCTCTGTAATATGTGTCCGGTGATATGCTGTAATATGTTTTGCTTTTCTTACACAAACTCTTTGGTTGTAGGTTCGAATCCTGCCTCGGGCATGGATGTGTGTGATGTCCTTAGGTTAGTTAGGTTTAAGTAGTTCTAAGTTCTAGGGGACTCATGACCACAGAAGTTAAGTCCCATGGTGCTCAGAGCCATTTGAACCAATCTTTGGATGTACACTCCTGGAAATGGAAAAAAGAACACATTGACACCGGTGTGTCAGACCCACCATACTTGCTCCGGACACTGCGAGAGGGCTGTACAAGCAATGATCACACGCACGGCACAGCGGACACACCAGGAACCGCGGTGTTGGCCGTCGAATGGCGCTAGCTGCGCAGCATTTGTGCACCGCCGCCGTCAGTGTCAGCCAGTTTGCCGTGGCATACGGAGCTCCATCGCAGTCTTTAACACTGGTAGCATGCCGCGACAGCGTGGACGTGAACCGTATGTGCAGTTGACGGACTTTGAGCGAGGGCGTATAGTGGGCATGCGGGAGGCCGGGTGGACGTACCGCCGAATTGCTCAACACGTGGGGCGTGAGGTCTCCACAGTACATCGATGTTGTTGCCAGTGGTCGGCGGAAGGTGCACGTGCCCGTCGACCTGGGACCGGACCGCAGCGACGCACGGATGCACGCCAAGACCGTAGGATCCTACGCAGTGCCGTAGGGGACCGCACCGCCACTTCCCAGCAAATTAGGGACACTGTTGCTCCTGGGGTATCGGCGAGGACCATTCGCAACCGTCTCCATGAAGCTGGGCTACGGTCCCGCACACCGTTAGGCCGTCTTCCGCTCACGCCCCAACATCGTGCAGCCCGCCTCCAGTGGTGTCGCGACAGGCGTGAATGGAGGGACGAATGGAGACGTGTCGTCTTCAGCGATGAGAGTCGCTTCTGCCTTGGTGCCAATGATGGTCGTATGCGTGTTTGGCGCCGTGCAGGTGAGCGCCAAAATCAGGACTGCATACGACCGAGGCACATAGGGCCAACACCCGGCATCATGGTGTGGGGAGCGATCTCCTACACTGGCCGTACACCACTGGTGATCGTCGAGGGGACACTGAATAGTGCACGGTTCATCCAAACCGTCATCGAACCCATCGTTCTACCATTCCTAGACCGGCAAGGGAACTTGCTGTTCCAACAGGACAATGCACGTCCGCATGTATCCCGTGCTACCCAACGTGCTCTAGAAGGTGTAAGTCAACTACCCTGGCCAGCAAGATCTCCGGATCTGTCCCCCATTGAGCATGTTTGGGACTGGATGAAGCGTCGTCTCACGCGGTCTGCACGTCCAGCACGAACGCTGGTCCAACTGAGGCGCCAGGTGGAAATGGCATGGCAAGCCGTTCCACAGGACTACATCCAGCATCTCTACGATCGTCTCCATGGGAGAATAGCAGCCTGCATTGCTGCGAAAGGTGGATATACACTGTACTAGTGCCGACATTGTGCATGCTCTGTTGCCTGTGTCTATGTGCCTGTGGTTCTGTCAGTGTGATCATGTGATGTATCTGACCCCAGGAATGTGTCAATAAAGTTTCCCCTTCCTGGGACAATGAATTCACGGTGTTCTTATTTCAATTTCCAGGAGTGTATATACAAATGAATAGTTTTGGATAATTAATTTTATGTTGAACTGTCAATACAAACAAACCAAATGTTTTCTTTAAAATGTTTGTTTGATTTTCTGTAATGGCTGATCATCACTCAGGGTTCTCCGTTCTTTACACGTGAAAAGGTGTTGTGGTTCCCCTATACAACGGAAATTATGTAGCGCGCGCAAAATGTGGTGGGTGCAAGTGAAAAAGTGGACAAGGTAGTCAGTCTGAGACTAGCTACCGAACCGTTGGCAGGTAATGGTTGAGAAGTGCATTGTGCTGGTGCCGAGGGAGGCTTTTTTGTGCTTGTTCATACAATGCTAAAGCCTCGGGTGGATTGATGGATTAAGTATTATTCTCTGTTACTGGGAATTATCTTAAAATCTGAGGAACGTCGCTAAGAAGAACTTCCAACGGCAAGTCCACACGCCATGATGTACACGCCACCACATTACGCAATCACTGCAACGGAATGGAGGTATTATAGATGTGTAAAGTGAAGGATCAGCACATTTAATGTGTTAGAAAATACGAGGTAACTCACAACAAAATTTATAAACTTACCTTGATTTGTTCCCAATCATAAAACCAATTAGGGTCCTCTCCTTGTGCATAAAACCAATTAGGGTCCTCTCCTTGTGAACTATGATTTCCGAGTGTCCATGTTGTGAAAAACGAAAGTCATGAAGTAAAACAGTTGTTAAATTAATTTTATTTGAAATTTAGTAAAAGGGAGTATTTAGATTTGCTGTGGAATTTGGTAAAGTTGAGGGAGATAGTTAGTGTAGCTTTGTGAAAGCCTCCCAGTATCTGAAATATATCAATTTAAAGTTTTGTGAACTTTTAAAATCATTTGCTTAATTACTGACTTTAAAGTAAAAGACTGTGACGATAACGAAAAGGCAACAAACGATTCTGAGGGTTGTTTCAAATTAAATGTCATTAAAGATTGGCTTGAAATGTTTTTCCTGGTAAATAAAATTGTTGTACAGCCTGTTGAAATAGAAGCAAAGATGAGTCAATGTTCATAAAAATGTACCGGTTTCCTTTATAATTGTTGCATAGGTTAAAAGCCCCCCTGTTTGAAAGTTGTTCAAAATATGCAAAGTTACTATATAAAAGAAAATGTTAACTGGTCTTGAAATTTATGTTGTGAAGAGGTGTAATACCAGTTTATGAGCACCCACTTGTTTCGTTCCTACTGAAGGTAAAGTTACAAGAAATAACATTATCTGAGAAATCAATTACTTTATTGCTTTTAAAGAATAGTGTGATTATCTATACAAGTGAACTTTATTTAAATTTGTGCTGTGTAGAAAGTATCTGATAACCAAGACTAGGTCCATGCACAAATTCCGGTCTTATATTGATCTGCATTTATAGTGTCAATGACGTTGCTCAGATTGACAAAGTATTTAGTATTGAAGAGTGTAATAGTGTCTGTTGTGTTTGTGAGGACAGGTTCGTTTCACTATGACTGTTAGCACCCAGTTTATCATTTTTATATGCTTGTGACTGGATTCATTGCACTTTCGTACGAGAGAAGTATAGGCTGTGTCTTTCCACTAAAGTTGCTTATATCTTTTTCTTTGAAGAGAAATTTACATATTTCTATACCTAATTAGGCCGGCGGCCGTATTCTTTATCATTTGAACAATTTGATTAATGAAAGCAGTTTCTAAGTTAGATCTGTCACTTTCTGTGTGTTTTTCGTAAAGTTAATTTCGTGTCCGATAGGCAAAACTCCTTTCGGCATTTCATGGTTAAATCTACAAAAATCCTTACAGAGGGTAACATTGTACTGTTTCTAAATACAATAATTGCTGACCACTATAATTCAGTACGTAAACGAGAGGCAGTACGAGTGTTATACAGTTACTTCACAAAAGAAGTCAAGGTGCATCGCCAAGCTTCAGACAACATTCTGACCTCCAAACAGGAAATATTTCACATTTTAACTTCTTGCAAGATATATTTTCACCTGGTGGCAGAAAGTGGTACTATTCTCTTTTTCAGCATACTCCTCAAGTGCACCGATTATACGATGTTTCAACGTCCTGCAGTGTATACAGCCCGTACTGCACCGAGCGAGGTGGCGCAGTGGTTAGACACTGGACTCGCATTCGGGAGGACGACGGTTCAATCCCGCGTCCGGCCATCCTGATTTAGGTTTTCCGTGATTTCCCTAAATCACTCCAGGCAAATGCCGGGATGGTTCCTCTGAAAGGGCACGGCCGACTTCCTTCCCCATCCTTCCCTAATCCGATGAGACCGATGACCACGCTGTCTGGTCTCCTTCCCCGAAACAACCAACCAACCAACCCGTACTGCAGCGCCATACCACACAACAGTATTCTGTGTATTCACGGCATCGTGCAGAGTAAAATGTGCCTCGTCCGTTCAAAGAATATTCCCCGTCCATATTCAGCCATTTACATGCGCGCCAGAGGAGAAAGGCTAAGTCACTGTATTATAGCCTATCTTGTGGCTTCATTTCGTTTAATTATAACCGCCCAGTACGTATCAGTGGTGCGTATAATCTGGACACCGTCGTCTTCCAAATGGCTGTAGGTATACGTTCCTGGTTTGATGATCACTCAGGCACACTTTTGCAGCTAGACTGGCCTGCTAAATCACCTCATCGTAAACTCCACAGAAAACAACCAGGACTGATCGTAACAGTGAGAGAAATGTAGCAGCAAACATCGCCAGAGCTTGGTACCTCCTTGTGACCTGCTCATCTAGGAGTGACTCCAGCTGTATATGGCACGTGAAGGAACTAGGAATATCTCACACACCGAACAGAGTCCATAGTCAACTATAGAGTCGGCGTTACATGGCATTAGTGTGATGTATGCTGGTGACTTTATTTTTTATTGTGGTGTACTTATTGGTCCCATCAGCCAGTCAGTTGTTGATGGAGAAGGTGGTGAAGGTCTCTACAAGCCCGAGAATTAACTCAGACACGTCGCAGCTTGGACGCTGACCAAGTTTTATACATGGTCCCGCCTCAAAAACTCCAGTGTCAGTTAACTCCGTCGGTCTGTGCCTTCTCTCTACTATATACATTACGGTTGTAGATATATGCATTAATAGTAGCAGTTGTTGTAGTAATAGTACAGGGTTATTACAAATGATTGAAGCGATTTCACAGCTCTACAATAACTTTATTATTTGAGATATTTTCACAATGCTTTGCACACACATACAAAAACTCAAAAAGTTTTTTTAGGCATTCACAAATGTTCGATATGTGCCCCTTTAGTGATTCGGCAGACGTCAAGCCGATAATCAAGTTCCTCCCACACTCGGCGCGGCATGTCCCCATCAATGAGTTCGAAAGCATCGTTGATGCGAGCTCGCAGTTCTGGCACGTTTCTTGGTAGAGGAGGTTTAAACACTGAATCTTTCACATAAACCCACAGAAAGAAATTGCATGGGATTAAGTCGGGAGAGCGTGGAGGCCATGACATGAATTGCTGATCATGATCTCCACCACGACCGATCCATCGGTTTTCCAATCTCCTGTTTAAGAAATGCCGAACATCATGATGGAAGTGCGGTGGAGCACCATCCTGTTGAAAGATGAAGTCGGCGCTGTCGGTCTCCAGTTGTGGCATCAGCCAATTTTCCAGCATGTCCAGATACACGTGTCCTGTAACGTTTTTTTCCGCAGAAGAAAAAGGGGCTGTAAACTTTAAACCGTGAGATTGCACAAAACACGTTAACTTTTGGTGAATTGCGAATCTGCTGCACGAATGCGTGAGGATTCTCTACCGCCCAGATTCGCACATTGTGCCTGTTCACTTCACCATTAAGAAAAAATGTTGCTTCATCACTGAAAACAAGTTTCGCACTGAACGCATCCTCTTCCATGAGCTGTTGCAACCGCGCCGAAAATTCAAAGCGTTTGACTTTGTCATCGGGTGTCAGGGCTTGTAGCAATTGTAAACGGTAAGGCTTCTGCTTTAGCCTTTTCCGTAAGAATTTCCAAACCGTCGGCTGTGATACGTTTAGCTCCCTGCTTGCTTTATTCATCGACTTCCGCGGGCTACGCGTGAAACTTGCCCTCACGCGTTCAACCGTTTCTTCGCTCACTGCAGGCCGACCCGTTGATTTCCCCTTACAGAGGCATCCAGAAGCTTTAAACTGCGGATACCATCGCCGAATGGAGTTAGCAGTTGGTGGATCTTTGTTGAACTTCGTCCTGAAGTGTCGTTGCACTGTTATGACTGACTGATGTGAGTGCATTTCAAGCAAGACATACGCTTTCTCGGCTCCTGTCGCCATTTTGTCTCACTGCGCTCTCGAGCGCTCTGGCGGCAGAAATCTGAAGTGCGGCTTCAGCCGAACAAAACTTTATGAGTTTTTCTACGTATCTGTAGTGTGTCGTGACCATATGTCAATGAATGGAGCTACAGTGAATTTATGAAATCGCTTCAATCATTTGTAGTAGCCCTGTATTTTTATTCATCTGTAGATCCTTTTTGCAAGCTGTTGGGCATATTCCGATAGCAATAAAAGTAAAGTAATTCACATATACAGACATTTACATGCTTACAGGTCTAGTACGACAGAAATGGGGCAGGAAGTCATCTGTGCTCAGTTAAAATCCGTAGTGTTTCGACGGACCTTTCCAATAAGGTCGGTTGCTATTTTTGATTATTATTCGTATATCTCCTTTCTGGAGTGTGAAAAATGTGTTCACATTCATTCATATGAATAGTCTGTAACTAAAAGACGCTGGGTGTTACACACTAATGACAGAATTGTAAGGACATAACATGCTGATGACATTTTATGTGCAGGTATCTTAATGTAACTACTTCAATTGACAGTCAATGTCCACTCCTAGAAATTTTGTGTGTGTTACACAGTCTATAGAGGTGTCATATACATTTATTTTTTTAAAATTGTGTTCCTTATTTTCAGTGTCACTTTATTGTTTATTGGCCGATTGTAAAGTTCTTCGAGCGTCTCACTTGCTTTCCTGCAACAAGTTCTATTGTTTTCTTAGCGACTATAATATTGCTGTTACACAAAAGAAAATTCTTTCTGCATGACTATTACTACTGGGAAAGTCATTCACGTATGTCAGAAATAATATTGATCGTAGTAGGTTACCATGAGGAACTTCTATATTAGTATGTTTTGGTTCTGATGAGTGTTTTACTAAAGGTGTGGAGGTATGTGTTATCTCTGCTTTTTGTACCCAACCTGCTACGTGTGATTGGAGACAGGTATTAGTTTCCCCTCTTGTTCCTAATACTTCTAGTTCATTTAGTAGAATTTTATGGGCAAGAGTATCAAAAGTCTTAGAAACATCTAAAAATATGTCTGTGGCACACACATTTTTGTCAAAAGCATCGATACCACTTTTGTGATTTTTACTATGTTTCATTCCGTACTTCCATCTCTTCGGAACCAAAATGTGTTTAACTTAAATGTTATATTTATTCAAGTAATTCATCAATCTGCCTTTCATAACTGGTTCTATTGTTTTTGAAAAATGTGGCAGCAGGAAAATGGGCCGGTAATTATCAGTACTTTCTGAATTACCTTCACTTAGCAGAGGTACACCCATTGCTTGTTTTAAATACTCTGGGAATTAACTTATTCTAAGCAGCAATATCATTCGTAAGTTGTAGCTGTATTTGGAGCACGGAAGTTACGAGAAGAATCAGCGTCTAACTCAAAGAAGAAAAATTAGCACTTTCTTCTTCGTATAAAATGCACATTCTTCCAGAGGTCGTGATTGCTGGCTATATTCTCTTGAAAACGTTTAAAACGCCAACTCGGGTAAATACTTAATTGTCAGGGTATTGACTATGCAGGAATAGTTAATGAAACCCATTCAATGTATCGCAAAAACAGCCTTCCTGCTCACGGGATTGTCTCATTTCAACAGATGTACATTAGCTGATCGAGAAATATTCTTGTATTTATTAGACATTGTGCTCATTTTTCTTGTTTACACAGACATGATCAAACATTTGTCATCAGTGGGCTCAAATCAGAAATCGGCTCCGCGACGGTTTTAGTTTTTTTCTTAGATTTTATCCATATAATTTAGCTGTCTATAATTGTAGAAGACTTGTGTAAGATGCTGATAATGAAGAAGTGTCAACGTGCTGCTTTCCCAGTCCCTATGACATAGTGTACTTTCTGAGAGAAAACCAGCAATATTTTATGGGCAAATAGTTGGTTAATGTGGAATATATTTTGTGAATAATTTCCCATGGTTAAAACACTCTGACCTACTGCGAAAAGATAAGTGTAGTTTCTGATGAATAAACGTGTTTGCATCATCTTCCAGTGTTCGAGTGGAGTGGAATCCTCTTTGTTTGTTTCTCTCGCTTTTATTTTCAGTTTGATTGACGAATGGAGGTCTTTTCCTTGTTCCTCTTACATTGAAGTTTTGATGCGATTCTGTCCGATCGATCAACAGTCACTCTGCTCAGTGAAACGATTTATTGCTCGTAGCTTCCTCGCCAAAGGCAATAACTCACCACCTGAGGTTGTCGGGACTCATGCAACAGGATATCGCTGCCTGGCAACGCTTCTACTGAGTCCTCACTTTTTCGACCTGAATTGTAGACTGACAGAGTTTCGGGAGGCTCACCATGCTGTACATGCAATTAATTGCAAATGTCGGATCCCTGGTGAATTTTCTTTTGTTTTTGCAGATATACTAACTTCTGCGAACTTTGTAAATAGTACAGAACACTCTACACATTTCCTTTCGGATGAATTGTGGCGTTTTGTACATTTCACGCAGCTTTACTATGAATGCGTGCAATATTTAATAACGTCTTGCTGCTCTTGGTGATACCTGTTTATAATACGAATAATTGGGTAACAGAAAGCATGAAATTTAACGTGCTGTAACGTGGAGAGCGAGCTTAGGATAACTCTCCTGAAAGTAATTACTCTGTCCAGTAAATTATAGCTCACTTCTTGCCCTAAATGTTCTGCGAAGTGTTTGTCTGGGCCTGAGGAGGGGAGCAGGAATATGAATCACTGAAAAGCAAACGACTCCGTGATCTGGGCGGCCACAGCTGTGGTAATACATTTTGTAACAAGAACTCGCAAGCAGCCCTATTTAAAACAATTTTATCAGGGCACTCCCGGTTTCGTAGCCTGTAGGCACAACCTCAGGTGCACGTCAACATTAAAACATGGTAAACAACATGGCAAAGAATGTAGAACGCCCAACCTTGTTAGTTAAAACCGTGCCCTGCGGACGTTACGGTATTAATTAAGAAGGCTGAGCCTCCTACATTTTTCGCCAAGTTGTGTACAATGTTTTAATGTTTAAATGCACCTGATGCTGTGGCTTCGAGCCACGAAACCGGTAGTGGCTTATTAAAATACTTTGCATACAGCTGTATGCAAAGTTCTTGCTAAACAGAAAATTGAAAACGCAAAGCGTTTGGCGATCGCATCCATGGATTCACTAACGTTGAGGAGGGTAAAATTAGCCTACATAAAGTCTCATAGCGACATTCGATCGTGCGAAACTGAGCTTACCCTTTTCTCACATGATATACTGCGATCTATGGATGAAGGGCAACAAGCTGATTCCAGATTTCTATATTTCAGAAAAGCATTTGACATGGTGCCACGTTGCAGGCTGTTAACGAAGGTACGAGAATATGGAGTAAGTTCACAGATATGTGAATGGCTCGAAGACTTCTTAAATAACAGAACGCAGTGTGTTGTCCTCGACGGCGAGTGTTCATCAGAGACAAGGGTGTCTTCAGGTGTGCCACAGGGAAGTGTGGTAGAACCGCTGTTGTTCTCTGTATACGTAAATAATTTGGCGGACAGGGTGGGCAGCAATCTGCTATTATTAGCTGATGATGTCGTGGTGTACGGTGTGTTGAAGCTCAGTGACGACTTAGACGAAATTTGCAGTTGGTGTGGTGAATAGCAGCTAGCCATGAATGTGGAAAAATGTAAGTTGATGCGGATGAGTAGGAAGACCAAATCTGTAATGGTCGGGTGCAGTATTACTTGTATCCTTCTTGACACAGTCAAGTCATTTAAACATCTGGGCGTAACGTTTGCAAATACGTGGAGGTGGGACGAGCACGTGAGAAGGCGAATGGTTGACTTCGGTTTATTGGGAGAGGCTTAGGAAAGAGTGGTTCACCTGTAAAGGAGACCGCATATAGGGCGCTGGCGCGAGTGTTTGGAATCGCCCTACAAGTACCAGGTCGGGTTGAAGGAGGACATCGAAGCAATTTAGATGAGGGCTGCTAGATTCGTTACCGGTAGGTTTGAACAACACGTAAGTGTTACGGAGATGCTTCAGGAATTCAAATGGGAATCCCTGGAGGGAACGCGACGTTCTTTTTAGAAACACTACTGAGGAAATTTAGAGAACCGGCATTTGAAGCTGAACTGCCCAACCATTCTACTGCCGTCCACATACAGGGTGATAATAATTGAAGCTAAACTTTGAAAACGCTGTAGAAATAACACCACTGGTCATAATGACGTCAAATTGCAACGGAATATTATCGGAGAAGGGGGAAAACGTATGGCAGAAGAAAAAAAAATTGTGTGAAAATTGATCAATAGATGGAGCTGTATGTGTCAGAATACGTAAATGAAAACACGTCATGCGCATGGTTGACTTCGGTTTATTGGGAGAGGCTTAGGAAAGAGTGGTTCACTTGTAAGGGAGACCGCATATAGGGCGCTGGCGCGAGTGTTTGGAATCGCCCTACAAGTACCAGGTCGGGTTGAAGGAAGACATCGAAGCATTTTCTGTTTAGCAAGAACTTTGCATACAGCTGTATGCAAAGTATTAAATTGAGCCACTACCGGTTTCGTGGCTCGAAGCCACAGCATCAGGTGCATTTAAACATTAAAACATCGAAGCCATCAATAGATGGCGCTGTATGTGTCAGAATACGTAAATGAAAACACCTGTCATGCGCACGATCCACTGAAGTTGGTATAAACAGCCGGCCGAAGTGGCCGTGCGGTTAAAGGCGCTGCAGTCTGGAACCGCAAGACCGCTACGGTCGCAGGTTCGAATCCTGCCTCGGGCATGGATGTTTGTGATGTCCTTAGATTAGTTAGGTTTAACTAGTTCTAAGTTCTAGGGGACTAATGACCTCAGCAGTTGAGTCCCATAGTGCTCAGAGCCATTTGAACCATTTTGGTATAAACACGCCGGGTACACTGCTTTTCCTGCTTTCTCGTCTGCGACGTTCGCCATGTCTGTCTCAAGGCAGGATCGCGCTCTGCTTCTAAAGCTGTATTACAAGAATGATGAGTGTGCACACGTCGCTCTGCAAGAGTTGCGGACGCTGAAGGGTTTGAAAAAAGGCGTTGGTGCGATGACTGCCGTGGGTCTGGAGAAAATGATACGGAAAATCGAAAAGACGGGTTCTTTTGGTGTGCAACCTGGTAGAGGGAGGAAACTACTTGATTTGACGTCAGTGGATGCAGTGGCCGCAGAAATGCAGGAGGAGACGAGTGGTAGTGTACAAAAGTACAGCATGGGTTTCGAAAAAGACAATCTTGTGAAACTCGGCTCGCGCTATTCGCCCACGAGACTCAGAGGGCCATAGACACGGGTTCTCAGGTAGATGCCGTGCTTCTTAACTTCCGCAAGGCGTTCGATACAGTTCCCCACAGTCGTTTAATGAACATATTAAAAGCATATGGACTATCAGACCAATTGTTTGATTGGATTGAAGAGTTCCTAGACAACAGAACGCAGCATATCATTCTCAATGGAGAGAAGTCTTCCGAAGTAAGAGTGATTTCAGGTGTGCCGCAGGGGAGTGTCGTGGGACCGTTGCTATTCACAATATACATAAATGACCTTGTAGATAACATCGAAAGTTCACTGAGGCTTTTTGCGGATGATGCTGTGGTATATCGAGAGGTTGTAACAATGAAGAATTGTACTGAAATTGACGCATGGTGCAGGGAATGGCAATTGAATCTCAGTGTAGACAAGTGTAATGTGCTGCGAATACATAGAAAGAAAGATCCTTTATCATTTAGCTACAATATAGCAGGTCAGCAACTGGAAGCAGTTAATTCTATGAATTAACTGCGAGTCGGCATTAGGAGTGATTTAAAACGGAATGATCATATAAAGTTGATCGTCGGTAAAGCAGATGCCAGACTGAGATTCATTGGAAGAATCCTAAAGAAAATGCAATCCGAAAACAAAGGAAGTAGGTTACAGTACACTTGTTCGCCCACTGCTTGAATATTGCTCACCAGTATGGGATCCGTACCAGATAGGGTTGATAGAAGAGATAGAGAAAATCCAACGGAGAGCAGCGCGCTTCGTTACAGGATCATTTACTGATCGCGGAAGCCTTACGGACATGATAGATAAACTCCAGTGGAAGACTCTGCAGGAGAGACGCTCAGTAGCTCGGTACGGGCTTTTGTTGAAGTTTCGAGAACATACCTTCACCGAGGAGTCAAGCAGTATATTGCTCCCTCCCACGTATGTCTCGCGAAGAGACCGTGAGGATAAAATCAGAGAGATTAGAGCCCACACAGAGGCATACCGACAATCTTTCTTTCCACGAACAATACGAGACTGGAATAGAAGCGAGAACCGATAGAGATACTTAAGGTACCCTCCGTCACAGACCGTCAGGTGGCTTGCGGGGTGTGGATGTAGATGTAGATGTAGAGAAGGTGTAGTGCAAGGAGAATTGCCCGAACATTGGACATACCCGTGACCACGGTGCGTAAAGTCCTACGAAACATCCTTCTTTACTAGCCATTCAAAATTACCCATGTGCACAAGTTGCTTCCTGTTGACACGCCAGAAAAGAAACCTTTGCTTTAGAATTTCTTGCTCGCATGGAAGTGGACAGTGCTTGGCCGTGGAAGATTTTGTGGAGAGGCGAAGCCCACTTCCATCTGACAGGTTTTGTCAATACACAGATTTGTCGAATATGGGCAAAGGAAAATCCGCACGCAAATCAACCATTTCATTCTGTAAAGGTCACCGTGTGGTGCGGGTTTACGGCATCATTTATCATAGGCCCATATTTTTTTCGAAGAGACAGGTGCTTCCGGTCCTGTTACCTGTTCCGGCACTGGAAAGCGTTATGGGCGTCTTTGCGCAATCACGTCATTCCAGCTGTCCAACAACGTGGATGTGTGGATGGGATCATTTTTATGCAAGATGGCGCGACTACGCACATTGCAAATCGATTTAAGCAGCTGCTTAACTGCCATTTCGGAAATGCTACAATTATCAGCCGCCATTTCGCTACAGCACACTGAACATGTTTCCGTCACACAGGAACTAATAATACGATTTGATTTTGATTGATGCTTTGTGTGCGGTTTTTGGCCTGAAGACAATTAAAAACCGATGTGATTGATGGTTTTTATGTGGTTTTTGGCCTCAGGACAATTAAAAACCGATTTTCCCATCCGATGTGATATGACCCTGCCGTGGTGTATGGGCTTACGTAACTAACAGTATCACACCTGTACACTCACGCATACTGAGCTGTACAGGCTGTTTGACGTCAAACGCACGCCTTAGGCAGTGTTGTATGATTCATTTGTCATTTGTAGTCAACCACTATTAACTTGTGATGCTTACAGCGCCATCTGATTCTACATATTGTAACTATTTATTTTTCTTCTGCCATACGTTTTCCCCTTCTCCGATAATATTTCGTTGGAATTTGACGTCATTGTTACCAGTGGTGTTATGTCTACAACGGCCTGAAAGTTTAATTATGATCACCCTGTATATTGCACGTAAGGACCACAAAGATAAGATAGGAGAAATTAGGCCTCATACGGAGGCATTCCATTAGCACTACTGATGGCCTTGGGAGAGTTTCTCTGCCTCGTGATGGCTGGGTGTTGTGTGCTGTCCTTAGGTTAGTTAGGTTTAAGTAGTTCTAAGTTCTAGGGGACTTAAGACCACAGCAGTTGAGTCCCATACTGCTCAGAGCCATTTGCACCTTGGGAGAGCCAGTCATGACAAAACTCTACCATCTGGTGAGCAAGATGTATGAGACAGGTGAAATACCCTCAGATTTCAAGAAGAATATAATAATTCCAATCCCAAAGAAAGCAGGTGTTGACAGATGTGAAAATTACCGAACTATCAGTTTAATAAGTCACAGCTGCAAAATACTAACGCGAATTCTTTACAGACGAATGGAAAAATTGGTAGAAGTGGACCTCGGGGAGGATCAGTTTGGATTCCGTAGAAATGTTGGAACACGTGAGGCAATACTAACCTTAAGACTTATCTTAGAAGAAAGATTAAGAAAAGGCAAACCTACGTTTCTAGCATTTGTAGACTTCGAGAAAGATTTTGACAATGTTAACTGGAATACTTTCTTTCAAATTCTGAAGGTGGCAGGTATAAAATACAGGGAGCGGAAGGCTATTTACAATTTGTACAGAAATCAGATGGCAGTTATAAGAGTCGAGGGGCATGAAAGGGAAGCAGTGGTTGGGAAAGGAGTGAGACAGGGTTGTAGCCTCTCCCCGATGTTATTTAATCTGTATATTGAGCAA
Source organism: Schistocerca serialis cubense (assembly GCF_023864345.2). Lineage (NCBI taxonomy): Eukaryota > Metazoa > Arthropoda > Insecta > Orthoptera > Acrididae > Schistocerca > Schistocerca serialis. Next base: position 40,348,093 of record NC_064642.1, read on the forward strand.
GCAGTAAAGGAAACAAAAGAAAAATTCGGAGTAGGTATTAAAATTCATGGAGAAGAAGTAAAAACTTTGAGGTTCGCCGATGACATTGTAATTCTGTCAGAGACAGCAAAGGACTTGGAAGAGCAGTTGAACGGAATGGACAGTGTCTTGAAAGGAGGATATAAGATGAACATCAACAAAAGCAAAACGAGGATAATGGAATGTAGTCAAATTAAATCGGGTGATGCTGAGCGGATTAGATTAGGAAATGAGACACTTAAAGTAGTAAAAGAGTTTTGCTATTTAGGGAGTAAAATAACTGGTGATGGTCGAAGTAGAGAGGATATGAAATGTAGACTCGCAATGGTAAGGAATGCGTTTCTGAAGAAGAGAAATTTGTTAACATCGAGTATAGATTTAAGTGTCAGGAAGTCGTTTCTGAAAGTATTTGTATGGAGTGTAGCCATGTATGGAAGTGAAACATGGAAGATAACCAGTTTGGACAAGAAGAGAATAGAAGCTTTCGAAATGTGGTGCTACAGAAGAATAATGAAGATAAGGTGGGTAGATCACGTAACTAATGGGGAGTTATTGAATAGGATTGGGGAGAAGAGAAGTTTGTGGCACAACCTGACTAGAAGAAGGGATCGGTTGGTAGGACATGTTTTGAGGCATCAAGGGATCACAATTTTAGCATTGGAGGGCAGCGTGGAGGGTAAAAATCGTAGAGGGAGACCAAGAGATCAATACACTAAGCAGATTCAGAAGGATGTAGGCTGCAGTAGGTACTGGGAGATGAAGAAGCTTGCACAGCATAGAGTAGCATGGAGAGCTGCACCAAACCAGTCTCAGGACTGAAGACCACAACAACAACAACACGGAGGCATGTAGATAGTCGACTTTTCGCTCGCTCTACTTGAGAGCGGAACAGGAAAGAAATGACTAGTACTGGTACGGGGCACCTCCGCCACGCACTGTACGGTGCCCTGCGGAGTATCTATGTACATGTAGGCACAGTAATAATTTAAAAGAAGGATGGTAATTATAGATAAAATAATTTTTTAGTAGTTCCTGTATTGGCTCTTAATTAAATGAGTGCACACAATGATCAACGCTGTTAAGATAAACTATGCAGTATACCCTACAGTCCGAAGACTGATTTGCTGTAACTTTCCCCGCTGTTGTATCTTGGTCAAGTTTCTCTTCATGTCTGCAAAACTATTGAAACCTATCCAGAATGAGATTTTCAGTCTGCAGCGGAGCGTGCGCTGATATGAAACTTACTGGCAGATTAAAACTGTGTGCCAGACTGAGATTCGAAATCAGGACCTTTGCTTTTCTCGGGCAAGTGCTCTACCAACTGAGCTACCCAACCACGACTCACGCTCCGTCTTCACAGCTTTACGTCTGCCAATACCTCGTCTCCTACCTTCCAAACTTTACAGAAGCTCTCCTGCGAACCTTGCAGAACTTTTATTGAAACGTATGTTCACATTAACTTACTTCCTGAATCAAACCTCGACAACCTTTCTTTTTTTTATTTTTATTTTTATTTTTTTTAAACTTCATCTTCCAAATTTCCCTTCAATTTAAAATTAGGGTTGGAACGTCGGATCATAACATTCGAGTCCTATTTAACTATACTGTATCGCATTTTGTAAATTATAATTTTATTGAAAGTCATCATAAGATCTAATTTGTAAAAAATAGAAAAAATATCTAGGATGTACGGACTTTTGCTGAAGTTTCGAGAACATACCTTCACCGAGGAGTCAAGCAGTATATTGCCCCCTTCTACGTATATCTCGCGAAAAGACCATGATGATAAAATCAGAGAGATTAGAGCCCACGCAGAGGCATACCGACAATCTTTCTTTCCACGAACAATACGAGACTGGAATAGAAATGAGAAGCGATAGAGGTACGAAGGTGCCCTCCGCCACACACCGTCGGGTGGCTTGCGGAGTATGGATGTAGATGTAGATGGTTAGAACACTGACCTTGCATTCGGGAGGAAGACGGTTCTAACCCGCGTGCGGCCATCCTGATTTAGGTTTTCCGTGATTTGTCTAAATTGCTTGAGGCAAATGCTTGGATGCTTCCTGTGAAAGGGCACGGCCGACTTCTTTCCCCGTGTTTCCCTAATCCGACGGGACCGCTGACCTTGCTGTTGGGTCCCCTCCACTTAACAGCCAATGAGGCAACCTTGCTCACCGATTCCAAGATGGCTGGTGGCTCCAAAGTGACGACCGTTGTAGCTGTTCACATCCGCTCCACTCAGTCCACTGGTAACAATTGCCTTTTCTTGCCGTCTCTCGCCGGGAACCATGAGCACAGTATGGGACGTATACCAACCTAACTAGCGTGGGTGTTAGCGTTAGCACCCCTGTGTAGTGGTGGGAGCTCCCAGGCTCAGAGGTTGGTACCTTTACTGCGGCGGGAATTCCGCAGAAACGAAGAGCTCCTCGTGTGTCCTTCCACCGCGAGTAGCCGTGCCTTAAGTTTAAAGCTAACGGCTGGCTAACCTCTGCTGATATTGACCATTTTGCGCTACGGCAGAATTAATTGAATTTGGACCCTCAAAATTCAACACCCACAAGCCCTTAGACCGCTCGTTAGACAAGGCGACGGTGGTCTCAAATTGTCGGGGAAAATTAATTTGAGAACGTATAATTAAATGTTGACACGGCGGCCGGTTGGTAACGTTGGACCGTCATGGCCTGTTCGGTCGGAGTTTAGTTTTATAGTTAAATGTTATTATTGCGACTTTTGAGATAATTATTCTACTAGGTCGAGCACCATGTCAGATGAAAGGTAATTCATCGAACAACCCGAAACTGAACCCAAAATTGCCGGCCGCGGTGGCCGAGCGGTTCTAGGCGCTTCAGTCTAGAACCGCGCGACTGCTACGTCGCAGGTTCGAATGCTGCCTCAGGCATGGATGTGTGTGATGTCCTTAGGTTAGTTAGGTTTAAGTAGTTCTAATTTCTAGGGGACTGATGACCTCAGAAGTTAAGTCCCATAGTGCTCAGAGCCATTTGAACCATTTTGAAGTCAAAATTGTTGAGTTAATTTAATCTGCGCAGTCTTCGTTTGTGTCTCAGCTGGACCGTGCGGCAGTATAGGCTGGTGACAGGACTTGTGGATTGTACACGAGAAGTCTGCACTGTACAACCACAGCTGACTGATACTAACATGAATGAATAATGAAAACCACCACAGCTGTATTAACATATATACATTGTGTCGGGGTCGGTTTCATTCTTAGATCATCATTAGGCTGCCTGCACATAAACGAAACAAGAAATTAGGTTAAAAGCCGTATTATATTAACGAATAAAGTTACTCACACTGACAAAAGCCTTGTAAAAAATCTCAGCTAGTTGTGCCAGTATCATGCTGTAAACTGTATGGTACGTAAATTGTGTAGTACGTGACGTTAGAGACCAAACCGGAAACAATGGTCACGAACATTGTGGCGACAATCAGGTAGAAGCAGACACAGTGTGCTATGTACACTAGGCATACTAAATTGTCCAGACAGGACGGCTTCACGAGAGAGGTAAACACGTCAACACACAGCTTGGTTCAAATGGTTCAAATTGCTCTGAGCACTATGGGACTTAACTTCTGAGGTCATCAGTACCCTAGAACATAGAACTACTTAAACCTAACTAACCTAAGGAGATCACACAAATCCGTGCCCGAGGCAGGATTCGAACCTGCGACCGTAGCTGTCTCGCGGTTCCTGACTGTAGCGCCTAGAACCGCTCGGCCACCCCGGCCGGCACACAGCTTGGTCTCTGCCGAGTGCGATAGATAGATTCTGGAAACATAATCGTTACCCGCAAACGATTATGATCACACAGTGAACCCAACCGCCTGGAGAGGGGGGGGGGGGGGGGGGGGGGGGGGGAATATGGCGGTCAAACGCACCACGCTATGTGCAGTACACTGTCCACACAGGGACAATACGTTTTGAGTCTGGATTTAGTGGGTACTTATTTGCAGTTGCCAGTTTATGCGGAAATCCAGCAAATACTGATAGTAAATATTCCTTCCGAAATTTATATATAGTTACAAAAAATTACCTTTTTCAAACTGCAGTTTCGCCGTCTATAATTCAATTATACTTGCAACGGCATATCCCAGTAATTGCTCACTGTGGATGTAAGAGGGGCCACAACTGAGAAACGCGTCAAAAATTTGCAAGTACTTTTTGATAGACCCCAATCTAACAAATTATCCTGCCATTTGGATAAACGTAGTTCCTTTCAGCCTAGCGTTAAATATGTAGGGTACATACTGAGTGAATAAGTGTTAAGACCAATAGTAGATACCATATGGAGGCAATATATAATCTGTCATCTACTAAAGACCAGAAAGAACCACAGCCATTCCTGGGAAATGTGTACGTACTTGGCAAGTTCAATGTAAAAGAGGGCCCAACCAGCAATACAATAACGGCGTGCGTTTTCAGTTGTCTATTGTCTTCTGAAGCCTTTAGGTAATCAAAAATATACCGAAGACTTACCGGCGTAGAAACCTTGATGCCAAGTAAACTCCTTGTTTATGTATTTCTTGCTATTTAGCATGACCAGCCTAAGATCTCTTCCCCATGACTTCCACTGCGTATGCTGCCTTTGCACTGGTATCGCCCTCTGCGCGCAGCACATGTCCAAACCGTCGCAGACGGCTTACTCGCATTCTGGACCAGTTGTCTTCTGATAGTGTCACTCGAAACGTGTTCCAATCAAGTGATGCCACATGATCATCTGAGCATCTAAGTCTCCGTGAACCACAATCGTCGTTTTGCCCCTGTTTTAGGTGGCCAATACTCGGTGCCGTAGAGAGAAACAGGACGGATGACAGTCCGGTAGATCTTTGATTTCAGATTATCCTTAATTCGACGATCGTAGGTGACTCCTATTGTCGTTTGCCACTTCATCCATGCTGTCTGCGACCCTGCGTTGCCGTCTTCCGCAAGCTGGCCATCGCTAGAGACCGCAGTACCGACATACTTAAATTTTGGTTCTCTTCTTAGATCTTCTCGGTCAACTTTGATGGTCGAAACTTCTCTTGGGTCCTGTGTCATATGCCTTGTTTCCTTTTTGTTAAGCTGTTTGCCATATCGCCCAAGTCGGTTGCTCCAGTCTTGTACTTGGTGACCAGCCATCATGACGTCATAAGCTTAGAAAAGTGTCCATAGTAATGGCATGTGCAGGTCTGATATGATAGTGTCCATCACAAGAATGAACAGCTGTGGTGATAAGGGCGAGCCTTGGTGGACTTATACAATCATTTGACGCTCCTGCAGCTAGTTGGACGTGGGTCTTGGCTGTACAGGAGCCGTACCAAGAAGCCGTGTTCTCGAAGCGATAACCAGAAACTTTTTCGAGGTCTAGAAAAGCGAGGTAAAGCGGCTTATTCCTTTCGCTGTATTTTTCAACCAGCAGCGGCGAAGCATGGATTGCGTCAGTTGTGCCACAGTTTTTCACAAATATGACCTTGTCCTTTGTGATTTGGGCTATCTCGCGAATCTTTTTATCTAGAATGTATTGAAGGATATTGATCGCGTGGCTCAGGAGTCTGATCGGTCAAGAATTTTAAAAACTCAGCAAGGCTTTCTTTCTTTTTGAAGTTTTTCTCTCTGCTGCCAATCTGTAGGTATTCCACCTTCTCTGATGATCCGGTTGAGAAGATCCGTTAGCCAACCAGCCGCATTCCGCTGTTAACAACACCGTAACGCTCCTTGCAGGTAATCGGGGCTGTCCATCTCTTCACCTGCTTCAGAGCAGCTTCGACTTCGGCAATGTTAATTTCCTCGAGTGGTTTTCAACAGCTGACATGGTTGGCATTCACGGATAGGGAAAATCCTCTGTCGAAATTCTCTCGAGGTAGCTCGGCCAGCTTTCTCTCACTTTCTTCTGATCGACCAGCAGCTCATCTGTTTCGTTGTTGACGTCGTAGAAGTGTTGAATGTCTTCCTTTTACCAACGTTTTCCTTTGCGTGTCTCAAGTTTCATGTAGAGATCTGAATACTCGTCTAACTATGTGTCTTGAATGATCTTCTTCGCCTCTATAGGGGCTTGTTTGTAGGCATTCCAATGGGATAGTATTTTGTCTGCAAGAAACCCGTGGTACAATCTTTCCTTCTTGCGTACGGCAACCTTAACGTCGTGGCTCCAAAGCCACATGTCTTTGTTGATCCTTCGTCGTCGCGGTTTCGTTGCTCGTAGAATAGAACGTGCAGCTTCATGAGCAGAGATCTTCAATTTAGTTCCGTAGCAGTAACGGCACTGTAATTTTTTGTCATAATGTCAGCCTCCTTCTCCTTGAAGCGCCACAGTTTGGTTCTTGATGGTCCGTTTCTGCAGAGTACCCAGATCTTGGTGGGCTTATACTAAACTTGCAGAGGGCAGGTCGGTGTTGCATTGCGATGGTTTCATATGGAACAGCTTTCGTGTCTAACACATATTTGAGGTTCCGACGTCTTAAGGGGACATAGGCCATGTGAACTGTTTTCGAACAATTACAGTACGTGATGTGAGTTCCTTTCTTTTTAATCGAGTGCTCGCAACGAGCAGAGAGCATAATGAAGAATTCACTTGCCGCCATCGTTCTCTCCGTATCCACGTCCACCATGGCCGTCATGACCTTCTTTCCTTGGACCGAAATGTTCATTCAGGTCACCTGCGACGATAAGGAAGTCTGGGACTTTAGAAGTCTTCTCGTCAAGCAGTGCCCAAAATGTGTCTTCGGTCCCTGCTTGTCAATGTGTTCTGTGAAACTATTTTGTTAGATGTGGTCAAATCAAACCCACATTTAGTCAAAATGTGCATAATTCTGTGCAACATTCCACGCGTTTCTCCAGAGGTACTAATAGAAGTATGCCGTAGATGTAGCTCTACTTATTATTTTTCTTTTGTGTTTTCTGCGTGAGAGACATCGGCTTTTTTTTTTTTAAAGTATAAAGTTTCTTGGTCAGTAGACTTCAGACTAAATGATTTCCTTTTCTGGTTGGTGAGTACCATCAGTTGTCACAATAGCAACTACTGCTTAAACAAATAGTTGCATAAAAGTTTATTTCGGCCAAGCGAGTGATTTTCTGGAATCATGATATCATCTCCTCGCTATTCAATACAACGACCAGGTTAATACTATTCCAGGTCATGATTATTTTAATGAATTAATTTTTTTTAATGCTGTCTTCTCCATGTTAGAATCTCCTGCAGCAATAAAGCTATGTTTGTGTTATTCATGATTTTCAGTTACGTCTAGGTAAATGCAGCAACTTGTGGCCAAGTGTAGTACAAGTTTTGTTGTGTGACTCAGTCATATGTGGAATCAGTTGGGGCCTGTAGAGACAGTTAAAAATACATCAATGCTTCAGTGTCTCTTTGAGCACGAAGGCAAAACAATGACGAAATTATACTCTGTGTCAGTTGCACGTATACTTAACTATTATTTTATGTACTCAGTGACCTAATAAGAACAGCATAAGCATGTGCATCTCATGCCACAATTGTTTAACCAACAATTCAGAAGTTCTTGCTTGTAGATATTCATTTCAAACTTATCATTTGCATATGCATTGAGGTGACAAAAGTCATGGGACAGTGCTATGCACATAAACAGATGGTGGAAGTATTCCATGTACAAGGTATAAAAAGGCAGTGCAGTTTTGGAGCCGGCCGAAGTGGCCGTGCGGTTAAAGGCGCTGCAGTCTGGAACCCCGCAACCGCTACGGTCGCAGGTTCGAATCCTGCCTCGGGCATGGATGTTTGTGATGTCCTTAGGTTAGTTAGGTTTAACTAGTTCTAAGTTCTAGGGGACTAATGACCTCAGCAGTTGAGTCCCATAGTACTCAGAGCCATTTGAACCATTTTTTTGCACTTTTGGAGGTGTCATTTGTACTAAGGCCATTCATGTGAAAAGGTGTCATTAAGAAAGGAATTAACAGACTCTGAATGCGGAAACTTGACACATTGGAGTTTCCATTTCGGAAATCGTTAGGGTATTCAATAATCCGAGATCAATAGTGTGAAGAATGTGCCAACAATACCGAATTTCAGGCTTTATCTCTCACCACAGGCAATGTGGTGGTCGACGACCTTCACTTAACGACCGACAGCAGCGGCGTTTGCGTAGAGTTGTCGGAGCTAGCAGACAAGGAACATTGCGTGAAGTCATCGCAGAGAACAATGTGGGACGTACGACGAACGTATCCGTTAGGACAAAATTTGTCATTAAAGACCAATGGCAACAGAAGACGGATGCGCGTGCAGCGCCCCTTCTGTGTTTGTGACCATATCGGTTGGACCCTAGACCACTGGAAAACCGTGGCTTAATCAGATGTGTCTCGATTTCAGTTGGTAAGAGCAGATGGAAGCGTTCAAGTTTGGCGCAGATCCCTCGAAGCCACAGACCGGAGTTGTCAACAAGGCACCCTGCAAGCTGGTAGTGGCTCAATGGTGCGGGCTGTTTTTACATGGAACAGAGTGGGTGCTGTAGTACAACTGAATCAATTATTGAAACTTCCTGGCAGATTAAAACTGTGTGCCCGACCGAGACTCGAACTAGGGACCTTTGCCTTTCGCGGGCACGTGCTCTACCAACTGAGCTACTGAAGCACGACTCACGCCCGGTACTCACAGCTTTACTTCTGCCAGTACCTCGTCTCCTACCTTCCAAACTTTACAGAAGCTCTCCTGCGAACCTTGCAGCACTAGCACTCCTGAAAGAAAGGATATTGCGGAGACATGGCCTAGCCACAGCCTGGGGGATGTTTCCAGAATGAGATTTTCACTCTGCAGCGGAGTGTGCGCTGATATGAAACTTCCTAGTAGATTAAAACTGTGTGCCCGACCGAGACTCGAACTCGGGACCTTTGCCTTTGGCGGGCAAGTGCTCTACCAACTGAGCTACCGAAGCACGACTCACACCCGGTACTCACAGCTTTACTTCTGCCAGTATCTCGTCTCCTACCTTCCAAACTTTACAGAAGCTCTCCTGCGAACCTTGCAGAACTAGCACTCCTGAAAGAAAGGATATTGCGGAGACATGGCTTAGCCTCAGTCTGGGGGATGTTTCCAGAATGAGATTTTCACTCTGCAGCGGAGTATGCGCTGATATGAAACTTCCTGGCAGATTAAAACTGTGTGCCCGACCGAAACTCGAACTCGGGACCTTTGCCTTTGGCGGGCAAGTGCTCTACCAACTGAGCTACCGAAGCACACCAGGCTGTGGCTAAGCCATGTCTCCGCTATATCCTTTCTTTCAGGAGTGCTAGTTCTGCAAGGTTCGCAGGAGAGCTTCTGTAAAGTTTGGAAGGTAGGAGACGAGGTACTGGCAGAAGTAAAGCTGTGAGGACAGGGCGTGAGTCGTGCTTCGGTAGCTCAGATGGTAGAGCACTTGCCCGCGAAAGGCAAAGGTCCCGAGCTCGAGTCTCGGTCGGGCACAGTTTTAATCTGCAAGGAAGTTTCATACCAGCGCACACTCCGCTGCAGAGTGAAAATCTCATTCTGAAATAATTATTGACTGGAAATGGCTATGTTCGGGTGCTTTTGGAGACCATTTGCAGGCATTCATAGGTTGCATACGTATTAACAAAAAACGATGTCACGTCACTGGGCGACAATTGTTCGCAACTGGTTTGAAGAACATTCTGGACAACTCGAGTGAATGATTTGGCCACCCTGACCACCCCACATGAATCCCATCGAACATCTACGGGACATAATACGAGAGGTCAGTTCGTGTACAAACTCCTGCCTCTGGCCTACACTCACCTCTCAAGACCAGGAGGTCGTGTGAAGGTGGATCTTTGAAGACCATTGCGCCATGCTGGACACGACACCATTATGCAGCTGCCAGCCGCCTAAAATATGATTTTCGTGGTTATCGAGTCGGTATCGGCTCTACGTTAGAGAACGAGGGACTCTGGAGCACCGAGGCGTTTCCACCAGACAGAGAGCTTCTTGGCACGGGGAGAGACTGACTACACTGCATGGCTGGCCGACTGTGACAGTTGCTGGCGGAGAGCTACGGCTTCATCTCTGCTAACCCTTGGAGACTTAAATGGGCGCGGCAAGGCGCTGCTGAGCGGTACGTCAACAGGGCTCCGGAGGCAGCATGAGGAGACCACGTTTTCCCTTCAGTCAGGTGCCAAGGCAAAGTTCCGTGTTTTTAACAGTGTAAACATTTTAATAAGTCACGGTAGCAAAATACTAACACGAATACAGGGATCGAAAGGCTACTTACAACTTGTACAGAAACCAGACGGCCATTGTAAGAGTCGAGAGGCATGAGAGGGAAGCAGTGGTCGAGAAGAGAGTGAGGCAGGTTTATAACCAGTCCATGATGTTACCGAATCTGTTCCTTGAGCAAGCAGCAAAGGAAACCAAAGAAAAATTTGCAGTAGGAATACAAGTCCAGGTAGACGAAATAAAAACTGTAATTCTGTACAGACAGCAAGGGACTTGGAGGAGCACTTGAACGGAATAGTCAGTGTCTTGCAAGGAAGATATAAGATGAACATCAACAAAAGCAAAACAAGGATAACGGAATGTGGTCGAATTAAATAATATGATGCTGAGGCAATCACATTAGGAAAAGAGACTCTGAAAGCATTAGAAAAGTTTTACATATTTGGGAAGCGGAGTAATTGTTAATGGCCAAAGTAGGGAGGATATAAAATGAAGACTGGTCACGGCGAGGAAAGCGTTTCTGAAGAAGAGAAATTTGTTAATGTCAAGTATAGATTTAAGTATCAGGGAAGTCTTTTCTGAAAGTATTTGTATGGAGTGTAGCCATGTATGGAAGTGAAACATGAACGGTAAACAGTTTAGACAAGAAAAAATATAAGCTTTCGAAATGTGGTGCTACAGAAGAATGCTGAAAATTGGTTGGGTAGATAGAATTGGGGAGAAAAGATATTTGTGGCACAAACTAAGGAGAAGAACCGATCAGTTGATGTGACACATTCTGAGGCACAAATGGTTCAAATGGCTCTAGGCACTATCTGAGGTCATCAGTCCCCTAGACTTAGAACTACTTAACCCTAACTAATCGAAGGACATCACACACATCCATGCCCGAGGCAGGATTCGAACCTGCGAGCGTAGTAGCAGCGCGGTTCCGGACTGAAGCGCCTAGAACCGCTCGGCCACAGCGGCCGGCCACTGAGGCACCAATTGATCATTAATTTAATACTGGAGGTAAGCCTGGGGGTAAAAACCGTAGAGGAAGACCAAAACATGAATACGCTAAGCATATTCAGAAGGATGTAAGTTGCAGTGGTTATACGGAGATGAACAGGCTTGCACAGGATAGAGTAGCATGGAGAGCTCCATCAAACCATTCTCCGGCTGAAGACCACAACAACAATAGTTGTACAAATTAAAATGCAGCCTATGAAGATTCAGGATATCACAGATAGATATTGTATCTCAAGTCCTCTCGTGGCTAGTGTGCCTGGTTAGTTAAATCGAGTCTTTTTATGTGTTGTTTGGTACAGTGGCCGTTGCACGTACGTATTGAGTTCGAATTATTGTTCTTATTATAACGTCTGTTGCGTCGCAGTCATATTAAAATTCAAATTTTTGGTAAAGCAGCTTTGGGCCCGCTCATTAAATTTTGTTTCAAGGTTTTAATGAATTTTCAACATTTTGTCGATGTAGGACTAGCAACTCTTTTGTTTCATGATGAGTTTATTACAAATTTTTTACAGTTGCAGTATATATGTTTTGGCGACTTGTTTCGAGCCGACTAGTTCATTCTTAAGTCTGACCTACTGAAGCTGCACTAGAAGTGCCTCATCTTAATGACAGCCATCTAAAATTGGCAAATACATGCATCACACAGTGACGGTAGATGGATGTTATAGTATAAATATGCTTACTATATACTGAGAATCAAATCTACAAAAATCCCTAGAAATTTTCACGAAAGACAAATTACACTTTTGCACTACGTGAGTTATTGTGCTCAAGAAGGAACGAAGAAAGATTAGGGTTTAACGTCACGTCAACAGGGAGGTAAATTATTGTGTCGGAGTATAATACATTTATCTCTTTGCTATGAATCTCAGGCTAGGGTGCGGCTACGACATTTCAGAATAGTCTGCTGCGGTTTTCTTCCGGACTCCTGAAGTCGTAGGTTTCTTTTAGATGTCTAATTTATAAACGTGTTGGTGCAGTGAAACATTCTTATCCATGTTTCCACAGATCCGTCTCGTCATTTGAAGTGGCCAGATACCGCGAGCTAGTTGCGTCTGTAAAGGTTAGATTTTCACTGCCTAACCAAAAGCCACAGATGATTTACGAAATCTATTGACAGCGCCGAGGAACATTTACAGAGAATTGCCAATCTTCGATTTCGGACGCAAATATTGTGTACAGGTTTCCACAATATTTGAGATGAAGGGCATGTTGAACTCAGAGCACGATATCAAAATAACAATTTATTTCCTCTCTCCCACTTATTCAGCTTATATACACAGCCGGAAAAATATAGTAAACCAGAAAAGGCGACGTTAATTTCCATCCGATGAGGCGTATGTCACCAGGAGGATAACAGATGAACCGGTAGCAGATTCAACTTCGTCCGCCAACAGATAGTGCAGTGGCGTAGCTACCAGAGGGCCACGTTCGTCCATCATTTAGTATAGAACGCTCACAGCCAGAAGGCTCAGCGTGGTGCAAACGTTTGAAGCAAGCAAGCAGCAATGCCACGGAGACACACTCGTACTTCCTACAGCCAACTGAGCGAGTCTGAAAGGGGTCAAATTCGGTCCTTCCGAGTGGCGCGATGGTCATTTTGGAGAATTACCACACCAGTTGGACGTGGTGCCTCAGTTGTGGAACGATGGTGCTATCAGTGGTCACGTGAATATTCTCACACCTGTAGACGAGGTCCTGGACGTCCACGCAGCACAGATGCCCGCCAGGACCGTCATATTGTAAGGCAAGCAGTGGCAGATATTACAGCTACCAGACTGGCCTGCGAGCCAAGATATGTTAACGCGGATGCGGATCAATTATCAGCAGTGGGACTACGGGAACGCACAACTGCAGGCCGTACTCCGCTCACGCCACAGCGTCGACGTGCACGGCTGGATTGCTGACGTCAGAAGATCACTTGGAACACGGAATGACGACTCGTGGTCTTCACCGATGATAGCAGATTCTCCCCGCATGCAAGTGATGGTCCTCTACGTGTACAACGTAGACCTGGTGAGCATTGTCTCGTAAAGTGCACTGGTCGAAGACACACTGGCCGCATTCCAGGCGGCCGGCCGCTGTGGCCGAGCGGCTCTATGCGCTTCAGTCCGGAACCGCATGGATGTGTGTCGTTTCCTTAGGTTAGTTAAAGTAGTTCTAAGTCTAGGGGAGTGATGACCTCAGATGTTCCATAGTGCTCACAGCCATTTGAACCATTTTTCAACCCATTCCAGGTTTTGTGGTTCGGAGTGCGATAATCTACAACTCTCGATCATATTTGGTGTTTCTGGAGGATACTCTCACCAGCGCTCGGTACCTGCAGAATATTATTAGACCTTAAGGTTTATAATTTATATAAAGAACAGCTACCTGCCACATGTATGGTTTAAAAAGGTTTATTATCTTCAGACCATGACCGGTTTCGGATTTTTCTTTACAAATCCATCTTCAGATGGCAGATTACATGCATTATTAGGTGGACCTAGTTTTGTTTGTGTTATTCGTTTGCTGCACTGGGAAAGGAAAGAAATATTTTTGTTGTCATATTGGTAATTGTATTTTTACGAAAGATTTACTTCTTTTACAAGATCTAATTGCTCATGAGATGGTTTTTCTAAACATTAGTAAACTTGCAGGTTAGTGTACTTACGAGCTGTGTAGTTCTGCCTGACAAAATATTCGTGCGTTTATGTTTTCGAACGCAAGCTTAATACACTTTTCAATATGCACTATGTGAGTGCTATTCCAGTCAATGGACGTCACTTTCAACCTCATCATCTTAATTACACACGCATCACACACGAATAACGTTTACAAAACGTGGCCCAGCTTCACATTACAAACGAGAACAATATCTGCAAAGAGCTTACAGTCATAACGATGTTAACTTACAGATGCTGTATAGTCGATATGGGTACAGTAAAATATCTCTTTGCTATTGTATGAAATTAATCTAAAACGGAATAAATAAAATTACATACAGATAAGATTACAAACATTGTATGTAGTACAGAATTACTGTGTGTTACTAATTAGTTGTTACAACAGTAGGCGTTAAATTCTAATATATGACATAAAATGCGATGCACATGTTTTCATTATGCAATTTTTTTTCTCAATGACATATAAGCAGTTTTTGGGGCCTGTATACTAAATGTTTTTGATGGAATATTAGGCTTAAGTTATTTTAAAAAAGTGAAAGCTTCTTCAAAGTTATTTAGGAAAGGGGTGTTAACTGACTCTATCTGTTAATTCAAAATGAGATCAGGGAACCTATTTTTATGTGTATGAATCTCAATCTCCTCTAGGAGATTCAATGTGAAACCTTTGTCTTTGAGGTGTAATATCTGCAGATTGTTTTCTATATATTTTCAACTGTATGATTGTTTTCTGCAAGATGGGTGGCAAAAGCAGATTTGCTTAGGTTTTTCAGACGTAGGCTGTTCTTTATATAAATTATAAACCCTAAGTACAACAGCCACGTTTCTCAACATGTCGACTTTCGACAAAATAGCATTATTAGACCTGTTCTTTTGCCGCTCTCGCAACAGGAAGTCGATATGTTGTTCCAACAGGATAATGCTCACCGACACATTGCCCGTAAAACTCAACGTGCTCTGCAAGACGTGAGCAATATTCATGTCCAGCGCCATCTCCGGAGTCGTCTCCAATAGAGCGTATGTGGGACATGACGGGACGAGAAGTGACTCGTGCCGCTCGACAGCCAACAACTCTTACAGAACTACGTGGACACTTCGACCGGCTGTGTCATAACGTATCTCAGAACAGTATTTGGCATCTATACTGGATGCCAGATTCACCGCCTGCAGTGCCGCCTGTGCAAGTTACACAACGTACTAATGTGGATATTTCATCTTGGGTCGATACCTGGTATCTTAGAACCGCTTGTCTATTGATCTGTATGTAGACGTTTTATACTCCGTATGCAAAGTTGCTATAATAAATCTTTAGTGAATTGGAAATCTCTAGAAGGGTGTACCAACTGTTTTCGGCAGCGCATATTTTCTCACCAGAGTTGTGGAGTTTCGTGACGGAGGAGGACCGCACACTACTCGCTTGCAACGCTCATGGGAAATTATCTTCCTCACGAGAAAGAAGTTTAATTTCAATTCTTCAAATCGTTTTGGTTATAATTTGGGTATTCCACGCCGCTGGTTAACTATTAGGCCTTCTCACGTCACACTGTTTACCTTCTGTTCAACTTTCCTACACCGTTCACAATTTTCACAGTAGCTGGCAAAGAAACTTGTCGTATCTTTTATAAGTTTTGTTACATGACTATGCGATGTTAAGCATCATCACATACGCCCTTTTGTACAACTTCCGGTTTTACTTTGCAGTCTGTATACAATATTACACTGAAGAGCCAAAGAAACTGACACACCTGCCTAATATCGTGTAGGGCCCCTGCGAGCTCGCAGAAGTGTCCCAACACGACGTGGCGTGGACTCGACTAATGTCTCGAGTAGCGTTGGAGGGAACAGACACCATGAATCCTGCAGGGGGCGGGGATCTCTTCTGAACAGCACGTTGCAAGGCACCCCGGATATCTTCACTAATGTTCATGTCTGAGGAGTTTGGTGGTCAGTGTATAACACTCCTGTCTACTACTCCTATACCATAAACTCGAAACTGGAGGCAATTTTTAAAACATAATTATTTTGTTAGAGTAATAATGGTATAAAGCAACAGATCAGTGTTACCCTCTGAGAGGAATTTGTTATGTTGACCGTTTTGTACCTAACGGAGGTGGCTTATCGGAAGTGAAAGTCAGAATTACGCAAATATTTGAACAGTAACAAACAAAATTTTGCCTAGCTATACTGTTTATAGAATAAGGAAAACGGTCGCCAGCCTAATTAGGCAAGAGAAAGATTAACGTTCTCGTTTAAGGAAGTAGATATAAGTAACTATAACGGATCAACACAACCTATACTTCGTCACACGCGAGTGCAGTGAACTCTTACACATACATATGTTTACGGTAAGATTGGAACTAACAGAGCAGCAGAAACAATTTGCAAAATTATAACAGATACCGAAACACACTATTACTTTCAGGGCTTGCACAAAGTGAATGGTCTTTATAACATTACTATTAATATGCACTTCTAATACACAAGAGAGACAAACACTTAGCAAACATGAGTATATAACGTTTCACAACTGCAGCTTTCTCACTTTTACTACAGCGAAACACAATGTTGTCAAAATTGCAAGAAACTGACTCACCTTTTTGAATTTACTACAGACAACAATGTGATCATTTGATTTATAAGCCTCAGTCTTAAGAACTTTTAATTTTGAAGTTAGCAACAGCACTTTAATAAGCAGTTTTAACAGGAATATTTTCAGCAAACAACATTTACTTTAACTCACTCTCTTACCACCTTAATTTTAACTTTCTTTTTACTATGTTGAAGAGGCATTAATGAGCAAAATATTGGGCTTTTAATGTACTTTCAGTAAGGACACTCGGTAATCACTTTAGTTCAAACGGAGAGGAACCTGAGAGGTGTTATGATGAGGAGAAAAATCAAGGTAGGTACATAAAGTCAGATATAAATTACCTTATATTTGTGCACACTAAAACATTCATTAAGCTGATCCTTCACTGTACATCATTGTAACATTCCGATGTAATGATTGCGCAATGTGGTGGCAACTGCATGTTGGTAGGTGGAACTGCAGGCAGAATTGCTGGACTCTGTCATTTCTTGGTGGCGATGATAGATACAAATTCCAAAATAGTTCCAGCTATTTATCCATCCATCCGAGGCATTGGAAAGAAGCAGAAAAAAAACCTCTCTCGGAACCAGCACAATATGCACACTTTACACGGCAGTGCATAGTTTGGTAGCTCATCCCCGACTGCTGGCTCATCCCCGACTGACTATCAGTTCCACCTTTTCCACCTAGGCCAACCACAGTTTGCGCGCGCTACACAGTTCCGTTCCCGAGGGGAACCACTACACCATTTACTTACAAACTAACTAAGAACCCTAAGTGACGATCAGCAGTTTATATAACAGTAAACAATCATTTTAAACAAAACAGAACATTTGTACATATAGACATTTCTACAAAAACTTATTCACACAGAAATTACAATTACATACAGTAAGTTTTGTTCCCTCCAAATGGGACAAAGAATTTAAATGACAAATATACTATATTGCATAGAAACAAACCACGACATCAAAGTTTGTGCAAAGAAAGAAATATACAGTTTTATGTTATCGATTCAATCACACACATTTACAGAAGCTCAGCGCTGTAACATTAAATGAAACAAAAGCGAAATAAATCAGTACAACATTAGAGCTATGGTGTTACAAGTGGAAGTGTTTAAATTCAGAAGAGTGTTCCTGTAGCCACTCTGGAGCAATTGAGGACGCGTGGGGTGTCCCATTGCCCTACTGGAATTGCCCAAGTCCGTCGGAATGCACAATGGACATGAATGAAGGCAGGTGATCAGAAGGATGCCTACGTATGTGTCACCTGTTAGAGTCGTATCTATGCGTATCACGGGTTCCATATCACTCCAACTGCACACGCCCATCACCATTACAGAGCCTCCGCCAGTCTGAACAGTCCCCTGCTGACATGCAGGGTCCATGGATTCATGAGGGTGTCTCCACACCCGTGCACGTCCATCCGCTTGATACAATTTGAAACAAGATTCGTACGACCAGGCAACATGTTTCGAGTCATCAACAGTCCAATGTCGGTGTTGAGGGGCCCAAGCGGGGCGTAAGGCTTTGTGTCACACAGCCATCAGGGGTACACGAGTGGACCTTCTGCTTCGAAAGCCAATATCGATGATGTTGTTGAATTGTTCGCATGCTGACATCTGTTGATGGCCCAGCATTGCAATCTGCAGCAATTTGCGGAAGGGTTCCCGTCGTGTCTCCTCAGTCGTCGTTGGTCCCGTTCTTGCAGGATCTTTTTCCGGGCGCAGCGATATCGGTGATTTGATGTTTTACCAGATTCCTGATACTCACGGTACAGTCGTCAAATGGTCGTACAGGAAAGTTCCCACTTCATCGCTACCCTGAGGATGCTGTGTCCCATCGCTCGTGCGCCGACTATAACACCACGTTCAAACTCACTTGAGAACCTGCCATCATAGAAGCAGAAACCCATCTAACAACTGTGCCAGACACTTGATGTCTGATATAGGCGTTGCCGACCTCAGCGCCGTATTTTGCCTGTTTACATACCTATGTATTTAAATACTCATACCTATACCAGTTCAAATGGCTCTGAGCACTATGGGACTTAACATCTGAGGTCATCAGTCCCCTAGAACTTAGAACTACTTAAACCTAACTAACCTAAGGACAACACATACATCCATGCCCGAGGCAGGATTCGAAACTGCGACCGTAGCTGTCGCGCGGATCCACACCGAAGCGCCTAGAACTTCTCGGCCACACTGGCCGGCCTATACCAATTTTCTTTGGCGCTTCAGTGTATAATCATATCGTGTAACGGCACACTTTTTAGATGCTTATATGCTATGGATACTCTTACTCTCTCAAATAACTTCCGGGAATTCAGCCAGGTAACACTTTCAGCGACCGCCGATATTTCGGCGGGAGAACACCCCGCCATTTTCAAGGCAAACTGCAACGGACAGGCGGCGTTCATGCAAATTTAATACCTCGGTTCTCCGACAGAAGCAGGAAAGATAACACACACACACACACCCACTGAACACTAGTGCCACCAAAGATGACCAAAGTCAGAGCTATCGATAGTGAGACTATGAATTCGCAGGTGAGGCAGCATTGACTCTGTTCCTCTGTTTTTTGACAAGGGAGAGAGCCGGATTCCAAACAGAGTTTAAACAGAAACCTCCATCCCTGTTAACGAGGTTGCTCGCTAATTTAATCTCAACTGCCTCCCTAATAACACTGTCCCAATAGCTGGACGTGCATGCCAATATGTCGGTGTTATTATATAACATGGGGTGACCAGTATCCAAGCAATGTTCGGCAATAGCAGATCTATTTGGCTGCTGTAATCGTGTGTGCCTATGCTCAGTACATCTGTTCCACGGTCCTGATAGTTTGACCAATATATGCCATGCCGCAGCAACAAGGAATACGATATACACCCGCCTTACGCAGTCCAAGATCATCCTTAACGGAACTCAAAAGTGCTCTAATTTTAGATGGAGGTCGGAAAACACATTTCACATCGTATTTCCGTAAAATACGACCGATCTTATTGGACGTGTTCCCTACGTAAGGCAAAAAGGCAGTAGACTTAGGTGTTGACTCAGAATTATCATCAATCACCCGATGTACAGTTGGTCGATAGCGCAACGCAAGTTCAATCTGTCTATCACTATAACCATTTTGACGGAATGTAACTTCAAGATGGGACAGCTCAGCTGGCAAAGTCTCAGCGTCAGAAACGACATGTGCCCTGTGTACCAAGGTACGAAGTACTCCTTCACGCTGAGCCGAATGGTGACAACTATTAGCTTGCAAGTACAAGTCGGTGTGAGTACGTTTCCTGTAGACTGCCTGTCCCAATGATCCATCATCCTTCCTCCTAACCAACACGTCGAGAAAGGGAAGGCAACCATCCTCTTCCACCTCCATCGTAAAACGAATGTTCGGGTGGATCGAGTTCAGATGGTCTAGAAAGACATTCAAATTCTCATTTGGCCTCACGTTGTTTAGCCTCACGGTAGCGTTTGAAATTAGTAATCGATGTTCTATATATTGTGCTCTTAGCCAAATAAAGGTTCATAGCAAAATCGGAAACAGTCAAGGTTACAGATCGCTAACTCCACCCTATGTCAGCGAATTATAACACAAGCATTTATAACTTCTATTAATTGTTTATACAACTACATTGTGCGGAATGCGTTGCAGTTACTGATAGAAATGAGTACATTCTTTCTCACAGATATTTCAGAAAGATACGTAACTGAATAGAAACCCTATGTATAAATGAAATTACAATTGAATTATCAGCTGGAATGTTTAATTTCATAAATTCGTAACATATATACATTCCTGCTACTACTGCTTGCGGCTGGGAAAGGAGCAGAATATATGAAAAATACGTTGATGCAAAAAAACGTATTTAGGTCTGCTCTTTCTCGCTGCAGAAGGAATGCTGGTTTAGCTGCTCTTTCGCTAAACCCGTCAGATAAAATGTTTCGCAAATTTCAATGGCTGAATAAGGCGCCAAATTTGATAAAAAAGAACTACGGACTTTCATTAATGGCCGGCCGCGGTGGCCGTGCGGTTATGGCGCTGCAGTCCGGAACCGCGGGACTGCTACGGTCGCAGGTTCGAATCCTGCCTCGGGCATGGGTGTGTGTGATGTCCTTAGGTTAGTTAGGTTTAAGTAGTTCTAAGTTCTAGGGGACTTATGACCTAAGATGTTGAGTCCCATAGTGCTCAGAGCCATTTTTTTTTCATTAATGTGGAACAAAGCGGTAAGAGTTTATTAACGTGTTGTAGACTGATTTGGAAGATTTAAGTTATCGCAGACGCCCTGTTGAAGAAAGATCTGCTTACTCTTGACGCAAGTATCGTCAGTGACCAGCGGTACGTGGACTTCATTACGCACTAAACAGTATGAGCGTTAGATTAGTTTAATTATTTTTATTATAATTTAGTGTCCAGAATAGTATGACGAGCCCCATTGTCAGAATCAAACAGCGTTAGCCGAATGTAACTTACTTATCTATTCAAAATCAACATCGTCTCAATAGTAGCTGTACCCTATAAGTGCATTTTCATGTACAGTCAGTAAAATGTAAACCGACTGCAATGTGCTTTGTCATTGTGCCTGTGTGTGCTCGTCACGCTCGTTATCTTAAACTCAGAGGACTGCTATCTAGGAGGCAGCAGCTGAGAGTTTCCCGTCCCACCCACGACGACGTCCTTAGGACGTTTCTAAGGAGAAGCTATTCAGTTCGTAGAAACACCAGTCGCCGTCTTGTTTGCAACTAAGGAACAGTAACGAGCCCTTTGTCTGATCGCTGGTTAGTGTCTGCTCTGGATTTTGCCTGTTTGGGACTCATTCTGTTATCGTTGTTGTTCGCAACTCTCTAGGAAAGTTGACGCGGGAATGGCCACAGTTTGGCTAAGCGACGTGGAGAGCTTAGAAGCCAGGGCGGTTTGCAGTTTGGTAGCTCACTTACGTTGTCAATAGCACACAGATAACAGTTTCGTTCATGTACGTTAGTGATGCCTGTTGCATGGATTAGAAGTAACTAGTTTCCTTTCATAGAACGACTACTGGACTGTGCTCATCAAGTTTCTCTAGTGTGGCTTGATGAATTTAGAAACTGATTCTTTAAAGATCTCTGTAATAGTGTTGTGTCTAGACAAGACAGCCTAGACACAATGAGAGGAAGCCGAAAGGCACGCGCTTAAACTCACGCAGGCTGGCGTGAGGTCTGAAACAGGATACGTAATGAATGCTATAAAGAAAAGTACGTAGCTTCTGGAATACTTAACTTTAATCCATAATTGTATGACATCGCTCTTGTGCAGATGTAATCTCCATTTCAATATACTTGGTGATGGCGCCTTGCTAGGTCGTAGCAAATGACTTAGCTGAAGGCTGTGCTAACTATCGTCTCGGCAAATGAGAGCGTGATTGTCAGTGAACCATGGCTAGCAACGTCGGCTGTACAACTGGGGCGAGTGCTAGTAAGTCTCTCTAGACCTGCCGTGTGGTGGCGCTCGGTCTGCAATTACTGACAGTGGCGACACGCGGGTCCGACGTATACTAGCGGACCACGGCCGATTTAAAGGCTACCACCTAGCAAGTGTGGTGTCTGGCGGTGACACCACAAATAGAGTATATGCATTATTCGTGTCTAATCTGTGGTCTATCCTCAAACGTCGGGTTATTGCAAAAATGGGCCATTTGTCCCTTTCATGCAAACGAGTCGGTTCTTATAATTTAATGGTGGTAATATCATACAAACTATTCGACCTTCTTTTGTTGGCCCCGTGGACTAATGAGTAGAATAAAAGCTCCATAACACGCAATCTCAACACGTATACGTTGGCATCTGTTATTGTGTGTAAGAAATTAACCTCCAGCAACCACAAACACCTCAGGGGTGCTTGTTTGGTCATTGACCACACCTCTAATTCATAGACAACTGCCGATAGATTGACTTGCTATGTACGTAACCTTAAATATAGAGTGATAAATATTCAATGCTTTAAAAAGACAAGAACAGAGCTATCAGCAAAAAGAAAGTCAAACCTTGACTGCGTGTTATAAAACGCTTTTCGGAAAATACTTAATTTGCTGTCGATATGATGGCGTAAATAAACCGCGGAATCCCTCCAATCAAACTTAAGGACGCTACTGGAAATTTGGCGACCAGATATTTTGACTACGGTAGTAAGCATGACAGTAACACTTGGATTCAGACTGTTGTACCAATTGGTGATTGCGTCTACATGTTCTTGCTGTTCCCTAGCTTACATACTAAGGTTGAAGCTGCTTTCAGATACAGCAGCGTGGTCGGTATACCGTTTAATTCCTGTATCCAACGACTTGGCCACTTTGTGGACGAAGATAATGTACAGTATGAGGGCCTGCAGCGAATCATCTCTGACTTCTACACAGCGGTTCTCATGGTACTTACATGATGGCCGCTCGTCACAACATTCTGACTTCCCATGACTAACGAGTTAAAGATGCGGGTCGTGTGTTCTGGCAGTTCTACCTGGAATAGACTGTAGTTGAGCAATCAAGTCAGACCTTTAACTGCTCCGTGTGAATACATTTACCAGTCGGTTGTACACATCAAAAGCCGGCCGAAGTGGCCGTGCGGTTAAAGGCGCTGCAGTCTGGAACCGCAAGACCGCTACGGTCGCAGGTTCGAATCCTGCCTCGGGCATGGATGTTTGTGATGTCCTTAGGTTAGGTGGGTTTAACTAGTTCTAAGTTCTAGGGGACTAATGACCTCAGCAGTTGAGTCCCATAGCGCTCAGAGCCATTTGAACCATTTTTTTACACATCAAAAATAACATTGGTAATTACTGCACAAACAGCTCTGTCCATGACCATGCAACAAGAGAAAGCCTCAACTTACATTTACCAAGAAAAAATAAACATAAAACTCAAAACAGCATATTCTACCAAGGAATAAAACTGTACAATAAATTACCAAAAGAGATTAAAGAAATGGCGAAAATACACTTGTTTAAAAAGGCAGCTAAAATTACCTGTTATGCAATACATTTTATACATTGAAGGATTACTTAGCTAAAACAGAGTAGGGCTTTGATAAAAAATGTGTTATACAAATAAATAATAATAATTATTATTACAAAATATCCAGCATTCCACATAACACCTTCACTTCATGTTTTTTTCCTTCCTAGAAATATTTACCCCTAAGCTATGCATAGCACAATACTAACACCTCTTCCTCTGTCTGAACTCAAAATCTCACTCATTATGGAGGGATGCTGACTCAGTTTTTCAGGATAGCAAATGGGAAGTTGCGGTACAGAAACTGGCCCAGAGATCACCAGTATGTGCGTGCGTGTGTGTGTAGTGAGTGAAGTGTTATGAAACAATGTGTGTAACAGTGTGTGCAGTGACTGATAGCGAGATATGAGTGAACAATGTGGCATTACATTATTTAATAAGTTATTTGTAAAAAAAGTATTGTATACCAGGAGTAAATCTGATGAGTGTCTCTCACTAGAAGTCTGTAAATATATGTGTATAAGAATTAGCTTATTTTAAGTTAATCTAAATTTGTAAATACTTTGACATGTCCTATATCCTTGTAAAAAAAGATCTACGGATGGATAAAACTACTACTGCTGCTATTACTACACTATACTACTAAGAATAGCAGTAACTAGAAATAATAAAATATTGTACACTTGAAAATCTGCAGGGTGGTTATAATTAAACTTTAGCTACTTAAGAGCGCTGCTATGAGAAACGAGTGATCGTAGAACAGTTAAACTTGTGGGAGAATTTGTAAGGACATGAGGAACAGGAATGAGGAATAAACCATTAAAAGCAACACATTTTAATTTCCACACGAGTGTGTAACATTTATTAATTGCGTACCATGTTTACAGTCCAGGTTACAAATGCCGCTCAGTGTGATGATCCTCTGTGTCCACGTCAGCCTGGAGCCGCACTAAAGGTTGTACGGATACCGTTTCACAATTGCTCTCAGCACTTTTAGAACGGCGGACCGTGGAATCTCCATGTGTCGTGACACAGCTCGTACAGTGCTTTGAGATCGCACATCGCGTCCAGCATTCTCAGCCACGGCAACGGTAACTTCATGAGCAGTTTGTGACGCAATTGGCTGTCGGCCTTTCCCTGAAGTAATTCCAACAACTCCAGTTAATTCGGACTCCGAATCATGCTCTTCAACCGCGGTGCTAAAAGAGGACTTCTCCGTATTCCTCTAAAACTCGTTAAGGGCAGCGGCTGTACTGCTGTTGTTTCCTAGGAACGCGCGGTAACGGAACTTTAGCAATAAACGGCACCGCGATGCAGAATTGCTCTCTTTCAGCGTCCGCCACTGGAGGTAGTTGATTATCTCTGTGCTGCTTTCGTGCTTACTAAATGAATCTGTAACGAAACGTGCTGCTGTTCTTTGGATCTTCTCTGTTTCCATTAGCAATCCTGTCTGGTACGGATCCCATCCTGACAAGAAATAGTCAGTTATTGGTCGAACGAGTGTCTTGTAAGCTACTTGTTTTGTTCCGGACGATTCTTCCAATGAATTTGAAACTGCCATCTGCCACACTCTCGATTAATTTAATGTGGTCGTTCCATTTCAAATTGCTCTGTATGGATACACCTAGGTATTTTGTGCAAGTAACTGCTTCTGTAATTTTTAATCATACAATAAACCGTCTTTCCGTCTATGCATTCGCAGTACGTTACATTTGTCTACGTTGATGGTCAATTGCCTTCTCCTGCACCAACCGCCGATCCTCTGCAGTTCTTCCCGCATATCGCTACAATTTTCTAATGTCACAACTTCTCTTTATATAACAGCATCGTCCACGAAAAGCCTCACGACACTTCGGACGTTATGTACCAGGTCATTTCTATATAGTATGAAAAGCAATGGTCCTATAACACTCCCCTGGCCCAAGCTCGAAGTTACTTTTACGACACAAGACTGCTATACGTCCAGAACGATACACTGTGGTCTGTTTGTCAGAAACTCTTCAATCCAGTCACAAAGCTAGCCCGATATTCCTTACACTCGTATTTTGTTCGTTGGGTGGCAGTGCGTTGCTGTATCAAATGCCTTCCGCAAGTCAAGCAACACAGCATATACCTGGGCACCAGGTCATGATGTAAATGTAAATTTCGTTTGTCCAGGGCCTCCCTTTGGATAGACCGTTCGCCCGGTGTAAGTCTTTCGAGTTGACGCCATTTCGGCGACTTGCGTGTCGATGCCGATGAAATGAAGATGATAAGGACAACACAACACCCAGTCCCTGAGCGGAGAAAATCTTGACCCAGCTGGGAATCGAACCTGGGCCGTTAGGTATGACACTCTGCCGCGCTGAATGGGTCATGATAATGCAGTGTCTGTGGGAGCGTGGTGGAAAGGCGCTGGTTGGGTTTCTGGACCAACAGCTTCCATTAAAGCCCTGCGTTCATTATGCAGATTGAGAAGAATGGTTTTCTCCCTTTCTTGGACATACTTATGAAGACCAAAGCAGACGATATACCAAGCCGTGTAGTATATATGAAGAAGACCCACACTGATTTCTACCTGCATCAAAACCAGCTGCCACCATCCAGTGATAACCACTCTTGTTGGTAGGCTATGCGTCATCTGCGATACGGAGAGCCTCCCAGCCGAACTACAAGACCTGAATGAAGTGTTCCTCAAAAATGGGAATAATGGGGCCTTCAAGAACAGAACAGATGCCGGATTTCTACCTGCATCAAAACCAGCTGCCACCATCCAGTGATAACCACTCTTGTTGGTAGGCTATGCGTCATCTGCGATACGGAGAGCCTCCCAGCCGAACTACAAGACCTGAATTAAGTGTTCCTCAAAAATGGGAATAATGGGGCCTTCAAGAACAGAACAGATGCCGGAAAGAGGAGGGAGAAGACAGGAGACTCGTTTTACTTCCTTATCTGGGAACGACCACAGCGAGAACTGTGTGGCTACCCGAAAAATCCAAAATAAAACTGTCTTCCGTCGACTGTCTAAGAAAAAATAGTGCATTGGCTTTAGGAAAGAGTCTCTAAAACTAAACATACCTGGGATATACAGCATCTCCTTGCCCCTGACGATCTGTCAAAGTACTACAGAATAAACCAGCTCAAACCAAACCCATCAAAGACACAACTGTGTTCTTTCCAACTGAGGAATAGGGAAACAACCAGGAAGTTAAAGATAGGATGGTCAGGGGTTGAATTATAACATTGTGACAGTCCAAAATACCTAGGAATAACACTTGACAGGTCTCTGACGTTCAAAAATCACTGCATGGATTTCAAATCAAAAGTCTCCACCAGGAACAACCTACTGAGCAAACTGGCCGGACCACAATGGGGCAGTCAAGCTGAAACCATGCGAACTTCTGCAGTGGCACTATGATACTCTTCTGAATAGTGCGTCCGTCCTGTCTGGTATAAGTCAACAGGTGGATATTGCCCTAAGCGACACATGCAGAATGATAACAGGCTGCTTGAAGTCAACTGCAGTCGAATTCCTCTACCAGCTTGCAGGAATCGCACCACCTCCTGTTCGAGGAGAAATAGCAGCAAACCCACAACGACTGAGGTCAAGCAAAAGTTTCCTCATAACATCGGAGAAACTAACAACCACTGCTGAAGAAGCCAGGCTGCAGCCATGGAGGGCTGAGACACTCCACGCTCCAGATTGGAAGAGATTTTCAGAATCTTTAGTCCCTAGTCATGATGAGAACTAGCCAGTCTGGAAGTGTTTGAATAGGCTGAGGTCAGGACAGGGCAGATCGCGGGTTAACCTGGCAAAATGGGGAAGAACACTGCTCAATACGTGCTTCAGTGTCGACTGTGTCTAGCCACGTGCACTGAAGATGACTTCCATGAGCCAATGGAAAATGCACTAGAAGTGGTCAAATTTTGGTCAAAGATTGTGTAAACTATGTTGATATGTCAACAATTGTATAAACTGCGTTTTATGTATGTTTCTGGCGCGAGAATAGTAATAACAGCATCTCCTGTCAATGTGGCCAGTAATATGTAGTGCAAACTCAGTGCTGTACCTCGAAACGCTCCGGGTAGCACATGAGTCAAGTACAACTGGGACACACAGAGCAGTCGGCGGCAGCAGAGCATAAAGGAAGACTGCACTTTTGACTTTCAGAACACCAAGGAGCTACGCTGCGCAACCACCTATTGGGGCTGCGTTTAAAGGACTCCATATAAATAAAGGTTAACGAGAATCTACATCTACATCTACTTGACTACTCTGCAATTCACATTTAAGTGCTTGGCAGAGGGTTCGTCGAACCACAATCATACTATCTCTCTACCATTGCACTCCCGAACAGCGCGCTGGAAAAACGAACACCTAAACCTTTCTGTTCGAGCTCTGATTTCTCTTATTTTATTTTGATGATCATTCCTACCTATGTAGGTTGGGCTCAAATATTTTCGCATTCGGAAGAGAAAGTTGGTGACTGAAATTTCGTAAATAGATCTCGCCGCGACGAAAAACGTCTTTGCTTTAATGACTTCCATCCCAATTCGCGGATCATATCTGCCACACTCTCTCCCCTATTACGTGATAATACAAAACGAGCTGCCATTTTTTGTACCCTTTCGATGTCATCCGTCAATCCCACCTGCTAAGGATCCCACACCGCGCAGCAATATTCTAACAGAGGATGAACGAGTGTAGTGTAAGCTGTCTCTTTAGTGGACTTGTTGCATCTTCTAAGTGTACTGCCAATGAAACGTAACCTTTGGCTCGCCTTCCCCACAATATTATCTATGTGGTCTTTCCAACTGAAGTTGTTCGTAATTTTAACACCCAGGTACTTACTTGAATTGACAGCCTTGAGAATTGTATTATTTATCGAGTAATCGAATTGCAACGGATTTCTTTTGGAACTCGTGTGGATCACCTCACACTTTTCGTTATTTAGCGTCAACTGCCACCTGCCACACCATACAGCAATCTTTTCTAAATCGCTTTGCAACTGATGCTGGTCTTCTGATGACCTTACTAGACGGTAAATTACAGCATCATCTGCGAACAACCTAAGAGAACTGCTCAGAATGTCACCCAGGTCATTTGATCAGGAACAGCAGAGGTCCCAGGACGCTTCCCTGGGGAACACCTGATATCACTTCAGTTTTACTCGATGATTTACCGTCTATTACTACGAACTGCGACCTTCCTGATAGGAAATCACGAATCCAGTCGCACAACTGAGACGATACCCCATAGGCCCGCA
Source organism: Schistocerca serialis cubense (assembly GCF_023864345.2). Taxonomy (NCBI): domain Eukaryota; kingdom Metazoa; phylum Arthropoda; class Insecta; order Orthoptera; family Acrididae; genus Schistocerca; species Schistocerca serialis. The sequence continues at coordinate 40,376,777 of NC_064642.1, forward strand.
GCTTGATTAGAAGTCTCTTGTGAGGAACGGTGTCAAAAGCCTTCCGGAAATCTAGAAATACGGAATCAACTTGAGATCCCCTGTCGATAGTGGCCGTTACTTCGTGCGAATAAAGAGCTAGCTGCGTTGCACAAGAACGATGTTTTCTGAAACCATGCTGATTACATATCAATAGATCGTTCCCTTCGAGGTGATTCATAATGTTTGAATACAGTATATGCTCCAAAACCCTACTGCAAACCGACGTCAATGAAATAGGTCTGTAGTTCGATGGATTACTCCTACTACCCTTCTTTAACACTGGGGCGACCTGCGCAATTTTCCAATCTGTAGGTACAGATCTATCGGTGAGCGAGCGGTTGTATATGATTGCTAAGTAGGGTGCTATTGTATCAGCGTAATCTGAAAGGAACCTAATCGGTATACAATCTGGACCTGAAGACTTGCCCGTATCAAGGGATTTGAGTTGCTTCGTAACCCCTAAGGTATGTACTTCTAAGAAACTCATGCTAGCAGTTGTTCGTGTTTCATTCTGGAATATTCCATTCGTCTTCCCTGGTCAAATCGCGTCAATAGGAACGAAAGATACAAGCTAAGTTTGCGCATGGCATCGCACGCTAGGGGCAATACAACGAGTGCTTCTCCAGCACCGTCCAGCACGCAAGACTCATCCTAATTCCCAGATGAATTCCTGTGGCGCACTCGCTACCCCCACCCCTCCCCTCCGTCCACTGGCCTGGCAGCACCTAGCCGTCCACAGCCATGAGGAGGGGGGGGGGGGAGGAGGACCGCACCACTAGTATCAATAGCCTATTACGATACCCGCAGTATCTCGACACTTCAGCAGAAGATGATAGACGCGACATTCTTCGAAACGTCGCAATAGTTCAACAATGCCGCCCCGCTGGAAACCTGAGAGCTTTCCGTGAATAGTATTCACTGGGAAAGTTTACAGGCATGGATGTGTGCATACTGCCTGCAAAATGTGTTATGAAAGGGGTTAATATTAATTAATATGACCACCGCTTATGTTCGACGTCAACGTGCGATTACCTCTCACAGACTGCAAGTGGCAGCACTAGCGGAGGAGGTATATAAAGTGCGTCAGGTGGAGGCGGAAAAACAATGCTGTCGTTGTCGCAATGCGGAAACGGAGCGATTCATCTGATGTCCAAAGGGGCATGATCGTCGGCTTTCCGGGCGGAGGGTGAAAGCATTTCCGAAACGACTAAGTTTTTAAACTGCTCGTGTACCATCGTCGTTAAATTATATCGCTCATGGCATAATTGCGCTATCCGAAACTGGAGACGAGGCAACTGTGGCACAGAACGGGCCATAGATGACAGGGGTAAACGACGGCTATTGTGGAAATATGTACGAGCCAATAGACGCGCAAGGTGTTGAGCAACTTTGTGATTACCGCACAATGAGAGGCAAATTTTTGCTATCGCCATTTAGCCCGGCGACGTACGTTCACCAATGATTTATACAATGTCTGTGTTTATATAGAGTATGTATATTGCATTAGAATGTCCTTCAAACATGTATGCATATCTCAAGGAACACACACTATTTGACGATTCGCAGCTGTTGTAACTACTGCGAAATGGATTCACAAACTGCGAATGCGGTTTGAGGTCAACTATGCATTTTATTAGTGACACATGAAAATCTGTTCCGGTCCTGCAAAGATTTTCATGTCTGTAAGGAAACCTACAGCTGACATCAGACCGTGTTCGTGATTCTTTCATCCATTTCAAAATATTTACAACAGTTGTGAATCGTCAAACAGTGTCCGCCTGCATGCATGCATGTCTGAAGGACAAAAAAATGGTTCAAATGGCTCTGAGCACTATGGGACTTAACATCTGTGGTCATCAGTCCTCTCGAACTTAGAACTACTTAAACCGAACTAATCTAAGGACAGCACACACATCCATGCCCGAGGCAGGATTCGAACCTGCGACCGTAGCAGTCGCGCGGTTCCGGACTGCGCGCCTAGAACCGCTAGACCACCGCGGCCGGCGTGTCTGAAGGACATTGTACATTAATGTGCCCTAAAGACGCGGAATAAACACCGGCATTGTGTACATCATTGGTGTATTAATAATGGTGGAGAAGTAGTAAAAGTATCATTTTTTGAAAATAAACACTGTTTTCTATATCAGCTTGTCTCTTTAATTATTGTGTGCACCTGGTAAACACTCAATATTTCGTGACTGATCTTCTCTGGAATAGCTCGTAAGAAAAATGCGTACCTAAGGCTTTCTCCGCGAGCTCTGATTCGTCTCATTTTATAACGTAGTCATTTCCATAGTGTGTAGGTGTAAGTCAAAGTATAAGGGGCCATCGAAGTATTTCCGATCGAAGAGCACTATAATCGCTTGGCTACATGTCGGTGTTTATACAGTCGCGCGGGGTTGCATATGCGCTGCAGCAACACCCTCAAACGGAAACTTTTTGATCGCTCCTTTCATGTTCACATTCGGTGCAGAATATTGGTACCTGAATATCGTCAAAAGTTCTTGCAGCAGTGCAAAACACCTTTGTTTTACTGATTTCCGCCTCAACTGGTGACATTCTGTCGCCTGTTTCGTGATAATACCAAAGGGGGTGCCCTCTCTGAACTTTTCCGTTGTGCTCCGTTAATCCTTGTCTGATAAGGATGCAACACGGCGCAGCAATACACCAGAAGGGGATGAACGGCTTAAGTGTAGCCAGTTTCTTTGGTAGACTTGTCTATTGATCAGGAAGACGAAATGGCTGCCTGAAAAACGTGAAGAAATCGAAAAAGAAATTATTGTCCGAAGGACTGACTCAGCACATAGGAATGTCAAAATAACCTTCCGTGTAATTAAAAGAAAGTATATTAACTTTAAGAGTGCAATGGGAATTCCATTGTTAAAGACAGAGGAGAGAGCGGATAGGTGGAAAGAGTGCAATGAGGGCCTCTATGAGGGGGAAGATTTGTCTGATGTGGTAGAAGAAGAAACAAGAGTCGAATTAGAAGACATGAGGGCTCCAGTCTTGGAATCAGAAGGAGCTTTGAAGGACTTAAAATCAAATAAGGCATAAGGGATAGATAACATTCCATCAGAATTTCTAAATTCATTGGGGGCGGTGGAAACAAAACGGATCTTCACGTTGGTGTGTAGAATGTATGAGACTGGCGACATGCCATCTGACTTTCGAAAAAGCATCATCCACACAATTCTGGCCGGCCAGTGTGGCCGTGCGGTTCTAGGCGCTTCGGTCTGGAATCGTGTGACCACTACGGTCACAGGTTCGAATCCTGCCTCGGGCATGGATGTGTGTGATGTCCGTAGGTTAGTTAGGTTTAAGTAGTTCTAAGTTCTAGGGGACTGATGACCACAGATGTTAAGTCGCATAGTGCTCAGAGCCATTTGAACCAAGCCACACAATTCTGAAGGCGGCAAGAGCTGACAAGTGCGAGAATTATCGCACAATAAGCTTAACAGCTCATGCATCCAAGTTGCTGACAAGAATGATATACAGAAAAATGGAAGAGAAAATTGGAGATGCGCTAGATGACGATCAGTTTGGCTTTAGGAAAGGTAAAGGCACGAGAGAGGCAATTCTGATGTTGAGACTGACAATGGAAGCAAGACTGAAGAAAAATGGAGACATGTTTATAGGATTTGTCGACCTGAAAAAAGCGTTCGATACTGTAAAACGCTGCAAGCTGTTCAAAATTGAGAGAAAAATAGGGTTAAGTTATAGGGAGAGACGGATAATATACAATATGTACAAAAGCTAAGAGAGAACAATAAGAGTGGACGACCACGAACGATGTGCTCGCATTAAAAAGGATGTAAGACAGGGATGTTGTCTTTTGCCCCTACTGTTCAAACTGTATATCGAAGAAGCAATGATGGAAATAAAAGAAAGGTTCAGGAGTGGGCTTAAAATTCAAGGTGAAAGGGTATCAGTGATAGATTGGGTGATGACATTGCTATCCCGAGTGAAAGTGAAGAAGAATTACACGATCTGCTGAATGGAACGAACAGTCTAATGAGTACAGAATATTGATTGAAAATAAATCGCAGAAAGACGATAGTAAAGAGAAGTGGTAAAAATGAGAACAACGAAAAACTTAACATCAGTATTGATGGTCACGAAGTAGATGAAGTTAAAGAATTCTGCTACAGGGCAGTAAAACAACCAATGACGGACGGAGCAAGGAGGACATCAAAAGCAGACTAGCACTGGCAAAAAAAGTGCATTCCTGGCCAACAGAAGTCTACTGGTATCAAACATAGGCTTTAATCTGTAGAAGAAAATTCGCAGAATGTACGTTTGGAGCACAGCATTGTGTGGTAGTGAAACATGGACTGTGGGAAAACGGGAACAGAAGAGAATAGAAGCATTTGAGATGTTGTGCTACAGACATGTTGAAAACTGGGTGGATTGATAAAGTGAGGAATGAGGAGGCTCTGCGCAGAATAGGAGAGGAAAGGAATATGTGGAAAACACTGAGAAGATGAAGGGACAAGATGATAGGACATATGAGGGGATGACTTACATGGTATTAGAGGGAGCTGTGGACCGCAAAAACTGTAGAGCAAGACAGTGATTGGAGTGCATCCAGCAAATAATTGGCTTCAAATGGCTCTGAGCACTATGGGACTCAACGTCTTAGGTCATAAGTCCCCTAGAACTTAGAACTACTTAAACCTAACTAACCTAAGGACATCACACACACCCATGCCCGAGGCAGGATTCGAACCTGCGACCGTAGCAGTCCCGCGGTTCCGGACTGCAGCAAATAATTGAGTTCATAGGTTGGAAGTGATAGTCTGGGATGAAGAGGTTGGCACAAGGATGGAATTCGTGAGGAGCCGCATCAAACCTTCCAGAAGACGGACGACTAAAAAAAAAAAATTAGTAAGAAACACACCTCAGTATCAATGAGACGTTAGACAGGGACGCGAAAACTTGTAGGACTTGTAAGAGAAGCATCATCAGGCATAGAATACGACACTGGTGGCGTGGAGAGAGTGTGGGTTTTGGTTGGTGTGGCAGTACTGAAGCAAGGGAAGGGGCGGCGATGAAACTCTAGTTACCGTTGCAGGGCGGTTCAGGGCGCACCCAGCACTGCAGTAGCATGTGCCAGCCCGCCAGCCAGTGTTCCACACGTGCCTACATATTTCCTCTTCTGAGGGTCACGTGCGCCCGTATCTCGTGCCGGTCCAGCCTTCTGAGTCAGGTACCCATTCCCGGTTCCAGAACCGTGAGCCGTCTCAGCGTTCCTCGCCTTCTGTACTACCTCTCTGTGGTGATAATCTTTCGAACAAGAACTAAACTTGTATTGTGTCTGTAGCTTTCAGCTGCTATGTGCATTTATAATGCTTCATTCAGTGGTCACCAAATTCCACGTCAAATGAATAAGTCCTAACGAAAATAACATTACGCAATCTGACTATCCACAAGTATGGTTCGACAGACACATTTAAACGCAAGGGATGGCATCTGAAGTGATCTGCTATTGGTATTGCCTGCTGGGATGTGGATCTCAAGGACACACCGAAATCACAGGAGTAATCCGTTGTAGTTGCCACATATTTCTTTATTACAATCAAAGCTTTTATCAAATCCCAATCATAACAATAATACACTTCGTCTGAAGGTGATGGAGACGCATTCCATCGAAACGTTGCTACGAGACGACGATGCCACTCGGCTGACAACCCGTGAAGACTTCATACATAAAATTCGCCGAGAAAGCCTGCACTCGCATAATACAAAGGCGATTGCCTTAACAAATAACATAAACAAATTTCTTTAATTAGAACAATGCCCATAAAACCTGAAAAATTGAATGTGACTATGTGAACTAACTCAAATTTCATTACTTAGATCAAACTAACGTCCACACGATTCCTATCAGAACTCTAGTTACTTCTAACCGCAAAGAAAATACACTAAGTCCAAACCACAGATCTTGCAACATTTGGCTAGCCAACTTTCCTTAAATAAAACAATATTCATATAAGCTTTATTAGTAAAAACAAGAACCACTTACACGACTAAGGAGGTGCATTAATTTCACCAAACAATTTCTTTAAGCCTGGTTAACCAAGTTGATTAATGAAAAATATTCATAAAACCATTGCTACTTGAACGTAACAATATGACAAATAGCCCCTAAAATGAGGCCGCTTCAATTCTGCGTGTGAATCAGATAGACCCGAGCACACCAAAGGATTTTAACCAATACAAGAGATCCACGGGACGGAAAATGAAATAGAAATGTACTGAAGTTTGCACTCCAGTTTGAACTTCAGACACCATAACTCTTCACCGGAAGGATGGAATCTCACAAAACAGTAACAACATAACCCGATATGAAACGGTGGGTGGGGGTGGGGGGGGGGGGGGGGAGGGCAGGGCCTTAAATATCACTCTGCCACCGTGGTACACGCCTCTCTATTTGCTCGCGTATACCACTGCCAATGATCTGCAACGTAAAAAACATCAGCGGCAGGCAATATTCTGAGGCATGAGATACACAATGTTATCTAGAGAACAGGTTATCAATAACTTTCAATGATATACGTCGCAACTAAATGCAAGCACAGTTCATCTCCGTGAGTTTCTTGGCCAGTCGCGGCCATTAAAATTTAACGAACCGATTGCTTAAAACACCAATAAAATAATGATCTAGAAATTAAAAAGACACACAATTATCTCGGCACACTTTTAAACGCCAGACTACAATAATAAACTTCAAGGTAGAATGGGAGAAATATCCCGGCGTGGCTTGGAACGCCAGACACCGATTTACGCACTACTTGTTGCATTTATAGCTACGTATTTAGCCATACTTCGTGTTTGTTTGTTGGACGTAGCTACACTTCCTTAACTGTCGTCTAGGTATCATGTCACGACACCGAATTGAGTGATAAACAACTAGAACAGTTCCAAATGGTTTTAGTACACTGGAATATTCAGTTAAGATGCACACAACCCACCGAAGCAACTCGACGACTCCAATTCATTCGACCTGTGTAGCATGTAACAGATTCTAAGGAACTTCTCCTCCCAACCTCTAGGAAAACCCCATCACCATGGGCAATGGATCTGCCTTGCACGATTAAACACGTTGCAGCGGCTGGCCACGGTCCTTCGTGATTCCGACTCGGCCTCTCGGTGCGCTACATACGTACACAGTCTGACGTCACTCCGCCTCGCACCGCGAATAACCGCACCCCCTTTGGCAGAGCGCACGCACTGCCGTTAAATCCCGCGGCCAAAGATGTGAAGAAGACAAAGAAGCATCGAAGTCGACGCAACGATCAAAATGACAATCGATGGAAACTGGCGCCAGAAACGTACCATCTCACCTACCTTTACCTTTACTGAAACCAACTTAGAAACAAACATCTATTTCCCATCTGTTTCAAATGGTTCAAATGGCTCTGAGCACTATAGGACTCAACATCTTAGGTCATAAGTCCCCTAGAACTTAGAACTACTTAAACCTAACTAACCTAAGGACATCACACACACCCATGTCCGAGGCAGGATTCGAACCTGCGACCGTAGCAGTCCCGCGGTTCCGGACTGCAGCGCCAGAACCGCACGGCCACCGCGGCCGGCTTTCTCATCTGATCAGGAAGATATGTACCCAGGATCGTTCAGTCATTCATTCACAAATTTATCATATTTCGTTGTAGTGACCTTGCAGCCGCGCCCACTTTTCCTCTAGTCAAATTTTAATAATGCAAATACAACATGTAGTGTGTTGCGTAAAATGACATATAATTCTGTGCTTAAACTGTTTCGCTTAGAATGATAGTTTTGAATGTTCGCGTGACTTTACCGCGCAAAGTCGACTCCAGAGTGTATAATAAATTAAGATTCTAACTGTTTCTATTAAACGCTTGGCCTCAGAACATGTTACTACAGGGGGGGAAACACGTTACTGACAACAATACTGATCACTTATAAACCTGTGTACTGAAACTACTGTGAAAGGCAATCGTATATTTAATTCCGAAGCTTCCGGTGACTGTAGGTTTGGTTTTTTCCCCACTCAAAACACACATATACAGCAAACTTCACTGCACTGCCTACCTGTAATATCATCTTGATAATTTAGTTGTATCCCCAAAACTAAAATATAACGTCGTCACCCCTAGTGGGGCTTGTGTGCGTTGCTCTGAGATATACTGAATTGCTTTAAAGCCAGCTTTTCTTTTATAATTATATAGTTATAAGAAAAAAATGGTGCAGAACTGTGTAGCCTTAGGAATGTCTGTGTACTACGATCATTTCTCTCTTTCCAACATCTTCCTGTTATGGGACCGAAACACTACAACTATGCCACAGAATTGATAGCAAAAGTGATTTACATAAAATGTTTCAAACTCCTTCCGTCTGGACCTTTTCTCCCTCTTAATCGTCAGTTACACCACCAAAACGGAAATGTATGAGCCTCGTATCTGCAACACATCAATCAAGGATGCTATCCTGAGCAGGCATGCATCCAGAGAGATCGTGTATAATTGGATGAGTGATGTGAGTAAGATTGGTACAGAACAGTCTTCGTGGGACTGTAGTTATGGTATTAGAATACCAGTCTATATCACAGGTGTGGGTCGGTTATCGAAGTTTGGAACACGTGTTATGCTTTTCCCAAAATATCGAAGTGTGTTGATTACGTGGAACTCAGCTCGTTCTGTTCCTTAACGAGACGTCGAGTGTAGTGGCTATAGTACGCTCCTACTTCTGATCAGTTCCAAATTAAATCAGATACAGTGTTATAGGGAGGGTTGGTTAAAGACGGAGGAACAGATACAAGATGCAAAGAGAGACCCTGTAGAGTTTTGGACAGGATCCACGAATGCATGAATAATTTGTGATTCCCATTTACTTAGGGGGATATGGCCAATTGTAGTGAAATATTACCGAATTTATGAAGTGTTTCAGCTGAGGAGCGTAGTTTTTGCATCTCCTCTCTGCTGATGGCTATTTCCTACACTAAGAAACAGCATTTCCGTTATGTGTGTATGTAGTATAACAGGGTTCACGATGTTTCCACGTGTCTACAGCCCTCACAAAGTAATGAAGGGGGGTGGTTTAGGAATGATACAAAAATTGAAAATCATGCTGCTTTGTCATTGGCTGATAGCATCACGAGATCGGCGTGATGAAACATTTTGTCGACGTGACAACTCGTCGAGTGTGGTGGTAATTGGGTAAAATGCGTTTAAATTACCTGGTAAAATAACAAAAATTTATGGCACATACGTAAAAGTGATATAAAATCGACAACAATATGGATGAAAATCATTCCATTCGGCACCAGTGTGACTCACAACTGATGGTCCATACTATTGTGGGGCGACAGGTGAAGTTTATGTTGTTAATAATGTAGCATGATGCTGTTGTTTGCTGTTCTCAACACTGGCTGTCTAACTACAATATTGGCAACGAAAAAGTGATTAGCAAAACGTGAAGCCTGTAATTAGAATTCCTAGTGCCCACTTCATCTGTGAAATACACTTATAGCTACAGCTTACAGCTCTGAGGAATTAGGAGATTGTCTGGGATTCATAATCAAAAGCGATTCTCTAAAAATGTTCACTATATTCTGAAAGTCACAGACCAAAAAGAATCCACACAATCCAACTAACAGAACAGTTGAGTCTAATGCGCTGATGCAACTATAACTGTTCAAATTAAATGTTTAAGTGAATGCTCGCCATAATTTGATGATAATGTTCATCAAACGCCACACTAAATAATGGTAGAATGTCTGTCCCGCGGCGGCACGTGAAAATACGACATACGCAACCTGAAGATAGATCATTAAAGTCATCTCAGAATTAACACTTCACTCGAAAACGATTTCATGGTTACGCATATCCCGAGTAACTTATTATGGCATCCGAGGCTGTTTATAGCAATGATACCAACGCGACACGACTCCCGCCACAGTTGGTGCGCTAATCAGCGTCTGGAGAGAACTGGGGCCATCTTCTCTCGTGCAGCGCTCTTATATATAAAGCCGCGGTGTGGACGGCTAAGGGAACGCCTGATCAAATCGGCTCTCCCGACTAGCTGCTGGGCTAGTAATGCACCACTTTAAGCTATCGAATAAATCATTGCTTCCTTTGCTGATGGCCGATGAAGCTCTCAATTGAAATGTGCAATCAGCACACAGGTAAGTAATCATCATAAACGTCTGACGTGGCAAAGTCAAATATTTTAGGCGAGAGAATTAATTTAATTACACTACACGCAGTAGACGAGCTCTGGACTTGCTCTTTGGAGATACGCTATCGCTATAGTTTTATAGTTATTCAATTGAAACTTCTCACATCTTTATGATTATAGCGAATCTCCCTTCTACTTAAATTTAAACATCCTAGCTTTATTTATTCGCCTACTTAATCTATTTTGCTTCCTTAATTTTTAAGATAAAAACCAGAAAATTATGAATTTCAACTAAAATTTTAATTTGTGAGACCCAAAGTACTGTTTCTACTAAATTATTATGAAAAAGGAATCTAAATATAAATTTTTAAGTTTCTAGCTCTTTTCTGTTGCGCCAATGATTTTTACAGAAAAACGTTCAAATTTCGAAAATGGTTAAAGTTATTGAACTGACATTCAACACATATTGTTTTAGTATTACTCCTGACATGCTAGAACCGTTTCAGGTTATTTACTTGATTTTTAAAGTATTGCGCAACGGTTATGACGTCAGAGCTCGGCTGGCACACAATGGAAAGACTGATGTGAATTTTATACAGTGTGAGTAGGCTGCTTCCCTACACTATCCGTAATCTATGGGTTTAAGTCCTGCAGAAAACTCCCTGTTCCACATGCAGTTATGCATTGTAAGCCATAAAAATGAAAGACGCAGTGGCCAAAGTATTTGGCGGACATTATGAGCGCCATCTAGGGCACCAAAACAGTGATCATATACCTGGGTGCGATATGCCCTGCCAATATGAAGAATCAGTGCTCTGGGTTCGTTTGAAAATGGAACATTGAGGCACCTGTTACCCGTTACTGTTTAAATTCAGAGGTTATCACTTTTGGAGAGCTATTTGGAGACACTCCACGATGCTGCTAACTGTCCTAGTTTCCATATGTTGCCATGTCTTCCGCGTTTTCGTCAATAAGAAACACCATCTCTGTCTTTTATTCCAACCATCATGTGTGTTGTCAGAGTAGCATAGTTTACACCATGCCGGTTTAGCACCTGACACACACCTCAAAGTCATGGTGGAAAAACAAAATGTATGGCAGTGTACAAAGCTGTAGTCATACACAGCCTGGATGTATTAAAGCAAAAAACAATTTATAAAACTGCTTACAAAAGCACAACACAGGCACCGTCTGTTGTGACTGATAGTCTGTGGGATATGGTCCTCCTACATTACGGGTGACAAAACTTTACACAGGTCTGTGCAAGCGATTTCGATCACTTGTAACCTCCCCCTCACTTATCGACTTTAATGACAGTGAAAAATTAAACCGCGTATACCTAATGGAAATTTGGGAAAAGCAATCGTCACCGAAGTTAATCCGACGGTAAAGAGGGAGGAAAGGGTTATTAATGAAAGGAAAAATGCAAATGAAACTGGTGGAAATTAATTTTGAAAAGGGGTAAAGTTAATAAAGAAAGTAAATGTGCGGTCGTCACGTTAACAATTAATTGACACTAATTAGATATTTGAGATTTGGGGGAAATTACGGTCGCCAGTCCTAAGGACAATTACTATAGTAACTGAAAAAGAAAGGTTATTACACATATAATTAGCACTAGAAGCACGGCAACTGAAGGTTGACACGTGTAGTGTGAAAACTGAAAGTTTGTCAGAAGTAATAAATTTCGCTACACTCTGACTTAATTTAGCAAAAGAATTAATAAAACCGTAAATCGAAAGTTAATTTAGTGACTGAAGTTAATAGTGAGCTTTCTTTCTGAAGCACATCGAAATTCAGTAAAATACGGTTAGTCCTGGACTACCTCAACAATCATTTCAAAAGCTACTTGAATCTACGCAATTTAGAAATAAGAGATTTAACTTTGAACTTGAATTAAATGATTCTGAACAATTAACAATAGTAAAATTTAGTACGTACCAAGCTGAGCTGCAGTCACAGGTAAGCTAAAATATGGTAACAAAACTCTCACTCTTAATTTGTGCTTGTGTAATCTAAATATTGTAGCCAGCGTTGAATACCTTAACTGAACTTTGAAATTAAAGCAGTGAAATCGAATGATGCTGACGTTTGAATTTCAACGACACTCGGGTTCATTCCGGAAAAGGAAGGGACCCTGCTTGGTAATGCAATTGGGACAATGAGCAACAAAGGTTCATGCTACGTTGCTGTAATTTTGTGATTTGAACAGTTTGAAAAGCTGAGGTCTGCCATACAGTTCTAAAACTTTACGTGCTTCCAGTCTTCCATGTTGGTTGATTGAAGGTTTGAAGCCGTCGATCGAGGAGGTGGCGACAGTCACTCATTGTCGGCCGTCGCTGTTGCAGAAGCTGGATGTTGGCGCGCCTCCTTCTCGACACGGTCACCAGGCGAAACGGGCTCTTGATGTGCGCCAGCTAATGCTTCCCGTCCGCGACGCCGTGTCAGAAACTATCATAGCAAGTCGAGCGCAATTACATGCTGCCCAACCCCGAAAGCGCGGCAACTCGCGGGAGCTTCACACAACACACCTGCTCCACTGCACTACCCCAGCCACTCTCTGCTCTCCCCGCGCTCCACGCGGCAGAGTTAACACTCCCAAAGATCCTACACACTTTGGTTCTCCACACGGCCTATCGATGTAATCGTTCGATAGAATAGTTTTCTCTAGGCCAGACCCAGCGTAAAAATATAAATAATATTCACAAAACAAACCAATTATACATCGACATAAATGCATAAATATATACAAATAGTAAAACAATTACAATATACAAATACACAGAAATGTTATATCTTCAGGTAACAAAATAAGGAAAAAATTTGCAGTGCAATAGATGGAAATAGGAGGATATGCATTTCCGGCGTTACACACTTCCCACCTGCTCCAATGGATCAACGTGTATATTTAATAGGATCAACAGATATTCTTGGTGTTAACGTGCAGATGGTATTTGTTTTCAGTCGGATGAGAGGGAAGCGATATTATCTTATTGTGTTCTCTACTGGGTGACGTTAGTTTTACTCTGTTGGATGTCATAAAAATTGTGAAGAGAGAGAGAGAGAGAGAGAGAGAGAGAGAGAGAGAGAGAGAGAGAGACTGTGCTGTCAACAATGTCTTTGACATCATTAAACTGTCATGTTTTTAACGTAGAGAGAGAGAGAGAGAGAGAGAGAGAGAGAGACTGTGCTGTCAACAGTATCTTTGACATCATTAAACTGCCATGTTTTTAACGTAGAGAGAGAGAGAGAGAGAGAGAGAGAGAGAGAGAGAGAGAGAGAGAGACTGTGCTGTCAACAATGTCTTTGACATCATTAAACTGTCATGTTTTTAACGTAGAGAGAGAGAGAGAGAGAGAGAGAGAGACTGTGCTGTCAACAATGTCTTTGACATCATTAAACTGTCATGTTTTTAACGTAGAGAGAGAGAGAGAGAGAGAGAGACTGTGCTGTCAACAATGTCTTTGACATCATTAAACTGTCATGTTTTTAACGTAGAGAGAGAGAGAGAGAGAGAGAGAGACTGTGCTGTCAACAATGTCTTTGACATCATTAAACTGTCATGTTTTTAACGTAGAGAGAGAGAGAGAGAGAGAGAGACTGTGCTGTCAACAATGTCTTTGACATCATTAAACTGTCATGTTTTTATCATAGCAATCACAGGAATATGATAGAGGAGGTCAGGACATATACAGGGTGATACTTATAGACCGTCATCAAATATCAATGAGTTGTAGGTGTTATGCTTCGGAGTTTCTTTGTGCAGTCCATGTATAATCTGAATGATTGTGAATTTTCTCCTGTATGTTAGTGTGCTGATTTTTCATTGCGACAGCTCTCCACCTAGTCGGTTACAGGTAGAGGACTAGACAGCCTTATAACTAATAGAACAGCACTGTCGTAACCTGCTAGGGTTTCTAGAGAATTAGCAGGGGTCTCTGACTTGGTGGGGGACATCTCTTACTCATGGAAGTCATGCAGATTGAAATGCTATATACTGACGACTGGAAGATTCGTGAGAATATGGCAGGCAAGGTATACTCTGAAAAAGAGGAGTTAAGAGGTGAGCTCTGTACCGTTTCTTCTACATGTTATGGACAAACATATTACAACCTCTTACGTACGTGTCATGAAGTGACTGGAGTGAGAAAATTAGGAGCTAATATGAAGGCTTTTACAGACGCACAATCAGCAGCAGAAGTTCGATCTTTTGTTTTGTTGATAAATAAGAGACAATATTCTTCTGTGAGGTTTGCGTGCCTATAAATCGATAGAGTAACATCTTAATAGGTAGACTAAATTTATATTTAATTCTATATTCTTACCCGAGCCATCGTATGGTGTGTGGTGGAGGGTACCCTGCAACACTACTAGTCATTCTGTTTCATATTCTATTCGAAAATAGAGCGAGGGAAAAAGACTGCCTACAAGCCCCCTTCTGGCATTAGTTTCTCGTATTTTATCCTCATGGTCCTTATGCGAAATGTATATTGGCTGTGGTAGAATCCTTTTTTAGTCAGCTTGAAATATCAGCTCTCTATAGTATTTCTCAAAAAGAATATCGTCTTCCCTCCAGGGATTCCCAGCTGAGCTACATGGCGAGTGTAATCCGATAGCTGGAAAAAATTACGCGCCATGCAAAGGGACTCTCACGATCAATTTAATTAATTAGCCCATCAATATCAGTGACATGACATTGGGAGGGTGGAAGTGAGGGCTACACTACCACAGATATGATTCTGGAGTTGGAGTTGAAATCAAGCGTTTTTTTGGCTACAGAGAGATCTTTTAACGAAATTTCAATCTCCACCTGCACAGGAAGAGGTCAACATCACAATAAGATCGCATATATTACCGAATTTAGATAATGATATGTAGCAAAAACCTAATATTCACAACTTCTCTGTGCTGCTTCCTTATGTGACTTCATATGTGATGAAGTATTTAGTTACTTTGAGAGAGTTCGGAAGTGAGGAAGCATCCTATGACAGAGGTAGAGCATGCTGTCAGCGCTCCACCATGAGCCAAAATGAGTTTAATATTCTAGTGTTGTGATGAAGGATGTAACAGGTATTAGGCTGATTAGAACAGATTTTTTTTTACGTGTTGAGAGAATACTTACTGGCAATATAGCCTATGCCATACTGTTACAGGATTTTTACAATCAGTAACGATACATTAGCGGTGTGAAAACGCGTGTTTGCGCCTATTTCTTGTGTCTCCGAAAATAGCTCGTATAAAGATGGGAAATGTACATTTTTTGTACGAAATTCGAAATGAATGAGCAGAGTGGATTTTTAAAACGGGGGTGGGGTCTATGTGGGGGTGGAATTGGTTAAAACTATGGTATACATCCAAGCCGTGCCTGCTTGTCTTGCAATGTCTGTGGCCAACTGGAAGTGGCGGCTTAGTCTCACGCGAGCGACAGGTATAAAGACAGGATTCCAGCTACTGGCTGGTTGGCTCTTGCCTGCATCCACAGGACTAGTGAAGTAACCAGCATGCCAGGTGAGCAGTGACGGAAATAGACAAGTGTCTTGTGTGAGAACATTCGATGTGATGCGCGACTGCGCTGGACGATTATTCCACTCATATATTGATCAGTTACTGCATGGTGACAGCCTCTCTGACCTGTAAGCATTCAGTAGGAATACAGCGTGGATGCAGGCGATGGGCTTGCAGTTGCTGATGCGTGTGCAAGTCTCTCCCAACTGGCACCCATGTGACAATTCGATGCGTTGGCCAGCAGCGCGGCTGCTCCTCTCGACAGTCGGTAGATAGTGTGCTCTTTGCGATTGCAAGTGTGGGTGATTAGTAGGATTTTTTCAGCCGATATGTTGAGAGGAAATGTTGTG
Source organism: Schistocerca serialis cubense (assembly GCF_023864345.2). Lineage (NCBI taxonomy): Eukaryota > Metazoa > Arthropoda > Insecta > Orthoptera > Acrididae > Schistocerca > Schistocerca serialis. Next base: position 40,392,814 of record NC_064642.1, read on the forward strand.
GTGGAGGAGGGTACTTGTGTTGCCAAACGTTGGTGCATACAAGACTTCATATATATTTAGCACTACGATCTATTTACGGCGAATATGGAACAACTTGATTTGCAGAATATCTTCGTGTGATTCTCAAACCTTGAAAATTTGTTGTATTACAAGAGAAGTCTTCCGAAGTAAGAGTGATTTCAGGTGTGCCGCAGGGGAGTGTCGTAGGACCGTTGCTATTCACAATATACATAAATGACCTGTTGGATGACATCGGAAGTTCACTGAGGCTTTTTGCAGATGATGCTGTGGTGTATCGAGAGGTTGTAACAATGGAAAATTGTACTGAAATGCAGGAGGATCTGCAGCGAATTGTCGCATGGTGCATGGAATGGCAATTGAATCTCAATGTAGACAAGTGTAAGGTGCTGCGAATACATAGAAAGATTGATCCCTTATCATTTAGCTACAAAATAGCAGGTCAGCAACTGGAAGCAGTTAATTCCATAAATTATCTGGGAGTACGCATTAGGAGTGATTTAAAATGGAATGATCATATAAAGTTGATCGTCGGTAAAGCAGATGCCAGACTGAGATTCATTGGAAGAATCCTAAGGAAATGCAATCCGAAAACAAAGGAAGTAGGTTACAGTACGCTTGTTCGTCCACTGCTTGAATACTGCTCAGCAGTGTGGGGTCTGTACCAGATAGGGTTGATAGAAGAGGTAGAGAAGATCCAACGGAGAGCAGCGCGCTTCGTTACAGGATCATTTAGTAATCGCGAAAGCGTTACGGAGATGATAGATAAACTCCAGTGGAAGACTCTGCAGGAGAGACGCTCAGTAGCTCGGTACAGGCTTTTGTTAAAGTTTCGAGAACATACCTTCACCAAAGAGTCAAGCAGTATATTGCTCCCTCCTACGTATATCTCGCGAAGAGACCATGAGGATAAAATCAGAGAGATTAGAGCCCCCACAGAAGCATACCGACAATCCTTCTTTCCACGAACAATACGAGACTGGAATAGAAGGGAGAACCGATAGAGGTACTCAGGGTACCCTCCGCCACACACCGTCAGGTGGCTTGCGGAGTATGGATGTAGATGTAGATTTAGATGTAGATGTAGAAGAATCATCATAAGGTAGTGACAACTGTAAGTGATCCAGCTAACTTCTGTAAATTGTTAAGCAATTAATTTGATAGGGTAGTGCAAATGATATAGCCACCAGGTACCTCTTTGAGTCTGGAGACACTGGTTCATATACAAACATGACGTAGCCACACGAGAGAGAGAGAGAGGGAGAGAGAGAGAGGGGGGGGAGAGGGAGAAAGAGACGGTGTGTGTGTGTGTGTGTGTGTGTGTGTGAGAGAGAGAGAGAGAGAGAGAGAGAGAGAGAGAGACAGAGAGAGAAAGAGAGAGAGAGAGAGAGCATGTGTTTTGATGTGTTTTGACAGGAATTTACTAGGTGTCAATATCAAAGATTTGGTGCCACCTAATGCTTTGTCTGACAGGAAGTAGCCAGCAGGGCGGGGGGGAGGAAAGGAGGGGACTGGAGGGAGGAGCAGTGGGGATGTTGCTATGTTGCTTCTCCCAGAGTCCTCTGATAGTGTTAATGTGAACTAATTCAGTCAGTATCTGCACAACAGGGCTAGCACATAAGGCAGCTGCTTCCACTGATGTGCTTGGAAGGTTGTTTGAGAGCAAAACAGGGAGTGAGTCTGGTTTGAAATGGGCGCCAGCAAATGATACTTTGTTTAGGGATTAAGTAGCAGGAAACCTTGGGTTTCTACCAATGGCAGCCCGACACTTTCGCAGTCACTGTCCAGTGTTCAATGTGTATGTGGCAGCGACCCTGAAATCACCGGTTCTCTACGGACAGCATGTGTGAAAAAGCAAGTGTGTGCAGTCAGAAAGTTGTCTTTTTGCCTGATATTTTAAGCACAACCTGTAATACTGTAATTACATGCAATGAGTGTTTTATGTTGACAGTAATCCTTGCAAAATCCGTCTAAAGTGATCTACTTACACATTAAAAAAAAGGATCCAACACTTGTGAATTGAATTTTATCAATAAGCAATATATTATTATTATTATTATTATTATTACTATTTTTATTATGTGATCTTGAATGTAGTTGAATTTCCTGTTATGGGATTCTTCCAGTCCCCCAGCTCATTGAGGTTTCCTGCCAAATTTTTTGGGAATGGTGGGGTGGGAGGGAGTGGGGGAGGGGAGAGATGAGCTGAGAGATGTCTCAGAGGTGGAGGGGTTAATTAATTTATCGATTTAATTCATTAGTCAATTAATTGCTAATGTGCTTGTATCGGCAAGAGGGAGGGGGGAAGGGTTAGTTATTTCCCAGAGGTGTGGGGGATGGGAGAGATGTGAGGTTTCTCAAAATGATAGGTTATCCTTATGGGGTCATAAATCAGCTACCATAACTATAGGTCAAGGGGAGGGGCGGAGGTCATAAATCAATCAAGTTTGCTCTTGAATGTTTGCTATCCGCTGAATGTATGCAACCTACACAAAAAAATGCACCTGTGCTGCCCCTGCCCTACTACTTTGGCCAACAAAGCACTGCAGTGGACAGACATGTGTAATTTGTAAAGTACTATGGAACATAAGCTTATATACTACGGGATTAAATTTTTTTATGTAGCAGGCTGTGTTCTACCTCATATAAATAAAGAGAGGGCAGTGTGTCCTGTCATACTACACACTCCAAATTTAAAGGTTCCACTGCAGGACCAGAGAGCTTCACGTGAACTGTGTACAGTGATCTCAGATCTGTTTTTATTTGAATTTCATTCGAAGTAGGAAGTGATCACTTCATTTTTACTGTCAGTTGTTTTTAAAATATTGGTATTATTTGATTTAATAGCAATTCCAGATCTTAGATGCTCATGTTAGGGCCAAATTTCGAGTAGAGTATTTCCATTGCGTTAGGGTATCAACATTGGGTGTTAAGGGGTGTGTCAGAGTCTAGGTGATCTCTGGTTCTAAGAACGATTTCTAAGTTTACACATGCAGGATATTGCAAATGCTGTGTGATGATACATACAAATGTGGCTAATGCATCCATTCTTCCCAGTTGTCCTGCTTCATTCTCACATAATGATGTAAATATTCTGTTAGCGTTTGATGTATTCTTTCGAGTGCTCCATACATTTGAGGATGGAGAGCACAAGACTAAATCTTCTTGTTCTTCTGTAAAATACAAACCTTCTTTAGGATGTCACTTAGGAAGTTGATTCCTCAGGCACTCAATAAATTTGAAGGTATTACGTAGGTATTACATAAGTATTACGAAGGTATTACTTAGCTCCGCGAAACTCATCGACTTCGAACGTGGTCAGCTGACCAGGTGTCATTTGTGTCATACGTCTGTACGCGATATTTCCACACTCCTAAACATCCCTAGGTCCACTGTTTTCGATGAAATAGTGAACTGGAAACGTCAAGGGACACGTACTGCACAAAAGTGTACAGACCGACCTTGTCTCTTGACTGACAGAAATTGCCGACAGGTGAAGAGGGTCGTAACATGTAATAGGCAGACATCTATCCAGACCATCACACAGGAATTCCAAACTGCATTAGGATCTAATGCAAGTACTATGACAGGCGGGAGGTGTGAAAACTTGGATTTCATGGTCGAGCGGCTGCTCATAAGCCAACCATCACGCTGGTGAATGCCAAAAGACGCCTTGCTTGGCGTAAGGAGCTTTCACATTGGACGATTGAACAGTGAAAAAACGTTGTGTGAAGTGACGAATCACGGGACGAAATGTGGGGATCCGATGACAGGGTGTGGATATGGCAAATGCCCGGTGAACGTCATCTGCCAGCGTGTGTAGTGCCAACAGTAAAATTCGGAGGCGGTGCTGTTATGGAGTGGTCGTGTTTTTCATGGAGGGGGCTTTCACCCCTTGTAGTTTTGCGTGACACTATCACAGGACAGGCCTACATTGATGTTTTAAGCACCTTCTTGCTTCTCACTGTTGAAGAGCATTTCGGGGATGGCGATTACATTTTTCAACACGATCGAGCAGCTGTTCATAATGCACGGCCTGTGGCGGAGTGGATACACGACAATAACATCCCTGTAATGGACTGGCCTGCACAGAGTCCTGACCTGAATCCTATAGAACACCTTTGGAATGTTTTGGAACGCCGACTTCGTGCCAGGTCTCACTGACCGACATAGATACCTCTCCTCAGTGAAGCACTCCGTGAAGAATGGGCTGCCATTCCCCAAGAAACCTTTCAGCACCTGACTGAACGTATGCCTGCGAGAGTGGAAGCTGTCGTCAAGGCTAAGGGTGGGCCAACCCATATTGAATTCCAGCATTACCGATGGAGGGCGACAAGAACTTTTAAGTCATTTTCAGATGGATGTCCGGATACTTTTGAGCACATAGTGTAGTTGTGAATCATGAAACTGCTTCAGAACAGCACTTGCTGCTCTTCACTGATCGCTGGTTTCTGGTCGTCATGCTCTTCTACGGTTAAAGGATCTGTTCGAACCATTTCCTTTAATCTGCTAATTCGCCATTTTGTCTCTTGGTCAACTGAAACTACACCAGATATGTGGCGTCCTGAATCTTCCCCCATGGCAGGTACTGTTTCTGTCTTCACTTTGGGAAATTCCAAAATGCTTCTCTGCATGGTATATATACTCCCTTCTGCAACTGCTGCCTCCCCATTATTCCCTTGCTGAGACCTCTGTTCTATAGTTTAATCCTTAAAATCTTTCCGTCTGATAGCCCCATTCACATTACGTAACACAAGCTCTCTTTCCTCATCGTCCACTGCTTATCTTTATTCGTCGTTTCCCTTGAAACGGCTCCTTGTAGCTTCTTATTTCTTCTGGTTCCTCGCTCTGCAGGTCTCTCTTGGCTCTAAATCCGATCCCACCTGGTTCCTTCTGGTACCCCTGGGGTTATATTTGCCCTCGCGACCCGTTTTTCTAGGCCGCCTTATGTCTGTCCCATGAAGGACTACTAGCGGCTGTCTCCCAGTCCGCTAGATTCGCCTGTTCGAATCCAGTTCTGTCTGTAACTTTAGTGCTCTGTCGTTCCCATAGCAACTTACTGCGTAATCTGTGATTACTCATAAACCCTCGCAAGTGTCTCTTCCCAAGATTCCTTCATAAGGGACACCTAACTCGTTCAACACTATATGAAACACATATCCCACACACACTTCGTCATCTATCCTCATAATTAACATTGCCACTCCATGTGCCTCTATTACTTCTTTGATCCCTTAGAGTTCTATTGTTTCATTGGCATTACTGCAGACTGTGCTCTTCAATGCTGATTTCTTTATTAAGGTACCCTAGTGGCATAATCTACTATGAAACTTGGGATTCTCACGCATCGTATATTTAAAAAACCATTCCTGCTCTTACAGTCGATGGACTACAGCTTTGTGGCACAAGTCGACAGTATACTCATGCCATTCTTTCATTTCCCGGTTTCTGAATCTTCGTATTTGGTAGCCTAGCACTGCCGAACTAAGTGTTATGGTTCTTTACAAACGCAACTTATCACGGATCTTGCCTTAACACGTGGCTCTGGATGCTCTTTATGATCCCATCAATAACACATTGTTAGTCGCACAGCATTGCTTCTATCCTTCTCGGTGGTGGTGGAGGATGGGCTGTCTGTTTTTCTGCTGTACTGCAACTCAGATGCACTGTGTCTGTTTTTCTCAGATGTCTCTCCATAGCGCAATACCTTTTGCATGATGGCCTCGTCTCTTGTATCTCCACCAGTTATATCTCAGGCGGTTGCCTTCACTGAACATTTTTTACAAGAGGTAATAATTACTTGGGTTAACGTTAAATCCTGCCCCCTTGCTCTCACAATGGTTGTAATCCCGTCATTTTCGATTCCTTCTATGAACACTGCTCAACCCATATTCCCAACTAGAGCTAGACTTCCTATAACGTGTCTTTCTCTGTTCAAATGTGTGTGAAATCTTATGGGACTTAACTGCTGAGGTCATCAGTCCCTAAGCTTACACACTACTTAACGTAAATTATCCTAAGGACAAACACATACACCCATGCCCGAGGGAGGACTCGAACCTCCGCCGGATCAGCCGCACAGTCCATGACTGCAACCCCCTAGACCGTGTAACGTGCGCGTGGGGCACACAATACTCATTACAGCCTGTACTATGGTAAGTTAACGGGCTTCACCTTATGAGAAAGGATTTTTGTATAGAAATTGACCGCGTGTACCTGAATGGAGGCAAATCAGACTTACACACACTCGGTAATAACAATGATACGTCAAGTAAGTCCGAAATGCAAGTACACGTCAGGACGGACAAGAAACAACACAGAAGATGCTACCAATTTGTTAATTATACCGTCGCCAGCCTAATTAGGCATTAACTGAGTTTCTTCCCTGTACAAGTTGATGTACGTTCATGCAAAACAACACGTAATAACACTGCATAATATGGTAAATTTTAGAACCAGAAAATCTACTGAACTGATAAATTCACTTTCTATACTGATATGAATAAACCATAAATACATAACACCACACTACAATGTTTACTACAAAATTTCGTAGTGGCTATTGATCAGATTAAAATCGGGCATTGGTTACCCTAGAAATAGCACTTTCGAAACACACACACAATGTCAATTTTGATAAAGGTGAAACAGTGATAAATTTTGGTTTCTATTTTGGCTTTGAATTTGCTGGTCAAATCAGTTTAGAACACTTCAGAATTCAAATGAATAAAAAGGGGGGGGGGGGGACCCTGAAACTGTTATGATCACTGTATTAAAACAATTAATTACTGAAATCATTATGCCCTCAACGTTTCCAATATATGATTTACTACTCTTTTTGTCATATTTCTTGCTCATTTAAATACCATAATATCTGTCTCGAAATAATTAAGTTTCATTACTAAATCAATATCAAAATTATCTTCCCACTTTGTCAGACCTATGTTATTCGTCTATTAGTTCATTAAATTCTTTAAACATCATTCTAACATAGCTACGTCTGCAGGTAATTATTATTAACACAAACTTTAGTTTTTCATCTTGGGACACTCGGATTGCACAACATTTGGAAAGGACTCTGTCTAGGTTAGTTGTGAGGATAATTAAATGATAGGACAGTTCTGGTAAAATTTAAGTTGTTATTGAATAGTATGGAACAAAAGTAACACTGGTCCACACGAATACAGTACTAAAAGTTTCAACCTGTTTGTATCGATGCGGCGGTTGGCGGGCGGCAAGATGGCGAAGCACAGAGCGCACGTACAACCACAGCAATGGCTCTTGATGTATCGGCACTTTACTTCTTCATAGCGTCGCAATACTTTTCCATTTAGTGCCCATGGAATTTTACCATGCTGTATAGGCGTCGGAACGGCATATCCGAGGCTCAATGAAACTACGTCTTCCAGGAGAGCCTCCTCGATCCAGAACGTGTTACTCAGACCAATGCCCAACTCCGACGACTACTGCTGAGCCCGTTATGCCGTGCAGTGCCCGTGTGCATTTTCCCGCGCTCGCCTGCCTTCCACCTTTTACCGCTCCCCTGCAGACAGGGTATTCACCAGAGGTTTTGCATTCTACATATCCTAATACATTGCCTACGTATGTACCAGTCGCACAATTACTATTTTAACATCTTACAATAGTTTCAACGATTCTTACATTTCAATTCTGTTATAATATTGTTTGACATTTGACATAAACATTAATATTCACATCGAAATTTGTTTACAGTTTTCTTAACACAATGGCAAGAAACAAAAAAAAGGGAATGAAATCAGAACATCACTTACACTAATTCATCGAAGAATCAGAAGAGAAAAAAAACATAATATTTATATGTAGAATAGTACAGCGTTGTTGTTGTTACAACCGCTCGGCTAATCCCGCGCGGCTGTCTTTCTCTCATCACTCCCGGAACGGCACCTCGAAATTGGTGCTGCAGTGAGTCGAATGACTTGCACATTCCGACCATGCTGTCTGAGATGAGTACATGGCATCTCCATGCCATTCACAGTTACCGCTCAATATCTGTTGCTGTTGGGGGCCAGCAACAACATTAAACACGAACAACACTAATGCAGCCCTGTATCTGTTCTACCTGTCACAGAGAACTGAAACCCCTAATTTACATGCCTGACGTTGGTGTGTACATAGTCGAAGTCATATTGACAGGGGATCATGTGTACAGTGTACTACCCATTTTTTGTCAGGCAGTGTATATTTATTATGTAAAGTGAAGGGGGAGAGGGGAGAAAGGAAAGGAAAGGGAAGGAACGAATGGTATCATCTGCATCAGGAATTGGTCAGGAATATGTGCCGGATCAACGACAGTGAGTGAAAATGTGTGCTGGACTGGGACTCGAACCCATGAGCTCCTGCTTACTACCCGCTGCGCCACCCAGACACAGTGTTTATTGAAAATGCGCTGACTATCTCGACACGCTCCCCAGCCAACTCCCACTCCCACATAGCGCCACCTATCTTCCTATATCCAACTTTGGCACGGATAACAGCGGCGATGTGTACTGGCAGGGAAGCAACGAGGCCTTGGTAGGTCACTGGAGGCAGTTGGCATCACATCTGAACACACAAGTCACCCAATTCCCGTAAATCTTGGGGAGGAGGGCGATGAGCTCTGAATATACATTCAGTCACATTCCAGATGTGTCTGATTTGGTTCAGAAATGGCGAGATGGGAAGGCAGCACATCAATTAGAAGTCTCCACTGTTTCCCTCGAATCACTCCATCACACACCTGGCCTTGTGAGGTGGCGCATTATCTTGGTGAAAAATGCCATTGCCGTCTGGACCATGATCGTCATGCAAGGGTGTATGTGGTCTGCAACTATACTCCTTCGCCATCACGGTGCCTTGCACGAGCTTCACTGGACCTATGAATGCCAATATCAATGTTCCCCAGAGCATAATAGAGCTGCCACCAGGTTGTCTCCTTCATGAAGTATGGGTATCAAGGCGCTGCCGCCCTGGAAGACAACAGATGTGCACCCTCCCACCGCCATCATGAAGAAGGTATCGGAATTCATCAGATCATGCAGTGCTCTGTCACTGCAGCAATGTCGTATGCCCATTTCAGTCATTGTTGCTAATATCGAGGTGTTAACATTGGCCAGCCACTGTATCCGAGTGGTTCTAGGCAGTTCAGTCTGGAACTGGATGACCGCTACGGTGGCAGGTTCGAACCCTGCCTTTGGCATGGATGTGTGTGATGTCCTTAGGTTAGTTAGGTTTAAGTAGTTCTAAGTTCTAGGGGACTGTTGACCTCAGATGTTAAGTCCCATGGTGCTCAGAGCCATTTGAACCCATTTAGTTAACATTGGCACATGCATGAGTTGTCAGCTGTGCAGATCCATCCTTAGGAGTATCCAGTGCACTGTGTGTTCAGACATACTTGAACTCTGCCCAGCATTGAAGTCTGATGTTCGTTCCTCCGCATTTTGCCACCTGTCCTGTTTTACCAGTCTGACCAGCCTACGACTTCCGACATCTATAATGAGGACGACATCCAATGAGGAGTGACTGTCCAACCTCACGACGTCTGGACCTTGATTTCGCCACATGTTGAAGACACTCCCCACAGCACTCCTCAAAAATCTAATAAGTTGTCCAGTTTCCAAGTTGCTACAGGCCCTCATGTCCTGGCCTCAGTTAAACTCAGATAAATCACATGCTTTGCCATTCTAGACAAAGACAGCACGCTCACTGCTATTACATGCACCTTGTGTGTTACTAGCAGTCATTCCTCGCCAGGTGACGCTGCTTTGCCTGGACAAGTTTATGTCGGTAGTAGGTCAGGGGTCACAATGTTCTGGTTGATCACTGTATATGAATGCGTGGTTCTGTTCTTACAAGTTTCGAAAGAACAGACACCATACATTGATATAAGTATGTAATTACCACTAGCAGTCTTCGTGACACTGTTCTTTATGGAACAAACGATGAATTACTTGCCTTATTCAACAAGTGTAGACTCATCAGGGTGCCGCACAACCTCCTTAAGTGAATGGAAAGTAGCACTGAGAACTGTGTCTGTACGTGCAGTGCATGTAAATGCCCTGCTGTGGGGCGGCGGTTGGCAAAATGCTTGTTTGTCACTTTTATGTTGTTTATATAAATGTTTGGTTTGTAGAATGTAAAACCACTTCCTATTATTTAGAATGTTATTTATGCTGTCTTTCGCTGTTCTCAACACTGGCTCTCTAACTACAATATTGGCAACCAGAAAGTGATTAGCAAAACGTGAAGCCTGTAATTAGAATTCCTAGTGCCCACTTCATCTGAGAATACACTTATAGTTACAGCTTATAGCTCTGAGGAAATAGGAGATTGTCTGGGATTTATAATCAAAAACAGTCGTGAAAAAACATCCTGTACTCTGAAAGTCACAGATGAAAACAAAAGAATCCACACAATCTAACTAACAGAGCAGTTCAGAGTCTAATGCGCTGATGCCACTATAACTGTCCAAATTAAATATTTAAATCAATGCTCGCTATAATTTGATGATTAGGTTCATCAAACGCCACGCTAAATAATGATAGAATGTTTGTCCCGCGGCGGCACGTGAAAATACGACAATACGCAAACTGAAGATCGATAATTAAAGTCAACCCAGAATTAACACTTCACTCGAAAATGATTTCATGGTTACGCGTATGTCGAGTAACTTAATACGGCATCCGAGGCTGTTTGTAGCAATGATACCGACGCGACGCGACTCCCGACACAGATGGCGTGCTATTCAGCGTCTGGAGAGAACTGGGGCCTTGCTTCCTCGCGCAACGTTCAAATATATAAAGCCGCGGTGCGGACGGCTAAGGGAACGCCTGATCAAATCGGCTCTCCCGAGTAGCCGCTGGGCTAGTAATGCACCACTTTAATCTTAATTTGTGAGATCCAGAAGACTGTTTCTATTAAATATTTATGAAAAAGGAATCTAATTATAAATTTTTAAATCTGTAGCTCTTTTCTGTTGCGCCAATGATTTTTACAGAAAAACGTCCAAATTTCGAAAATGGTTAAAGTTATCGAACTGAGATTCAACACATGTTAATTTAGTATTACTCCTGACATGCTAGAAACATTTTAGGTTATTTGCTTAATTTTTAAAGTATTGCGCAACATGTATGACGTCAGAGCTAGTTACAGCGGACTGGCTGGCACACGATGGAAGGACTGATGTGAATTTACTACGGGGTGAGTAGGCTGCTTCCCTACGCTGCGCTACTCTATTTCGTTGCCGGAAGCAGTAAATAGGGCACAGAGGAACGGCTGTAGCCTGTTTAACTAGGGCCCACCTCCAGACCCAAGCCAGTGGTCCTAGAATACCACACAGAGATCGACCGCAGTTATCGATTCCGCAGAGCTCGGCTGCGTTTTGGCGGCTGCGCTGGCCGGCAGGCGGGGTCGGGCAGGCGGCACTCCGATTGAAACGTTCCCCCATTTATTCGGTTTTTTTCCGGCCGGCTGGCATTGTCGCCGGGCAGCGCCGCTGCGCTACCCGAGTCACGTTTCCGGTTCCGCCCGCCGCTGCGCCGCACCTCCCTACCCCCGCACTTCGCCATCCCCCTCCCCCCACCACTCTGGCTGGGGTGGGGGTGGGGGCTGACGCGCCGTACAAATGAAACATTCTGCGCCGCGGACTTGCCCTCTCTGGCTGGATGGCGGTCGCTTTCCTGCCGCGCCGCGCGAAACGCCATACACTGGCGCCGCGTGAAAGGAGCGCCCGGGGTCGCATCCGCGCTTAAACAGAGTGGCCACGCCGCCGCCACCGCCGCCCCCGCCGCCTCCCCCGCCACCGCCAAGTGGCCGGTCCCTGCCGTGCCGCCGCTACACAATGGCCGTCGTTTCGCACTTCCCGCCGCGCGCGAGGTATTATGCCCCGCCGTCACTCACTCTTTTCTGCTCGCGGACCCAACTTCATTTCGCGGCGCAGTTCCAATGTGGCGCACGGCGTGGCCTATACGGTAAGGGGCGAGCGCGGTCGCCACACCACTGTGTCCGAAACCTGTCCGTATTGCCGTGCTACCGCCGCCAAATTACACCGCCAACGCATTATATTTCCGTTGGGGAATGAGTTAGTAGTCAGTCCAAAAGACTGCAGCTCAAGCACTTTTATAACTCACCTGTTCTGCACCTTCGGAACGTAGTTTTAAACTAGTTATTAGACAGTTCTCTGTGTGATATTGCATTTGCTTTATTAAGAAATCCAAAAGTAAATAAAAAAGCTCTTTGTGTGCAGGTTGCTTCCATGCCGCAGATTTTTCGTGAAAATTTCGGAATAAAACAGTATGTAATTTAATTGTCTCCTTAATACAATGGTTACACAGGGAAAAACACAGAGCTGACAAAAGTCAAGGAAAAAGCGATATGCGCATAAACAGAAAACGGTAGTGAGGTGTCAAGTCAGAGGGGTGTTCTGAACACAATTTCGACACAAAGCAGCTCAATAGGCTGTGGAGTAGAAGGGGTAGGCTAGCAATAGAACAGTGCATCACTATTGACTAGACACTCATTTATTGAACACATAAGTCAGGTATTACCCAAAAGTAACAATCAGTATAAAATTACAAAATAATGTTCTTTTCCTTTAAGTCACTCAAACATTTAAACAGGCAAATAGCAATCATTTAACTGAAAGCCTTTTAAGAAAGAAATACCAGAAATTTTGAATGATGAGTTAAAATCATATTTAAATAGGCTCTGACCGAGCACATATTTTAAAACGAAATACTTCCTTTAAGGAACGAGCGATCAAAATTAATTACATAATCCTCAACAACCAAATTACATCCAAGACATTTAAGATTAAACAGTAATATATAACATCAGAGAGCTGCAGTCCCAAGTTTTAAGCAGCACGTTTCTGATGGACTGCACTGCAACAGTAAATACAAGTCTCTCAGAGGATCTCCCCACACAGGAAGTTATTGCCGCACTCGGCAAAATATGAACATCATTCCATGTACAGACGTAAAACAAACTAAAAGCTCTCTTAAGTTTGGTACAGTTAATTCCCTTTCAACATAACATACATCACAAGTCTAGCCCTAGGACGGAACCGACACCCCACAATTTAGCACGCGAAAAACTACAGCGATGCACTCATCACGTATCCTTACAAAATCCAAGAACAGAGAGCCGGCACCCCAATAGCGGAACATTTAACTACGTGCAGCGTGCGGGTTTGCGGGACGCTGATCTCGCCCTTAACCTCAACACCAGTTCAAATACTAGTCAGCCTACAATCTTGAGCCACCATACACATTCCTTCAGTTACTGCACAGAAAGCCACTGTGATAGGCAAACAGACCAGCATATGATAAAAGCTTAAGCAATTTCCTCACTAGACAACCCTTATGAATAGTAGCCTTAATTTTTTTTTTAACGTGAGCACACCCACAATCAAAAGACAAACAACGTCAATCATAAGGACAGTAGCACGTAAGCAAGTAGCAATGGTAACTTCTGCTTAGATTGGCTACAAATCAGCGCGTGATTTAACACACCACAGAACAGTCTTTACAACATAACCATCAATACAATAGCAAATTACTCACACGTCTACTCCTCCACGATTTCGATTCGCAAAGCCATAGACAAAACGTGGAGAACGTATCACTTAGACCAACATAATGGTGCTCCATCAGTTACCCCAAATAACTGACTCCCTTAGTTGCACAGCAAAGGACCAGACCTAATGAAACCACCACAGTTCTCGCCTCTAAATTGTCTTAGCACAAGTGAGACTCAATCACAAATGTAATTTTACATCACCAGTTCCCGTATAGTCAATGCAAGCGCCTGATTTTCACCAGTTTATAACGGCAGGCAGCAGCATCGTTCGGAAAAGAGCGTAGACACAAGCTCTTAACAATTCTCTTCTCCGAAAGCAGCCACCGCAACTCTCGGGAACCTCTGGGACATCCAATGCAAAAATCGTTACTCCTTCACACAAATTACAGGACGCCCGCTTCCCGCTCCTTGCTACGGCGCCTTCCGTTCAGAGCCAACTTGCATATCTCCATGCGATAGGTCCGGTCCCACACTCGCTGCGTCAACCCGACAACCGTCTTCCACCACGTCCCGGAGCACACCGCCCCAGGACCTCGCCTCGTTACTCCACGCGTAGGCCCCAGAGGGCGCTGCTTACCGCCCTGACCGTGGCAGGAAAGATAAACCACCAGAGTGGCACTACCGATATGAGCCGCCACGGCGCAGGTAGTATCGCGTACACAATGTATTAAAGGACAGTGTATTGACGAACTTGTCATTTGTACTCGGGTGACTGATATGAAAAGTATTCCTACGTGATGGCAATTAAAAGACTGTGAATGTGGAACAGTAGTTGAAGCTGGACGAACGGCACATTTCATTTCGCAAATCGTTAGGGAATTTAATCTTCCGAGATCCTCAGTGTCAAGAGTGTGTTGTGAAAGGCAAATTTCAGGCATTACCTCTCACCACAGGCACTTCTGTGACAGAGTTCATTTGACGACCGAGAGCAGCGGTGTTCTCGTAGAGCTGCCAAAGCTAACAGACAAGCAACACTGCTTGACGCACGACGAACTTATCCGTCAGAACAGTGCGGCGAAATGTGGCGTTAGCGGGCTATGGCAGCAGACGACCGACGCGAGTGCCTTTGCTGAAAGCACATTGCCTGCATCGCTTGGACCCTAAACTCCTGGAAAATCGTTGCTTGGTCAGATGAATCCCGATTTCAGGTAGTAAGAGCTGAAGGCAGTTTTCGAGTGTGGCGCAGACCCCCCCCCCCCCCCCAGATTGTCAACAAGGCACTGTGCAAGCTGGTGTTGGCTCCATATAGTGTAGGTTATGTTTACATGGAACGTACTGGGTCCTGTTGTCCAATTGAAGCGATCATTGATTGGAAATGGTTATGTTCGACTGCCTGGAGACCATCTGCTGCCACCCATGGACTCATTGTTTCCAAACAACGATGCGACTTTTATGGATGACAGTGCACCATGTCACCAGGCCACAATTGTTCATCATTGGTGAGAAGAACATTTTCGACAACTCCAGCGAATAATTTGGACACCGAGATCCTCCAACATGAATGCCATGGAACATTTATGGGACACAACTGAGAGGTCAATTCGTGCACAAAATCCTGCACCGGCAATACTTTCACAGTTATGGACGGCTTTAGAGACAACATGGCTCAGTATTTCGCAAAGTGCTTCAAATGACTCGTTGAGTCGATGCCACAACAAGATACTCTGCTCTATTCCGGGCAAAAGGAGGTCCGACATGATGTTAGGAGGTACCCCACGACATCTGTCACCTTTGGGTATCTTCGTTACAGAATAGATAAGTCACATCACAAGTTTCGACTGTCGCTGGTCACTGTATGGCCGATGCGCCAGTTACGTAATCGCTTAACGCCATTTTATTCATTTCCTTTTCGACGCTGCCATAGCTCTCACATTCGTTCGGCACTGGAGCTCTCAGGCTTGTTGGATTCGTTTCCTCTATACATCTGACAAGGGAACCTCCCCATCGCACCCCCCTCAGATTTAGTTATAAGCTGGCACAGTGGATAGGCCCTGAAAAACTGAACACAGATCAATCGAGAAAACAGGAAGAAGTTGTGTGCAACTATGAAAAAAATAAGCAAAATATACAAACTGAGTAGTCCATGCGAAGATAGGCAACATCAAGGATTATCTCAGCTCAGGACCGCCGTGGTCCCGCGGTTAGCGTGAGCAACTGCGGAACGGGAGGTCCCTGGTTCAAGTCTTCCCTCCAGCGAAAAGTTTTTCTTTATTTTGGAAAAGTTATGATCTGTCCATTCGTTCATTGACGTCTCTGTTCACTATAATAAGTTTAGTGTCTGTGTTTTGCGACCGCACCGCAAAACCGTGCGATTAGTAGACGAACGGACGTGCCTCTCCAATGGGAACCGAAAACATTTGATCGCAAGGTCATAGGTCAACCGATTCCTCCACAGGAAAACACGTATGATATATTCTATACGACACTGGTGACGGCATGTGCGTTACGTGACAGGAATATGTTGTCGATCCATCTAACTTGTACACTTGGCGAATGGGTAAAAACATTCTTCTACGTTGCCCGATTTAGGTTTTCTTGTGGATGTGATAATTACTCCCAAAAAGTGATGAAAACATAAGAGTTTGTCACATAAACTGCAACAAATGAATCCAAAAGTTTCGCAGTCGCTCACTTTCCCCTGTGCTGTGTCAAAACATATGTTTCAAATTTTTCCGTGTGTAGACCGTCAAATCCTGCCTATGCCCAAACAAATCCGAACATGTCCTAGAATTTTGGAGAGCGAAGTTGATTATGTGTGAGTGCCTGAACTTTGATAATTGTCTGAAAATAAAAAATTAAACTTTTCGCTCGAAGTGGGACTTGAACCAAGGACCTCTCCTTCCGCAGCTGCTCACGCTAGCCACGGAACCACGGCGCTCCTGAGTTCGATCTATCCTTGATGTTGCTTATCTTGCACATGGACTACTCAGTTTGTATATTTTGCTTATTTTTTGATAGTTACACACAACTTCTTCCTGTTTTCTCGATTTATCTGTGTTCAGTTTTTCAAGGCCTATCCACTGTGCCAAATTACAACTAAATCTGAGGGGGGTGCGATGAGCAGGTTCCCTTGTGAGAGTACTTAGGAGCCATTTCAGACGACATCTTTGATTATTTTGTAACTTTTAATTTTTACCTGGATTTCTGCGAAAACCGGATGTTTAAAAATCAATAACAGCATATACGACATTCGTCCTACAATGATAAATAATACATTAAATGAAAGAGGAACTCAAACAATTTTGTTTGTGTACTTACGTGATTACATTAGTTCCCGAGTCTTCCGTTAGAAAGCACAGATAGCGGCTAGTGAACAGAAAGCTTTTTGTGTTTAACAGTTTGCAACGACTGAATCTTTTATTACAGCGCAATAAACGCTCTGTATTAAGTTACACTGTAATCCTGCATGTAATGTTAATGCCTGTAGATGGTATCATCACTCTGAAGGCACAGGTTGTCTTTGCAAAGGGAAGAGTTCGGGATGACCAAGAGTGATTGTAGAATGTGTTGCACACGTATAGCGCCAAGAAATCAGTTCGAAGGCTAGTCGTGAATTAGCAATTCCATTGACATCTGTGTGGAGACCTAATCACACGCTCACTACGCCCTTATTGTCTGCAGTTTTTACAAGATCTAAAGCCTACTGGCTACGATTTATGTGCCCATATTTCCAGCGAAATGTTGCTGCATGACGATGAAGATTTTCTGGATCGTGGCCCTTTCAGTTATGAATCGTCATTTCGCATAAGTGGCAATGTGAACATATATAATGTGCACCTCTGTGGGTCAACAAATTTCCAGGCGGTCTTTTACCTCTGTGGGTCCATAGAGGATCGTGTGTATGTGCTGCCTCAACCAGCTGATCTCTCCGACTCAAGAAACAGCACTGAAACAGTTGTTTCCACAATAATTGCAGACACATTGATCAAGGTTTGGGAAGAACCCACCTATCCATGGTTCAAATGGCTCTGAGCACTATGGGACTTAACATCTATGGTCATCAGTCCCCTAGAACTTAGAACTACTTAAACCTAACTAACCTAAGGACATCACACAACACCCAGTCATCACGAGGCAGAGAAAATCCCTGACCCCGCCGGGAATCGAACCCGGGAACCCGGGCGTGGGAAGCGAGAACGCTACCGCACGACCACGAGCTCCGAACCCACCTATCTATTCGATGTATGCCATGTGTCGAATGATGCACACATTGAACACCTGTAGGAAAAATATTTGAGTTGCTCTTCCGTTTGTGGAGCCAACAGCCTTGCCGCAGTGGTGACACTGCTTCCCGTCAGATCACCGAAGTTAAGCGCTGTCGGGCTGGACTAGCACTTGGATGGGTGGCCATCCGGTCTGCCGGGTGCTGTTGGCAAGCGGTGTGCAGTCAGCCCTCGTGGGGCAAACTGAGGAGCTACTTGACTGAGAATTAGCGGCTCCGGTCTCCTAAACTGACATACGGCTGGGAGAGTGGTGTGCTGACCACATGCTCCTCCATATTCGCATCCAGTGACGCCTGTGAGCTGAGGATGACACGGCGACCGGTCGATATCGTTGGGTCTTCCAAAGGCCTGTCCGGACGGATTTTAGTTTCTTAGTTCTTCCGTTTGATGCATTATTTATAATAGTAAGTTGAAAGTAACAAATGCTACAAAGCACTCAAAAGCTCGATATTCACTTTGAAACACCCATTACTTCAGTCGTCTTACTTTGGGTCCTAGCAGTGCTTCGCAAATTCTTCACGAGGACGCCTGTGCCTTTCCCCTAGGTAGACGCATTTCCATCCTGCATCAATTTATAACTTTACAGAAAGCTAATTCATAACTATCAGGCGTACCCGTCTACTCTGTTACAATGACGTCACAGACAAAACAAATACCACACAGCAATTACTTATAGACACAATCTATCCTTTGTGGGCTCAACCATCGTTTTCTCGTTATTAGTCCCCTAATTATTAGTGACTGAAATCGGCGGTATTTTGTCACCACAAGGAAGCTTGACCGAAGAGAAAATAGAAGTGTCCAAGTTAGAAAACCCTGCCTTCCAGATTTCTGTGTGTCCCAAAGACGAGGGTCTGACGAAAGTTACTGACCATAACTCCCTCCATACAGGAGTCACGTTGAGCCAGGTTAATTTTAAGGCAACGGCTTTCAAACAGTAATTATTGTCAGTCACCCACATGGCAGACTGCTTCTTGGTTCGAAGAAGGGCGTCAGGAGCGCAGGCATACGTTCTGGGGAGGCAGTTGGTGGCTAGGACCAACCAGATATGGGCAACCGAACAGAACTGGAGTGTTCCCTCAGAATTCACTGGCAAGACAGCTTGTTGTAGGAACAGCTGTATAGGGTGACAATAGAAACTAGTGCGTACCCTGACGCTCTTCTGTGTTCTTGTTGGGAGAGAATTTTGAACAGGACTCAGCAGGGTCACTCGGCCTCACTTCTATTGGTGATCCCAAGCAGTCAATACGTAGCGTCCGGGTCTGTTAAAAGGACCTCGTGGACAAACGCCAGCCGTCATCAGCATAACACAGCTGGGTCACGTGCTCTCACGTTTCACTGTTCCTCCTCTCTCTCGCTTGTCTCAACCTTAAAGGGGTGTCATTGATTCTCGCCCCTTTCAACCTTATAGGGACGTAATTGATTGCTTTTTTACAGCTTTTATTTTAACTGGCGATTAATAATCTGCGAGCTTGATATTCATGACTAGTGCACTCTTTCATCCCGATTGCAATGTTTAACATTTGTTTTATGTTGTAAGGCTTCAGTTTAGAATATATCACAATTATTGAGTCGAATTTTGGCTCTTCCCAAAGTTATCGTTGTGGTACTGTACTTCCTGTTCACTTAAATCCCCAATATTATCTTCAATTTGAAAGGTCTCAGTTGGATTCCTGTCATGTTAATTTCTTAAATCTGTTGTCATTTACGGCATAAATTCCTCTTCTAAATTTACTGTGGCGTTTCTATCTGGGAGGAGACTGAGTAGTGGAACGTGCTACTTTTACACATAAACAAGAACGATGTCATACTACTACACTTTAAAACACAGTTTATATGTAATTCATGTCACACAGTCTCATACGGAACCTACATCCGCTTTCTTTTATATACTGTATATGATAAGATACTGTCATCCCCCTTCCCTTCTGTGTGAGAGGATGAATGAGCAAATGTATTTCTAGTTGCATGCTTGAGGGTAGCAGACAAGCCTGTCTGCTAGAGAACAGTAGGACCAACGTCGGAACAGGTAGCTACGCTTTCTAAAAGCAAAGAGGTTTCTATCCTTAGTATGGTCCTGTCCGTCCCTTGTCATGTTCGTATAGGAAGCTGCCCCTCTGGCCACTTCCGTTTGTGTTTGTGAGCCACCCTCAGGAAGGGACCAGGTCAGTCTGTCCGCGGCGAGCGACTGAAATGGTAAGATCTCCGGCTAAGCGCGTGTCTGCTAAGTCCGTAGGACAATGGATTTCTTAAGTTCCGCCTAACTGAAAATTTAATCACCTTTATTTCAGGTTTAGCTCTAAAATATCTAATGTTATCTTAAATTGCAACGGAGTGTATTTCGAGTGTGAAGTTCAGAATATCCTCCAGTAGTTACTTTGTCACTACTTTGTGAGTAAAGTGGAACCACGTGTTGACCAGTAACTCTAACTAAGATCATCAATCTTAAATGCGAATGTGCGTGAGATTATAACGTCTCGTCTTGACAATATTTTTCAATATAGCAACTTTTCTTTATGTTCAACCCACGTGAGGTGTACTTTGTGAGACCAGTACCACGTGCTTATACAATTGTTTGACCCATCAGGTTAATAGTAAGACGTTAGTAACCAGTTTGAGGTTTTTCTTTTGTAAATTGCTTTTCGATCTAATTTATTTTAATTATCAAAATTATTGTGGAGTTACACTCTTTGTGTAAACCAATTTGACCACGTGAAGCATGTGGTGTAATCATCAAAGTAGCCCTCAGGTATTCTTTTCGGGAAGATTTCACAGAGAGTTAGTATGAATTTAGTATAGCAGTGTGTGGTAATTACATGACGGACAAGATTGCGCTACGAACGTATCATCTTTGGGTGAAAATTGAATCGGTTGGTTGTGGTTAATTTCCTCTTGCATATGTTCCAACGTTCTTCGTGTGTTATTTTATGAATGCAGTGTTGTATGTAGTCTCCCAATCTTGGCTTCCTATTTGATGTGTTTTGTAAGATTACAAACTCACATTTACACAATCCTAAATAAGGCACCAGCTTAGTTATGACTCAAGTTTAATATGCTGAAATTTCAATGATCAATGTTAAAATAAATTTCCAAATATAAACTGATTTATTTCTTTTTATTTAAATTCTCTTTTATATATATATATATATATATATATATATATATATATATATATATATATATATATATATATCACCAGTTGTTGTATGACTATTAAAAGATTATAATTAATGTTAGTCTGGTTGGGAATTTGGTAAGCTAGACTGGATACCTGGTGAAACAGTTGCTCAGTAATGCAAGGTTAACTTCCCCAGACAGCTCACAGCTTTTAAACCGCTTTATTGTCTATCAGCACCGCTTTCATAGAAAATTAAAGCAACAACGTTATAAATCAAACAATATTCAGTAACTTCTTGATTCACAGTGTAAGCAGGAACAAGTCAGCTGTTTCCAAAGCCAGGTGGCACTGCATCACCTCCATTGGCTGCCACGCGTTAGTGGAAGTTCTGGGCAGGCAAGGTGTAACGCCACATCAGTCTTCTCTCTTTCTGTGTCTCTACCTCTCCTGTCTTTAGTTACGTACCTATGGTGTTTCTGAAAATACTTTCAACTTTTTAAAATATGATTTGTAGATGGTGTCAATTCATGCCAGGGTTTCAACTGATGTCCTGTAAGTGGTATAGCTATGACAATTCTGGTACAGTCTGCATTCTTGCCAGATTTTCCTTCTCATTCTCTTGCAAAAAAATGTTCAAATGTGTGTGAAATCTTATGGAACTTAACTGCTAAGGTTATCAGTCCCTGAGGTTACACGGTACTTAACCGAAATTATCCTAAGGACAAAGACACACACCCATGCCCAAAGGAGGACTCGAACCTCCGCCGGGACCAGCCGCACAGTCCATGACTGCAGCGCCTCAGACCTCTCGGCTAATCCCGCGCGGCCATTCTCTTGCCTTTGCACCTATGGCATTATGCAATGTTGGCAGTTTTATTTCTTTTTCCTCCTCCACCTCTCATATACGCCAACTGCATAATGTAAGATGGCAACTCTAGTTCAGTTCTCGTACGGACAAACTGGAGGGTAACCGAGGATGGGCATGCAACGGCAATCTGGAGGCAACCCTATATTTGACAATAACATTTTACTTACCGGAACAGCTGGGTACACTTGTGATGGTGTGTTTAATTCAATTCTCACGTTTCTCTGCTGGATTGTTTGACGATGTTCGCTTAGAGCAAAGCTGTAGTATGCGGTACAGGCATGATAGAGCACCGGCACATTTTGCTGCTGTGTTGAGACGACATATTACAGTGCCGATATGACGAAAGATGGATTAGGTGAGGTGGACCTTGCACTCCCAGATCACTTGATCTCAATCCCACGGATTCCTGAATTTGGGACCACCTTAGGGGTGTAGTGTGCGCCACTCTGATTAAGACGGTTGAAGAACTGTCCAGGGACTCGCCAATGCTTGTCAATAACTTAGAAATGATCCAGGTGGATTTGAAAGGGTCCGAAACTCACTGCAGCGATGGCTACAGGCCTGCAACAGGGTAAAAGAGCCAGAGTTTCAACACCTCCCTTAAATAAGAATATAGTCATGTAAGAGTTGTTGTTTTCATTCAAAACACTTGTCCTTCTACCAAAGTATCTCCAGCTTTTCTTAAAGTTTGTGCAGTATTGTTACCTTTTTCTAACTGGGATGACATTTACAAAGTATCGAGTTAGTGATGGATGGTAACCACATTGTTGCGTTTATCCAGCAAATGCTTCGTTTGCGAGCTTCTGTTTACTGACGTTTTTCACATCTGGTATCGTATGCGTCCATCTGTATTTGTTTACACCAATAATTAAGATCCATCCTGTACAAGATGAAAAAAGAATTACATTTAACGATCTTAGCGGTCCATAACCTATTTCCACGAGAAACTCATCTACCACCTGCGGGACAAAGCAGCACCATATGGTGGTTAGTCAGGCTCCTACTCTAGGCTGGTAAACACTTGGGAAGGGAAAGTTACGTATTTAGCTTCTTCTGTGTTTTTTTGGTAATGTACACTACTGGCCATTAAAATTGCTATACCACAAAGATGACGTGCTACAGACGCGAAATTTAACCGACAGGAAGAAGGTGCTGTGATATGCAAATGATTAGCTTTTCAGACCATTCACACAAAGTTGGCGCCGGTGGCGACACCTACAACGTGCTGACATGAGGAAAGTTTCCAACCGATTTCTCATACACAAACAGCAGTTGACCGGCGTTGCCTGGTAAAACGTTGTTGTCATGCCTCGTGTAAGGCGGAGAAAAGCGTACCATCACGTTTCCGACTTTGATAAAGGTCGGATTGTAGCCTATCGCGATTGCGGTTTATCGTATCGCTACATTGCTGCTCGCGTTGGTCGAGATCCAATGACTGTTAGCAGAATATGGAATCAGTGGGTTCAGGAGGGTAATACGGAACGCCGTGCTGGATCCCAACGGCCTCGTATCACTACCAGTCGACATGACAGACAGCTTATCCGCATGGCTGTAATGGATCGTGCAGCCACGTCTCGATCCCTGAATCAACAGATGGGGACGTTTGCAAGACAATAACGATCTGGCCGGCCGGGGTGGCCGAGCGGCTCTAGGCGCTACAGTGTGGAACCGCGAGACCGCTACGGTCGCAGGTTCGAATCCTGCCTGGGGAATGGATGTCTGTGATGTCCTTAGGTTAGTTAGGTTTAAGTAGTTCTAAGTTCTACGGGACTGATGACCTCAGCAGTTAAGTCCCATAGTGCCCAGAGCCATTTGAACCATTTTGAACAACCATCTGCACGAACAGTTCGACGACGTTTGAAGCAGCATGGACTATCAGCTCGGACACCATGGCTGCGGTTACCCTTGACGCTGCATCACAGACAGGAGCGCCTGCGATGGTGTACTCAACGACGAACCTGGGTGCAACGAATGGCAAAACGTCATTTTTTCGGATGAATCCAGGTTCTGTTTACAGCATCATGATGGTCGCATCCGTGTTTGGCGACATCGCGGTGAACGCACATTGGAAGCGTGTATTCGTCATCGCCATACTTGCGTATCACCCGGCGTGATGGTACGGGGTGCCATTGGTTACACGTCTCGGTCACTTCTTGTTTGCATTGACTGCACTTTGAACAGTGGAAGTTACATTTCAGATCTGTTACGAACCATGGCTCTACCCTTCATTCGATACCTGCGAAACCCTACATTTCAGCAGGATAATGCACGACCGCATGTTGCAGGTCCTGTACGGGCCTTTCTGGATACATAAAATGTTCGACTGCTGCCCTGGCCAGCATATTCTGCAGATCTCTCACCAATTGAAAACGTCTGATCAATGGTGGCCGAGCAACTGGCTCGTCACAATACGCCAGTCACTACTCTTGATGAACTGTGGTATCGTGTTGAAGCTGCATGAGCAGCTGTACCTGTACACGCCATCCAGGCTCTGTTTGACTCAATGCCCAGGCGTATCAAGGCCGTTATCACGGCCAGAGGTGGTTCTTCTGGGTAATGATTTCTCAGGATGTATGCATTTCTTCTTGGTGTAGCAATTGTAATGGCCAGTAGTGTATTTCTTTAATCACATGAGTGTTTTATCTTTATTTGAGTGGTTTGTTCACGCGTTTTTGGAACCGTAAAGTGTTTCAGGCAATCTGTGGCACAATATTCATTTCCTGCTTATAAGTCGTCAGCCTCCACTAGTGACACGTCAGGAAGTTAACAAGTTACATGTCTGGGTTTCTGTCTGTGCTTTCATACTCGGTTCTTAAGTAAGTGGTACTGGGATGGGTAGACATGTGCATGCTGTGTGCGGAAGTAGCAGGAGCTGGCCACAGTCCGTGAACAGCTGAACGTGCTTTTGGCTACGGTGAGTCGTCTTCAGGCTGCTGCCTTGGGGTATAGCGATGGCGGAAGATATGGTGCACTGCGTGAGACATTTCAGGTGTCGCTTGATTCTCCGCCGCCAAAGCCCTCCCCCGTATACCCGATGCGGTGGATATGCCCTCAGTGGACGATGAGTGATAAGTGGTAATGCGTTCGTGTCGGTGAAGTCAGAGGGCCAATGTAGAGCCTGGTCGTCTGGCATCGCCGCTTCACCCTGTCAGTGGACACGTGGCTTCTGCTTCAGCACACCGGGGGGTGGTATTACTGATTATCGGGAACTCCAACGTTACGCACGTTATGGATCCCTTTAGGCAGGTAGCGTTCAGGGCCGGAAAGAAAGCCGATGTGCACTGGCTTTGTCTGCTGGAAGGCCTCATTTGAGATCCGGAAGAGGTCTTGCCAGTGGATATCCTTAGTTCATACAGGTGGTTGGCAGAGGTGGTGAAGGCTGCTGGTCTTGCAAGCAGGCTGTGAGTGGAGCTCGCAATTTCCAGCATTATTCTCAGAGTCAATCGGGGTCCTTTGGGTTCTTTCCTGTGTGGTCTCAGCCAAAAGCTTCGTCGGCTCTGTGACGATGTTGGCTGCAGATTTCTGGACCCGCTTCATCAACTGCAGAATTTTAGGTCTCCCCTTGGTATATCAGGGGTGCACTACACAAATGAAGCAGCTACTCAGGTAGCAGACTACTTGTGGAGAGCATATGGTTTTTCTTTGGCTAGGCGGTAAGTTGAGGCTCTCTGATGAGCACTCGCCAGTCGATTAGCAGATATCGAAGTCAGACTACGTTCAAAGTAAAGACGCTGAGAGTGTCAAAGTTTTATCACTAAACTGTCAAAGTGTCGGTAACAAAGTTCCCGAATTTACTATCTTCCAAGAAACTTCTCGCACTCAAATTATTCTCGGCACCGCGAGCTGCCTGAATCCCGAATTAACAAGCTCTGATATGTTTAGCGATTCATGGAACACATATCGAAAAGACAGATTAGACACCAGAGTAGGGGGTGTGCTCAATGCATCTGACAACATTATTGTCTCTACTGAGGTGAGTATTAGTGTGACAGTGAAGTTATCTGGTCCCATATAAGAGGTTTACGTGAAATCAAGATAATTGTCGGATGTTTTTACTGGCCACCCGCTTTCGCTGTGATGATTTTATAGTCATTGGCATAACGTCTGCGGTCAGTAGTGTGGAAACGCCCAGTTCATGCAATATTAGTTGGAGGCGACTTTAACCTACCGAGTGTAGACTGGAATGTCTACGGGTTTCGTTGCAGGTGGTACAGAAAGACATTTTTATATTTATTTATTTACACGTCGAGTTCCGTAGGACCAAATAGAGGATCAAATCTCCAAGGTCATGGAACGTGTAAGTACACCAAATTACGACCTAAAAGTAATAAAAAATAAAATGAATGATAATTAACGGAAACACTCGGCTGCCGACAGTTGTTGTTGACATATATTTATGGGGACAGGTGAAAATTTGTGCACCAACCAGTATTCGAACCCGGGATCTCCTGCTTACATGGCAGACGCTCTACCCATATGAGCCACCGAGGACACAGATGCAGAGCGTGAAAGCAAGGACTTAACCCTTGCACGCTTCCCGTGAGACCCACATTCCCAACTGTCCACAATCTACATACGTAATGTTCCTAATAGATACTTTGCCCGTCCACTCGTTGCTCGCGCCTACTTAAGTTGACGATTCCCGTAAGAGTTCGGGCAACCTGTGCGCACTCGCACAGACGGAAGTCAATGGCCGCATAGCCATTTAACTATGTATGAAGATATTAACTATATATATAAATGTAGTTACTGTTCGAGTCCCGGTCGGGGCACACATTTTCAGCTGTCCCCACAATGTCAATAACACCTGTCGGCAGCTGAGGGTTTCAATTAATTATCATTTATTCTAGAGAAGCTGCACGGTCATCAATGGTATCTATTCTTTCGAGAACATAAAATGTTTATTAACCCTAAAAACGTCAAGATATAAGTTTAAGTAAACGCAGTCAACAATACAACAAAGCTTAATTTTTAAGGAACTCCTCTACAGACAAGAAGTAACTCATGACGAAACACTTTAGTTTCGAATTGAAAGCGCGGGATTACTGCTAAGATTTTTGAATTCTAGTGGTAGCATTTACCTAGAAAACGCTTCGTTTCCGAGTCTCTGTTTACTAAACTTTTTCGCATCTGGTATCGTGTGCGCCCATCTGTATTCGTTTACACCAGTAGTCAATATACATCCTGTACAAGATGAAAAAACAATCACATTTCACGATCTTAGCGGAGGAGTTCTTTTGAAACGTTTTCCGAAATCTGTTTTGAGCAACTAGCTCCGACAGCCCAAGTGCAATGGAAATAGCTCTTAGCTACAAACAGGCATGACTTAATCCACAGCGTCTGCATAAAGAGAGAGATTAGTGACCTTGATGTAATCATAGCGACATCAGTTACTAAATTTAATAAATCAATCAAGAACGCCGGAAGAGCATTTCTGCTAGAAATAGCAGACAGACAGTTGTTAGCAGCCCACTTAGACAATGAACTGACATCATTTAGTTCCAGTACGATGGACGGAGAGGAATTACAGGCGAAGTTTAAAGGATTGTAAATCATAACTCTGGAGAAGTTGGTGCCGAGTAAGTGGGTAAAGGACGGAATAGACCCACCATGGCTTAACAGCGAATTCGAAAAATGCCGAGAAAGCAAAGCCTGTCGTACTTTCGTCTCCAGTTAATTGAAATTCTTGCGTCGGTAAAAAGATCGATGCGTGAAGCTTGCAACAATTACCACCATCATACGTTAGAATAGATCTTGCCAAGAACCTGAGATCAGTAACTCGTTGACCAGTGTGATGTGGCAGTAGAAAATAGTAAAAGTAAAGACAAAGTTTTAAATTTCGCATTTAAGAAATCGTTCACGCAAGAGACTCATAGAAACACACCGTCGTTTGACTATCGCACATATTCCCGTAACGGAGGAGATAGTAATAAGCGTGGCTGGCGTTGAGAAACAACTGGAAAAGTTGAAAGCCAGTAAGTCGCCAGGGCCTGACGGAATCCCATTTCGGTTTTACAAAAAGTATTCAAAAGTATTGGCCACTTACTTAGCTTGCATTTATCGCGAATCTCTCGCTCAGTGCAAGGTCCCAAGTGACAGGAAGAAACCGCAGATGACTCCTGCATGTAAAAAGGGTAAAAGAGCGGACCCGCAAAATTAGATACCAATATCTTTAATATTGGTTTTCTACACAATCCTTGAATACATTCTCAGTTAGAATATATTAAATTTCCTTGGGAGGGAAAAATTTCTGTCCACAAATCAGCGTGGTTTTAGAATTGCTCATACGAAACTCAGCTTGCCCTTTTCTCACATGAGAGCACGCAATCCATGGATGAAGGGCAACTGGCGGATTCCATGATACTAGATCTCCGGAATGTATTTCACACGGTGGCACACGGCGGATAGTTAACACATGGATTAATTTCCCAGATATGGGAATGACTCGAAGAATTCTTAAGTAAGAGAACTCAGTAAGTTGACCTCGATGGTGAGTGTTCATCGAAGACAAGGATAGCGCTAGGAGTGTCCCAGGGAAGTGTGAGAGGACCGCTTCTATTTTGTACATCTGCATCTGCATCTGCATCTACACAGACAATCAGCAAGCCATCCGCAAGCGAGTGAATGAGTGGCGGATGACACCCTGTACCACTACTAGTGATTTCTTTTCTGTTCCAATCGCAAATCGATCGAGGGAAAAACGACGGTCCATATGCCTCCACACTAACGCTGATTTCTCGTATCTCATTTTCGTGGTGCTTACGCGCAGTAGAATCGTTGGCAGTCAGCTTCAGATTCCGGTTCTCTAAATTTTCTCAATTGTGTTTCTCGAAAAGAACGTCGCTTCTCTAAATTTTCTCAATTGTGTTTCTCGGAAAGAACGTCGCCACCCTTACAGGGATTCCAATTTGAGTTACAGCAGTTACCAGAATAACCAAGCTTTTCTAACAAAACACTCTTATATACAGCAAACTGCGATCCCAGAATAGCCAGGCTTTCATATGAACATGTTGTTGTTGTTGTGGTCTTCAGTCCAGAGACTGGTTTGATGCAGCTCTCCATGCTATACCATCCTGTGCAAGCTTGTTCATCTCCCAGTACCTACTGCAACCTACATCCTACTGAATCTGTTAAGTGTATTCATCTCTTGGTCTTCCTCTACGATTTTAACCCTCCACGCTGCCCTCCAATACTAAATTGGTGATCCCTTGATGCCTCAGAAGATACCCTACCAACCGATCCCATCGTCTTGTCAAGTTGTGCCACAAATTTCTCTTCTCTCCAATTCTATTCAATACATCCTCATTAGTTATGTGGTTTACCCATATAATCTACAACACTCTTCTGTAGCACCACAATTCGAAAGCTTCTATTCTCTTCTTGTCTAAACTATTTATCGTCCACGTTTCACTTCCATACATGGCTACACTCCATACAAATACTTTCAGAAACGACTTCCTGACACTTAAATCTATACTCGATGTTAACAAATTTCTCTTCTTCAGAAACGCTTTCATTGCCATTGCCAGTCTGCATTCTATATCCTCTCTACTTCGACCATCATCAGTTATTTTGCTCCCCAAATAGCAAAACTCCTTTACTACTTTAAGTATCTCACTTCCTAATCTAATTCCCGCAGCATCACCCGATTTAATTTGACTACATTCCATTATCCTCGTTTCGCTTTTGTTGATGTTCATCTTATATCCTCCTTTCAAGACACTGTCCGTTCCGTTTGGGATTGGAATTATTACATCCTTCTTGAAGTCTGAGGGTAGTTCGCCTGTCTCATATATCTTGCTCACTAGATGGTAGAGTTTTGTTAGGCCTGGCTCTCCCAAGGCTGTCAGTAGATCTAATATTATGTTGTCTACTCCCGGGGCCTTGTTTCGACTTAGGTCTTTCAGTGCTCTGTCAAACTCTTCACGCAGTATCAAATCTCCTATTTCATTTTCATCTACATTCCCTTCCATTTCCTTAATATTGTCGTCAAGAACATCACCCTTGCATAGACCCTGTTTATACTCCTTCCACATTTCTGCTTTCTTTGAAAAATATGTAAAAATCTGCCAACCGGTTGCATAGGATTTCTATATACCTTGACCAGGTTTCGTCACCTCTAAGGGTGAATTCATCAGAAGGTAAGGTAATTACATGAAGAACATATCGTCAAAGATGTACAGTGATTTAAGAGCTGAGTTGCTCAAGTCATAGATTAAAATATAAGACATAATGTTCTTCAAAAAGTCAAACATTAAAACATAAGTAACACCGGTGTGGTGTGAGGAGATTGGCCTCAAACCCATGCCGCTCATTCCAGCTAATCAGGGCTCCCTTTCCCTGCCCTCGCCGTATTTCTCTACTTCCCCTTTGCTCTCCCTCCCTTCTTACCTATCCTGTTTTCCCCCGCAAAATGTAGCCTCACCGAGACGCACATTCACTCCTCCCTTCTTGTCTCAAAACAGCCACTCCTAACCCATTGATAATATGCACCACTCCTCCGTCCTCACACTATCACCTTCCCACCCTCCTTAACGACGACCCTTTTCCCGTTGAACAACAGACTAGCTCTCCTAGGACAGGTCCTTCCAGTTTTACTGACATTAAAGTGCTTCGTTTTAAGATCAGTGATGTGTCCTGGGATAGTGATGGCCAAGGAAGTTCCTACACTTCTTTCAGTGCATGCTGAGTTTTAAATGTCTCGTGTTGTTTCTCGTTTTCCTTTATTATTATTATTATTATCTCATATTAAACATGAAGAAAACCGAGTGTCTTACACATATAAAAACTTCCATTACCTTCACACTTCAAAATTTTTGAATCCCTTGGAAATACAATAAGTTTCCTTTAATTTACGTCTATGGTCACAAACCTTTTGTTAACAGTTTACTGGTTTCGGTCTATAACTACCATCATTAGATCTGTTTTAAAAAAACAAAGTCCTGTTTTATAAAACAGATCTGATGATGGGCATTATAGACCGAAACCGGTAATCTGTTGACAAAAAGTTTGTGCCCATAGACGTAAATTAAAGGAAACTTATTGTATACACGGGTCACTGTTTTATTCGCGACAATGTCGCGGCTTGTGGAGTTGGAAATACACTGCCGGAAAAAATTAGTCGCACTTTTAGAGGTTTCCAGTTCACTGCAGATTTGTTATTGCAGCGTTTCCTATGGAGTACGTGAAATGATTGTATTTACTGATCAGTATCACAAGCGACTGTCAGGTACCAGGTATCGACTCAAGCCGAAACACCCATATTAGTATACGACGTATGGATGGTACCGCAGGTGCTGACTCTGACATCCATTCGATCTTACACAGAGCGAATACTGTCGTGGGATACGTTATGCCACCCCTGCTCGTTCAGTACACGTAGTTCTGTTAGAGTTATTGGTTGACGAGCGCACGAGTCACTTACCGTCCCATCGTATCACACAGTCGCTCGATTGGAGACTAGTGATGGAGTTCGTGATGGGCACGTAAATAGCTACACAACTTGCAGAGCACGTTGAGTTTCACGGGCAGTGTGAGGGCTAACGTTATCCTGTTGGAAGAACACATCACCTTCATGTTGCAAGAACAGCAAAAGAACGTGTCTAACAATTTTCTGCACATACCGAGCGGTGGTTAGTGTTCCCTCCAGAAACACCCAAGATGAATGAGAGTTGTAGCTTATCGCACCCCAGACCATAAGGGCTGGGACAGGACTGGGGTATGTTGGACGAATGCATTCTACGAAACAGCGCTGACCAGGTCTACACTACTGGCCATTAAAATTGCTACACCACGAAGATGACGTGCTACAGATGCGAAAATTAACCGACAGGAAGAAGACGCTCTGATATGCAAATGATTAGCTTTTCAGAGCATTCACACAAGGTTGGCGCCGGTGGCGACACCTACAACGTGCTGACATGTGGAAAGTTTCCAACCGATTTCTCACACACAAACAGCAGTTGACCGGCTTTGGCTGGTAAAACGTTATTGTGATGCCTCGTGTAAGGAGGATAAATGCATACCATCACGTTTCCGACTTTGATAAAGGTCGGATTGTAGCCTATCGCGATTGAGGTTTATCCTATCGCGACATTGCTGCTCGCGTTGGTCGAGGTACAATGACTGTTAGCAGAATATGGCATCGGTGGGTTCAGGAGGGTAATACGGAACGCCGTGCTGAATCCCAACGGCCTCGTATCACTAGCACTCAAGATGACAGGCATGTTATCAGCATGGCTGTAACGGATCGTGCAGCCACGTCTCGATCCCTGAGTCAACAGATGGGGACGTTTGCAAGAACAGTTCATCGGCGTTTGCAGCAGCATCGACTATCAGCTCGGAGACCATGGCTGCGGTTACCCTTGACGCTGCATCACAGACAGGAGCGCCTGCGATGGTGTACTCAACGACGAACCTGGGTGCACGAATGGCAAAACGTCATCTTTTCGGATGAAACCAGGTTCTGTTTACAGCATCATGATGGTCGCATCCGTGTTTGGCGACATCGCGGTGAAGGCACATTGGATGCCTGTATTCGTCGTCGCCATACTGGTGTATCACCCGGCCTGATGGTATGGTATGCCATTGGTTACACGTCTCGGTCACCTCTTGTTCGGATTGACGGCACTTTGAACAGTGGACGTTACATTTCAGATGTGTTACGACCCGTGGCTCTACCCGTCATTCTATCCCTGCGATACCCTACATTACAGCAGGATAATGCACGACCGCATGTTGCAGGTCCTGTACGGGCCTTTCTGGGTACAGAAAATGTTCGACTGCTGCCCTGGCCACCACATTCTCCAGATCTCTCACCAATTGAAAACGTCTGGTCAATGGTGGCCGAGCAACTGGCTCGTCACAATACGCGAGTCACTACTCTTGATGATCTGTAGTATCGTGTTGAAGCTGCATGGACAGCTGTACCTGTACACGCCATCCAAGCTCTGTTTGACTCAATGCCCAGGCGTATGAAGGCCGTTATTACGGCCAGAGGTGGTTGTTCTGGGTACTCATTTCTCAGGATCTATGCAACCAAATTGCGTGAAAATGTAATCACATGTCAGTTCTAGTATAATATATTTGTCCGATGAATACCCGTTCATCATCTGCATTTCTTCTTCGTGTAGCAATTTTAATGACCAGTAGTGTACATCTCAAAAATGAGATCGACAGGAAGTGCAAAATGGCTAAGCAGGGATGGCTAGAGGACAAATGTAAGGATGTAGAGGCTTATCTCACTAGGGGTAAGATAGATACTGCCTACAGGAAAATTAAAGAGACCTTTGGAGGTAAGAGAACGACTTGTATGAATATCAAGAGCTCAGATGGAAACCCAGTTCTAAGCAAAGAAGGGAAAGCAAAAAGGTGGAAGGAGTATATAGAGGGTCTATACAAGGGCGATGTGCTTGAGGACAATATTATGGAAATGGAAGAGGATGTAGATGAAGATGAAATGGGAGATACGATACTGCGTGAAGAGTTTGACAGAGCACTGAAAGACCTGAGTCGAAACAAGGCCCCCGGAGTAGACAACATTCCATTGGAACTACTGACGGCCTTGGGAGAGCCAGTCCTGACAAAACTCTACCATCTGGTGAGCAAGATGTATGAGACAGGGGAAATACCCTCAGACTTCAAGAAGAATATAATAATTCCAATCCCAAAGAAAGCAGGTGTTGACAGATGTGAAAATTACCGAACTATCAGTTTAATAAGTCACAGCTGCAAAATACTAACACGAATTCTTTACAGACGAATGGAAAAACTAGTAGAAGCCAACCTCGGGGAAGATCAGTTTGGATTCCGTAGAAACACTGGAACACGTGAGGCAATACTGACCTTACGACTTATCTTAGAAGAAAGATTAAGGAAAGGCAAACCTACGTTTCTAGCATTTGTAGACTTAGAGAAAGCTTTTGACAATGTTGACTGGAATACTCTCTTTCAAATTCTAAAGGTGGCAGGGGTAAAATACAGGGAGCGAAAGGCTATTTACAATTTGTACAGAAACCAGATGGCAGTTATAAGAGTCGAGGGGCACGAAGGAGAAGCAGTGGTTGGGAAGGGTGTAGGACAGGGTTGTAGCCTCTCCCCGATGTTGTTCAATCTGTATATTGAGCAAGCAGTAAAGGAAACAAAAGAAAAATTCGGAGTAGGTATTAAAATCCATGGAGAAGAAATAAAAACTTTGAGGTTCGCTGATGACATTGTGATTCTGTCAGAGACAGCAAAGGACTTGGAAGAGCAGTTGAATGGAATGGACAGTGTCTTGAAAGGAGGATATAAGACGAACATCAACAAAAGCAAAACGAAGATAATGGAATGTAGTCGAATTAAGTCGGGTGATGCTGAGGGAATTAGATTAGGAAATGAGACACTTAAAGTAGTAAAGGAGTTTTGCTATTTGGGGAGCAAAATAAGTGATGATGGTCGAAGTAGAGAGGATATAAAATGTAGACTGGCAATGGCAAGGAAAGGTTTTCTGAAGAAGAAAAATTTGTTAACATCGAGTATAGATTTAAGTGTCAGGAAGTCATTTCTGAAAGGATTTGTATGGAGTGTAGCCATGTATGGAAGTGAAACATGGACGATAAATAGTTTGGACAAGAAGAGAATAGAAGCATTCGAAATGTGGTGCTACAGAAGAATGCTGAAGATTAGATGGGTAGATCACATAACTAATGAGGAAGTATTGAATAGGATTGGGGAGAAGAGAAGTTTGTGGCACAACGTGACCAGAAGACGGGATCGGTTGGTAGGACATGTTCTGAGGCATCAAGGGATCACCAATTTAGTATTGGAGGGCAGCGTGGAGGGTAAAAATCGTAGAGGGAGACCAAGAGATGAATACACTAAGCAGATTCAGAAGGATGTAGATTGCAGTAGGTACTGGGAGATGAAGAAGCTTGCACAGGATAGAGTAGCATGGAGAGCTGCATCAAACCAGTCTCAGAACTGAAGATCACAACAACAACAACAACAGTGTACATCGTACGCACAAACTACCATCATTTGCGTGCAGGTAGAATATCCTGTCATCGGTAAAAACCAAAGCGCGTCATTCCGTCTTCCAAGTGATCATCTGACGGCTCCAGTCGAGCAGTGCATCCTACACTCTGATGTGAGTGGAAGACGGGCGAGAGATTTGCGTGCCCATAGATCCCCCTGCTAATAATCGGTTCTCAACAGTTGGTGTAGACGCGTCTGGGATCACAAGCCCTCTTATTTGTGCAGTGGTTGCAATACAATCTGCCACTGCTGCTCTTACAATACGGCGATCCTCGAGGGCGTCTGTGCTGCGTGGACTTGTCTAGGGGTGACAGAATGTTCACGTGGCAACTGATATGAGCATCGTTACACAACTGACGCAGCATCTTCAGCAGGTGTGGCAATTCTCCGAAAGGACCATCCTTCCCCCCAGAAGGCCACAATTTGATCGCTTTCAAACTTGCTCGGTTGGCTGGAGGAAGCAACGGTGCGTCTCTGTGGTAGGATTGCCTGGTTGCTTCACACATCTGCAGTTGGTTGGTTGTTTGGGGGAGGAGACCAGACAGCAAGGTCATCGGTCTCATCGGATTAGGGAAGGACGGGGAAGGAAGTCGGCCGTGCCCTTTCAAAGGAACAATCCCGCCATTTGCCTGAAGCGATTTAGGGAAATCACGGAAAACCTAAATCAGGACGGCCGGACGCGGGATTGAACCGTCGTCCTCCCGAATGCGAGTCCAGTGTGCCATCAGCTGTGGCACCTGCGCCACTATGGTATCTGTTGTTGGACGAAACCATTATCAGTGCATCTACTATCCCACAGGTGGCATATGCCATCACCGGATCAAAATGGACGTTGTTTTCCCCGTGTATGTTTTTTCGTCTTGTTAAGTTTCATTTGTGAACTGGATGAAGAGAATGTCTAATGTAACGCTGACGTGGGGCGAGGGGAGGTTGAAATAAAGGTGAAACAATCGGGTATCAGTTATATATGGAATAGCTGGTAGGAAATAATACAACGCTATCTCAATAAAATTATAAACAGCCGATCAGTTGCAATGGATAAAGAAATTCTTTACCTAGGTTTCGACAAAAATAAATTTGTCTTCTTGAGAAGATAACAATTTTACATTAGTAAGGACTAATGTGCCATCGCCGTTTTTACAATTGTCGGCATAGATCCATGTGTCAAAAATAAAATATAACCCTAGAATTAGGGTTTGTCACGTTGTGCAGTTATGTTTAAAATACTACGCTCTCTGTTGTTGGACGACATTAAAACGTAATCGGTATATCTGCGATCCTGCACATGGTATATGGCGTCATCGAATCAAAATCGACGTCGTGTCCCCCCCC